>NC_133325.1:412855641-413461027 GCF_042186555.1 Aquarana catesbeiana | reverse complement strand
ATGTTGTATACTGGAGTGGACGGAAAAGACTGTTTCTCAACCTGATAAGGTGTACCCTCCCACCTGGGCTCCAGTTTACTGCCCCTTTCATTTTTGGTATTTTTCACCAACACACAGTAGCTTAACATGGTCCTCAAAGGTTTTGGAGAAAATGGTGATATCATCTAAGTAGACTAGCACAGTCTCAAAGTTGAAGTCTCCCAGACATCTCTCTATTAAGCGTTGGAACATGCTGGGGGCAATACTTAGCCCAAAGGGCAAAGCAGTTAAACTCGAATAGTCCCAGGGGTGTGATAAAGGTAGTCTTTTCATGATCTTGGTCTCTCACTGGGACTTGCCAGTAGCTGCTCGCCAAGTCAAGCGTGGAGAAATACTTGGCTTGGCCCAGTGCCATAAGTGACTCCTCTACCCAGGGTAATGGGTAAGCATTTCGGTGTGTACAGGAATTTAGCTTGCAGTAGTCCACACAGAATCGTAGACTTTTGTCTTTTTTTTGCAGCAGAAACACATGGGGCAGCCCACCAGCTATGACTCTCTCGAATCACCTCGCTCTGTAGCATGTTGCAGAACAAGTCCTTAAACTCCTGGCATAGAGCTGGGAGGATGTGCTGCTCCTGGATAGGTGGAGCATCCCCCGTATGGATCGGGTGGTCGATGACCTCTGTGTAGCCTTGGTCTTCCAGGCTGGTGGTGAATGTTTCTCTAGCAGTTGGTAAAGCAGCCACTGTGATAGAGGATAGTCCTGGAAGGGGATGCCCTGCTGTTCCAGCAGTAGCTTGTATTGTGACTTGTCTACCCAGGCCATGGCTGTCTGTAGAGGGGCACATACGGCTTTTACCCCAGGTTGGGCCACCAAGATACAGTGAGGGGACACAATGTAAAGATCTGCTATGGTGGGATTGTTTGGGAGTGAAATCTGGGTTGTCCTTAGGTTGATGAGCTGCACCAGAACCTTCCCTTTGTGGACCTTGGATAATCTGCAACCAACTAACCACTAACCTGGTGCCACTAAATCCTTGTGGGGTTCCACCATTACATGACTCCTTGAAGCTATCTGTGAGTCCCGAGGGGTAGAGACCACACTACCTCTTGGAGGGGTGCTAGGAGTAATTTTTGTTTGGGAGGCGTGCAGACAACTGCCACCTGTTCTGGCTGTTTCCTTGCTGCCCTCTGGTGAGCCTCATAGGCCAGTATCATGTTGAGCCACACAGCTTGCAGCCCCGTGCATGCCAGCTGGAATGCTCGGATTTGGCCAGCAAATGGAGTAACTCCAAGTCCTTCAGCACTATCATGCCTTAGAACAATAGATACCACTGAACGTATTGGGCCACAAGTCACCACTATACCTACTCGTTCCCCCACCTGGTTGTCTATCTGAATCTTCAACCAGGTGACACCTTCTACCAAGATAGGCAAGTTATGGCCTCCTTGAGAGGTAGCCAAGAGGGACCCAGCTGATCTCGCATCCCAAACCGCTGGGCGTAGAAGTCATACTCTATGGCAGTGACCTCAGAACCTTAGTCAATCAGGCAGGAGACCTCGTGTCCATTAATGAAAGCATTCACTATTGGATTTGGCATGACCATAGACTCTGGTTTCCTGGGATCTCATGCTGACTGTGGTCGTCTCTCTGCCCTGGGAGCCACTGGTTTAACAGCGGCCTGTGCGCACTTTTGAATTCAGGCTGGCCACAGTTCTTGGCTACATGTCCAAAGTGGCCACACCACCAGCACTTCCGGTCCTCCTCCAGGGTCCCTCCGTAACAAATTCTTGCTCTTAAAGGGAGGGGCCGAAACCCATTTGAACAAGGATATTTCTTGTTTCTGGGAGGCCACCTCCTGGGCAAGTACCCTCTAATGCTGTATGTATGGCTGACATAGGTGAAGGAGCCAAGGCCTCCTATTTCAGATGCAATGGGTCATACCTTCTTGCCACTGCCACAGTTGCTTCTGCATCTTCCTGTTTCTGTACATCCGCATCTACTACCATATCATGGAAAGAAATGGTGGGTTGTACTCTGATTCGCTCCTGTAGGGCCCTCCTGATTGGGCCAGCCTGTATTCCTACTACAAACTGGTCCCTCAGTAGATGGTCTAAGACAGTAATGTCGGCTCAACCATGCACATCCCTCTTCTCCAGGCGTTTCAAGAGATTCTGGAGTGCTTCCCCAAAGTGAGTGAAGCTTTTGTCCTCCTGCTGCTTCCGGACAAAGAACCTCTGCCTCAACTCTGGGACTGTCACGTTCTCTCCTAACAGGCCCTCCAGGCACGCCACAATCTGTTCCAATCTGACCATCCTTATCCTCCTCATCCTCTATCACCCAAGCTGAGACTAGTGGGCAGTCCACCGCAGCTGCCAGAGCAGCTAATTCTGTCTCCTTGTCCACAGCTACTCCTGCCATAGCCCTAGCATCATGCATGAAGGAGTCATTTCTTGATTCTGATGTTTGATTCTGATGTTGGTTCTGAGATTGAGGGAGGGAGCCTACAAAGAGGGGAGAACACTGATAAACAACAAATTGGCAGTCATGTTCCCCCAGCCGCAGTGTATTATCAAGTTGGCTCCAGTGATGATGAGGATGGAGGGGATAATGATGATAAGGTTACTGACACAACTTGAGTGCCGGATAGAGCAGAGGAGGAAAGTGAGGGGAGGCACAACCCCAATGAGGCAGGATGTCCTCCAGATGCAGCCATTGTGGAACAGTTGAGAGCAGCCACCCTATTTCAACAGATTGTGGAGCTGTTATCTCCCAGCCCACTTCCCACAGCTCAGCTGTATGGGGCTTTTTTTAGCACATGTGCAGCTAATCACACTGTTGCAATTTGCAATCACTCCCACAAGCAGATCAAGCGTGGCAAAAACACCAGTCATTTGGGTACCACATGTGGGTAAAGGCATTTAACCTCCCAACACTCAGCCCATTGGCAAGAGCACCTGAAAGCCACACAAAAGGGACACAATTCTTCTCCACCTCACTCCTCACCTTTCATGTCTACCCCCACTATATCTCATGACTGCTCAGCAGCCTCCAGTGACAGGGATGTTGGTATAGCAAGGATATGTCACAGGTTCTTGCAACACGTCTGCCAGCAGCACACCACCAGCTGTATAGTATAGCAGGCAAATTTCTTTGCCCCAGCTGCTGCATAAAAAAAAGGACACTCCCTGCCACCCACATGCCCAGCGTCTAAATTCCAGCTTGTCCAAATTGCTGGCTTTACAACTCCTCCCTTTCCATCTGGTGGATTCTGCCCCCTTCTTTAATTTGCAGAATGTGCTGTACCACAATGGCAGGCTCCCAGTAGCTATTTCTTTGCATGTAAGGCCATTTCAGCTCAGTACCATCACACAGAAGGTAAAGTTTTGGCATCGTTGGGCAATGCAGTCAGTAGCAAGGTCCACCTACTGCTGACACATGGTCCAACAATCATAGTCAGGGATGACATATTTTGTTTACAGCACACTGGGTAACTCTGCTTGCGACTCAGAAGGATGCAAGACAGGACTCAGTGCTGAAGCTTGTTTTGCTGCCACGTCTCCATACAGCTGAGGGTGATAATGTGAGATCTGTCAGCTTCACCCCCTTCTCCTCCTCCTCCATGCCCTCCTCTACTGAATTGTCCCATGAACCACCAGTACCCCCTAAGCATTCAAGAGGCTATTCAACGAAAAATAGGGGATAGATTTATGGCATTTTTATCTTTTTTTTTTTTTTTTTTACTAGTAATGGTGTCGTTCTGTGATTTTTAGTGGGACTGTGACATTGCAGTGGACAGATTGGACACGTTTGACACTTTTTTTGGGACCTATGACATATATACAGTGATCAGTGCTACAAAAATAAACTAATTACTGTGTAAATGTCACTGGCAGGGAAGGAGTTAACAATAGGGGGCGGTCAAGGGGTTAAATGTGTTCCCTCATGTGTGTTTCTAACTGTAGGGGGATGGGACTGACTAGAGGAGGAGACAGATCGCTGTTCCTAATTACTAGGAACATACGATCTGTCTCTCCTCTCCTGTCATAACGGGGATATTTGTGTTTACATACACAAATCCCCATTTTGGCTCTCGTGCCCATGATTGTGGGTGGCCGGTGGACATTGCGGCCACGTGTATTATGTCCCCCGCCGTGTAGCTGGCACGCGCGCGCCTGCTATGGCTCTTAAAGGAGCTGATGTACCAGTACGGCGATTCACGGGAATGAGCTGACCTGCCGCCCTATAATGACAGTGGCTGGTCAGCAAGTGGTTAAACAGGTACCCAGGTTTGCAAGATCTTCTAAGACAGGCCAAAAGAGTCTGTAGCCATGTCAGGTGGTCATACACAGCCGGTTGCCTGAAATTCTGTGGGAATTCCACCTGCCTGTAAACCGTTCGACTTGTGATATGCCCACCTTGTGAAACTCAACTTTAGCAATTTTTTTTGGTTTATCAGCTAGAGATTCGAAGATAAATACACTACATCCCAACATTACCTAACAATTTTTGGAAAAGATATTCTGAGGGATTTTCAAGGTGCTCAGACAAATGCTACAAATAAGTATTTTTATAAAATCATATAAATTTTATTCTATGACTAAATTAAAATCAAATATTTATATATAAAACCAACCACAATAATATCAAGGGGTCATAATGTATGTACAATGGTTTCCGCTCGACATGTTTAACCAGAGATATGGCTTCTTCAGGAAACTCATGAAGCCCTGTACAAAATATTACTATAAACAAATGAAAAAAGTACACATTATAGATTAAATTTGGTACAAAGTAGAATACAAACAATGAATATATGCATAAAAAATGCAAGCATCACCCTATATGTTTCATCAAACAAAATCTAAATTTACCAGATCATGTGACTAGACATCTTACCCTGTATAAAAACACAGTCCCATAAAAATGTTAACACCTAGTAGACTGTTTTGTTGGGGAGTATCAGTGTGTCATAGAAGGAGTCTGCCCATTAGGGAGCCTAGTGAGTAACAAAATCAACTGCATTTATAGGCAGAAAATAGGACCTGGGATATCTTATCTTTGTGTAAGTATAGGCACACACAACATAGATGCACCTGCATACTGAACCAAACAACACTGAATTTGAACCCACTGTCTCTGCTGGACTGCTAAAGGAGACTCTTTAAAAGTAAATGGAATTTGTAAGGATCCACGGCTGCTCAGAATGATAAACTAATACTAGATGAACAGGAACTGTACAGCATGTGATAACTCACACTGTCACGGGGAGCTCTGTTGGACATATAGACAAAAACATTATAAGTTCCTAGGAACTGAATCATCAATTTCAATAGAATATCTTAGTGCTCCAGATATGGGTCTCTTATCTCAACAGGGTCACTGAGGAACATAACATGGCAGCAGAGAGGAAATCCTAATCCAACTACTGTACACAATTTTCTCCATTTGGCCAAACAAAAGCTAAAAATGTCCTAAATGACATATAGGATCTGCACCACAATCCGAGACTAGGGCAATCTACAGAGGTAAATACACAGACCACCATGTAAGTATGTAACTAAAAGAAATCCACAGCAATTCCTCCTTTTCAACAAGAGCACCCTCCAGACTTCCAAAGAAGACGACGGGCACAGCAAGGAGAGTGCCGCCATGTCGGTCCCTTATACCCCTTCCATCCTCTGGCACCTGACGTCACCAGGAGGATGCTGACGTCCAATGGATGCCCATTGCGCATGCGCGATTCCAAAAACCCAGAAGTTACATCCCACGCATGCGCTGACCCATCACAGCCATCTTTGAAAATATAGTTTGTTTACTACAGGGCAAGTGAAAGCCCATAAAGTAAGAGGAGGGACGCAGAGGGGACACAAAGGTGCAAATCCGCCTCCACACTCAACTCCAACAAGGGAAACAGCCCTCCGCAAATCAACAGGCCCTCCACATTCCTCCAGGTGAAACCACCCACACACTTAAGCAATTTAAGGCACCGCCCACTAGCTGCAAATGGTGGCTATACTATAGGCCCCCAACCTAGGCAATTTAAGGCACCGCCCACTAGCTGCAAATGGTGGCTATACCATAGGCCCCCAACCTAGGCGGCACCCCTGGGAGTCCGTATGACCTCCTGCTCCATACAAATATCGTCTACATGACAAACAGGATGAATATACAGTATAGTGGCTACACATTCAGCAGAGGGTCATCAACGAGTAAATGTGTGAGTGTGGCACAAGGACAGGCTCAGGGGAGCTTAGCTTTTTTTTTTCCTGTGCCAATGACTGCTGATAAAGGATGCAATGAAGTGTACGGTCACCATTTGAGGAGGCCACAAGGGTGGTGAGCCGTGATAATGCACACATCAGTGACACTATCCCTCTTGTGTTCCTGCTAAAACATACTATGTGTGGAATAATGGACAGGGTACTCGAGGCAGAGCAGCGGGAGGAAGAGGAGAACTTCCTTTCCTCACAAGGCCTGCTTTATGCAGACAACATTCTTGCGACACCACAGAGGACAGGGAAGAGGAGGAGGAGGATTCTGGCAGTTTTGGAGGCATTGAAGCACAGGAAGACATACGTCAAACCTTAAGAGATGGTTTTCAGTCCCCAGAAACTTTGGGCGTAGTACATGGCTGGGAGGAGGCACTTCCAGATAGAGTAATCCTCAGTAACCCCGAGGACTCTGCTTCTCATGCCTCCGCAAACTTGCGGTGCATGGGCTCCCTTATTCTTCAAAGCCTGTAAAAGGACCCAAGAATTTGTGGCATCAAGGAGAAGCATCATGATTAGCTCGCAACCCTCCTTGACTACCGTTAAAAGGGGAAAGTCTTGGAACTCATCCAGCCCTTGCAGAGGGAGCACAGGATAAAATATTTTGAGGACACCTTAAAGAGGAGTTTATGTAACACTTTTCCAGACTCTGGCAGGTTACAGTCTCATGGAAAAGGTCGTTTTGAGACTTATGTTGATCGGCAGCGTCTGCATCATATGGTGGAAGATTATCTAGGGGCAAAAACAGACATGGAGAGCTTTCCAGTAGACGATCCACTGGGTTACTGGGTCATGAGAATAGACCACTGGCCAGAACTAGCCCAGTATGCTATTGAGCTGCTGAGTGGCCCTGCATCCAGCATGCTTTCCGAATGGGCATTCAGTGCTGCCTGAGGTTTTGGACAGATAAAAGAGTGCTTCTGTCCACAGACTCAGTTGACCGGCTGACATTTGTCAAAAGGAATCAGTGCTGGATTAGCAGCAGCTATCAAGCCCCTGCTGCCAATGTCACTGGTTAAATGTTTTTGGGATCCGGAATCTCTGCAAGACTGTCTAGACTGCCTAGCTTTGTGGGTGTTGATTTTATCTTGAAGTCATTTTTTGGTATGGGATTAATGGGTACAATTAACACCCAAAGCCCAATTTTTCTGCACCTGTTTGACAGGTGCATATACTTTAAACTTTTTACAGAAAGGCCAATTCTTGCTTTCATCAAGAGTACCTCTAGCCATTTCCTGCTCTCTCCAGCAGTGTGTTCTCAGAGCATTCCACGGGGAAATTTTTTCTTCCTTTCACTGGTCTGTAGATTAGTGGCGCCTTCAGCAGCAGAATGAGTTTGCCACTAAACTCAAAACCATTCCTTAATGGCCTTACTGGTAAGCCAGTAATGGTGAAACTGAAGTGGGATATGGAATACCTGGTCTCTGTGGATGGCTACATGAACATGCTGCTCTCCAATACAGTAGAGTATACTGAAGGGGCATTGTCTGGACATCTTGGAGAAATTCTAATAAGGTGTAATAATGTATTGTATATATGAGGAGTAGAAGAGAGGAAGAAGAAGATGGCAAGATGAGAGAATAAAACAATTTCCCTATTAGTTTTGTAAATTTATTTTTAAACTTCTCTTTTAAGGTTATTGTTGGACATTGTTTTTGCATGTTTTGTTAAGAAAATTTTTTTTCAAGAGTACCTCTATAGGGTTACGTTGTGAAGGCACCACCAACACCCAAAGCCCAATTTTTCTGCCCCTGTTACTTCTATCCAAAGTCTGTGAAAGAGACACCAAACTCCATCTAAAAAAAAATGTTAATCTTGGCCTGAGTGTACTATAATTTGGATTCTTCGCATAAGCCTTGCTCATTGTGGTGCAACAATGTGTTATTTCCATCCAAAGTCTGCCAAAGAGACACCTGAATTTATCCAAAAAATCTCTACTCTTGTTCCGAGTGCACTAAATTGCAACCTTATTATACAGACTGGCTCCCCAAGCAAAATAAAGAAAGCTTGCAGGGAAATGTTAATTTTTCTTTATATATGTCAGTTTGCTGCAGCAGTACATGGTACAAATGTGCCATTTTACAGGCAGACTAAGGGGACCCCCAAGGCACTGTATTTAAAGGAATTTTCCATTTTTATTGTTTAATTTTAAGCATCATTAAAATCACTGCACCTTTAAAAATTATATTCAAAATAAAAATTTTTTGCATTGGTACATGTTCCCCAGGGCAGTACACGGGCCCCCATACCCTTCTCATGGCCAATAACTTGCATATAAGCCTTCAAATTGGGCTATGGTCCCATAGACTTTAATAGGGTTTGTGGTTCGTGGTTCAGGTCCGAACTTTTGCAATGTTCGAGAGTTCTGGCATGAACCAGAGGCCCAACTCTACTACATAGCATACAGAGAAAGGCACTCTACCTGTCTCTGTACACCAACTTATATTTGGTCATACTTACCTCCAGTTTTTTATCTTTAAATTCTTTTGAATTTGGTGAACCACAGTGCCACTTTGTAAATGTTGCGCTATTAAGAACTACCTGAATCTGCTACATGTGTCAGTACAGTTATTGAAACTGGCAGCAGGGATTTTTGAAACTGGTGCAGGAGAATTAAAAGTGCCATACTGTCAGAAAAGTATTGTAGATGCTTTATTGAATTACCCTTTTATGAATTAATTACTGTGCCACATGCAAGAGTCTTACAGACACATTCTACACTGAGCGCAATCATTTAAAAACAAAAATGGCACAGGCTTCAGCAGTGCATAACGCACAGGGTGCAGAGCTTAGAAGTGTTTAGCGCAAAGAGCATAGGGCTAGGACTTGGTATTGCACAGAACGCTAGGCTCAGGACTGCATAGAGTGCAGGACTCAGCAGCACTATGAGTCCCACAGAATGCATGATCGGGTGTGTGTATCATATGGGGTGCAGGGTGTATCGTGCAGGGAGCAGGGACACAGAGTGCCAAGTGGTGAGTCTGTTACTACTGCTGTCCAGCCCTGCCCTGTTACTGTGTACAGTGTCCACAGATGATTCAAATGCAGATTGCAACATAAATATGTAAATAGGGTCAGCATTCATTCACTTGTAAGTGTAAATCCCTAATCTCATCTTACATTGGTGGTCAGTGTAATGCCCTGTACACACGATCAGACATTGATCGGACATTCAGACGGCAAAATCTGTCGGATTTTTTCCAACTGATTTTTTGGCCAAACTTGTCTTGCATACACACGGTTGCACAAAGTTGTCGGAAAATCCGATCGGTATGAACGCGGTGACGTAAAACTTGTACGTTGGGACTATAAATGGGGCAGTAGCCAATAGCTTTAGTCTCTTCAATTATTTTGAGCATGCATGGCACTTTGTGCGTCTAATTTGTATACACACGATCGGATTTTAAACGATCGGATTTTGTTGTCGGAAAATTTTATATCCTGCTCTCAAACTTTGTGTCGGAAATCTTGACAGAAAAAGTCAGATGGAACCCCCACACGATCGGAATTTCCAACAACACAATCCGATCGCACTTTTTCCGTTGGAAAATCCGACCTTGTGTACAGGGCATAAGGCTCTATTCACACTACAACAGAAACTTGCCGGAGCGCTTCACTGCTCCCCGTTGCCAGCTGCGTTAGGGGGCAGTGTGGTGCACAATTCAGCACATCACATGGCTCCTATTATTATTATTTTTTGTTTTGTACAGACTTTTTTTGAAGTGTACAAAATGTACATTTCATTCATAGCAATGTACCGCATCACGATACGCTGCACTCCTGTACATTGCCATGCGATTTGGCAGCATGACTGCATTTTATTACAGCACACTGCAGAACAGCCCTAGGTTGCATTGTGAATGGGGCACATAGGAAACAATTGTTTCTTGTGTGACATTGTGGTGACAGGGCCTATTACTTTACATTGGGGTTTAGTGTAGAATCTTTTCATTACACTAGTTCTCAGTGTAATTGTACCTCTTACATTGGTGGTGAGTGTAAATCCCCCTTTACTTTAGTGTTTAGTGGAAATGTTCCTAATACATTAGTGGCCAGTGGAAATCCCCCCTTATACTGTTGACAAAAAAATCCACACTTATGCCCTGTACACACAATAGGATTTTCCGCGATGACCACCGGGCACGAGCGATCGCTCCACACAGAGACAGAATGGAGATCTGTCAATGTAAACAGACAGATCTTCATGCTGTCAGGGGAGAGGAGACTGATCTGCTGTTCATAGTAAGTATGAACAACGATCGGTCTCCTCACTCAGGCAGTCCCATCCCCCCACAGTTAGAATCACTCCCTAGGATACACAGTTAACCCCTTGATTGCCACCTACTGTTAACCCCTTCCCTGCCAGCGACCTTTACACAGTAATCAGTGCCTTTTTATAGCTCTGATCGCTGTATAATTGTCAGTGGTCCCCAAAATGTGTCAAAAGTGTCCGATCTGTCCCTCACAATGTTGCAGTCCCAATAAAAATCCCAGATCACCGCCGATACTAGTAAAAAAAATAATAATAATAAAAATGCCATACAAATAGCCTCTATTTTGTAGATGCTATAACTTTTACGCAAACCAATCAATAGACTATTTTTGCGGGGGATATTTATTATAGCAAAAAGTAAAAAATATTGTTTTTTTTTTCAAAATTGTCGCTCTTTTTTTGTTTATAGCGCAAAAAATAAAATTTGCAGAGGTGATCAATTACCACCAAAATAAATCTCTATTTGTGGGGAAAAAAGGACATTAATTTTGTTTTTGTACAAAGTTGCACGCCCGCGTAATTGTCAGTTAAAACGACGCAGTGCCGAGTCACAAAAAATGGCCTGGTCATTAAGGGGAAAATCTTCCAGGGCTGAAGTGGTTAATCAATGATCACATACAGTGCCTTGCAAAAGTATTCACCCCCCTTGGCTTATATCTATTTTGTTACATTACAGCCTTTAGTTTAATGTTTTTTTAATCTGAATTATATGTGATGGATCAGAACACAATAGTCTAAGTTGGTGAAGTAAAGTTAGAAAAATATATACATAAAACAAATTTTTCAGAAATAAAAAATGATAATTGGCATGTGCGTATGTATTCACCCCCTTTGTTATGAAGCCCACAAAAAGCTCTGGTGCAACCAATTACCTTCAGAAGTCACATAATTAGTACGCTCCATAGAGTTGGGCTTTATGGCAGAGTGGCCAGAAGAAATCCGTTACTTTCAGCAAAAAACAAAATGGCACGTTTTGAGTTTGCGAAAAGGCATGTGGGAGACTCCCAAAATGTATGGAGGAAGGTGCTCTGGTCTGATGAGAGGTTCACCTTCCAGCAGGACAATGACCCCAAACACACTGCTAAAGCAACACTTGAGTGGTTTAAGGGGAAACGTGTAAATGTGTTGGAATGTCCTAGTCAAAGCCCAGACCTCAATTCAATAGAAAATCTGTGGTCAGACTTAAAGATTGCTGTTCCCAAGCGCAAACCATCTAACTTGAAGGAGCTGGAGCAGTTTTGCAAGGAGGAATGGGCAAAAATCCCAGTGGTAAAATGTGGCAAGCTCATAGAGACTTATCCAAAGCAACATGGACCTGTGATAGTCGCAAAAGGTTGCTCTACAAAGTATTGACTTTAGGGGGGGGGGATAGTTATGCACATTGACCTTTTCTGTTATATTGTCCTATTTGTTGTTTGCTTCACAATAAAAAAAAAATCTTCAAAGTTGTGGGCGTGTTCTGTAAATTAAATGATGCAAATCCTCAAATAATGCATGTTAATTTCAGGTTGGCAACAAAACACGAAAAATGTCAAGAGGGGTGAATACTTTTGCAAGGCACTGTATATCAGCTGTCTTCAGCTTTCTAGACTCTTTAGAAAGTACATATCGTGTTAGACCTTTTTACTTCCCGTTTCAGCAGCGGGAGGGGAGTGTGGGCATACACTGGGTGAGAGCTGATTGGAGGAAAGGCACGCACTCCCCCTCCACATAGGAAGAGGAACAAAGAAACGTGCAGAGCTTTGCTGTGAATAGACAAGCTCTCTGATTATCTGTCTCCAAGTTACCTCCCAGACACAAAATTCACGCTGGTTTTATCTCCTGTGTCGGAGAACTTGTCAGAAGTTATCATGCTGATAACAGAGGAACAGAGCAGCAGAAAGACAGGGCACTTAAGGCTTTGGAGAGAGATAAGTAAACACTACAGATATATGTGCCCAGGTCAGATTTCATAAATGGGGTTTACATCCACGTTAAAGTAGGCAGGTGTCCCAATACTTTTGGTAATATAGTGTATGTGAACCCAGCCTTACATTGGTGGTCTGTGTAGAAGACCCCCCTTACATGGTGGAGTGTATAGAAGTCCTCCCTTACATTTGTGGTAAATTCCCCATAAGAGAGGGGGGGTCTGAAACAGACATTCACAGACAGATGCCAAAGTTACGGATTTTACAAACTGTTTGTAAATTAACTGACAGTTGGCAACCCTGTCCAGGAGGCTGCAGGAGAGGAGGGGGCAGGGCAAGTGGCATGATCCTAGGCAAGGATTGTGTAAGTGGGATCAATAGAAATCAGTACTCACCCCCACAAAAAAAAAAAAAACGTGACTTAGTTACAAGCTGGGGGCTTTAGGTCAGTGTAGCTGGGCAAAAAGGATAAATGTACGTTGTTTTAAAGTATTTGTTCCTTTAAAGCTCTTTTATAGCTGTTTTAACAATATATAAATACCGTACTTTATTGTCCATAGTTTGGGTACAGGTGTATGATAAGAGTGAAGCAGGTATATACAGTGGCTTGAAAAAGTATTCATACACCTTGAAATTTTCTACATTTTGTAATGTTACAACCAAAAATGTAAATGTATTTTATTGGGAATTTATGTGATAGACCAACACAAAGTGGCCCATAATTGTGAAGTGGAAAGAAAATGATAAATGGTTTTCAAAATCTTCTACAAATAAATATCTGAACAGCATTTGTATTCAGTCCCCTTTACTCTGATACCCCTAGCTAAAATCTAGTGGAACCAATTGCCTTCAGAAGTCACCTAATTAATAAATAGAGTCCACCTGTGTGTAATTTAATCACAGTATAAATACAGCTGTTCTGTGAAGCCCTCAGAGGTTTGTTAGAGAACCTTAGTGCACAAACAGCATCATGAAGGCCAAGGAACACACACACAAGACAGGTCAGGAATAAAGTTGTGGAGAAGTTTAAAGCAGGGTTTGGTTATACAAAAATATTCCAAGCTTTGAACATCTCACAGACCACTGTTCAATCCATCATCCGAAAATGGAAAGAGTATGGCACAACTGCAAACCTACCAAGACATGGCCGTCCACCTAAACTGACAGGCCGGGCAAGGAGAGCATTAAGCAGAGAAGCAGCCAAGAGGCCCATGGTAACTCTGGAGGAGCTGCAGAGATCCACAGCTCAGGTGGAAGAATTTGTTCACAAGACAACTATTAGTCATGCACTCCACAAATCTGGCCTTTATGGAAGAGTGGAAAGAAGAAAGCCATTGTTGAAAGAAAGCCATAAGAAGTCTCGTTTACAGTTTGTGAGAAGCCATGTGGGGTCACAGCACACATGTGGAAGAAGGTGCTCTGGTCAGTTGAGACCAAAATAGAACTTTATGGCCTAAAAGCAAAATGCTATGTGTGGCAGAAAACTGACACTGCACATCACCCTGAACACACCATCCCCACCGTGAAACATGGTGGTGACAGCATTGTGTTGTGGAGATGCTTTTCTTCAGAAGGGACAAGGAAGCCGTTCAGAGTTGATGGGAAGATGGATGGATCCAAATACAGGGCAATCTTAGAAGAAAACCTGTTAGAGTCTGCAAAAGACTTGAGACTGGGACAGAGGTTCACCTTCTAGCAGGACAACGACCCTAAACATACAGCCAGAGCTACAATGAAATGGTTTAGATCAAAGCATATTCATGTGTTAGAATAGCCCAGTCAAAGTCCAGCTCTAAATCCAATTGTGAATCTGTGGCAAGACTTAAAAATTGCTGTTCACAGACGCTCTCCAGCCATTCTGACAAAGCTTGAGCTATTTTGCAAAGGAGAACGGGCAAAAATTTCACTCTCTAAATGTGCAAAGCTGGTAGAGACAGCCCTAAAAAAACTTCAAAGTATTCACTCAGGGGGGCTGAATACAAATGCACGCCACACTTTTCAAATATTTATTTGTAAAAAGAATTTGAAAACCATTTCTCATTTATCTTTCACTTCACAGTTATGGGCCACTTTGTGTTGGTAAAAAATAAAATCAAATCCCAATAAAATACATTTACGTTTTTGGTTGTAACATGACAAAATGTGGAAAAATGCAAGGGGTATGAATACTTTTTCAAGGCACCGTAGCTTGTAGGACTGACTGAGTCAAATAAAGTTTGTGCAAAAAGGTCCATACATAGTTTAGAGGCTTTAAATACTCATTTCTGGAAGCTGAGTAAAAAACTGCAAGGCTGTTTTTGTTTTGTTGAGCATTCCCTGTCTGTATATTCAAGTGCATACCTTACAGCAGTGTTTCTTAACTCTTCAAGAATATGCAAAGCTCAGAACAATAAACAGACATTATAAAGGTTTGTCTTTTTTTTATTATTATTCTTATAGGTATTTACTACAACTGTCTGCTCTATCTGGTTTACAATATTACAGTATATAAACATCTTAAAAAGTGTTTAAAAAAAAAAAGTGTTCATTTAAATCAGACCTACCGTTAGATGTATTTGTTTATGTTAAATGCACGCATGCATGGCAAAAAATTTGTAACCATTGCAGATATTTATCATGCTTAATAGAGATCATAGTACTTGCCCTGACTTGCTGTCAGGCTCCTACTTACCAGACCGGTGAGTCCGCTTGGGCAGAAGGTAGGCTCCCTTACGCGTCCGACTCGCGGCCCCTGGTAAAGCAAACAGGAGGCACAGGAGTACGGAATGTTATGAGAGCCTATATGCAACAGTCCTGATACTGCAGGCTTAACAGGTGAGATGGCTGGAGCTGGCTGGAGCACAGGCAGCAAGGCAGAGCAGGATTGTCAGGAAGCAGGCTGGGTTCGTTAACAGACAGGCAGCAGAGGTACAATGGAGCAGGCAAACGGATGGTCAGGAGGCAGGCCGGGTTCGGTAACAGACAGGTAGCAGAGGTACAGTGGAGCAGGCAAACGGATGGTCAAACAGGCAGATGTCAGGTACAGGCAAAGTTCGGGGGGAGGTCCAGGAGACAAGTCCGGGTCGTCAGGTAATCAGGAACAGTTCAGATACAAGGTCAGGCACTAGGACGCTAAGCTGTTGATCAGGCAGCACTGATCACAGAGGGACGCCGGCTTAAATGGACCGTTTGGCGCCAAACGACGTGCACGCGCGCGCATCAGCACACACAAGCGCGCGCACCCACCAACGCCCGCGCGCGCGCCCCCGCACACCGGCGTGCACAACAGGCCGACCCCGGACACACACACCAGCACCGCGAGGAACGCGCACCGCGAGGTCTACAGGAAGTGCGCGCCGACGAGCGCCGACGCACACCGCCGCGAGCACCCTGCCCGCCGAGGTACGCTCTCTGACAGTGCCCCCTCCTCAAGGGCAGCCTCCGGATGCCCAGCTGAGCCAACCTGGTTGCGTGAGAATCCTTGAAGGCTTGTAGCAATTCATCAGCATGGAGATTACTTTCAGGCTCCCAAGAGTTGTCCTCGGGTCCATACCCTTTCCATTTAATGAGGTACTGGATCTGATTTCGCCTCTTTCTACAATCTAGGATTGCCTCGATTTCAAATTCCTCCTCATTGTTGATCATAATAGACTCAGGTGGCTTGGTATTGCGGTCAGAGAAGGAATCAGGAACAACTGGTTTCAGAAGTGAGACATGAAAAACCGGGTGTATTCTAAAAGACTCCGGCAGGTTAAGTTCATACGCAACGTCATTTACTTTTCTTTTCACCTGGAAAGGACCCATAAACTTAGGTCCCAATTTCTTGGAAGGACAAGCCATCTTTAAGTTACTTGTGGATAGCCATACTTGGTTACCAGGCTCAAGGATAAGTTCCCCACGTCTTTTCTTATCAAACATCCTCTTAAAAGATGCCTGGGACTGGGCCATAGTCTCCTGCAGGATCTTACAGTTAGTGGAGAAGAACTCCATTGTTTCAGTCACTGCTGGAAGGGCACATTCCGGAATAGAGCTGGGAAGAAAAGAGGGATTGAATCCATAGTTGGCAAAGAATGGCGTCTGGTTGATGGCTGAATGCAGAGAATTATTGTAAGAAAATTCAGCGACTGGTAACAGAGACACCCAGTCATCTTGCGGAAATGCCGAAAAGCAACGGAGGTATTGTTCCAGCGTCTGGTTAGTTCTCTCTGTCTGGCCGTTTGTCTGAGGATGATAGGCCGAAGAAAATGCCAGCTCAATTTCAAGAGCACCACACAGTGCCTTCCAGAACCGGGAGGTGAACTGGACACCACGATCTGACACAATATTAGCGGGTACCCCATGTAATCTCACTATTTCCTTGACAAAGATCTTCGCCGTTTCTACGGCCGTGGGTGTACCCCTCATGGGGAGAAAATGTGCCATTTTGGACAGTCTATCAATCACAACAAAGATAGTCGAGAAACCTTCAGATGGGGGTAGTTCTACGATGAAATCCATCGAAATCATTCTCCAAGGCCTGTCAGGAATTGGTAAGGGTTTCAACAAACCCCAGGCCCTTGTGCGATTACTCTTGCTCCGGGCACAAATGTGGCAAGAGCTTACATATTTCTTACAATCCTCCATTAATTGTGGCCACCAAAAGGTGCGTTGCACCAGTTCAACTGTCTTCCGGGCCCCGAAATGACCAGCCAGTTTGTGGTCGTGGCACAATTCCAGTACCGGCACTCTAAGTTTCTCAGGAACCAGGATCTTGCCTTCGTGCCAGAGCAACCCATCGCTTAAGCTAGTCCCAGTAGGTTGGGGAATTTCTGAGGAGGCTTGCCTTATTCTGGAAATTAGATCTCCCTGAAGAAGTAGGAAATTTCCCGCCAGCAGGATAGTGTCTGGAGGAGCGATTTCCTTGGAATCATGAAACATTCGTGACAATGCATCTGGTTTCACATTTTTGGAGCCTGGTCTGTAAGTGATGTGAAATGAGAAGCGAGAGAAGAAGAGTGCCCATCTAGCCTGTCGTGGTTTAAGTCTCTTGGCAGATCTTAGGTATTCCAAGTTCTTGTGATCAGTATAGATGAGAACAGGATGTACAGCACCCTCCAGAAGATAGCGCCACTCCTCCAGAGCCGCCTTGATGGCCAAGAGTTCCCGATCTCCAACATCATAATTCCTTTCAGACAAAGAGAGTTTGGGAGAAAAGAATGCTATTGGGAACAGAAGAGCCTTGGGGCCCTGGCGCTGAGAGAGTACTGCCCCTACTGCGATCTCCGAAGCATCAACTTCCAGCACAAACGGTAAGGCAGGGTCAGGGTGCTTGAGGATAGAGGCAGATGTGAACAGACCTTTTAATTTTTCGAAGACCGATTGTGCCCTGGACGTCCAACAGAATCGGGTTCCCTGTTTTGTAAGTTCCGTAATGGGGGCAATGATTTTAGAAAAGTCTTTAATGAACTTCCTATAAAAATTAGAAAATCCAACGAAGCGTTGGACCCCTTTCTTGTCTGTAGGTGCAGGCCAATCCAAGATGGCGGATACCTTCTGTGGGTCCATCTTAATACCTTCTACAGAGATAATGAGTCCCAGAAATTGGATACTTTGAAGTTCGAATTCACATTTGTCAAGTTTAGCGTATAGACCATGTTGCCTGAGCCGAGCAAGAACATTCCGAACGTGCCTGCGATGATCAGCCAAGGAAGAGGAAAAGATGAGAATGTCATCCAGGTAAACAATGACGTAGAGGTCCAAGAACTCCCTAAAGATGTCGTTCACAAAGTGTTGGAAAGTGGCTGGGGCATTACTAAGACCGAAGGGCATAACAAGATACTCGAAATGCCCGAAACGAGTGCGAAAAGCGGTCTTCCACTCATCTCCCTCTCGGATGCGGATTAGGTTATAGGCACCGCGAAGATCCAATTTTGTGAAAATTCTGGCGGTTCCCAGCCTTTGGAATAACTCAGGTACCAATGGAAGCGGGTAGCGGTTCTTAATCGTTATCTTGTTTAATTCTCGATAATCGATGCATGGTCGAAGGGAATGGTCCTTCTTCTCTACAAAGAATAAACCAGCACCGGCCGGGGAAGTGGACGGGCGGATAAACTTTTTCTTCAAATTTTCATCTAAGTACTGCTTCAGGGTGCCCAGCTCCTGCTCAGTCAATGGAAAGATCCGACCGAGGGGTACCTCGGTTCCAGGTAGCAACTCTATAGGACAATCGTAGGGCCTGTGTGGAGGTAATATCTCTGCACCTTTCTTGCTGAATACATCCGCAAAATCTTGGTAGGGCTCGGGAATAGCTTGGAGCAGGTTAGCATCAGGATGTAAACAGAGAAGTTGGGAAACCTCACGGTCAGCCCTTTGCAGACAATGTTGTCGACAGTACTCAGAGAGGAACTCCATGCTTCCAGCAGCCCAGTTGACTTGGGGGTTGTGAACCTGCAGCCATGGCATTCCTAAAATGACTGGGAAAAGAGGTGAGGAGATAGCATCCAAACAGAGATATTCCCGGTGCTGAGGGCCCATAATAGCTTCTAAGGGGACGGTTTCCTGAGTGACCGGGCCGGAACGGAGGGCAGAACCGTCTGCAAGATGAACAGCCAGGCTTTGAGTCTTGGGTCGGAGAGGTATGTCATGTTGAGTAGCAAAGGTCAGGTCGATAAAACAACTGCAGGCTCCTGAGTCAATGATGACTGGAACTTGGATAGCCTTTCCGGGAAGCTGTAAAGTGACAGAGATAGTTAGATGTGTACCAGGAGTGGGTAAAATAGTGGCACAGGTACGAACAGCGGAACGACACTTACGCGTCTTGTTGGGGCAAATGCTGGCGTAGTGCCCAGGTTCTCCACAGTAGAGACAAAGGTTATGAGCCCGTCTGCGTAATTTCTCTTCAGGGGTCAAGGAGGGACGAAGCAGACCTAGCTGCATGGGTTCTGGTGCGTCACTGGCCGGAACTGGTGGTGGAGTAGAGGCCTACTGGAAGGATTGGGAACTTGGGGAAGCATCCAGGTGGGACGATAGGTACTGGTGGATCTTTCGGTGCGTCGTTCTCTCAACCTACAATCAATTTGAATGGACAGGTTGATTAGTTCTTCCAGGGTCTGAGGTACCCCAACCCGTGCTAGCTCATCCTTGAGAGGATCTGACAAACCCATCCTAAACTAATGGCGCAGAGCAGCGTCGTTCCACGCCGTATCAGAGCTCCAGCGTCTGAACTCAACAGCATAATCCTCTGCCGCTCGACGGCCTTGAAGAAGGGAGTGTAAGGTGGTTTCTGCAGTGGCAGTTAGCTGGGGATCCTCGTAAAGTTGAGACATTGCCCCAAAGAAAGCATCCAGACTTTCCAAGACGACAGATTTTTGCTCCAAAAGTCGGAGGGGCCCAAGTTTGTGGCTCGCCAGATAACAAGGAGATAACGAAGCCCACCTTAGTTGCTTCTAAAGAGAAGGTGCGTGGCTGAAGGGCAAAGTATAGATTACATGCATTCCGGAAAGCACGATATCTACTTCGGTCTCCAAAAAACCTTTCTGGTACTGGTACTTTTGGCTCTGGAGGTAACATGACTACGGAGGGTGCTGAGATTGCGGCTGCGGTCCCCTGTGGGCCGGAGGGTACAGATAGGGCCTGTACACGCTCTTCCAGTCTTGAATATCCCTCTTGTAAGCTTTTTACCGCTTGGGTTAGACCCGCCAGATGTCTGCAGAGCTCATCCATGGGGGAAGCCCCCTGCCCGGACTCGGTCATGGCTGCCTGATACTGTCAGGCTCCTACTTACCAGACCGGTGAGTCCGCTTGGGCAGAAGGTAGGCTCCCTTACGCGTCCGACTCGCGGCCCCTGGTAAAGCAAACAGGAGGCACAGGAGTACGGAATGGTATGAGAGCCTATATGCAACAGTCCTGATACTGCAGGCTTAACAGGTGAGATGGCTGGAGCTGGCTGGAGCACAGGCAGCAAGGCAGAGCAGGATTGTCAGGAAGCAGGCTGGGTTCGTTAACAGACAGGCAGCAGAGGTACAATGGAGCAGGCAAACGGATGGTCAGGAGGCAGGCCGGGTTCGGTAACAGACAGGTAGCAGAGGTACAGTGGAGCAAGCAAACGGATGGTCAAACAGGCAGATGTCAGGTACAGGCAGAGTTCGGGGGGAGGTCCAGGAGACAAGGCCGGGTCGTCAGGTAATCAGGAACAGTTCAGATACAAGGTCAGGCACTAGGACGCTAAGCTGTTGATCAGGCAGCACTGATCACAGAGGGACGCCGGCTTAAATGGACCGTTTGGCGCCAAACGACGTGCACGCGCGCGCATCAGCACACACAAGCGCGCGCACCCACCAACGCCCGTGCGCGCGCCCCCGCACACCGGCGTGCACAACAGGCCGACCCCGGACACACACACCAGCACCGCGAGGAACGCGCACCGCGAGGTCTACAGGAACGCGCGCGCCAACGCGCGCCGACGCACACCGCCGCGAGCACCCTGCCCGCCGAGGTACGCTCTCTGACACTTGCTTTCAGCTGCTTTTCTCCCTACGCTGATAAAAATGATTCTTTTGGCTTGTAATTTTAACATAAAAATGTTTTCATTTTCAACATACAAATACCGTATTTATCGGCGTATAACACGGTGCCCAAGTTTAGGAAGGAATTTCGAGGAAAAAAACTTTTTAAGGAAAAAAACTTACATTTAAATGCCCATCAATGCAGCCTTATCAGTGTCCATCTGCATGCTTGTCCAGTGCCATTTGCAGCCTTTGCAGCCTTGCCAGTGTCATTTGCAGCCTTATCAGTGTCCATCTGCAGCCTTGCAGCCTTGCAGCCTTGTCAGTGTCCATCTGCAAGCCTTGTCAGTGACATTTGCAGCCTTGCCCAGGCTGCAATTAAACTGCAGTGACTTGTCAGTGTCACTGCAGTTTTAAAATAGTGCCGCCGGCGCCGAGATACACAGAGCCGGTCCTCGGCTCTTCTCGGCTCCTCTCGAAGTCCCGCCTAGCCCCGCCCTATGATGGAAATAACACAGGTCCAATGGCGGGACTGGGCGTGACTGTGAGCGGAGCCGAGCGCCGCCCATATACATACATAGCTGAGTGTACTCTGCTAGGCTCGGCTAGTTCCGATCACAGTCCCGCCCAGTCCCTGTGTTATGTCCGTCATAGGGCGGGACTGGGCGGGACTGTGAGCGGAACTAGCCGAACCTAGTAGTAGTACACTCGACTATGTATGTATATCGGAGGCCGACACTCGCTCCGCTAACAATCAGCGGGGATTGGCGTATAACACGCACCCGCGATTTCCCCCTCATTTTTTTAAGGGGAAAAAAGTGTGTGTTATATGACGATAAATACAGTAAATGTTAATTATTTACTTTGATATTTTAAGTACCTTACTTCACTTCCATTAGTTCTGAAAAAACACCTTTTACATTTACAAAAATAATGTATAATATTGAGTAATCTAGACAAAACTTTTAAGGTATGTGCATTTCCATATTCTAATTGAGTTACATTTACTTAAAAAAATTATCTTTTCATTTGACTGACATTGCGGCAACCGCACAAGTTTTGATGCTGTATATTTTAAAGCGTTTGATGTCTTTTAGAACCTTGAAAGCCTGCTCAAGGCAGTTCCTATACGTTTGAGGTCCATCAGAAAAAAAAAAGGGCCACCAGTAACAAGAATTTTTCTAAGTCACTACAAAGCCATGCAATGACATTGAAATTATCGTTCACATGCTTTAATGTTGCTTAACACACCATCCAAAATGTTTATTTTATTTGCCGATTAATATATTTATAATAAATGGACATACATCCATTGTATACACCTACTCACTTGTGCGCACGCAAAGTTTGCGGTAACTGCATGCGGCAGAACGCAACCAAGATGCAGGGCGAGGGACCACCAACTATTTTGTGCCACAAAAATAAATGTTTCAGCCGGTTCGGTTTTTGAGATATTGGAATTCAAATTCAGATTATGTAACATCCAGCCCCACCCACTTTGCACCCAATGTTATTAAAATTCAAAAAACAAAGATAGCATTCGTTTGCACTGCATCTGTGCCAATTTGTGCTGCAAAAACAAACGCATGTGCTGGTTTGGTTTCAGAGATATTGCGCATTATAGTTAATGAAACCTCTCCCACTTTGCACCACATGTTATTACATTTTAAAAACAATTATACAATTTGTTTGTGCTGATTTGTACCACAAAAGCAAACTTTCTGTTTGTTCGGTTTTTGAGAGATTAGATATTCAACTTTAAATTATGTAACCTAAAGCCCGCCCATTTTGCACTGTTATTACATTTCATTGTTATTACATTTCAAAAACAAGTATACCATATTTATGCTGCATTGGCAGGAAAAACAAGCATATTGGTATAGTGTATTTTTTCATATAGCACTTTCATTTTGTATCAGAAAGAATGATTATCGGACTCATTTATGCTTTTAGCCTGAGCTACCCTGAAAACCTAAAATATACTTTTGAAGTTTTTCAGAAGATCTTTTTAGAGCTAGATGTGGGGAATCTATCTTCAAAAGTTCACACTTTAAAGTGCAAATTACTTTTTTAAAAGGCTTAAAAAAGTTAATGCATTCTGTATTCTATGTTCTTTACAGATATACTGTATGTTACTTGGGTGTATTTCAGTTTGATTTGTTATCTGAGAAAGAGGCTTTTTTTTTAATGTTTACATTTACATTTGATGCTGCTTTAATAATATTACATTTGTAACACTTTATAAATAATAAATGTTAATTTGTTTTGAAAGCATGTTTCATGAGACTATTCCTTTTTTTAATACCATATTATCGTATTATTTTTACATAAAAACCTTCAAACATATATCAAATACATTTGGAAAATAAGTTTTACCAACAAACTGAGTAAGTTACAAGTTAATATCACTTAAAACTAAGTAAGTGAGTAATAGGGCAGCACAGTGTTTGTGTAGTGTAGTGGTTAGCACTTTCACCTAGCAGCAAAAGGGTCGCTGGTTCCTGCCTGGAGTTTTCATGTTCTACGCTGTGCCTGCGTAGGTTTCCTCTCACACTCCAAAGACATGCTGGTAGAGTAATTGGCTCTTGGGTAAATTGGTCCTAGTATGTGTATGTATGTATGAATGTGAGTTGGGGATCTTAGATTGTAAGCTCCTTGATTGTAGGGACTGATGTGAATGTACAATGTATATGTAAAGCACTGCGCAAATTGACGGTGCTATATAAGTAATTGAAATAAATAAGTTAATGTATGTGTTCCACTCTTAAACCTTTCTATAAACGGGTAAATTGAGTTGGCTTTACTTGAACTTATGGCCTATAAACTGGAAAAATTTAGTTGGCTTTACTTAAAACCATAGTTCCAGACAACTTAAGGTATATATTCCTAACTTAAAACTCTATGGTCTACAACAGGGGTAGGCAACCTTTTGAGCACAGTGTGCCAAAAAATATTTTCAAAGAAATTGAGAGGGCCGATTTTATAACAAAAAATGTCAACTTAACACTCTCAACCATACAAAGGATTTTTTATAAAGTAAATGCTGTAAACTACTTGAGTAGTAGTGTCACGTACCTTACCGTGGAGCCCGAGATGATGAGGTTGGCCTCTTGCACAATTCCTGTCCAAGCACCCCTTGTAGTGGAGACAAGGACTGCTAGGGCAGTGGAAGGGTGCAGGTGCATGGCAGCTGTGGGAGTGAGCTGAAGCTTGAAGACACATGACCCTTCCAGTGGTGGTGTGGTCACAGATAGGTGCAGAATCAGGATCAGTTGCAAGGTCAGGAACAGGCAGGAGCCTAAGCACTATCACCTTCAAGAGCTTTATTTTTTTAAATTATACCAATGCTATACTGTTGCTATACTGACGTTCCGTTACCAAAAATACTTACTGCGCATGCGTTCCACCGCTAATGCGTTCCACCACTTCACTACCAACAATAAAAACAAACAAAGTATAGCAGCCACCTGACAAGTAGATTGTTGGTAGTGAAGTGGTAGAACGCATGTGGAACGCATTAGCGGTGGAAGGCATGCACAGTAAGTATTTTTGGCAAGTCAGCTGATGGGATGTCACTTCTGCTGATCTGACAGGTTTGCTAATTTGACAAAACACCGGCCGCTGCTGGGAACATCACAGGCTCTCACAAGGGAGAGAGAAGCCTGTCAGCTCCTGCAGGGGAATTCTCCCCTCTCCCTCTGCAGTGTATAAGCTGCGCTCGCAGAAGACACAGTCGCCCATTCTGTTCACTCCCCTGCTTCCTCATTTGCAGGGGGAGGGAGCCAATGGCCAGCAGAACTGCAGGAGCAGTGAAGCATCTTGAGACATGTAGTCCCTATCACTAAATAGCCTGAGAGCCTTCTATGGGGACAGGACTGCGCATCCCAGCATGCTTGGAGGGAAAAGAATGGAAAGAGACCAAGAGGCTGCCTGGGAGCAGGGGAGACACCACGAGACAGGGGGAAAAGACTGGACCCAAGGCAGAAGTGCTGCCTTCTGGGTTGGCGTGCCATTCCTCCCACAGATACACGGCCGGTCAGGGATATCCTGTCTGAGAGGGGGATCCCAGGTGCATTCTCCAGGCGCACCTCTACAGATAGTGTGAAGGATTCCAGTTGTGAGGTAGCGAGTCAGGCTACCTGAAGAACCTGCCTGATCCAGGACACTTCGCTTGAGCGTTGATCGCAGGATTGGTGAGCGGGTACTTGCCCATTTTACAAAAGATACAGAGACACTGCATGCAGACAACATTACCTGTTTTGCCTACATCTGTAGGGCCTGAGTCACACTTACATCCTATTAAGCAGTCACAGTGTCTGCCTTGTTACCCGGATGCTGCCAGCATACTGTATTTTCACTCTACTAAACAGGACATCTATGTGCACCAATTAAAGTGGATAGCTGAAGATTCAAGGCCTTCTTCTTCCAAGGGACTGAAGTTACTGGTGCCATATGAGCACACACACATACCCAGAGCTCAGAATATGTAGTGTATGAGTGGGATAATCTGAACTTGGGAATTACTTCCCGGTTCCAGTCTGCTGCCCAGTTCCAGTCTGCTGTCCGGTCCCAGTCCGCTGCACCAGCCTGCTGATCCAGCTCCTTCCAGGTTCCAGTCTACCTTCCGGCTCAGTCTGAGGTTCTACTGCACAGTGCTTCCTGAGTTTCAGACCCACCTCCTGCCGTTGATCCTGCCAGGCACTCGTGCCACTCCTGACTCCTGTGCTTCCTGTTCACCCTACCAGGGCCCTCGAGTCGGAGCCGCAAGAGAGGCCATCCCCTGCAAGTCGGGCTCGTCCACAAGGTACGTGACAACTGGAAATATATTATAGCAAACAGGCTTTAGATATTGGTACCTCATCCAAAATAGGAAGAGTAAAAAACAGCCAGCCAAAGCTTATGGACTTTAACAGTACCAGAGAAGGACTGAACCACATTAGATTCACATTAAAAGTATTTTATTACAAAACATTATAATACATATAAAAAAAAGAGCAAGAGCAATGCAAATGCCCTTAAAAACATCATATGATTATTAGGCTAGTACATATATACTCCACATATTGTTTCTTTGTAAAGATGGCCAGGAGGTTGACGTGTTTCTCAAACAGCTTCCTCAGGACCTCAATTCCTTGACCAGAAACTAGACTTATCTATGAAACAAAATTCACAACAATTAATTATATAGTATACAAAATATGCATAATGCAGTACAATATATAGCAATTATGCCCTGTCTTCCCAAATAAAAAAGAGAAGGGTCACTTACATGTATCTCCTGAAGTACACCAAGAGCCAGCAACACATCATGCAGCAAAATCTGCCTCAAAACAATGGTTTGTTTGTAGGGATACACTACAGGTGTATCTAGTATTAGAGGAGTAATCAATTATTGGAGGTATCCTGTTAGAGCTACAGATCAAGTACACTGGAAAAAGGAGCAAGTATATATATGGAATGTATTATAATTAGACTTACCATTTTAAGACATTATTTTCCTGAATAAAAGCAAGAAAAATGGTCACCATGCAGATTACTATCCCCAAAATTGTTGTGATAAATATATCGGAGAACCTGTAACATCCAGCAAGTACAATTAGTGAAGCAATCACCATATCTCTACCTACTTTACATATCTGCCAAACAGCTAACTAAGACATTTCTGTTCCTCCTTACCTAATACATGATAGCAGTATTCCACAAATACTGGGTCAGAAAAAATTATCAAGGTACTTCTTTAAGCCGTATCACTCAATGAAAGCAATTGGGTTTTAGCCTGTAAAAAAAATAAGGCAAATAGAACCCCTTAAAGACCAGCCTCTTTTTGAGATTTTGGTGTTTACATGTTTAAAACATTTTTTTTTGCTAGAAAATTACTTAGAACATTCTATATTGTTTTTTTCTCTAACACCCTAGAGAATAAAATGGCGGTCATTGCAATACTTTTTTTTAACACCGTATTTGCGCAGCAGGTCTTACAAGCGCACTTTTTTTGGAAAAAATTCACTTTTTTGAATAAAAAAATAAGACAACAGTAAAGTTAGCCCAATTTTTTTATATTGTGAAAAAAAATGTTACACTGAGTAAATTGATACCCAACATGTCACGTTTCAAAATTGCGCCCGCTCGTGGAATGGCGTCAGCTTTTAACCTCAAAAATCTCCATAGATGACGTTTAAAAAATTCTACAGGTTGCATGTTTTATGTTACAGAGGAGGTCTAGGGCTAGAATTATTGCTCTCACTCTACCGATCGCGGCGATACTTCACATGTGTGGTTTGACCACCGTTTTCATATGCGGGTACTACTCACGTATGCATTCGCTTCTGCGCGCGAGCTCGTCGGGACGAGGCGTTTTAAAAAAACGTTTTTTTTTCCTTATTTATTTTACTTGATTTTATTTATTTTTACTTTTTTTTTTAAATTTGGGTCACTTTTATTCCTATTACAAGGAATGTAAATATCCCTTGTAATAAAAAAAAGCATGACAGGTCCTCTTAAATATGAGGTCTGGGGTAAAAAAGTCCTCAGATCTCATATTTGGACTTAAATGCAATAAAAAAAAAACAAAACAAACAAAAAAAAATGTTGTCATTTGAAAAAATGACATTGAAAAAATGTGCCTTTAAGAGGTATGGGCGGCAGTGACGTTTAACGTCGCTTCCACCCTTCAGTGTCATGGAGACGGGTGGGGGCCATCTTCCCCTCACTCGTCTCCATGTCAGCCCAGGGGACAGATGCGATCGCCTCCGCCGACGGCTCCTGTAAACGGTGGAGGGCACCGGATGGCGGCGTGGGGGGCCCCTCTCCCGCCACCGATAAAAGTGATCTTGCTGTGAATCCGCCACAGAGACCACTTTTATCTTGTAGCCGACCGCCGTCTGAACACGGGTATACCAGGGTTATGGCAGCTAGCTGCTGCCATAACAACGATATCCGTCCCCAAAAAAGGGACGTATATGTACGTGCGGTGGTCGGCAAGTGGTTAAATCCATATTATCCTTATAGTTACATGTCAAGCTAAACTGCTGATTTACCATATGGGGAACTCTAATCCAATTATACTCAATGGCCAAATAAACACTTTGATGAACACTCACCTAAAATAGTGTCCGCCTTTAAATAGCACCGGATATTAATTATTTTCTGTGTGTTAAACCACCTAGTATACCAAACCATCTGTAACAATAAACATAATCCTAAGCTCCTCACTCCATGTATCCATAGATTTTACAAGGCAAACACAAGGGTAGAGAAATAAATACCAAATGGCGCCTAATCAAAAGCTTCTCCAATTTGCAATCTTCACATAATTGGGTTTATATGTACTCACTTGTGCTGTCTGATAGCACGTCATCTTATTCATATGGTACTGACAATAGCTTCCCACTAGGGGAAGCATTCCGGTGTAATATCTCTAAAGGCCACTAGGGGCTGCTCCTGCGCGCCAGCACAGTGAAGCCAAGCATCCTGATTAACTGTACTGCCTGCACCTGAGGCAGGCGAACCAGCGTCATATTGGCGCTTTATGCAGCTGAACACGCCATCCCTGCACATGCGCAGTCCGCTCCAGCCCAGATGGACCGGACCGTCATACAGCAGATGGTCGCGCATGCGCAGTCACTTCCAACATGGCAAAGAAAAGCAGACAGAACAAGCCATCTGCACGGCCATCCTGCCCAACACACACATAAATAGTAATGGCTGCCACCAGATATATATGTATTTGGAAGTATATCATGGGCATATTTCCATGATTCTTTATGGGAGATCCATGTTTTCACCACCTCAACCCCATCTCCTTGGACAGGCATGGGACTGAATCAGTCCTTATGCCCCCAGTATGTTAATCCTACATGGAGAATTGGAATAACAGTAGCCTCGTATGTTGTTTGCATGGCATTACAACAAATGTATATCCCAGGCTCCCGCTACAACCCCAGGAGAGACAGAATGACCCGAAATGGGAGACAGTCATAGGCGTGCGCAGGGGGTGTGCCAGGTGTGCCTGGGAACACCCTTATCACCAATGTTGCCAACCATGTAGTGTCTGTAAAAAGCCAGAGGTTACAGTTGCTCCATGTCCCTGCTGCCTCCTTAGCCAATGGTAACAAAACTGCACAGCTCCCTTCCCCAGTGTGCCTTATTTGACATTACAACAGAAGATTCCGGCAGCTTGAGCAGGCAGGAGAGGGAGGACTAAATACAGCCTGCAGTGTGGAACGGAATTCAGTCTACCAGCAGAAGGTAAGCACAATGTAGTCAGTATACATACGTACACACGCATGTATGTGTGCTTAAACTTTGGGGTGCACACCCTAATGCAATAGGCTGCGCACACTTATGGAGACAGTGACATTGCATGCTGCAAATATGGTCTAATTTACATATCAATTGCATAATGAATCAATTGCAATCCTAACATTTGTTAATCACAAGGACCTATCCCTCCATCTCTTCCTAAATGTAGGAGCAAACTGAGAGGGGGGGGGTTGTTCTTTGAGATGACATGACTATTTCCCTAAGAATGGCTTATAACTCAAAGCCTCATTGTGGCCAGGTGGGAAGATGGCATTAAACTTAAAAATCCACCTTGCCTCACATTGAAGCAATTTCCTATTGAAATTTCCTCCTCTAGGATCCATAACTTTCTCCAACATCGTAAATTTTACCATTAATGTATCGTCCCTATGCTGGAGCGCAACATGTCTCCCAATGGGGGGGTATACAGAAGGTTCTTTCTGATGTAATAGTTGTGGTCATAGATTCTCCTCCAAAAATTTCTGAAAGTCTTGCCGACGCAAAATGCCCCACACCTACAGAACGCTATATAAACCATACCCTTGGTTTGACAATCAACATAGCACTCTATAGTGTGAGTGCGTCCATCAGGCAATGCGAATGTAGGTCCCTACAGGATCCAATTGCAGTACTCACAATGGCCACATTTAAACATACCCTTCACTCCCTCCCTTGTATCCGATGATGCTTGAAAATGACTACGGACCAATTGGTCCTTCAGCGACCTACACTTTTTGTATGTGAGTTGAGGTAGTCCTTTATATACTTTTTTACTATTGGATCACTCGTGAGGAGATGCCAATGTTTCCCTATAGTTTCCTCTACTTTACAGTGATGGCCTGAAAATGTAGTCACTATCCTTAGAGTGTCCAATTTTTCTCAGTGGTATCCTTGAATAGCAGTTCCTGTCTATCCTTACCAGCTGCCCTATTGCATGCTCTTTTAAAAATCGTTCTACTGTACCCCCTTTGCAGAAGTCTGGATCTAAGGAGCCCAGCCTCTTTTTTGAAGCCCTCTTTGTTGGAGCTATTTTGCTTTATGCTCAGATATTGTGAATACGGTATACTTCTGATCAAGGGTAAAGGGTGGGCACTAGACGCGTGGAGTATAGTGTTCCCTGCAGTGGGCTTTCCAAAGAGAGTTGTCTCCAGTGTTCCATCAGATTCTTTATAAATTTCTACATCTAAAAAGGATATTGACTTATAGTCATTCTGCATGGTAAACTTCAGATTAAATCTGTTTAATGTCAAATAGTCCATAAATTTACTTAGTTCTTCTTTGCTGAAGTCCCATACCATAAACACATCATCTATGCTGCCTGTACCATCATAAAATGTTGAACCGATACCTAGAGAAACCTTCCTCTGCAAAGATGATACGTTCCCACCCCCCCAGGTAGAGGTTGGCATACAATGGGGCACAACATGTCCCCATCACAACCCCCTGCACTTGGAGGTAGTGGGAATCATCAAATGTGAACACATTCTTAGTGAGAATGTGGTAGAGCAGCTCAATCCCACAGTCATCTCCACAATCTTTTGAAGCTTAGACATAAGGCTGTCCCGTTCTGGTCTGGTATAGTCTGTCATCTCTGTCTTGTCTATCAATCAAAAAATTATTGATATAAAACAGAAATAAATTTTAATTATCATATGTGTCCTTCGCAGATCACCCATTTAGGAAGCTGATTGCATAGTTTTGGCCCCTAGAGAATGGCGTCTTCTTCCTAAAACAGCAAATATATCATAGCAAAGAAACTACGACAACCCCCTATCGGGGCTTTAAAGCAGCCAATAAAATTCAGCAAGGGTAGTCAAAAAAGGTTGATTTTATTAGTACAAAAATTTGTATAAAAATAGATAAATAGCTTCTGACAATTCAAGTCAGGACATGAACTGAATACAGCATAAAAATTGCAACAAACAATATTCCTGGCAGTATGGAGTATTTAAAGAAAAATAGTTCCTCCTAGGTCCTCTGTCTCCCCCGTATCGGGCCGGCTCCCCAGAGGGCAGGTGGAAAACCAAATGTGCCTTACGAGGGATCACGTCTGCATACCCTCACATGTGCAGGGGAGGGAAGGGACTGCGAATGGCCAAAAGCTGCACCCAGATAAATTCACGTAGGTACTAGGAACAAGGTAAAAGGTGAGGAGTCAGTTAACTCCTTAAACACATACAGAAAAAAAAAGATGGATGCCCCAGTAGAAGTCTGATGACGAAACGCACGTAGGGCGGGACTCACGGACGTCTTGCAGCACCTCCAGCCAAACGAACATAAGTTGTTCATGACGCTTTCTTATATGCTCGTTTTTTGCCTTGCAAATGTGAGTACATTCATTTACCAGCTATAATAAAGTTTGTTATTACGGTTTTACACTATGGGCATCCTCCTTTCTTTTATATGTAAAACGGTAAAACAACATGTAAAAGCACAGACCGGGGACATCCAGGAGTGCTACACAGTGGAAAATACTGTGACTGCCTGCACCCCTGCAGGGGGAAGTGAATCCGGTGAGTGCAAGCAGAATAAAAGCATGCTGTTGAGGCACTATTAACCAGCCAGCACCTGGACAAGAAGTTTCCCATATCAATTTGTTTCCTAGAGAGGGGATTCCCTCAGAACCACTCCAAAGACTTTTTGTGCAATCAATGGAACTTTTCTTATCCAATAACACTGGTTTTAAGCACACAAGTCACTTTTTTGCATAATCTAGCACAAGTCACTTTGTTGTAATACTAGCACCTTCTTTTGCACGTTGTCATTTTGCATATAGTTAATGAAATATAAGATTGTGGCACTTTATTCTGAAATTTCACCCATATTACAATGAGGTAGAAATAAGAAGTAACAACCTTGCATCAATCACAGACTGTGACCTAAATCATTCACGTAGTTAAAGAAACCACTATTTTTTTATTCCCGGCACACACGGGAATTTTAATTTTATTTACTTTTTATTTATGGTTTTCGTCAATGTTTATTATTTACATACATCATTTAAGATTCACAGAAATTAAACACACCAAGGAGTTGCAGGAGGGTTCAGATACCTTATGCAGATCACTGAGGAATTTGAGATCCTGAAGACAAACACACCTTCAGTCACCAGATCTTGCCCAGATAGGGCTCTCTCACTGACCTAGCAGCCGGAATGGCGCACGAACGAAAAGTCTCTGCCACAGACTTGAGAATAACAAAATGATTGAACAATCCCCTGCCACAGGATTTAGTATTAGTTGCACGATCTTCTGCCACAGGATTTAGTATTAGTTGCACAATTACACAGTACCAGAACCTTAAAGCCGACCCAGCAGTACTGTGAGGTAGGTTGGTTAAGTATAGGTGCATCCTCCAAGTAAGTTACCAGGCTCTTCCGAGAGACCAGCCTTCATCCTGGCTCTCTCCAGCAAGGGTCCTCCCCTGGATCTCCTCAGCTTGGCTTGGCTTCTACCTAACAGGCAAGACAGCCTAAGGACCACCTCTGCGGTGGTAGGCCCCAGACAGGCTTCTGGGCCTACTTGCAGTCACATGGCCTCAGGCCAATGTGGCCCCGAGCCAGGAGAAGAGTCACCACATACCTTAGGCCAGGAGGCAAGAGACAAACAAAATGGCCTCTGCCCCTTAAGTACCCTCTCCCAGAATGCACAGCGGTGGACCACCCCCACTGGGCTGTTTCCAAGAAAGAAGAGCACTCAATAAGCTTCAGCCTGCTGCTCTTCCAACACTGGCCTGTGATGACAACGACACCTACAGACAACAGTGTGGAACTACATGCAACACAGCAAATGCTGGAACAGAAGCTAATTTAGCCACAGATTAAATCTGAACTGTGTACAGAACAGATAACCCCCTAAATTTACATGCAAGGGCCTAATCAACAGGAGCAGGGCACTACACATATAAAAAAGATATATAGCAAATGCTCTTAAAAACATCATATGATTATTGAATAGGCTAGTACATATATACTCCACATATTGTTTCTTTGTAAAGATGGCCAGGAGGTTGACGCGTTTCACAAACAGCTTCCTCAGGACCTCAATTCCTTGACCACAAAGAAACTAGACCTATCTATGAAACAAAATTCACAACAATTAATTATATATGCATATGCATAATGCAGCACAGTATATAGCAATTATGCCCTGTCTTCCCAAATAAAAAAGATAAGGGTCATTTACATGTATCTCCTGGAGCACAGCAAGAGCCAGCAACACTAGGGAGGGGCGAACGGTTCGGCCCAAGCATAAGTTTGGGCCGAACTTTGGTTGTTCGGACGTTCAGCGAACACCGAACAATATGCGGTGTTCGGGGTAAATTCGAAAGCTGCAGGAACACCGTTAAAGTTTATGGGACACTAACATGAAAAATCAAAAGTGCTCATTTTAAAGGCTTATATGCAAGTTATTCTCAAAAAAGTGTTTGGGGACCTGGGTCTTGCCCCAGGGGACATGTATCAATGCAAAAAAAAGCTTTAAAAACAGACGTTTTTTCAGGAGCAGTGATTTTAATAATGCTCAAAGTGAAACAATAATAATGAAATATTCCTTTAAATATCGTGCCTGGGGGGTGTCTATAGTATGCCTGTAAAGTGGCACAGTTTTCCCGTGTTTAAAACAGTACCACAGCAAAATGACATTTCTAAAGGAAAAAAAGTCATTTAAAACTGATCGCGGCTGTAATTAATTGTCGGGTCTTGGCAATATAGATAAAACTCATTGAAAAAACAGGCATGGCCCCCCCCCCAGTCCATTACCAGGCCCTTTGGGTCTGGTATGAATATTAAGGAGAACCAAAAATGTAAAAATAAAAAAACAATTGTGTGGGGGTCCCCCCAAAATCCATACCAGTCCCTTCAGGTCTGGTATGGAAATTAAGGGAAACCCTGCCCCAATTTTTTTTTTAAATGGCGTAGGGGTTCCCCCCCAAAATCCATACCAGACCTGATTTTAAGGGGAACCTGGCACCAAAATTAAAAAAATGTCGTAGGGGTCCCCTCCAAAATCCATACCAGACCCTTATCCGAGCATGCAACCTGGCAGGCCGCAGGAAAAGATGGGGGATGAGAGAGCGCCCCCCTCCTGAACCGTAACAGGCCACATGCCCTCAACATGGGGAGAGTGCTTTGGAGTAGCCCCCAATGCACCTTGTCCCCATGTTGATGGGGACAAGGGCCTCATCCCCACAACCCTTGCCCAGTGGTTATGGGGGTATGCGGGCAGGGGACTTATCGGAATCAGAAAGCCCCCTTAAACAAGGGGACCCCCAGATCCCGGCCCCCACGTGTGAATTGGTAACCTACCATTTCACAAAAGAAAGTGTCAAAAATAGTAAAAAAGACAGGAGACGCTTAGGGATAAGTCCTTTATTAACCACTTCCCGCCCGGCCTATAGCAGAATGAGGGCCAGGCGGTGGTTCAGTTTTTATGACTGGGCGTCCTTCAGGATAACAGCTGCCGCGCGCCCGGCTAGGTGCTCGGATAAGGGTCTGGTATGGATTTTGGGGGGACTCCTACGCTGTTTTTTTTATTTTGGTGCAGGGTTCCCCTTAAAATCCATACCAGACCTGAAGGGTCTGGAATGGATTTGGGGGGGACCCCTACACCATTTTTTAAATTTGGTGCAGGGTTTCCCTTAATTTCTATACCAGATCTGGTATGGATTTTGGGGGGACTCCCACGCAATTTTTTTTTATTTTTGGTTCAGGGTTCCCCTTAATATTCATACCAATATTAGTCGTGATTAGTTTTAATGACTTTTAGAAATGTCATTTTGCTGTGGTACTGTTCTAAACATGGTAAAACTGCACCACTTTAAGGTATACTATAGACACCCCCCAGGCATGATATTTAAAGGAATATTTCATTTTTATTGTTTCACTTTAAGCATTATTAAAACCACTGCTCCCAAAAAAAGTCAGTGTCCTATGCCTATATACATTTGCTAGTAGGTGTCCCGCATTCTCATCTCAAAATGTTGGCCCTAGTCAGCGCTGCTTCGGACATGCCCCTTGACATGTGGAAGAAAAATGGAAGAAAGATCCCAATGGCACAATACCGTTTAAAATTTGCATTTATTAAAGGATGTACCTTTAATAAATGCACATTTTAAGCGGTATTGTGCCATTGGGATCTTTCTTCCATTTTTACCATCTTAATTGAGCTAACTGGAGGCGGACTCTGTACCTATATCTATGATCCATTGCTGCATCCACCAATGAGGAACCTTCCGAAGACCCCTGTCTAGGGATAAGCTTCGTGTTCAAGTCGAACCCATGTTCGACTGGAACATCGTCTGTTCGATCGTTCGAAGCGTCACGGCCATTAATTCACTGTGGCACCGCAGTGCATTGCTGGCTGATGATTGGCCAAGCATGCACTATGACCCGCATGCTTGGCCAATCACAGCGCCATCTGTAGAGAGAGCTGTAATTGGCCAAAGCCAGGGTGGCTTTGGCCAATTATGGCTCAGGGGGTTTAGTACAAGCCCCACACTATATAAGGCCACCTGCATGGCGGCCCTGTGTAGTGTGTGTTCTGGCGTTGAGAGAGAGAGACAGTGTCATTTGATTTAAGTTAGATAGATTAGGCAGGACAGTCAGTGAGTTAGCTGCACTCACAGTGTATTGTGTGTATATATATATATATATATATATATATATACATCCCAGGTGTTGTATATACATATATATATATATATATATATATATATATATATATATATATATATATATACACACTGTATTCAGTTTAGCTAGATCCGTTCCTGTTATTATCTTCCTACTGACAGGCAGGCTTGTGTTGTTACAGTATTTACAGCTACCTGAAGAAAATTGCTGGTGTTCTTCTGATCCTATTAGTACCACAGTCAGGCAGCTAGACTATTTACAGTTAGTGTAGTGCATCCTCCTCACAGTGTTCAGCTAAAGCTAAAAGTTAGTTTAGTGTGACCTCTGCACAGTGTTCAGCTAAAGCTACAAGTTAGTGTAGTGCGTCCTCCTCACAGTGTTCAGCTAAAGCTACAAGTTAGTGTAGTGCGTCCTCCTCACAGTGTTCAGCTAAAGCTACAAGTTAGTGTAGTGCGTCCTCCTCACAGTGTTCAGCTAAAGCTACACGTTAGTGTAGTGCGACCTCTGCACGGTGTTCAGCTAAAGCTACAAGTTAGTGTAGTGTGTCCTCTGAACAGTGTTCAGCTAAAGCTACAAGTTAGTGTAGTGCGTCCTCTGAACAGTGTTCATCTAAAGCTAAAAGTTAGTGTAGTGCACAGTGTTCAGCTAAAGCTACAAGTTGGTGTAGTGCGTCCTCCTCACAGTGTTCAGCTAAAGCTAAAAGTTAGTGTAGTGCACAGTGTTCAGCTAAAGCTACAAGTTAGTGTAGTGCATCCTCCTCACAGTGTTCAGCTAAAGCTACAAGTTAGTGTAGTGTGACCTCTGCACAGTGTTCAGCTAAAGCTACAAGTTAGTGTAGTGCATCCTCTGAACAGTGTTCATCTAAAGCTACAAATTAGTGTAGTGCACAGTGTTCAGCTAAAGCTACAAGTTAGTGTAGTGCGTCCTCCTCACAGTGTTCAGCTAAAGCTACAATGTAGTGTAGTGTGACCTCTGCACAGTGTTCAGCTAAAGCTACAAGTTAGTATAGTGCGTCCTCCTCACAGTGTTCAGCTAAAGCTACAAGTTAGTGTAGTGCGTCCTCCTCACAGTGTTCAGCTAAAGCTACAAGTTAGTGTAGTGCGACCTCTGCACAGTGTTCAGCTAAAGCTACAAGTTAGTGTAGTGCGTCCTCCTCACAGTGTTCAGCTAAAGCTACAAGTTAGTGTAGTGTGACCTCTGCACAGTGTTCAGCTAAAGCTACAAGTTAGTGTAGTGCGTCCTCTGAACAGTGTTCAGCTAAAGCTACAAGTTAGTGTAGTGCATCCTCTGAACAGTGTTCATCTAAAGCTACAAGTTAGTGTAGTGCACAGTGTTCAGCTAAAGATACAAGTTAGTATAGTGCGTCCTCCTCACAGTGTTCAGCTAAAGCTACAATGTAGTGTAGTGTGACCTCTGCACAGTGTTCAGCTAAAGCTACAAGTTAGTGTAGTGCGTCCCCCTCACAGTGTTCAGCTAAAGCTACAAGTTAGTGTAGTGCGTCCTCCTCACAGTGTTCAGCTAAAGCTACAAGTTAGTGTAGTGCATCCTCTGAACAGTGTTCATCTAAAGCTACAAGTTAGTGTAGTGCATCCTCTGAACAGTGTTCATCTAAAGCTACAAGTTAGTGTAGTGCACAGTGTTCAGCTAAAGCTACAAGTTAGTGTAGTGCGTCCTCCTCACAGTGTTCAGCTAAAGCTACAAGTTAGTGTAGTGCGTCCTCCTCACAGTGTTCAGCTAAAACTACAAGTTAGTGTAGTGCGTCCTCCTCACAGTGTTCAGCTAAAGCTACAAGTTAGTGTAGTGCGTCCTCCTCACAGTGTTCAGCTAAAACTACAAGTTAGTGTAGTGCGTCCTCCTCACAGTGTTCAGCTAAAGCTACAAGTTAGCGTAGTGCGTCCTCCTCACAGTGTTCAGCTAAAGCTACAAGTTAGTGTAGTGCAACCTCGGCACAATGTTCAGCTAAAGCTACAAGTTAGTGTAGTGCGTCCTCTGAACGGTGTTCATCTAAAGCTACAAGTTAGTGTAGTGCACAGTGTTCAGCTAAAGCTACAAGTTAGTGTAGTGCGTCCTCCTCACAGTGTTCAGCTAAAGCTACAAGTTAGTGTGGTCTGACCTCTGAACAGTGTTCAGCTAAAGCTACAAGTTAGTGTAGTGCGTCCTCCTCACAGTGTTCAGCTAAAGCTACAAATTAGTGTAGTGCGTCCCCCTCACAGTGTTCAGCTAAAGCTACAAGTTAGTGTAGTGCGTCCTCCTCACAGTGTTCAGCTAAAGCTACAAGTTAGTGTAGTGCATCCTCTGAACAGTGTTCATCTAAAGCTACAAGTTAGTGTAGTGCATCCTCTGAACAGTGTTCATCTAAAGCTAAAAGTTAGTGTAGTGCACAGTGTTCAGCTAAAGCTACAAGTTAGTGTAGTGCGTCCTCCTCACAGTGTTCAGCTAAAGCTACCTGTAGAAGATTGGTGGTGTTCTCATACTACAGGCAGGCAGTTGATTTTGCTAGCTGCAGTATCAGTATATATATATATATATATATATATATATATATATATATATACACACACAGTATATATATATATATATATACACACACAGTATATATATATATATATATATATATATATATATATATATATCCTAGCTTAGTGCAGCTCTCACTGCAGGCCATTAGTATGTCTGGAAGGCCAACAAGGAGAGGCAGACAGTCACAAGCCAATAAAAGAGGGCAAGCAGGCTCTGTGTCTAGAGGCAACAGTGCTGTTTGTGGAGACGGTGCATCCTCATCAGCACGTGACCGTGGGACACGCTTGGCCTTTTTTTCAGCAGCTGGCCGTGTTGAGCCACAACATGCGGAAGACTTGGTCGAGTGGATGACCAAGCTGTCCTCATCCTCCTCATCCTCTCTCACCCATGCATAGGGTACCTTGTCTGGCAAAGCAGCTGCTGCAGCATACTGCCAGGTTTGCTCCAGTGATGAGGAGGGAGGGGATGATGAGGTCACTGACTCAACATGGGTGCCTGATAGGAGAGAGGAGTAGGAGGCACATCACCAACGAGGCAGGATGCCCTCCAGGGGCCAGCCTAAGGGCAGCACACTGACTGCATCACACCCCAAAGCTCCGCATGTGCAGGGCGCTGCTGTCTCTGCACGTTATTCTAAAAGTTCTTTGGTGTGGGCCTTTTTTGAGATGAGTTCATCAGATCGTACCGCTGCTATTTGCAACATATGTCTCAAGCGTATCTCTCGTGGCCAAAACATCTCCCGCTTGGGAACCACATGCTTGACCAGACATATGTTGACCTGCCATGCAGTTCGTTGGCAAGCGTATCTAAAAGACCCACACCAAACAACAAAGAGGACCTCTCCTTGCTCCTCATCAGCTGAGATCTCCAACCCCACTATACCTTCAGTCCTCTCTGAGACCTGCACTGAGAGGAATGAAGGTGTAGAATTAGGTGTGTCATAGCCAAGTACTTGTGGGCAATCTGCTTCTGGTACACCAACATCAGATTGTACCAGGCAAATTTCCCTGCCCCAGCTGCTGCACCGCCGAAAGAAGTTCGCTCCCAGCCATCCACATGCCCAGCGGTTGAATGCTAAATCGGCAAAATTGCTAGCATTTCAACTGCTACCTTTTCAGTTGGTAGACTCTGCCCCCTTCCGTGAGTTTGTGGAATATGAGGTTCCTCAGTGGCAGGTACCCAAATGCCACTTTTTCTCACGGAAGGTGATTCCGGCTCTCTACCGGCATGTGGAAGGCAACGTCCATGCCTCGCTGGACAGGGCGGTCAGTGGTAAGGTGCATATTACCTCTGACTCATGGTCCAGCAGGCATGGACAGGGACGTTACCTAAGTTTCACCGCGCATTGGGTGACTCTGCTGGCAGCTGGGAAGGATGCAGGACAAGGTGCAGTAGTGTTGGAGGTTGTTCCGCCACCACGCCTCCAAAATGCCACTACTAATGATTCTGACACACCTCTCTCCTCCACCCCCTCCTCTTCTTCTTCCTCCATAGCCTCTTCCTGTGCTTTGTCCTCAGAACCAGCGGTGCTCTGTAGGCGTTCAAGGGGCTAAGCAAGTATGCAGGCCAAAAGATGCCATGCGGTGCTTGAGCTGATGTGCTTGGGGGACAGGAGCCACACTGGGACAGAGGTTCTGTCAGCTCTGCAGGGGCAGGTTCAGAGGTGGTTGACGCCACGCCAACTTAAGGCAGGAATGGTGGTTTGCAACAATGGCACCAACCTCCTCTCCGCCCTCCAACAGGGACAACTGACCCATGTGCCCTGTTTGGCTCACGTCCTTAACTTGGTGTTGCAGCGATTCTTGGGCAGGTACTCAGGCTTACAGGATGTCCTGAGGCAGGCCAGGAAAGTCTGTGTCATAAACCAGATGTGACCAGAACTGTGTGACTGCAACAGAGTGAACCAGACATAAATAGGTGAAAGTAAGTTTATTAAGGAAGATGCATATGTGAACACACCACCAATACAGAGTGAACAACCAAACAAACAGTGATATAAAACCAACCAGCATATGTAGCAAGAGGGAGTACCAGAATCGTAGTCAAGCCAGGCTGGGGTCATAAACAAGGAATCAGTAGCAGGGAAGGGAGATAAACAGGACAAGAGAGGATGGATGGATCACAGGGGGGACGGGTCAGGTACAATGCTCAGAGTCCAGAGTCCAGAGTTCAGGTAACGGACAGGAAACAGGATCAACAGGTTCCAGTAATCAGGCTTCAGGTTCAGGCTACAGGATCAGGAATCAGAGTAACAGGATACAGGTCAGTTCTCAAGGAACAATACCAGGGCAACATAAGTCTGCAATGCTGGGTATTTATACTGCAGCTCTGCTAATTAAGGTCAGGTGATACCTGTCTGCAGAGGGGAATACCTGCTCCATACTGCCAGGATTCTTCCGCTGGTGGACGCCAGTACTGCAGCTCAAAGGTGACAGAATACTTGCAGGAAAGAGCAGCTCTGAACTGCCAGGAGACACCTGCTGGTGGACCTCAGTACTGCACGCCAAATGATCGATATTACCAGCGGAGAAGACCTTTGCTGACAGTACCCCCCCTCGAAGGAGCGACCTCCGGACGCTCCAACTAGCCGTTGCTGGGGAAAGTCCATGGTGTCCAGCCGGGCAGCGGGCCCCTTAAGCTGGGCAGCAAGCAGTGGCACATCAGGCTGGGCAGCGGACAGGAACACTCCAGGCTGGGCAGGGGACAAGAACACTCCAGGCTGGGCAGCGGACAGGAACACACCAGGCTGGGCAGCGGACAGGAACACACCAGGCTGGGCAGTGGACAGGAACACACCAGGCTGGGCAGTGGACAGGAACACACCAGGCTGGGCAGCGGACAGGAGCACTTCAAGCTGGGCAGCGGACAGGAGCACTTCAAGCTGGGCAGCGGGCACTCCAAGCTGGGCAGCGGGCACCCCAAGCTGGGCAGCAGGCACCCCAAGCTGGGCAGCAGGCACCCCAAGCTGGGCAGCAGGCACATCAGGCTTGGCAGCAGGCATGGGCACTTCAAGCTGAGCAGCGGGCACTCCAAGCTGGGCAGCAGGCATGGGCACTCCAAGCTGGGCAGCAGGCACATCAAGTGGGGTAGCAGGCTCATCAAGCGGGACAGCAGGAACATGCAAATCAAGCTGGGCAACAAGCACGGCACATTAAACGGAGCAGCAGGTACTTCAAGCTGGGCAGCAGGCACATCAGACTGGGCAGCCGGCACGGGCACTTCAGGCTGGAGAGCGGGCTCATCAGACTGGGCAGCGGGCTCATCAGGCTGGGCAGCGGGCACGTCGGGCTGGAATACGGGCACATCAGGCTGGAGAGCGGGCACATCAGGCTGGAGAGCAGGCTCATCAAGCTGGAGAGTAGGCACTGGCACCTCCGGCAGGAACACTGGCACCTCCGGCTGGAACACTGGCACCTCCGGCTGGAACACTGGCACCAAGACCTTGGGCTGGAAGGCAAGCATCAAGACATCAGACTGGAAAGTGGAGACATCAAGCTGGAAGGCAGGTACCGAGACATCAGGCTGGAAGGCAGGCACCGATACATCAGGCTGGAAGGCAGGCACCGATACATCAGGCTGGAAGGCGGACACATCTGACTGGAAGGTAGGCATGTCAGGCTGGAACGCAGGTACATCAGGCTGGAAGGCAGGCACCGAGACATCAGACTGGAAAGTGGAGACATCAAGCTGGAAGGCAGGCACCGAGACATCCGGCTGGAAGGCAGGCACCGAGACATCTGGCTGGAAGGCAGGCACCGAGACATCTGGCTGGAAGGCAGGCACCGAGACATCAGGCTGGAAGGCAGGCGCTGGAATGCCAGACTGGGTTGGATTAGCTGGTGCGGAGGCAGGTTGGGTTACTGGCAGGATCGTCTTGGTTGGAAAAAACTTTTGTTTTTTCTTTGGCTTAGCCACTGAAGCTCTGTAGGTGAGGGGTGCAGCAGACTGGAAAGGAGGATTGGGATATGGCAGAGAAGAGGTAACAGTAGCTGGGGGACGATCTTCTGGGTTTGTAGGCAGCTGAGAAGAGGCAGGTGGGTTGAATGCAGGATAGGTACAGGGAACAGAGACTGGATATGAGTATTTGGTTGGCAGCAGCGTATACTGAGCTGCAACTGCGGTTGACATGGGTGATGGGGAAACATACATTTGGGTAGGTTGGTGTTTGGTGGCAGAGGTGGTTTGTTTGGCTGGAGCTGCTTGCATCATGTCAGACCATGCTGAAAGTATAGGTTGTACAAACTGTGCTTTTAAATCACCCTGTCTAACAAAAGACTGAGCAGACACAATGCACTCCGCAATCACCTGTGGGGAACAGGCTGAGTAGTGCTCACAAAAAATCGGCAGGATCATCTTCAAAAAGCCACACTAGGGATACAACCTGATTCATATCAAAAGGAGGAGTGAAATCATCACGGCCCTCTGGAATACAGGGCAGGGCCAGCTCAGTACATAGCTTGATCAAAGGCTGCACCTCCCCAAACAATATATAACCCTGATCGATCAGGGAGTGAGCCAAACGTATAGTGGCAAACAACTGGTCACTAGACCATCCTTTCAAAGCCTGGCAGCAATAATCACCACTTTCAGATGCCAGCAGAGAAAAATAAATAACCTCATCGGCATTCATGTTTGCAACCAACTGAATCAAAATGGTTCCCCTGTGCAGCCACTTCTGGTCAGGGATGGCCCTGGTATTCTGTCATAAACCAGATGTGACCAGAACTGTGTGACTGCAACAGAGTGAACCAGACATAAATAGGTGAAAGTAAGTTTATTAAGGAAAATGCTTATGTGAACACACCACCAATACAGAGTGAACAACCAAACAAACAGTGATATAAAACCAACCAGCATATGTAGCAAAAGGGAGTACCAGAATCATAGTCAAGCCAGGCCGGGGTCATAAACAAGGAATCAGTAGCTGGGAAGGGAGATAAACAGGACAAAAGGGGATGGATGGATCACAGGAGGGACGGGTCAGGTACAAGGCTCAGGGTCCAGAGTCCAGGGTTCAGGTAACGGACAGGAAACAGGATCAACAGGAATCAGGCATCAGAGTAACAGAGTAACAGAGTAACAGAGTAACAGAGTAACAGAGTAACAGAGTAACAGAGTAACAGAGTAACAGAGTAACAGGTCAGGGCTCAAGGAACAATACCAGGGCAACATAAGTCTGCAATGCTGGGTATTTATACTGCAGCTCTGCTAATTAAGGTCAGGTGATACCTGTCTGCAGAGGGTAATACCTGCTCCATACTGCCAGGATTCCTCCGCTGGTGGACGCCAGTACTGCGGCCCAAAGGTGACAGAATACTTGCAGGAAAGAGCAGCTCTGAACTGCCAGGAGACACCTGCTGGTGGACCTCAGTACTGCACGCCAAATGATCGATAATGATCGATATTGCCAGCGGAGAAGACCTTTCCTGACAGTCTGTGTGCATTTCCGCCGGTCATATAATGCCAGTGCTCGGCTGGCAGACCTCCAAAAGGAATTTAACCTGCCCAAGAACCGCCTAATCTGTGACATGCCCACCAGGTGGAACTCAACGTTGGCCATGCTGCAGCGGCTGTACACGCAGCAGAGGGCCATCAATGAGTACCTGTGCTACTATGGCACCAGGACAAGTTCAGGGGAGTTTGTTTTTTTTCCCCACGCCAGTGGGCCATGATCAGGGATGCATGCACTGTTCTGTCACCATTTGAGGAGGCCACGAGGATGGTGAGCAGTGACAGTGCATGCATCAGTGACACTGTCCCCCTTGTCCACCTGTTGGAGCACACGCTGCATGGAATAATGGACAGGGCACTTGAGGCAGAACAGAGGCGGGAAGAGGAGGACTTCCTTAGCTCTCAAGGCCCCCTTTATCCAGACAGTGTTCCTGCATGCTTGCCGATCACACAGGAAGAGGAGGAGGAGGAGGATTGTGTCAGTATGGAGGTGGAGCCTGGTACTCAGCATCAGCAGCAGTCTTTAAGGGATCATTTACAGTCCCAAGAAACACATGGACTTGTACGTGGCTGGGAGGAGGTGGCTGCGGATCATGCAGTCCTTAGTGACCCAGAGGACTCCGGACCGAATGCCTCATCAAACCTACGCTGCATGGCCTCCCTGATCCTGCAAAGCCTGCAGGAGGATCCTCATATTTGTGGTAGCAAGGAGAAGGAACAATACTGGCTGGCAACCCTCCTTGATCCATGTTACAAGGGTAAGGTTGCGGACCTTATCTTGCCGTCGCAGAGGGAGCAGACGATGAAACATCTTCGGGAGGCCTTGCAGAAAGTTCTGTGCAACGCGTTCCCAGGGACTGGGAGGTTACAAACTCCTGTTTCTGGACAATGTGTTGCTTAGGCTTCGGTCAGTCAAAGAAGGAGCGGTGGAGAAGGTGGCCGTCTGACCGATGCGTTCAAACAATTTTTTAGTCCGCAGCCCCAAGGTATGATCGGTTCCAGCAACCATCGCCAGCGTCTGTTTTACATGGTGCAGGAATACCTAGGGGCAAGATCTGACTTGGACACCTTTCCCACCGAAAATCCTCTGGGTTACTGGGTCTTGAGGATGGATCATTGGCCAGAGCTTGCACAGTATGCAATTGAGCTACTGGCCTGTCCTGCATCCAGCGTCCTTTCGGAACGCACATTCAGTGCTGCTGGAGGCTTTGTAACCGATCACAGGGTGCGTTTGTCCACCGACTCGGTTGATCGACTGACCTTCATAAAAATGAATCAGTCTTGGATCACCACCAGCTACCAGGCACCTGATGCTGATGTAACCGAATACATTTTTTTGAAATGTCAGATATATTTTTTCATTTTTGATTGCACTATTAACACTTATCATTTGTGACTGGATATGTATTATTACTTAGTGGTTATTATTACGAACATGTGTTGATTACTATGATTGCTGCACCTAGCAACTGTTTCACTTTGCACTTTAGCACCAACATGTGTCATAGTCTGTGATTTTTTTCCATGGCCCTTTATTGGCACCTACTATAGCTTTCTTCTGATTTACCTTTATTCTTTATGTTGTTATTTTTGCACCAGCACTTTATTTTAGTGATTCATATCATTCGTTAGAGAGTTCACAGCACAGCATGACAACTTTACCCAGCCTGGAGGGTAAGTCACAAAAATTTAGTGTGTGCTGCTGTACCTGCGCCGCCTGTATATTTGGACTTTATTTATTATCCTTCTCCTTGGATGGGACACAGGAGGGTCAAGGCTAACAAGCTGGTATGATTGAGTTGCATTGTGGAAAATAGATGAGGATGACTCTGGGTGGAGATGAGAGTTACATTGTGGAGAGCCTCTTCACTATGTAACTCTCATCCCCACCCAGAGTCATCCTCATCCATTTTCACAATGCAACGCAATCATCTTCATCCCCACCCAGCATCTACTCCATCCCTCTCTTCACAATGCATCCCCATCCATGCCCAGCACCATCCCTCCCTCCAGTCTCCACAATGCATCCCCATCCATGCCCAGCACCATCCCTCCAGTCTCCACTATGCATCCCCATCCATGCCCAGCACCATCCATCCCTCCAGTCTCCACAATGCATCCCTATCCATGCCCAGCACCATCCCTCCCTCCAGTCTCCACAATGCATCCCCATCCATGCCCAGCGCCATCCCTCCAGTCTCTACAATGCATCCCCATCCACGCCCAGCACCATCCATTCCTCCAGTCTTCACAATGCATCCCCATCCATACCCAGCACCATCCATCCCTCCAGTCTTCACAATGTATCCCCATCCATGCCCAGCACCATCCATCCCACCATAGCCTCCCATCCATATTAAGTTGTAAGAGTGTTAAAATAAAAGTGGGTGCACCAAAGGCCTAAAGGTGTGTAAGGGGCCCCAAAATTTCTGATGGCTGCCCTGGACATCCCTATATTTGAACAGTGACATCATGGGGACCCTGTACCCTGTCAGACAGAACTGTGGCAGAGCTGTGTAAACCTCAGGACTAAATAGAAAGAAACCCAAATCCTGTGGTAGGTTACACTGCTCATATACAGTGATACCTCGGTTCATGAACAACTCAGTTCGCGAACAGAAGAGTTCACAAAAATTTGCTTTGGTTCACAAACTCCTCTTCGGTTCACGAACACAAGCCGCGGCCATCTTCTCTGCTCTGACTAGGGATGAGCCGAACACCCCCCGGTTCGGTTCGCACCAGAACCCGCGAACGGACCGAAAGTTCGCACGAACGTTAGAACCCCATTGACGTTTATGGGACTCGAACGTTCGAAATCAAAAGTGCTCATTTTAAAGGCTAATTTGCATGGTATTGTCCTAAAAAGGGTTTGGGGACCCGGGTCCTACCCCAGGGGACATGTATCAATGCAAAAAAAACTTTTAAAAACGGCCGTTTTTTCGGGAGCAGTGATTTTAATGATGCTTAAAGTAAAAAAAAAAAAGTGAAATATTCCTTTAAATATCGTACCTGGGGGGTGTCTATAGTATGCCTGTAAAGTGACGCGTGTTTCCCATGTTTAGAACAGTCCCTGCACCAAATGTCATTTTTAAAGGAAAAAATCTCATTTAAAACTGCTTGCGGGTTTAATGTCATGTCGGGTCATGGCAATATGGATGAAAATCAGTGAGACAAACGGCATGGGTACCCCCCAGTCCATTACCAGGCCCTTTGGGTCTTGTATGGATATTAAGGGGAACCCCGCACCCAAATTAAAATAAGGAAAGGTGTGGGGCCACCAGGCCCTATATACTCTGAACAGCAGTATACAGGCGGTGCAAACAAGACAGGGACTGTAGGTTTGTTGTTAAGTAGAATCTGTTTGTAATTTTGAACATTTTTAACGTGTTTAGCTCCAGCCAAAAAATCTTTTCTAAGCTTTTTGGAAAACATAGGGAAGGGTTATCACCCCTGTGACATTTGTTTTGCTGTCTTTCCTCCTCTTCAGAAGATTTCACCTCACTTTTTTGTCCCAATGAAAAATGTTTTTTGAAAATTTGGGTTTTTTTGTGGAACAAGGATTGGAAAGCATCAGTGGAAAGGAGAAATTGTTTTCCCATATTAACTCTTACAGGAGAGAATTTCCCTTCCTAGGGGTAGATTTCATCTCACTTCCTGTTGTCTCCTTCCGTTTGCAAGTAGGAGTCGTTTGTAAGTTAGATGTTTGAAAGTAGGGTCCTGCCCTATATACTCAGCAGAAATTTGGGCCTTAGGTGTTGCTGTGGCCACAACACTGTAAGCCCTCACAGGGCCCTGCTGTGAAATATTAGATCAAGAATTGTAATTACATGCCCCTGTTGAACAGGAGCTGAAAAATTAGGCCTTAGGCACTGGTGCTGGTGCCACAACACTGCAACCCCTCACAGACACTCTAGTTGGAACGCAGGAACGAGCCCTGCTGCAAAGTATTGCTTCAAAAATTGTAATTACACGCCCCTGTTAGACAGGGGCAGAAAAATTGGGCCTTAGGCACTGGTGCTGGTGCCACAACACTGCAACCCCTCACAGACACTCTAGTTGGAACGCAGGAACGAGCCCTGCTGCAAAGTATTGCATCAAAAATTGTAATTACACGCCCCTGTTAGACAGGGGCAGAAAAATTGGGCCTTAGGCACTGGTGCTGGTGCCACAACACTGCAACCCCTCACAGACACTCTAGTTGGAACGCAGGAACGAGCCCTGCTGCAAAGTATTGCATCAAAAATTGTAATTACACGCCCCTGTTAGACAGGGGCAGAAAAATTGGGCCTTAGGCACTGGTGCTGGTGCCACAACACTGCAACCCCTCACAGACACTCTAGTTGGAATGCAGGAACGAGCCCTGCTGCAAAGTATTAAATCAAAAATTGTAATTACACGCCCCTGTTAAACAGGGGCTGAAAAATTGTGCCTTAGGCACTGGTGGTGGCGCCCAGAACCAAAAATGTTCTTACAAGCTATCAGCGTGATGATTGAGGAGGAAGAGGATAATTACTCAGGGATAGTCACTCAGCATCAGCATAGGCAGTCTTTGAAGGGATCTGAGATTTCAAAAAAAATTATTCGGTTACATCAGCATCAGGTGCTTGGTAGCTGGTGGTGATCCAAGACTCATTCATTTTTATGAAGGTCAGCCGATCGACCGAGTCGGTGGACAGACGCACCCTGTGATCGGTTACCACGCCTCCAGCAGCACTGAATGTGCGTTCCGAAAGAACGCTGGATGCAGGACAGGCCAGTAGCTCAATTGCATACTGTGCAAGCTCTGGCCAGTGATCCATCCTCAAGACCCAGTAACCCAGAGGATTTTCGGTGGGAAAGGTGTCCAAGTCTGATCTTGCCCCTAGGTATTCCTGCACCATGTAAAACAGACGCTGGCGATGGTTGCTGGAACCGATCATACCTTGGGGCTGCGGACCAAAAAATTGTCTGAACGCATCGGTCAGACGGCCACCTTCTCCACCGCTCCTTCTTTGACTGACCGAAGCCTCAGCAACACGTTGTCCAGAAACAGGAGTTTGTAACCTCCCAGTCTCTGGGAACGCGTTGCACAGACCTTTCTGCAATGCCTCCCGAAGATGTTTCATCCTCTGCTCCCTCTGCGATGGCAAGATAAGGTCCGCAACCTTACCCTTGTAACGTGGATCAAGGAGGGTTGCCAGCCAGTATTGGTCCTTCTCCTTGATACCACGAATACGAGGATCCTTACGCAGGCTTTGCAGGATCAGGGAGGCCATGCAGCGTAGGTTTGCTGAGGCATTCGGTCCGGAGTCCTCTGGGTCACTAAGAATGACATGGTCCGCAGCCACCTCCTCCCAGCCACGTACAAGTCCATGTGTTTCTTGGGACTGATCCCTTAAAGACTGCTGCTGATGCTGAGTGCCAGGCTCCACCTTCATACTGACACAATCTTCCTCCTCCTCCTCCTCCTCTTCCTCCTCGTCCTCTTCCTGTGTGATCGGCGGGCACGCAGGAACACTGTCTGGATAAAGGGGGCCTTGAGAGCTAAGGAAGTCCTCCTCTTCCTGCCTCTGTTCTGCCTCAAGTGCCCTGTCCATTATTCCACGCAGCGTGTGCTCCAACAGATGGACAAGGGGGACAGTGTCACTGATGCATGCACTGTCACTGCTCACCATCCTCGTGGCCTCCTCGAATGGTGACAGAACAGTGCATGCATCCCTGATCATGGCCCACTGGCGTGGGGAAAAAAAAACAAGCTCCCCTGACCCTGTCCTGGTGCCATAGTCGCACAGGTACTCATTGATGGCCCTCTGCTGCGTGTGCAGCCGCTGCAGCATGGCCAACGTTGAGTTCCACCTGGTGGGCATGTCACAGATTAGGCGGTTCTTGGGCAGGTTAAACTCCTTTTGGAGGTCCGTCAGCCGAGCACTGGCATTATATGACCGGCGGAAATGCACACAGACTTTCCTGGCCTGCCTCAGGACATCCTGTAAGCCGGGTACCTGCCCAAGAACCGCTGCACCACCAAGTTAAGGACGTGAGCCAAACAGGGCACATGGGTCATTTGTCCCTGTCGGAGGGCAGAGAGGAGGTTGGTGCCATTGTCGCAAACCACCATTCCTGCCTTAAGTTGGCGTGGCGTCAACCACCTCTGAACCTGCCCCTGCAGAGCTGACAGAACCTCTGCCCCAGTGTGGCTCCTGTCCCCCAAGCACACCAGCTCAAGCACCGCATGGCATCTTTTGGCCTGCGTACTTGCGTAGCCCCTTGAACGCCTACGGAGCACCGCTGGTTCCGAGGAAGAGGCCATGGAGGAAGAAGAAGAGGAGGGGGTGGAGGAGAGAGGTGTGTCACAATCAGCATTTTGGAGGCGTGGTGGCGGAACAACCTCCAACACTACTGCACCTTGTCCTGCATCCTTCCCAGCTGCCAGCAGAGTCACCCAATGCGCCGTGAAACTTAGGTAACGTCCCTGTCCATGCCTGCTGGACCATGAGTCAGCGGTAATATGCACCTTACCGCTGACCGCCCTGTCCAGCGAGGCATGGACATTGCCTTCCACATGCCGGTAGAGAGCCGGAATCGCCTTCCGTGAGAAAAAGTGGCGTTTGGGTACCTGCCACTGAGGAACCGCACATTCCACAAACTCACGGAAGGGGGCAGAGTCTACCAACTGAAAAGGCAGCAGTTGAAGTGCTAGCAATTTTGCCAAGCTAGCATTCAACCGCTGGGCATGTGGATGGCTGGGAGCAAACTTCTTTCGGCGGTGCAGCAGCTGGGGCAGGGAAATTTGCCTGGTACAATCTGACGTCGGTGTACCAAAAGCAGATTGCCCACAAGTACTTGGCTGTGACACACCTAATTCTACACCTTCATTCCTCTCAGTGCAGGTCTCAGAGAGGACTGAAGGTCTAGTGGGGTTGGAAATCTCAGCTGATGAGGAGCAAGGAGAGATCCTCTTTGTTCTTTGGTGTGGGTCTTTTAGATACGCTTGCCAACGAACTGCATGGCAGGTCAACATATGTCTGGTCAAGCATGTGGTACCCAATCGGGAGATGTTTTGGCCACGCGAGATACGCTTGAGACATATGTTGCAAATAGCAGCGGTGCGATCTGATGCACTCGTCTCAAAAAAGGCCCACACCAAAGAACTTTTTGAATAACGCGCAGAGACTGCAGCGCCCTGCACATGTGGAGCTTTGGGGTGTGATGCAGTCAATGTGCTGCCCTTAGGCTGGCCCCTGGAGGGCATCCTGCCTCGTTGGTGATGTGCCTCCGCCTCCTCCTCCTCCTCCTCCTCCTCCTCTCTCCTATCAGGCACCCACGTTGAGTCAGTGACCTCATCATCCCCTCCCTCCTCATCACTGGAGCAAACCTGGCAGTATGCTGCAGCAGGGGGAGCATGACTGCCAGATTGCTGTCCTTCTTGGGCACCCCCTCTGTCCGTGCTCATGTTACTGCCTTCATCGAGCTCAGTATCGTCATCAGAGCCTTCCAAACGCTGGGCATCCTCCTGGAGCATGTACCCAACACTGTGGTCAAACAGTTCGAGGGAATCCTCATGAGGACATGGTGGAGCTAGGGAAGGAGTCACTGATGACATTGAGCTGAGGGAAGAGGCCGCTGCTTTGCCAGACAAAGCACCCTGGGCATGGGTGAGAGAGGATGAGGAGGATGAGGACGGCTTGGTCATCCACTCGACCAAGTCTTCCGCATGTTGCGGCTCAACACGGCCAGCTGCCGAAAAAAAGGCCAAGCGTGTCCCATGGCCACGTGCTGATGAGGATGCACCGTCTCCACGACCAGCACTAGACACAGAGCCTGCTTGCCCTCTCTTATTGGCTTGTGACTGTCTGCCTCTCCTTCTTGGCCTTCCAGACATACTAATGGCCTGTAGCTGCACTAAGCTGGGATAGAACACCTGTAATTTTCTTCAGGTAGCTTTATATACTGTAACCAGACAAGCCTGCCTGTCAGTAGGAAGATAACAGGAACGGATCTAGCTGAACACTGTGAGCAGGACGCACTGTACTAAATGTAAATAGTCTAGCTGCCTGACCGTGGTACTAATAGGATCAAATAGAACACCTGTAATTTTCTTCAGGTAGCTTTATATACTGTAACCAGACAAGCCTGCCTGTCAGTAGGAAGATAACAGGAACGGATCTAGCTGAAGACTGTGAGCAGAACGCACTGTACTAAATGTAAATAGTCTAGCTGCCTGACCGTGGTACTAATAGGATCAAATAGAACACCTGTAATTTTCTTCAGGTAGCTTTATATACTGTAACCAGACAAGCCTGCCTGTCAATAGGAAGATAACAGGAACGGATCTAGCTGAACACTGTGAACAGGACGCACTGCACTAAATGTAAATAGTCTAGAAGATAACAGGAACGGATCTAGCTGAACACTGTGAGCAGGACGCAATGCACTAAATGTAAATAGTCTAGAAGATAACAGGAACGGATCTAGCTGAACACTGTGAGCAGGACGCGCTGCACTAAATGTAAATAGCAGGAACGGATCTAGCTGAACACTGTGAGCAGGACGCACTGCACTAAATGTAAATAGTCTAGAAGATAACAGGAACGGATCTAGCTGAACACTGTGAGCAGGACGCACTGCACTAAATGTAAATAGCAGGAACGGCTCTAGCTGAACACTGTGAGCAGGACGCACTGCACTAAATGTAAATAGCAGGAACGGATCTAGCTGAACACTGTGAGCAGGACGCACTGCACTAAATGTAAATAACAGGAACAGATCTAGCTGAACACTGTGAGCAGGACGCACTGCACTAAATGTAAATAGTCTAGAAGATAACAGGAACGGATCTAGCTGAACACTGTGAGCAGGACGCACTGCACTAAATGTAAATAGCAGGAACGGATCTAGCTGAACACTGTGAGCAGGACGCACTGCACTAAATGTAAATAACAGGAACAGATCTAGCTGAACACTGTGAGCAGGACGCACTGCACTAAATGTAAATAGTCTAGAAGATAACAGGAACGGATCTAGCTGAACACTGTGAGCAGGACGCACTGCACTAAATGTAAATAGCAGGAACGGATCTAGCTGAACACTGTGAGCAGGACGCACTGCACTAAATGTAAATAGCAGGAACGGATCTAGCTGAACACTGTGAGCAGGACGCACTGCACTAAATGTAAATAGCAGGAACGGATCTAGCTGAACACTGTGAGCAGGACGCACTGCACTAAATGTAAATAACAGGAACGGATCTAGCTGAACACTGTGAGCAGGACGCACTGCACTAAATGTAAATAACAGGAACGGATCTAGCTGAACACTGTGAGCAGGACGCACTGCACTAAATGTAAATAGCAGGAACGGATCTAGCTGAACACTGTGAGCAGGACGCACTGCACTAAATGTAAATTGCAGGAACGGATCTAGCTGAACACTGTGAGCAGGACGCACTGCACTAAATGTAAATAGTCTAGAAGATAACAGGAACGGATCTAGCTGAACACTGTGAGCAGGACGCACTGCACTAAATGTAAATAGCAGGAACGGATCTAGCTGAACACTGTGAGCAGGACGCCCTGCATTAAATGTAAATAGTCTAGATAGAAGATAACAGGAACGGATCTAGCTAAACTGAATACAGTGTATATATATATATGCAACACCTGGGATGCATATATATACACAATACACTGTAAGTGCAGCTAACTGACTGACTGTTCTGCCTAATCTATCTAACTCAAATCAAATGACACTATCTCTCTCTCTCTCTATCTCTCAGCACACCGGAACACACACTACACAGGGCCGCCGTGCAGGCGGCCTTATATAGTGTGGGGTGTGTACTAAATCCCCTGAGCCATAATTGGCCAAAGCCACCCTGGCTTTGGCCAATTACAGCTCTCTCTACTGACGGCGCTGTGATTGGCCAAGCATGCGGGTCATAGTGCATGCTTGGCCAATCATCAGCCAGCAATGCACTGCGATGCCGCAGTGAATTATGGGCCGTGACGCGCCACACGAATTTAGCGCGAACGGCCCATATCGTTCGCAATTCGGCGAACGGGCGAACAGCCGATGTTCGAGTCGAACATGGGTTCGACTCGAACACGAAGCTCATCCCTAGCTCTGACATATTTAAATTGAGAAGATCAATGAACCTGTCCACTCAGATAGGGGTTTCTGCCCCCTGACTACCATGAGGGTGGGCTCAAGTGATTGGGAATCATGGAAAATGGTTGATATGAATTCTACAACTTTATCATGCCTTCAGATGATCTTTTCCTGGATGCACAGTGCTGTTTTCTAGCCCCTAGGCCTAGATCATTTGCCCCTAGTCATTTAAATTGGGGGTTGGGATTGTTTCAAACAAGGATTAAAGAGGAGCTACAGTATAGTTTTTTTTAGATGTACACATGAAAGAGGTCAGCTTAATGTAAAAGACCGTATGTAAAACATGTTTAAAATCCTTTTTTTTTTGTACATAAATGTCATAATTTTACTATATATATAAAAACATAAAAAAGTTCAGAACAGATTAACCTGATTTACATTGAAGCCTATGGGAAGATTTGCCTTGGTTTGCGACCAGAATCATTTCACAAATTAAGTTCATGAACCGAGGTATCACTGTGTATATATATATATATATATATATATATATATATATCTGTCTATCTATCTATAGATATATATATATATATATATATATATGTCTATATATATATTTCATTTGTGTACTTAGCTGCTTGCCTGGAATCAGCATTTAAGTGGTTGTTAAGCCACTAGCCACTATAACCTATTCAAATCATTCCATTTGTTATATAACAATATGGTTGATTTACTAAAGGCCAAAAGACTGTGCACCTTGGAAAGTGCAATTGCACTCTGCAAGTGCAGTTGCTCCAGAGCTTAGTAAATGAGGTAAAGCTTCACTTTGCAAAGAATACCCAATCACATGCAAGGAAAAAAAAAAATGCATTTTTGCTTGCATGTGATTGGTTGATGAAAGTCAGCAGAGTTTCTGCTCATTTACTAAACTCTGGAGCAACTGCTCTTTCTGTGTGCAACTGCACTTTCCATAGTGCACAGTCTTTTTACCTTTAGTAAATCAACCCCTGTGTGTCCCAGTGCCTGATCTATATAAAAAAAATGCAGATTATACTTTATATCAGAGTGCCTCCCGGTGCTCACGTGATTCCTCGGCTCTCTCCTCTCCCCGGCTGACCGCTATAGGGGGTGGCGCTGAGCACTACCGCTGAGGGGAGGAGAGAGGACAGAAAGCCGAGGATAACTGGGACAGTTATTGTTACCCCCCTTTAGGTCTAGGGTACCCCCCTAACCCCCCCCTAATAAAGTTTTAACCCCTTGATCACCCCCCGTCACCAGTGTCACTAAGCGATAATTTTTCTGATCGCTGTATTAGTGTCGCTGGTGACGCTAGTTAGGGAGGTAAATATTTAAGTTCGCCGTCAGCGTTTTATAGCGTCAGGGACCCCCATATACTACCGAATAAATGTTTTAACCCCTTGATTGCCCCCTAGTTAACCCTTTCACCACTGATCACTGTATAAGTGTTACGGTTGATGCTGGTTAGTTCGTTTATTTTGTATAGTGTCAGGGCACCTGCCGTTTATTACCGAATAAAGGTTTAGCCCCCTGATCGCCCGGCGGTGATATGCGTCGCCCCAGGCAGCGTCAGATTAGCGCCAGTACCGCTAACACCCACGCACGCAGCATACGCCTCCCTTAGTGGTATAGTATCTGAACGGATCAATATCTGATCCGATCAGATCTATACTAGCGTCCCCAGCAGTTTAGGGTTCCCAAAAACGCAGTGTTAGCGGGATCAGCCCAGATACCTGCTAGCACCTGCGTTTTGCCCCTCCGCCCGGCCCAGCCCAGCCCAGCCCACCCAAGTGCAGTATCGATCGATCACTGTCACTTACAAAACACTAAACGCATAACTGCAGCGTTCGCAGAGTCAGGCCTGATCCCTGCGATCGCTAACAGTTTTTTTGGTAGCATTTTGGTGAACTGGTAAGCACCAGCCCCAGGCAGCGTCAGGTTAGTGCCAGTACCGCTAACACCCATGCACGCACCGTACGCCTCCCTTAGTGGTATAGTATGTTGATCGAATCAATATCTGATCCGATCAGATCTATACTAGCATCCCCAGCAGTTTAGGGTTCCCAAAAACACAGTGTTAGCGGGATCAGCCCAGATACCTGCTAGCACCTGCGTTTTGCCCCTCCGCCCGGCCCAGCCCAGCCCACCCAAGTGCAGTATCGATCGATCACTGTCACTTACAAAACACTAAACGCATAACTGCAGCGTTTGCAGAGTCAGGCCTGATCCCTGCGATCGCTAACAGTTTTTTTGGAAGCATTTTGGTGAACTGGCAAGCACCAGCCCCAGGCAGCGTCAGGTTAGCGCCAGTACCACTAACACCCACGCACGCAGCATACGCCTCCCTTAGTGGTATAGTATCTGAACGGATCAATATCTGATCCGATCAGATCTATACTAGCGTCCCCAGCAGTTTAGGGTTCCCAAAAACGCAGTGTTAGCGGGATCAGCCCAGATACCTGCTAGCACCTGCGTTTTGCCCCTCCGCCCGGCCCAGCCCAGCCCACCCAAGTGCAGTATCGATCGATCACTGTCACTTACAAAACACTAAACGCATAACTGCAGTGTTCGCAGAGTCAGGCCTGATCCCTGCGATCGCTAACAGTTTTTTTGTAGCGTTTTGGTGAACTGGCAAGCACCAGTGGCCTAGTACACCCCGGTCGTAGTCAAACCAGCACTGCAGTAACACTTGGTGACGTGGTGAGTCCCATAAGTGCAGTTCAAGCTGGCGAGGTGGCAAGCACAAGTAGTGTCCCGCTGCCACCAAAAAGACAAACACAGGCCCGTCGTGCCCATAGTGCCCTTCCTGCTGCATTCGCCAATCCTAATTGGGAACCCACCACTTCTGCAGCGCCCGTACTTCCCCCATTCACATCCCCAACCAAATGCAGTCGGCTGCATGAGAGGCATTTTCTTTATGTCCTCCCGAGTACCCCTACCCAACGAACCCCCCCAAAAAAGATGTTGTGTCTGCAGCAAGCGCAGATATAGGCGTGACACCCGCTATTATTGTCCCTCCTGTCCTGACAATCCTGGTCTTTGCATTGGTGAATGTTTTGAACGCTACCATTCACTAGCTGAGTATTAGCGTAGGGTACAGCATTCCACAGACTAGGCACACTTTCACAGGGTCTCCCAAGATGCCATCGCATTTTGAGAGACCCGAACCTGGAACCGGTTACAGTTATAAAAGTTAGTTACAAAAAAAGTGTAAACAAAAAAAAAAAATATATAAAATAAAAAAAAATAGTTGTCGTTTTATTGTTCTCTCTCTCTATTCTCTCTCTCTATTGTTCTGCTCTTTTTTACTGTATTCTATTCTGCAATGTTTTATTGTTATTATGTTTTATCATGTTTGCTTTTCAGGTATGCAATTTTTTATACTTTACTGTTTACTGTGCTTTATTGTTAACCATTTTTTTGTCTTCAGGTACGCCATTCACGACTTTGAATGGTTATACCAGAATGATGCCTGCAGGTTTAGGTATCATCTTGGTATCATTCTTTTCAGCCAGCGGTCGGCTTTCATGTAAAAGCAATCCTAGCGGCTAATTAGCCTCTAGACTGCTTTTACAAGCCGTGGGAGGGAATCCCCCCCCACCGTCTTCCGTGTTTTTCTCTGGCTCTCCTGTCTCAACAGGGAACCTGAGAATGCAGCCGGTGATTCAGCCAGCTGACCATAGAGCTGATCAGAGACCAGAGTGGCTCCAAACATCTCTATGGCCTAAGAAACCGGAAGTTACAAGCATTTTATGACTTAGATTTCGCCGGATGTAAACAGCGCCATTGGGAAATTGGGGAAGCATTTTATCACACCGATCTTGGTGTGGTCAGATGCTTTGAGGGCAGAGGAGAGATCTAGGGTCTAATAGACCCCAATTTTTTCAAAAAAGAGTACCTGTCACTACCTATTGCTATCATAGGGGATATTTACATTCCCCGAGATAACAATAAAAATGATTAAAAAAAAAAAAAATGAAAGGAACAGTTTAAAAATAAGATAAAAAAGCAAAAAAATAATAAAGAAAAAAAAAAAAAAAAAGCACCCCTGTCGCCCCCTGCTCTCGCAGTTCAAAGTAATTTTCTTGCAAAAAAAAATAACTTTTTCATGTAAACAATAAGTGTCAGAAAGGGCTTTGTCTTCAAGTGGTTAGAAGAGTGGGTGATGTGTGACATAAGCTTCTAAATGTTGTGCATAAAATGCCAGGACAGTTCAAAACCCCCCCCCAAATGACCCCATTTTGGAAAGTAGACACCCCAAGCTATTTGCTGAGAGGCATGTCGAGTCCAGGGAATATTTTATATTGCGACACAAGTTTTTTTTTTTTTTTGCACAAAATTGTCACTAAATGATATATTGCTCAAACATGCCATGGGAATATGTGAAATTACACCCCAAAATACATTCTGCTGCTTCTCCTGAGTACGGGGATACCACATGTGTGAGACTTTTTGGGAGCCTAGCCGCGCACGGGACCCCGAAAACCAAGCACCGCCTTCAGGCTTTCTAAGGGCGTGAATTTTTGATTTCACTCTTCACTGCCTATCACAGTTTCGGAGGCCATGGAATGCCCAGATGGCACAAAACCCCCCCAAATGACCCCATTTAGGAAAATAGACACCCAAAGCTATTTGCTGAGCGGTATAGTGAGTATTTTGCAGACCTCACTTTTTGTCACAAAGTTTTGAAAATTGAAAAAAGAAAAAAAAAATGTTTTTTCTTGTCTTTCTTCATTTTCAAAAACAAATGAGAGCTGCAAAATACTCACCATGCCTCTCAGCAAATAGCTTGGGGTGTCTACTTTCCAAAATGGGGTCATTTGGGGGGGGGTTTGTGCCACCTGGGCATTCCATGGCCTCCGAAACTGTGATAGGCAGTGAAGAGTGAAATCAAAAATTTTCACCCTTAGAAATCCTGAAGGCGGTGCTTGGTTTTCGGGGCCCCGTACGCGGCTAGGCTCCCAAAAAGTCCCACACATGTGGTATCCCCATACTCAGGAGAAGCAGCTAAATGTATTTTGGGGTGCAATTCCACATATGCCCATGGCCTGTGTGAGCAATATATCATTTAGTGACAACTTTGTGCAAAAAAAAAAAAAAAAAAAAATGTGTCACTTTCCCGCAACTTGTGTCAAAATATAAAATATTCCATGGACTCAATATGCCTCTCAGCAAATAGCTTGGGGTGTCTACTTTCCAAAATGGGGTCATTTGGGGGGGGGTTTGTGCCACCTGGGCATTCCATGGCCTCCGAAACTGTGATAGGCAGTGAAGAGTGAAATCATAAATTTACATTCTTAGAAATCCTGAAGGCGGTGATTGGTTTTCGGGGCCCCGTACGCGGCTAGGCTCCCAAAAAGTCCCACACATGTGGTATCCCCATACTCAGGAGAAGCAGCAGAATGTATTTTGGGGTGCAATTCCACATAGGCCCATGGCCTGCGTGAGCAATATACCATTTAGTGACAACTTTTTGTAAATATTTTTTTTTTTTGTCATCATTCAATCACTTGGGACAAAAAAAATTAATATTCAATGGGCTCAACATGCCTCTCAGCAATTTCCTTGGGGTGTCTACTTTCCAAAATGGGGTCATTTGGGGGGGTTTTGTACTGCCCTGCCATTTTAGCACCTCAAGAAATGACATAGACAGTCATAAACTAAAAGCTGTGTAAATTCCAGAAAATGTACCCTAGTTTGTAGGCGCTATAACTTTTGTGCAAACCAATAAATATACGCTTATTGACATTTTTTTTACCAAAGACATGTGGCCAAATACATTTTGGCCTAAATGTATGACTAAAATTTAGTTTATTGGATTTTTTTTATAACAAAAAGTAGAAAATATCATTTTTTTTCAAAATTTTCGGTCTTTTTCCGTTTATAGCGCAAAAAATAAAAACTGCAGAGGTGATCAAATACCATCAAAAGAAAGCTCTATTTGTGGGAAGAAAAGGACGCAAATTTCGTTTGGGTACAGCATTGCATGACCGCGCAATTAGCAGTTAAAGCGACGCAGTGCCAAATTGGAAAAAGACCTCTGGTCCTTAGGCAGCATAATGGTCCGGGGCTCAAGTGGTTAAAACAAGAAGAAGATTTAATAGATGTAAAGATGAAAAAATGACTGAAGGTCTGCTTTAATTAACCTTTTTAAATGTAAAAAGTGACAGTTACCCCTCTGCCATGTCACATAAATTGCAACTGCACAGAAGTAAATATAACTGATATGCCTTTGATGTGTATAATTCCTGTTTATCTTGAACTTCATTTGGATTTGGTGAACTCATGCAGCATTAACAAGGACAAATACAATACAATAGCTCTATTAGGCGGGATGACACACTGATCTGTACTGAAGTGCACTAACATCTAATGTTAATGACCCCACTCTCGGCTGAAGACAGATTCCAGCTGACTACCAATGAGCACACCGTCAGCCTCCCAGCCGTCATTCTAGCCGACGTCCAGGATGCCACATGACGTCAATGTCCATTCATAATTTTTTCCTTGTGGGCGTGACCCTCTCCTCCCCGATGACCGTGCTGTGTATGGGTATGGCAATAGGCGTGGCTACGTGACGTACACGATTCAGTGGAAAGGGTGGGAGGAGACTTTCGTAACACCGGAAACAGGAACTGAGCCGTAGCACGGGGGAGCCATCTTACTGTCTCCCGGGAAGATGACCGGGAAGTCGGTTCGGGACGTGGAGCGGTACCAAGCCGTGCTGTCCGAGCTGCTGCTGCGGGAGGAGAACAAGTTTTGCGCGGACTGCCAAGCGAAAGGTAATGGTGGAGTATAAGGCAGCTGTTTGTCCGGCCCCGGCAGGCAGAGTGCTCCCTTCCCTGAGCTCAGAGACCTCTGCCTTCACCTCACAAGTTATACCAGTGTGTTCCCACAGCTCCAGAGTGTGTGTTTAGGGGAGGGGTGGAGTGTACACCAGAGACCTTCCTGTGTCCCCTATATACATCATGTGCCTGGGCTCCCTTCGTGTACACACCTGAACTGACACCCTCATCCCTCCATGTACACACCTGAACTGACACCCTCACCCCTCCGTGTACACACCTGAACTGACACCCTCATCCCTCCGTGTACACACCTGAACTGACACCCTCACCCCTCCGTGTACACACCTGAACTGACACCCTCACCCCTCCGTGTACACACCTGAACTGACACCCTCACCCCTCCGTGTACACACCTGAACTGACAGCCTTGTCCCTCCGTGTACACACCTGAACTGACACCCTCACCCCTCCGTGTACACACCTGAACTGACACCCTCACCCCTCCGTGTACACACCTGAACTGACAGCCTCATCCCTCCGTGTACACACCTGAACTGACACCCTCACCCCTCCGTGTACACACCTGAACTGACACCCTCACCCCTCCGTGTACACACCTGAACTGACAGCCTCATCCCTCCGTGTACACACCTGAACTGACAGCCTCATCCCTCCGTGTACACACCTGAACTGACAGCCTCACCCCTCCGTGTACACACCTGAACTGACACCCTCACCCCTCCGTGTACACACCTGAACTGACACCCTCACCCCTCCGTGTACACACCTGAACTGACACCCTCATCCCTCCGTGTACACACCTGAACTGACACCCTCACCCCTCCGTGTACACACCTGAACTGACACCCTCACCCCTCCGTGTACACACCTGAACTGACACCCTCACCCCTCCGTGTACACACCTGAACTGACAGCCTTGTCCCTCCGTGTACACACCTGAACTGACACCCTCACCCCTCCGTGTACACACCTGAACTGACACCCTCACCCCTCCGTGTACACACCTGAACTGACAGCCTCATCCCTCCGTGTACACACCTGAACTGACACCCTCACCCCTCCGTGTACACACCTGAACTGACACCCTCACCCCTCCGTGTACACACCTGAACTGACAGCCTCATCCCTCCGTGTACACACCTGAACTGACAGCCTCATCCCTCCGTGTACACACCTGAACTGACAGCCTCACCCCTCCGTGTACACACCTGAACTGACAGCCTCATCCCTCCGTGTACACACCTGAACTGACAGCCTCATCCCTTCGTGTACACACCTGAACTGACAGCCTCATCCCTCCGTGTACACACCTGAACTGACACCCTCATCCCTTCGTGTACACACCTGAACTGACAGCCTCATCCCTCCGTGTACACACCTGAACTGACAGCCTCATCCCTCCGTGTACACACCTGAACTGACACCCTCACCCCTCCGTGTACACACCTGAACTGACAGCCTCACCCCTCCGTGTACACACCTGAACTGACAGCCTCATCCCTCCGTGTACACACCTGAACTGACACCCTCACCCCTCCGTGTACACACCTGAACTGACACCCTCACCCCTCCGTGTACACACCTGAACTGACACCCTCACCCCTCCGTGTACACACCTGAACTGACACCCTCACCCCTCCGTGTACACACCTGAACTGACACCCTCACCCCTCCGTGTACACACCTGAACTGACACCCTCACCCCTCCGTGTACACACCTGAACTGACACCCTCACCCCTCCGTGTACACACCTGAACTGACACCCTCACCCCTCCGTGTACACACCTGAACTGACACCCTCACCCCTCCGTGTACACACCTGAACTGACACCCTCACCCCTCCGTGTACACACCTGAACTGACACCCTCACCCCTCCGTGTACACACCTGAACTGACACCCTCACCCCTCCGTGTACACACCTGAACTGACACCCTCACCCCTCCGTGTACACACCTGAACTGACACCCTCACCCCTCCGTGTACACACCTGAACTGACACCCTCACCCCTCCGTGTACACACCTGAACTGACACCCTCACCCCTCCGTGTACACACCTGAACTGACAGCCTCACCCCTCCGTGTACACACCTGAACTGACAGCCTCACCCCTCCGTGTACACACCTGAACTGACAGCCTCACCCCTCCGTGTACACACCTGAACTGACAGCCTCACCCCTCCGTGTACACACCTGAACTGACACCCTCACCCCTCCGTGTACACACCTGAACTGACACCCTCACCCCTCCGTGTACACACCTGAACTGACACCCTCACCCCTCCGTGTACACACCTGAACTGACACCCTCACCCCTCCGTGTACACACCTGAACTGACACCCTCACCCCTCCGTGTACACACCTGAACTGACACCCTCACCCCTCCGTGTACACACCTGAACTGACACCCTCACCCCTCCGTGTACACACCTGAACTGACACCCTCACCCCTCCGTGTACACACCTGAACTGACACCCTCACCCCTCCGTGTACACACCTGAACTGACACCCTCACCCCTCCGTGTACACACCTGAACTGACACCCTCATCACATGACTGCTGTCATCTGCTTCTCACCCTCATCCCTCTGTGTACACACCTGAACTGACAGCCTCATCACATGACTGCTGTCATCTGCTTCTCACTCTCATCCCTCCGTGTACACACCTGAACTGACACCCTCATCCCTCCGTGTACACACCTGAACTGACACCCTCACCCCTCCGTGTACACACCTGAACTGACAGCCTCATCCCTCCGTGTACACACCTGAACTGACAGCCTCATCCCTCCGTGTACACACCTGAACTGACAGCCTCATCCCTCCGTGTACACACCTGAACTGACAGCCTCATCCCTCCGTGTACACACCTGAACTGACAGCCTCATCCCTCCGTGTACACACCTGAACTGACAGCCTCATCCCTCCGTGTACACACCTGAACTGACAGCCTCATCCCTCCGTGTACACACCTGAACTGACAGCCTCATCCCTCCGTGTACACACCTGAACTGACAGCCTCATCCCTCCGTGTACACACCTGAACTGACAGCCTCATCCCTCCGTGTACACACCTGAACTGACAGCCTCATCCCTCCGTGTACACACCTGAACTGACAGCCTCATCCCTCCGTGTACACACCTGAACTGACAGCCTCATCCCTCCGTGTACACACCTGAACTGACAGCCTCATCCCTCCGTGTACACACCTGAACTGACAGCCTCATCCCTCCGTGTACACACCTGAACTGACAGCCTCATCCCTCCGTGTACACACCTGAACTGACAGCCTCATCCCTCCGTGTACACACCTGAACTGACAGCCTCACCCCTCCGTGTACACACCTGAACTGACAGCCTCACCCCTCCGTGTACACACCTGAACTGACAGCCTCACCCCTCCGTGTACACACCTGAACTGACAGCCTCACCCCTCCGTGTACACACCTGAACTGACACCCTCATCCCTCCGTGTACACACCTGAACTGACACCCTCACCCCTCCGTGTACACACCTGAACTGACACCCTCACCCCTCCGTGTACACACCTGAACTGACACCCTCACCCCTCCGTGTACACACCTGAACTGACAGCCTCATCCCTCCGTGTACACACCTGAACTGACAGCCTCATCCCTCCGTGTACACACCTGAACTGACACCCTCACCCCTCCGTGTACACACCTGAACTGACAGCCTCACCCCTCCGTGTACACACCTGAACTGACAGCCTCACCCCTCCGTGTACACACCTGAACTGACAGCCTCACCCCTCCGTGTACACACCTGAACTGACAGCCTCACCCCTCCGTGTACACACCTGAACTGACAGCCTCATCCCTCCGTGTACACACCTGAACTGACAGCCTCATCCCTCCGTGTACACACCTGAACTGACAGCCTCATCCCTCCGTGTACACACCTGAACTGACAGCCTCATCCCTCCGTGTACACACCTGAACTGACAGCCTCATCCCTCCGTGTACACACCTGAACTGGCAGCCTCATCCCTCCGTGTACACACCTGAACTGGCAGCCTCATCCCTCCGTGTACACACCTGAACTGACAGCCTCATCCCTCCGTGTACACACCTGAACTGACAGCCTCATCCCTCCGTGTACACACCTGAACTGACAGCCTCATCCCTCCGTGTACACACCTGAACTGACAGCCTCATCCCTCCGTGTACACACCTGAACTGACAGCCTCATCCCTCCGTGTACACACCTGAACTGACAGCCTCATCCCTCCGTGTACACACCTGAACTGACAGCCTCATCCCTCCGTGTACACACCTGAACTGACAGCCTCATCCCTCCGTGTACACACCTGAACTGACAGCCTCATCCCTCCGTGTACACACCTGAACTGACAGCCTCATCCCTCCGTGTACACACCTGAACTGACAGCCTCATCCCTCCGTGTACACACCTGAACTGACAGCCTCATCCCTCCGTGTACACACCTGAACTGACAGCCTCATCCCTCCGTGTACACACCTGAACTGACAGCCTCATCCCTCCGTGTACACACCTGAACTGACAGCCTCATCCCTCCGTGTACACACCTGAACTGACAGCCTCATCCCTCCGTGTACACACCTGAACTGACACCCTCACCCCTCCATGTACACCTGTCATCTGCTCCGCACCCTCATCCCTCTGTGTACTCACCTGAACTGACACCCTCGTCACATGACTGCTGTCCTCTGCTCTTCACTCTACATGACTGCTGTCCTCTGCTCCTTATTCTCATCCATCCATGTACACACCTGAACTGACAGCCTCATCACATGACTGCTGTCATCTGCTTCTCACTCTCATCCCTCCGTGTACACACCTGAACTGACACCCTCATCCCTCTGTGTACACACCTGAACTGACACCCTCATCCCTCTGTGTACACACCTGAACTGACACCCTCATCCCTCCGTGTACACACCTGAACTGACACCCTCATCCCTCCGTGTACACACCTGAACTGACACCCTCATCCCTCCGTGTACACACCTGAACTGACACCCTCATCCCTCCGTGTACACACCTGAACTGACAGCCTCATCACATGACTGCTGTCCTCTGCTTCTCACTCTCATCCCTCTGTGTACACACCTGAACTGACAGCCTCATCACATGACTGCTGTCATCTGCTTCTCACTCTCATCCCTCCGTGTACACACCTGAACTGACACCCTCATCCCTCCGTGTACACACCTGAACTGACACCCTCATCCCTCCGTGTACACACCTGAACTGACACCCTCATCCCTCCGTGTACACACCTGAACTGACACCCTCATCCCTCCGTGTACACACCTGAACTGACACCCTCATCCCTCCGTGTACACACCTGAACTGACACCCTCATCCCTCCGTGTACACACCTGAACTGACAGCCTCATCACATGACTGCTGTCCTCTGCTTCTCACTCTCATCCCTCTGTGTACACACCTGAACTGACAGCCTCATCACATGACTGCTGTCATCTGCTTCTCACTCTCATCCCTCCGTGTACACACCTGAACTGACACCCTCATCCCTCCGTGTACACACCTGAACTGACACCCTCATCCCTCCGTGTACACACCTGAACTGACACCCTCATCCCTCCGTGTACACACCTGAACTGACACCCTCATCCCTCCGTGTACACACCTGAACTGACAGCCTCATCACATGACTGCTGTCATCTGCTTCTCACTCTCATCCCTCTGTGTACACACCTGAACTGACACCCTCATCCCTCCGTGTACACACCTGAACTGACACCCTCATCCCTCCGTGTACACACCTGAACTGACACCCTCATCCCTCCGTGTACACACCTGAACTGACAGCCTCATCCCTCCGTGTACACACCTGAACTGACAGCCTCATCCCTCCGTGTACACACCTGAACTGACAGCCTCATCACATGACTGCTGTCATCTGCTTCTCACTCTCATCCCTCTGTGTACACACCTGAACTGACACCCTCATCCCTCCGTGTACACACCTGAACTGACACCCTCATCCCTCCGTGTACACACCTGAACTGACACCCTCATCCCTCCGTGTACACACCTGAACTGACACCCTCATCCCTCCGTGTACACACCTGAACTGACAGCCTCATCACATGACTGCTGTCCTCTGCTTCTCACTCTCATCCCTCTGTGTACACACCTGAACTGACAGCCTCATCACATGACTGCTGTCATCTGCTTCTCACTCTCATCCCTCCGTGTACACACCTGAACTGACACCCTCATCCCTCCGTGTACACACCTGAACTGACAGCCTCATCACATGACTGCTGTCATCTGCTTCTCACCCTCATCCCTCTGTGTACACACCTGAACTGACAGCCTCATCACATGACTGCTGTCATCTGCTTCTCACTCTCATCCCTCCGTGTACACACCTGAACTGACACCCTCATCCCTCCGTGTACACACCTGAACTGACAGCCTCATCCCTCCGTGTACACACCTGAACTGACAGCCTCATCCCTCCGTGTACACACCTGAACTGACAGCCTCATCCCTCCGTGTACACACCTGAACTGACAGCCTCATCCCTCCGTGTACACACCTGAACTGACAGCCTCATCCCTCCGTGTACACACCTGAACTGACAGCCTCATCCCTCCGTGTACACACCTGAACTGACAGCCTCATCCCTCCGTGTACACACCTGAACTGACAGCCTCATCCCTCCGTGTACACACCTGAACTGACAGCCTCATCCCTCCGTGTACACACCTGAACTGACAGCCTCATCCCTCCGTGTACACACCTGAACTGACAGCCTCATCCCTCCGTGTACACACCTGAACTGACAGCCTCATCACATGACTGCTGTCATCTGCTTCTCACTCTCATCCCTCTGTGTACACACCTGAACTGACACCCTCATCCCTCCGTGTACACACCTGAACTGACACCCTCATCCCTCCGTGTACACACCTGAACTGACACCCTCATCCCTCCGTGTACACGCCTGAACTGACAGCCTCATCCCTCCGTGTACACGCCTGAACTGACAGCCTCATCCCTCCGTGTACACGCCTGAACTGACAGCCTCATCCCTCCGTGTACACACCTGAACTGACAGCCTCATCCCTCCGTGTACACACCTGAACTGACAGCCTCACCCCTCCGTGTACACACCTGAACTGACAGCCTCATCCCTCCGTGTACACACCTGAACTGACAGCCTCATCCCTCCGTGTACACACCTGAACTGACAGCCTCATCCCTCCGTGTACACACCTGAACTGACAGCCTCATCCCTCCGTGTACACACCTGAACTGACACCCTCACCCCTCCATGTACACCTGTCATCTGCTCCGCACCCTCATCCCTCTGTGTACTCACCTGAACTGACACCCTCGTCACATGACTGCTGTCCTCTGCTCTTCACTCTACATGACTGCTGTCCTCTGCTCCTTATTCTCATCCATCCATGTACACACCTGAACTGACAGCCTCATCACATGACTGCTGTCATCTGCTTCTCACTCTCATCCCTCCGTGTACACACCTGAACTGACACCCTCATCCCTCTGTGTACACACCTGAACTGACACCCTCATCCCTCTGTGTACACACCTGAACTGACACCCTCATCCCTCCGTGTACACACCTGAACTGACACCCTCATCCCTCCGTGTACACACCTGAACTGACACCCTCATCCCTCCGTGTACACACCTGAACTGACACCCTCATCCCTCCGTGTACACACCTGAACTGACAGCCTCATCACATGACTGCTGTCCTCTGCTTCTCACTCTCATCCCTCTGTGTACACACCTGAACTGACAGCCTCATCACATGACTGCTGTCATCTGCTTCTCACTCTCATCCCTCCGTGTACACACCTGAACTGACACCCTCATCCCTCCGTGTACACACCTGAACTGACACCCTCATCCCTCCGTGTACACACCTGAACTGACACCCTCATCCCTCCGTGTACACACCTGAACTGACACCCTCATCCCTCCGTGTACACACCTGAACTGACACCCTCATCCCTCCGTGTACACACCTGAACTGACACCCTCATCCCTCCGTGTACACACCTGAACTGACAGCCTCATCACATGACTGCTGTCCTCTGCTTCTCACTCTCATCCCTCTGTGTACACACCTGAACTGACAGCCTCATCACATGACTGCTGTCATCTGCTTCTCACTCTCATCCCTCCGTGTACACACCTGAACTGACACCCTCATCCCTCCGTGTACACACCTGAACTGACACCCTCATCCCTCCGTGTACACACCTGAACTGACACCCTCATCCCTCCGTGTACACACCTGAACTGACACCCTCATCCCTCCGTGTACACACCTGAACTGACAGCCTCATCACATGACTGCTGTCATCTGCTTCTCACTCTCATCCCTCTGTGTACACACCTGAACTGACACCCTCATCCCTCCGTGTACACACCTGAACTGACACCCTCATCCCTCCGTGTACACACCTGAACTGACACCCTCATCCCTCCGTGTACACACCTGAACTGACAGCCTCATCCCTCCGTGTACACACCTGAACTGACAGCCTCATCCCTCCGTGTACACACCTGAACTGACAGCCTCATCACATGACTGCTGTCATCTGCTTCTCACTCTCATCCCTCTGTGTACACACCTGAACTGACACCCTCATCCCTCCGTGTACACACCTGAACTGACACCCTCATCCCTCCGTGTACACACCTGAACTGACACCCTCATCCCTCCGTGTACACACCTGAACTGACACCCTCATCCCTCCGTGTACACACCTGAACTGACAGCCTCATCACATGACTGCTGTCCTCTGCTTCTCACTCTCATCCCTCTGTGTACACACCTGAACTGACAGCCTCATCACATGACTGCTGTCATCTGCTTCTCACTCTCATCCCTCCGTGTACACACCTGAACTGACACCCTCATCCCTCCGTGTACACACCTGAACTGACAGCCTCATCACATGACTGCTGTCATCTGCTTCTCACCCTCATCCCTCTGTGTACACACCTGAACTGACAGCCTCATCACATGACTGCTGTCATCTGCTTCTCACTCTCATCCCTCCGTGTACACACCTGAACTGACACCCTCATCCCTCCGTGTACACACCTGAACTGACAGCCTCATCCCTCCGTGTACACACCTGAACTGACAGCCTCATCCCTCCGTGTACACACCTGAACTGACAGCCTCATCCCTCCGTGTACACGCCTGAACTGACAGCCTCATCCCTCCGTGTACACGCCTGAACTGACAGCCTCATCCCTCCGTGTACACGCCTGAACTGACAGCCTCATCCCTCCGTGTACACACCTGAACTGACAGCCTCATCCCTCCGTGTACACACCTGAACTGACAGCCTCACCCCTCCGTGTACACACCTGAACTGACAGCCTCATCCCTCCATGTACACACCTGAACTGACAGCCTCACCCCTCCGTGTACACACCTGAACTGACAGCCTCATCCCTCCGTGTACACACCTGAACTGACACCCTCACCCCTCCGTGTACACACCTGAACTGACACCCTCACCCCTCCATGTACACCTGTCATCTGCTCCGCACCCTCATCCCTCTGTGTACTCACCTGAACTGACACCCTCGTCACATGACTGCTGTCCTCTGCTCTTCACTCTACATGACTGCTGTCCTCTGCTCCTTATTCTCATCCATCCATGTACACACCTGAACTGACAGCCTCATCACATGACTGCTGTCATCTGCTTCTCACTCTCATCCCTCCGTGTACACACCTGAACTGACACCCTCATCCCTCTGTGTACACACCTGAACTGACACCCTCATCCCTCTGTGTACACACCTGAACTGACACCCTCATCCCTCCGTGTACACACCTGAACTGACAGCCTCATCACATGACTGCTGTCATCTGCTTCTCACTCTCATCCCTCTGTGTACACACCTGAACTGACACCCTCATCCCTCCGTGTACACACCTGAACTGACACCCTCATCCCTCCGTGTACACACCTGAACTGACACCCTCATCCCTCCGTGTACACACCTGAACTGACACCCTCATCCCTCCGTGTACACACCTGAACTGACAGCCTCATCACATGACTGCTGTCCTCTGCTTCTCACTCTCATCCCTCTGTGTACACACCTGAACTGACACCCTCATCCCTCCGTGTACACACCTGAACTGACAGCCTCATCACATGACTGCTGTCCTCTGCTTCTCACTCTCATCCCTCTGTGTACACACCTGAACTGACAGCCTCATCACATGACTGCTGTCATCTGCTTCTCACTCTCATCCCTCCGTGTACACACCTGAACTGACACCCTCATCCCTCCGTGTACACACCTGAACTGACACCCTCATCCCTCCGTGTACACACCTGAACTGACACCCTCATCCCTCCGTGTACACACCTGAACTGACACCCTCATCCCTCCGTGTACACACCTGAACTGACACCCTCATCCCTCCGTGTACACACCTGAACTGACACCCTCATCCCTCCGTGTACACACCTGAACTGACAGCCTCATCACATGACTGCTGTCCTCTGCTTCTCACTCTCATCCCTCTGTGTACACACCTGAACTGACAGCCTCATCACATGACTGCTGTCATCTGCTTCTCACTCTCATCCCTCCGTGTACACACCTGAACTGACACCCTCATCCCTCCGTGTACACACCTGAACTGACACCCTCATCCCTCCGTGTACACACCTGAACTGACAGCCTCATCCCTCCGTGTACACACCTGAACTGACAGCCTCATCCCTCCGTGTACACACCTGAACTGACAGCCTCATCACATGACTGCTGTCATCTGCTTCTCACTCTCATCCCTCTGTGTACACACCTGAACTGACACCCTCATCCCTCCGTGTACACACCTGAACTGACACCCTCATCCCTCCGTGTACACACCTGAACTGACAGCCTCATCCCTCCGTGTACACACCTGAACTGACAGCCTCATCACATGACTGCTGTCATCTGCTTTTCACTCTCATCCCTCTGTGTACACACCTGAACTGACAGCCTCATCACATGACTGCTGTCATCTGCTTTTCACTCTCATCCCTCTGTGTACACACCTGAACTGACAGCCTCATCTTTAGTGAATTCCTCATTTTTGATATGAGACTAGAATGCAAAAAACAAACAAAAAAGATGATAATTTGTCTGGTAATTTCATACGCGTGTACTAGACATTACTCCTTGTTTGTGGTAGCCCTTCTCAGCCCTATGAAACATGATCTACAGTGGATCGCTTTTCAGAGGATGGCTGGGAGGCAGTAGGTTGTCTGTTTTAACCCTTAAAGGAGAAGTATAGCCAAAGCTTGTTTGCACTCCTGTGATCCATAGAAGCCCAGCCAATTTGTTTTGCACTCCTGTAATTTGTCTTCAGCTGAGAGTGGACTGAAGTCCACTCTCTGCTGATGTCAGTCCAGGCACCGTGTCATCCCAACTACGGAGTTTGGATCCCCCAGGTCCCTGGACTGACAGCCAACTGAGACAGCTGCTCCACCCCCTCCACAGCTCAGCACTCCCAGGAAGGAGGGAGAAGAGCAGACAGCTGTGACTCGGATCTCATTGTAGATTGGACCCATGCTGCATCCACCTAGGTAAGCATAAATGTGAAAAGAAAAAAAAATACTTTCCTTCTCTTTTAAAAGGACAGCACCACAACCACTTCAATTCAGTGGTAATGCCTGTCAAACTAGTTTATCATTTTTTGCCATGGCCAGCCCTCATTGACTCTGCTGCTTAAAGAATAAGTTCAGCTTTAGTAACATGTTAACCCTGTATTTAGGGTGTAACATGTTACTATCCAGCTCCTCCCAGGCATGCGAGGGTCAGTCTCCTCCGCAGTCACTGCCATATTTTAAAATTGGGCTCCACCCGCACAGATGCATCATTCTTTCAATAGGACTGTCAGACTGACACTCCCACAGCAACGATCGCCGCGATGCGCGCCCCTGATGTGCGCAGCTGCTTGATATCCTGCCAGACGTCATATGACGTCCAGTCAGGATATTGAAACCACTTTGCTGATGTCATTTTTCTATATGGTGGGCAGCAAGTGGTTAACAACCAGCTATTCACTGGTTGATGAGGACGGTGGCGGCCTATGCTTTCAAGAAAATAAAATGCTGGGCACTGGCGTTAAGCAGCGTTTAGGAGCTGTTGATGGGTTTTACTTTTCTCTTTGTTCCCCTGCAAAGTAAAAGCATAATGCGATGCAGACTACCTGCAAAACGAAGCCCGCCCTGTCCCCGCTGGTGGCCGCATCCATCTTCTCCCCTCTTTCTTCTGGGGGTACGGACTCCGGCTCTGTGACTGGCCAGAGCCTCGTGACCTGTCGGTCACAGAACTTGGAGTGAAGAAACAGCACAGAGGGCACAGTTTATTCTTCACATTGTACAGCAAATATCTCCTAAACGATGTACTTTTAGGAGATATTTCCATTACCTAGGTAAAAGTCACAATCGGAGGTTTACAACCACTTTAACTTTAGTGTCAAAAACGCACAGTGTGCATGAGACCTTGGGCTTCATGTGCATGACTTTACAGAGCCCACGTAATTACATTCCCAGGATCCATTGCTGCCACGTATAGGTTCCCATTGAAATACAATAGAAGATGCAACTGTATGCGTTGGTGCGCTGAAAGATAACAAACACAAAAAAAAATCAACAAATGGGTTTTAACCCTTTTCTAATTGACCTAAAGCTAAAAAAATAAAGGTCTTCGGGTATACTTGCACTTTTTAAGACCCAGAATTAAAATTCCATCCTGTGCAATATAAATTATTTCATGAGTGATAATGACTGATGCTTATCACACTTCATACACAATATGCTTGTTTACTAAAGGGTTTAAGGCTGTTCATTTAGCAAAGTGAATGTTTATAAGATAAATCAGTGTGCCCTCTGTGAGCTGCCGAAGACAGGAGAAGAGGGTTTGTCTGGTGTGCAGGTGAAAATAATTGTTGTGACCTGATGCATCCAATTATTTTCTACTTTAGGAGACAAAACAATCTGATTACTTTGTCCTTACTGTGAGAAAAATCTTTCTACTCTGTTAGGTCAGAGGTTCTATATCACAGGTGTCAAACACAAGACCCGTGGGCCGAATCCGGCCCTCCAGGCCATTTCATGTGGCCCTCACACCTCAGCTGCAGGAGAGCTCTAGCCCTCCTCTGGTCCACCTCCAGACCCCTACTTTCTGCTTTCAAGCAATACATCCAGCTTCTTCCCAGAAGCAGCATAAGAAAAGGGGGTGCACTGGGGTGTTAGGGAGAGTAGGGGACTCAACTTCTGATGGTGGGGTGGCTCTTGACATCTAATGTAAGGGGAGGGGATGCTCTGGACATCTAATCTTACAGATACAACTGACCCTTTTGAGGACAATCATAATGCTGATGGGGCCCACAATGAAATTGAGTTTGACACCCCTGTTCTATATTTTTCAGGGATAGAATGGCTTCCTGCTGGGTGTAGATGTATTGATTGCACTGTGTTGACAGTGTACACAACTGTTGTGGCGTTACAGCAAAAAACTTGCATTCTTTAGCTACATAAAATGGGTTAACCTTTTACATATATAACAAGCCTGGCGAGGAGGAGGTAGATTTTTTTTTTATTTTTATGTTGTTGAACTTATGTAGAGGATTCTACCTGATTGCTTTGTCAACTATCATTCCTCATCATATTTGGCTACAAATATGCACAGCATAGGCAGTAAAACCTATAGTGTGTAAAATAACTCTACCACATTAGTCACATATAGACCTGTATGTAATTGCTTGATCTGCTTACAAAGGGAAGTGGCAATTTTTATTTTTCTGGTCGTTGCAGTTTTTACCAGTATGGGCATATCTAGGCCCCATTTTCAAATGTTATATTCACATAAAGAGCCAGGACTAAGTTCAAATATTTAATACAAACAATAAATACAATGTTGCAAAATCTGTAATCTTTCTGTGTAGCTGGGTTTCATTCACCACACACAAATTGTCCTAAATGGATCCACCGCTTTTAGGGCCCATTCACGCCAGAAACTGTACTTTGGCGTGCAATTGACATGCATTTTTAAAGCTCATTTACTTTCCTTTGGCTGAGTTCACACTGGCATTAAGAACAGGTGTTTGAGAGGCGTTAAAAAGGCCCCTCAAACGCCTATGCACAAGATACAATAGACAGCACATGGTGCTGTTCACACTAATGCCCCGTACAAACGGTCGGATTTTCCGACGGAAAATGTGTGATAGGACCTTGTTGTCGGAAATTCCGACCGTGTGTAGGCTCCATCACACATTTTCCACACACAAAGTTTGAGAGCTTGCTATAAAATTTTCCGACAACAAAATCCATTGTCAGAATTTCCGATCGTGTGTACACAAATCCAACGGACAAAGTGCCACGCATGCTCACAATAAATAAATAGATGAAAGCTATTGGCCACTGCCCCGTTTATAGTCCCGACATACGTGTTTTACGTCACCGCGTTCAGAACAATCGGATTTTCCGACAACTTTGTGTGACCGTGTGTATGCAAGACAAGCTTGAGCCAACATCCGTCTGAAAAAATCCTAGGATTTTGTTGTCGGAATGTCCGATCAATGTCCGACCGTGTGTACGGGGCACAAGCTTCAAAATTGAAGCCTCATGTCGAGTCAGGAGGCGTTTTGAAGCCTTCCAACGCCTCCCATTCAAGTCTATGGTAACTCCTCGCAATTCCTCTGGCAGACAGTTGCGGGGCGTTAAGATTAATTTACTGTAATGGATTAGGCATTTGTGGAGCAGTTTCAATGCTCGTCAAATGCTTCAAAACTGCCCATAGGGCGTTTGGGGAGCATTTTTAACTCCTTATTAATGCTTGTAAAACGCTTGTCTAATGCTCCTTGATGCCTATCTGACACCCATGCTAACGCCATGCAAACACTATAGGAGCGTTTGTTGAGCATTAGAAACTTAGTCAAGTGTGAACAAGCCCTTTGTGGTTCATTTTTCCCGAAGGGTTGTACACAAGGGCTGAATATCGGGTGACATCAGCCGGTTCAATAGAAACCGAGCCATGTGCACAGCAGCCAGTCTGACCTTCTGATGATGGTGCATGACTGAAAAAAGGCTGCCGATCGGCATCCGATCAGCGCTTTCAGCCAATGGCTGAGAGCACTGACCTGGAGTGTTCTGGCGGGGGGGCGACATTCCCCTCAGAACACAATAGCTCAGCAGGGGAGATCGCTGTACTAACATCACATAGTTAGTACAGCGAGCTCCTCCCAAGCTTTTCAGTATTTTTTCATTCAGCCTGCTGGGTTAAACGGGAGGGGGGGGGGGGGGGTGTGGAGAGAATTAATAGTGTGTACCAGGCTTAAGCTTTTCCTTGATGTTCTTTTGAGGTATCTTCCTTTTTTTCTTTTTTGGACTTTTATGTGTGCTGTGTTGCATTGTGTTTCTGTGCATTTTCATGTGTTTATGGTGTGAAAGAGATGCAGACTGCTGTATGCATCCCACTGCATCTGGCGTGAATGGGCCTGTTATTTACACTTCCGGTGCCCTCCTGAGAGCGATCTTTTCAGAGGGTGGTGAGGAGGCACTATTCTTCTCCTTACTGCCTGTTTTAACCCCTAACACACCACCACGCTTTTGCCCTATTCAGTCCCTGCAACAGTATTAATAAATTTTGCTGTACCGTCTTACAAAACATTGCAGCTACAACATGTCTATATCCCTGTCCGCTGCCTTTGTAGTTAAGGGGTGAGTGTTTGGTGGCGGGGGGGGGGGGGGGGGCTGGGGCCACAAGTGCAAACAAAACCATAACTGGGTAAATGCTCCACAGCACCGCATGCTGTTTATCCTAGTCCTTGGTGCACTCATGTAATGTACACAACTATGGAAGCGGCATTGGAATAATGGGAACTAAATCTTTTATGAAATTTTTGTGTATTCCTATCTGGATGCTTTTTTTTCCCTAATGAGAGATCTGGAGATATTGGTGAAAATCTGACCTTTTTATAATTTGAGGTTCGTCCCATCTGGTGAGTGAGCCTTTCTGAAGGCGGCTGTGGATAACAGTTGGAGCTCATTTGATGTGGAGTAAAGAAACGCATACAATCCTGTGAATAATTTAAGTGGTTAAAGGTGATGGATCCCTTTTGCAAGGACATTTTTTGTGTGATGAATAAAACCGTTGCACAAAAAGACAACATTGTATTTATTTTTAGAACATATTTAAGGCAGTATTAAACCCAAAAGCAAACTATTATTCTATTGCTTATTTATACCTGGTGACCTGGCCAGTAAGTCTGTTTGTTTTTAAAGGAACATGCTCTCCTGCAGATGAAGCAGTTAGAGGGATGAGACAAACTATTTACCACTGACAGGGGGACAATAATAATACAATAATCAGCAGTTTTTATTTAAAAAAACTTTATCCCAAAAGGAAAAGTAACTGCTTGTAAAGATTTGTTGGCCTATCTAAATCTGCTAGTACATTTAACAGTCCCCTCCCCCCCAGGTTAACAATGCAGCTGCCCAAAGGTACCCCCTGTGCTTTTCCATCTGGATTGGGGGCACTCCAATACAGGAGGTGTGTTATTGGCCAGATCACCAGGTGAAAGGGGAAAAAGCCTAAAAAAAAAAAGAGAATAGAGCCACCACATCTAATGATTTGTAAGCTGCTATAAGAAATGTTTTTACTTTTGGGTTTAAAACCACTTTACACTTTAGTGCTGGTCATGTAAGTAGATATAATATTATATTTATCTAATCACAGCTGTTTTCACATTTATAAAGGTTTATAAACAAATGTTGATTTGTTGGATAGCACAGTTGTAGGGGATATACAGTCTTCAAATGTGTTTGGTGGTCTGCCATTGTAAAGCATCACCCAAAAGAGGAAGTCTCACTTCTTTGCATCCTCTCCTTTTTAATAACTGACACTTTTGAGAGGGGGTACCTGACTTTGACTGGTACTCCCCTCCCATTTGTGGGTAGATTGTCCCTAGTTCCCCAACACCCTTCTGGGACACATCACAGGTCCCAGAAGAGTGCGGGACCATTTACAAAGCGCAGTGTAGCTCATGCACGCTCAGCGGAAAGCCGTAAGGCTTCACTGCCTGTTTCCAGATATTGGTAGAGGGTCTAGAAACGATTTTGCTTTCTATAGTGATTGTTAAAGGAGGCTCCTGAGATACACCCACCGAAATCTAAATAGATATCCCATTAACACCATGTGCCTTCTGGTTAATTTGAATATTACTAGCTTTGACATTGTGAGAGGGTTACTTTTAAAGAGGAACTACAGTCTGCTCACAGAATTTGTAATAAAAACATCTTTGCCATTCTGAAGCTTCTCTCCAACCACTTTGCATACTATTTTATATATACTGTGATTCTGTACTTCCCAAATATGTTGCAGAAATCTCCCTCCACTGAGTCTGGCTGCAACCATTTTAACTATGGGCAGTTGAAGCTGCTGCCTGTTCACTTCCTGGATTTACACAGACACACAGGGGCACACTTCCAGCTCTGCAGCTCTCATTGGCCCTCTTATGACTCATCACCCCTCCCTACCTGGCAAACTCTCACAAGTGAGAGAGCTGTGATGTCAAAGCCTAGGCTTTTTACCAGACAAGAAACAGGAAGTGGGCTGTATAAGGTATTTACTGTCAGAAAAAAAAATGTTTTACTATCCAAAATTAAAACAACAAGGGCAGAAGATTTAATAGATGGAAAGATAAAAAATGACCAAAGGTCTGTTTTAAGTATAGGAAATATAGTACCTCTCAAAAAATAATTTCCGTCGGGGCATATAAATTATGCAAACTCTGTGACATCAAACCTTATGAGGACAACATCACATAACAGATGTTAGGATATTTGTGAGCATCTGTTGAAATGAAGCCTTAAGCGCCATTAAAAAAACTGAAGATCACGTGTTCCACTGGTTGGGGATATAAGAATTCCACATTTTTTTATTTTTTTTTTTTATATTTACAGTTTATCGAAGTTAAAAGGTAGGCAATTGACAAATAGTTTTGTGATTAGACTCTGACTTAGGCAGCTTTTCCTTGAATTTTACACTGCATACAGTATTCAAGGGCAGTGAAGCTAAACCTGGTGGAACTAGTAGACAGCACTTTATTCAGGGCTGCTTTTTATGTATGCTCTATGTTTTTAGGTGAAATCTAGGCAGGCATAAAAACTAACTTATGCATCTCTGTAAAAATGAATACATCATTAAATGAATTCAGTTCAAGCAGTGCAAGAATTTGACTTGGTAGCAGCCTCTTTCAGTCTCTGTACAGTGGGACTAGAGTATGAGGAGAAAGAAGCTGCAGAAGGAGTTCTTGTGACAAGAAGCATGCTGACAGGAGGAAAAAGCAGGGTGGCGGAGGAAAGCTTCTCAATTTGCTGTCCATAGCAACTGGCAGGGTGTGTCTGGGATGACCTGGCCTCACAGGACGTTGGTTCAGGGACATCGGCCATCAGACTGAGCACCTCCTAGTTGCAGAAAAAATGTACTGGGGGAGGGGGGCAGTAATCTCTGTATTGAAGGGGTAATGTTGGAGCAAAAGCTAGTGTAGTATTTTATTTTTGGCTTGAGTTCTGCTTTAATTGTTGAGATAGCATTTTGTTAGAGTGGGGTACTGGTAAACAAAAATGCCATTGTGTCTGTTAGATTTTTGGACACAAATGGTTCTTTGTGATTGGCTTGATGTAAAAGCCATCTATTTTAAAGAAACTCTCACCCTTGAGGCAAAGCCTTGACAAAAGCAACCTGCTGGAATACCGTGTTTCCCTGAAAAAAAGCCCTACTGTGATTTTCATGGATGACTGCATTATAAGCACTATCCCGAAAATAAAGCCCTAGTTTGTGGTTGTTAAAACCTAAAATGCACTGTATTACAATATTATATAATGTAAACTGTGTATGTTGCTGTAATCTGTGTGATCCTTCCATACAGCGGCACTCAGCTGATCCCCTGCTGCTCTCCTTCTCTTCTCCCAGTAGGGGATCTCGCACACACCCCCCACCCTGCAGTGCTCGGAGTAGGGAAGGGAGCTCCAGCGGGCCATAGAAGCGCTAAGTGGTGCTCAGCTGATCCCACGCTGCTCTCCTCTTCTGCCAGAAGTCAGCAGGGATCTCAGCCCCCCCTCTGCAATGCTCAGAGCATGCCCTGGACTGCACCAGAAAATTAAGGTCGGTGCGGGAAGAGAGGATCGGCGGGTCACGGAAGTGCAGAGCGGCGCTAAGGTATTTATCACAAATAGATTACAGAAAAATGCACAGTTTACATTATATAATACAGTACATTTTAGGATTTTTCTGTGGATTTCTGATAGGCAGGGAGATGGGGGAGAGAAGACAGCACATGTCAAGCCCTACCCCGAAAATAAGCCCTACTGGGTCTTTTGATGCCCAAATTAATATAAGACTCGGGCTTATTTTCGGGGAAACACGGTATGTTCCATTGGCTTCTACATGGAAGCTGTGCAATATATCTTCTAGATAGAGTGGGAATCCAGAGAGCTAAGATATGTTTGCAGACCCTTCTGAAGCTTGGATATTAGCAGCAGTCATTATGAAGTCTTGAAGCTACTTGAGGAACAAACCATGTCTGTGCTGGCATATTGGCCCAATGCTGACCGACAGGATGATCTATTTGCTAGTAGACTTGGTATATTTCACTATTGACTATCGGATTAGCACAGTAGGTGTGAATGACTGAAACCTGCCTCATTAGCTGACTCTCACAAAGTCTCTGGAAAGCAATTTGTGATGTTATTTCTTAGCAGTACTGTGGGTTATTTAGAGCTCCTGGATTAACAGTGTTCGTTTACAAGTTTTTCTAATTATCTTTGTCATTATGCTGTATTGGTACTACAAATGCATTTTTTCATTGATTCAGAACAATAACTGATGACTTCTTAGCCAAATTGAATTGTCTGAGATTAATTTTTGCCAAATTTTCTTTGGTTGCGGAATTGTTTTTCTTTTAGTATCGGAGCAACACGTTGGGGGTCATTTACTAAAGGAAAATCCACTTTGCACTGCAAGTGCACTTGGAAATAAAGTCGCTGTAGATCCGAGGGGGACATGCAAGGAAAATAAAAAATAGCATTTTAGCTTGTACATGATTGGATGATAAAATCAGCAGAGCTGCCACTCCCAAGTGCACTTGGAGTGCAAAGTGGATTTGCCTTTCGTAAATAACCCCCATTGTGTAAGTTACTCTAAGTCTCTGTACCGAGTCTTCATCCTCCTTTTTTTTTTTTTTTTTTTTTATTGAAGAGCTCCCACTGATTTCGATTTTTTTAAATGAGGTTTTCATGCCTTACAGGTTGCGAAAAACTCTTGTTGTTCATTTATGTCATTATTTAAAGGGGAACTGAATTCAGGAAGCTGTGCCCAAGAGAAAGCAGGAAGGTAGCAAAACACTAGTCACCAGTATTTTCTGTTGCCTACCTGCAGCTGATCTTTCCCCATTACGGACTTACTGTGCTTCTTCAGGTCAGTCCCTAGCAGACAGTACAATGAGCAGCACAGTAGCTAGTGATATTACCAGATCTTACTCCAGATCTCCTAAAACTAAAGCAGGCCGTTCTACATACTTCCTTTTTTATTTTATCTTATTTTTTCTCAAAAATGTGCTGATTCCCCCATCCACACATTAAGTGTGGATCAGGGAAACACTCCTGCTGTTCCTTTGTGTTCTCACAGCGGGGCGCCTTCCCCGCCATCAGAACTCAATGATCAGTGTAGCTGGCTATAGCCAGCAACCCTGACCATTCAGAAAACACCCAACAGGCTGGTTTTACAGAAGCTGTACAGCCAGGGTTGTCCATACATGGATCAAAATTTGTGCAGTCCCTTCTAAAGCGGACAAATTTTGATCCATGTATGGCCGGCTAAACAGTCAGAGGCAGCAGTGCCTTAGACTCACACTTCATATATGCAGTTATGAGGCTGTGAGCACAGCAGTGTCTAGGCACCCTTACATACCAAGAAGTGCTCTATTTTTTCAGAAGAAATTCCAAATAAAAAGTACTACTCGGGCACAATTAAAGTGGTTCCAAAGCCTAGACGATTTTTATCTTAATAATTTCCATGAAGTAAGGTAAAAAATGTTTAGGTAGTAGTATCCCCCCCACTCCCCATTTTTACTTACCTGAGGCCTCATTCGATCCAGCACTGTGCCCATCTGCGGCTCTTCTCTTCCCTAACTTCCATGTATCACAGGCTATACTAAGGTTGTTAATCAAGGCCAGTGATAAGGGAGTGTGGGGCATGGCCAAGTCCCACTGTCTGTCTATAAACGCCAACAGCAAAGCTCCGGAGCAAGCCTGCACGATTGTCCCCATAGACGGCGTCTTTCTGGGCACTCGCTATAGAGGAGCAGCCAGGGGCTCTGGCAGGGGACCCGAGAAGAGGAGGTTCAGGGCCACTTTCGGGGGCAAGTATAAACCTGTTGTTAGCTTATTTTTTTATTTTTTTATGTTCCCTATAAAAGCAGATCTTCACTTTTTAATAATACGGCAAGCTGCCATCGATCCTTTCCCTTTCCTATGCAGGATCCACACATTACACTCATTCACACCATCTCTTTGGCACTCTCTGCTGGCCTTTTCTAAATCTGCACAACAATTCTATTCCTGCTTTTCGTAATAGCACATTAAAGTTTAAACATGTATTGCATTACCACATAACAATAAGTAGGGGGCATCGACTAAGCTTCTGAATAGAAAAAAAGGCTTTTCTTATTTATTTTACTTAATATTTAATGTTGGTAATATATGTGCAATGGCATTGCAGCCAATAGAGTTTACAGTTTTTGGGGTTTTCTTCTTTTTTAAAGTTGCACTTTTGTATGTCAAAATTTTTGATTTATAGAACTTGTGATATATAATGCCTTTTTATAAATAAAACCAACGGCTAAATCTGTGTCTGTAGTGCAAGTTTAAACCTTAATACCATAACTATTACCATGGTATTAGATGTTTACCCTAGGAGTATATAATGCGTTTGGAAATTCTTGAGAAATGCTTAAATAATTTAACTAAGCTCATTAGATTTTAGTCGACTAAAACAATTCAGATGACTAAAATACGACTAAGACCAAATCAAAATTTGACGAAAAATGAACACTGGTGCCAACATAGTTAATCTTTGCAAAACATGCTTATTTATTTATTTATTTTTTTCTTAACCACTTCACTCCGCTTCTGCACATGCCAGCACCCCAGTGTGAATATCCAAATGGGCAAAAAAAGTTGCTGAGTTCTTATTCTGAGGCTGTCCAAGGAAGCTATAGCGTACTTTTCCTCTGCCGTGGCCTTCATGCTTTTGATAACTGACATCTTTACAGTAATCTTCCCACTAATGAGATAACAGTAAAAATAGAGGACATCCTGTACATCCTTTTGGAATATTGGCCCTTTCCTGTTCAAGCAATACCCGGATTGCTTTGGGATGTGCTAAAAAGCCACACGTTACTTTTATTAAAGCAGCATGATCATCTTGGTGCACTCTTCCGCCCTCTGGTTTCCGTTTGTTTGCATCTGTCACTAGTGTGGTCACAAGATGTCTCACTTCCTCCATGTGAAGCAATGTTCCAAATGCAAGATAAAGGGGAACAGCCACAGAATTTAAAAAAAAAAAAAAAAGGAAAAAATAAGTTTGCTGCTGCTAAGCAATGTACAATTTACGTTGCCCATACTGTCTGCTTCTGTAATTGTCCTTTTTTGTTGTATTTTAGGACCAAGATGGGCCTCTTGGAATATTGGGGTATTTGTGTGTATTCGCTGTGCTGGTGTCCACAGGAACCTGGGTGTCCATATATCCCGGGTGAAGTCTGTGAACTTGGATCAGTGGACACAGGAACAAATACAGGTAAGAGAATATCTAACAGCTACATTTTTGTTTAATGAGAAGAGTTGGAGTGCATATGAAAACGTATTCTTTTCTCGTCCTTCTTTTTTTTTTTTTTTTTTCCAGTGTATGGAAGAGATGGGAAACGGGAAAGCAAAAAGACTGTATGAAGCATTTTTACCTGAAAACTTTATCCGGCCGCAGACAGACCAGTATCCTTTTGTTTTAGAAGCTAAACAGGACGTGATGAATAAAAATAAATAACTGCTGTGCTTAGATCCACACTTGCAATGAAATAACTAAATAGACAGCAGCTAGCACAATATTGAAGAAATAACAATAAAAAGTTTATATAGGTGAGGTGCAGCGCTTGTATAATAAGTCCACAAGAGGTAAATCCAAAAGACATAATTCAACACAGTTCATAGATAATGGTTTAGCAGAAGGTGAGAAGGAAGGAAACTATCACCGGCACCTGATCACACAGCCGCTTACCCTCTTTAGTGGACCTTCATTACAAAGGCCACATAAGCATTTGGATACTAAAGGAAGCCCTTCAGTCTCCGTACGTCCTGGTCTGGAACAGCAAGCCAGAGTGCAGGTAAATCAACCCCTGATATCAGCTTTCCTTTTCAAACAATCCAATAATGATCACCACAGATTACTCCATCCCATGTGAATACAAGGAGATAGACCTCACAGTGCAGTATATCAACCAGCGTTTATTAAAAATAAAATTAAATAGGAGATGCACTCACATGCTCCAGAAATAAAATCACGTTTGTTTACACATCCAACAGTCCCCACCAGCAAGATGGCCGCCACGTCCCAGAGTACGTCAGCGTCACGTTGCCGATTCCTCCCTATGTCTTTTCGTCATGTGATGATTACATGAGGTGATGGGACCTGCTGACTCGCTTACTTCTGTGACATCATCACTAAGATTCCTCAGCTTACAACCAAAAATCTATACCAATTGTCGCAGGACGTCTTGGCACTCTTAATACTCAGTGGGCGAGAATTGATAATGTGTTCTGTAGAAAAGTGACCTAATAAGTATGTATGGCTGTCAGCTCATAACCTTGCCTCTTTGCATACAGCACAAAAGGTATTTATAGCTAAACTTGCTTTAGTTTTGGATAAATTGCATTGCCTTAAAGTATTCATACCCCTTGAAATGTTCCACATTTTGTCATGTTACAACCAGAAATGAAAATATATTTTATTGGGATTTTATGTGCTAGACCAACACAAAGTGGCACATAATTGTGAAGCGGAAGGAAAATGATAAAGTAGAATGAGGTAAAACCCCTATGTTTTTGCTTTTCAGTCCCACTGGGAAGATTGCCCTTCACTTTTGGAAAAGCATTGGTAAATTCAGGGAAATCTTTCCAAAGTGAGTGGGATCCTCAACTTACAGTTGTTACAAAGTTTTTTTTCCCCCCATGGGTATACCTTCATGTGTCGCTCTGGTGACCATTCCAAAATTTTGTATTCCTTTAATTTTTGTCTTGGTGGCAATAGAAAATGTTCTATTTTTTGGGCATATTTCTTTATGCTGTACAAGTGCCCTTCATGTAAATGGAAGGATGTGTGCCCTTACCTGGTCTGCCTGGACGGAGAAGATCCGCTGGTAGTTATGCTGAATAGGCTCAGCCGTGCTATACCCTAATGCTTTTTTCTTCACAGTTTGCATTGGTGTGTATCAAAAACTAGCAAAAATAATCCTAGGAAGGAAGGGCTAACAAAATCCAGCATTTATCACTTGGATAATAATAGTAAGGCTCCATTCACACAACGCCTAAGTCCTGCTACTTTAATGCAATCATGGATGTGACTTTGGCCAATGATAATGGACAAGTGTTGCATATATAACATTCAGATGCAACTTTTGAGGGTTTACATTGCAGTCTCTGGAACTCAAGTTGAATGATAGTGGACCAAAGTAGTGCAGGAACCTTTTCAAAGTCGCTGCGACTTTAAATCGCACATGTTTGAGCAGTTGTCATTGAAAAACATGGTGAGACTTGTCATGCAAATTTAGCATCCAAAGTCGCATGATAAGTCTCAAGTGTGAATGGAGCCTGAGGACCATTGTGAACGAAATCCCAGTGGGTTTATACACAGATTAGATAATTTCTCCAAAGAATACTTTGAGTACTGTACCTTTTTTATAGCAATAAATGGGTAGTAAAGCATCCTCCCCACATGGCTCCTTGATGTTTTGGAAAGTTCTGAGACCATCTAGGTCTCCTGCATGTCTTATCAGAGAATGTTCTATGATCTAATTTCATTAGTTAGGTTCTTTTTCTGTAGGCTTTTCAGTGTTTTCTATGTTATGCATGCATTGCAGGGATCTTGTAGTATACCCAATTCATTTTATTTCTGTATAGGCACACTTTTTTTTTTTTCTTTTTTTTTGTTATTTCTGTGGGCTCTGCACCTCTGTTTCTACCCTTAACATGCAATCTACAGAGCAGTAGAGACCTTTATTAGAGAGAAGTATGAAAAGAAGAAATACATGGATCGCAGTATAGACCTCAATGCATTTAGAGTGAGTGTTGATGTAAAACATGCACAGTTTAGTCTCAAGCTCAGTAGTTATTTACTCAGTGGTGTTGGTAAACATAATAGATATACCTAGTGTTACTGAGGCTACAGAGTAGCTGCAAAGCTGTATGCTGTTGACTGCTTTCAAATAGTCCATGGGCCAGGAAGCTTTTAGCAACTAGTTGAATTGGTCTACTTAAATTTTAGTTGTAAAAGTTCAATTTGCCATTTTCAGAACATACACTGTATGTTGATGAAGTCTGTTTACGTTCTTATACTTGAGGGTAACAAATACACTACACTATAATCCACCAATGCCACACCACGGTCTAAGTTAAAGCTGAACTCCAGACACAAATTTAATTTACCAGTATATGCCATATTCCTCAACCACCAAGGATATAAATTCACCAAATGCATTTGCAAACCCACATATTACCTTGTAAAAGTAGCAGTGACATAATCACTGTGTTGTACATAGCCTGTGCAAAGAGCAGAGCTGTGGAAGTGGGGTCCGCAAAGTTCAGGAGGGGGTAGAGACAAGACCAGTCGCCATGTACAAGGAGAGAGCAGCAGTGACTGGTCTTTATTACAGAAAGCTCCTGCACAGAGATGTGAAGTTTCACACTAGATTACTGCACTAATCTGGAAGAAATACACAAAGCACACCAAGATTCAAGTAAGAATGTCTCTTATATTTAGGCAATCTTGGCTTATACTGGAGTTTGGCTTTAACATGGGCAGCCTGGGTTGCATCTAGGAGCCTTGGCTGGACTCTTGGAAGATCCAAAGGGCCAATTAGAATTCAGCAACTGCTCTATTAATTTATTCAGGTATGTTTTGGTACAGATTAGTAAGAATAAATACATTTTGTTAAATTTCATGAGTTGATTAACAGTCCATAACATCATTATGTGTGTACTGAGTGGAGTTGACCATATCAATAAATGTGTTCAGTACTTTAGCTGGGTCTTTGGTATGCTAATGTCACTTTTTATTAAGAGGAGCCTGTCGGGGTAAAAAAAAAACAGAAGCTGCCATTGCTGACGTGTGTGCACTGCAGCTGTCTTGCATGTTTTTTTGTAGTCCGTCGCTTGTTAACAGTGATCTAGATGACAGCCTCAGAGAGTAAACAACGTCGGGTCCATATTTTTATTCTGACAGGTTTCCTTTAAAGCTGAGGTATGGCCAAAAATATTTCCTAAGTCGTCTTCCAGGACAGCTTTGAGAGATGGCGCTCCTCCTATTGCTACAGGAAACACATTGCCCACATAGTTCAAAAGGCGGTCCCTGAGGAATATGGCCAGTCATTTGTGTTTCCTCCATTGGAGGAGCATGTTGCTGAGGAACCAGTTATTTTATTTTTTTCTCGGGAGGACTACATCTCAGGGGCTGCCTGAAGGGAAGAAGAGACCTTGCAGGGGGACTGGGGTCTATCCAGCAAATGGCTCTTAGTAGAGCCTTACCCACTTTTGGCCCGGGTACCATCCAGCTGATCAGGAGCAGACCCATTTCCCGCCTCCTTCCAGGGCCTAGTGAGGGTCCGTGGTATGCTGACAGCAGTTTCCCTGGTGGCTGAATGCTTGGCTGGGTGAAGCAGCAGTCTGTTTTCTCTCTGGCCGGGCGCCTCTGGCCTGGAGACACCATACGCGTAACTGCCGGCGGAACGGACGTCATCCTCACACGCCGAGACTTCCAGTTTCGGGTCTCCAGGGCGCAGGGAGGAAGGGGAGGGCCAGGCTAGGTCTAAAAACGGCCAGCCAGCCTAATTGAACCGGAGCGGGGGGGGGGATCATGGAGGTTAACTCCCAGGACACTCTAGACCAGGGGTCTTCGCATAGTTTGAAGACCCCTACTCTAGGCGATGCAGGCACCAGCCAAGCACAGGTAGACTGCTGGGCAAGACCGTTTTTATGTGCTTTTCTTTGGTAATGGTTGGCAGAGCTGGACTAGGAAAACCCTAGGTGGTTGATTCCTCACAGTCCTAGAGGAGACAGTCTACTGCTGATGTGATGTTTGATTTAGGGGCTGGATAGCTAATGCCCCCGCCCATTCTGTGTTTCAGGCAAAAGAAACCTCCTCCAGGGAGGACAAATTAGGCTGGAAGAAATGCCCTAATTGTGGTACTAAGCACTCTTCGAGTTACAACAGAGCCTTGTGCAAACAATGCATCACTAATCTGCTAAAGTCTGAGGCAGACTCCCCCCTGGCTACGTTTCTCAGCTCCTTTTTAAGGATCAAGTAGCTTCTACATTTAAATACTTCAGGAAGCTAATCTCTGATGCAAGCACATCAGCAGCTTCAACCAGTAGTGCACCTGTAATAGTACCCTCTTCTCCAGGCCCCACAACCTCAAGTCTGGGGGAGCCCTGAGTGGTTAGCAGTAGTCAGGCCTGTCTTATCAGACTCCGATTTAGAGCAGGATGAAGAGCAGGCCGTAGCTAGCAAGACGGCAAAGTACAAATTGTCACTTGAAGAGATGGACGATTTACTAGGTTCAGTTTACGATACTCTGGAAACCCACGAGGAAGAGACGCAGTTATCTAGACATATGTATCGGGGGTCTAGGGAAAAAGAAAGCAAAAATCCAGTCCATGACATCCTCTCAGATCTAATTCGTAAAGAATGGGCTGAGCCTGATAAAAGCATTTTTCTCCAATTCCTTAAAAAGGAGATTCCCCTTTGACAAGAGTCCAGAAGCCGTGTGGAATAAAACTCCCCAAATCCGATGCACCCCTATCTAAGGTCTCAAAACAGGCAGACTTAGCATTTGAAGACACAGGGCACTTAAAAGACCTGATGGATACAAGAATGGATATAGTCCTAAAAAGGGCCTGGGAGACATCTGAGGCCAATCTAAAACCAGCATTAGCCACAACTTGTGTCGCTAGGAACCTCAAAATCTGGCTGGCACAGCTACAAGAGCATTTAGTTCCAGGGACCCCAAGAGGGGAACTACTTAAGTCTTTTCCAATGCTGTTCAGTGGGGTTTATAACAGACGCGTCAACAGAATCCGTCAAGTTTGCAGCTAAATCCGCAGCATGCTCAGTAGCAGTCAGAAGATCAGTCTGGATGAAGAGTCTGGATGAAGTGGCTACTGAAGAAGCGATCCTAAAGAGCAAGGGACTATCAGGTAGAGTTATACGAAATTTGCTCCAGAACTGCAAACCGGTCATTAGAGCTATCTATGGCAAGATCTGAAAAAAGTTTAATGGATGGTTAAGTAGTAGGACAGATGTAAGCAGGATCTCGGTAAACATCTTGGTGTTCCTTCAAGATGGGATCGATGGAGGGTTGTCGCTTAGTACAATCAAGGTACAGATCGTTGCTTTAAGTGTGTACTTAGATCCTTACAGGAAGGACCTCCTCCTCTCCAGGTTCTGCAAAGCCATCACAAAATTCAGACCAGTCCAAGGCCACAAAACTCCATCCTGGGACCTATCGGTAGTTCTCGGAGTCTTTCTTGGGATACCCTTTGAGCCAATCTCAGAAGCCTCTTTAAGTTTACTCACTCTTAAGACTGTGCTATTAGTCGCAATTACTTCAGCTCATAGAATGAGTGAAATGCAAGTGCTGTCCACTAGAGATCCTTTCCTCCAAATCCTTGACGATGGGGTCATCTTAAAAACCGATCCTGGGTTTGTACTTAAGTTAGTGTCCAAGTTTCATAAATCTCAGGACATTATTCTACCTACCTTTTTTTGTCAAAACGCTTCAAATGACAAAGAAAAAGAATGTCATGGTGGATGTTAGAAGATGCCTTTTTAGTTTATCTAGAAACTACCAAGCATTTTAGGATAGCAGATTCGCTTTTTTTATTTTATTTTCCAGTAAACGTAAGGGTCGTCAGGCCTCTAAAGTTACTTTAGCTAGGTGGATCAGATTGGCTATCACTGAGGGGTACAGAGTTCTAGATAGAGAACCTCCTAAAGGTATTAAAGCACACTCCTCAAGGGCACTTTCTTCTTCCTGGGCGGAAAAGGCTGGTGCCTCCCCCACTCCCCCCCCCCCCCCCCCCGCCCCGGAGCAGATTTGCAAGGCGGCTATGTGGTCAAGCTTTTCCACCTTTACAAAACACTACCAGCTATACCTGTTGTCTAGTCAGGACCAGGCTTTTGGGAGGAATGTCCTCCAAGCTGTGGTCCCCCCTCCTAATCTGGTGAGTACTTGGGGATCCTCTCAAGGGCTGTCCTGGAAGACGACTGGGGAAAACCGGAGTTAGACTTACTGCTAACTCTATTTCCAGTAGTCTTCCAGGACAGCACAATCCCACGCTTGAAGTTAATTGTGAATTGATATTACCTATTCTGGCTTATGTTTTTCAGTTCTGTCCTTTTGGTTCTTGGTTATGACTGGCCTTACTCCTGAGGGGCTGCCTTTTGAACTGTACGGGTGATGTGTTTCCTGTGGCGATGGGAGGAGCTCCATCTCTCCAAGGGCTGTCCTGGAAGACTACTGGAAATAGTTACCAGTAAGTTTAACTTCGGTTTTTGTACCTTTTGCTCAGTAAGGCTGGGTTCACACTATTGCGAATTGCATGCGAGTTTCCCCGCATCCAATTAGCATAGCAAGAGATTGTGACTGGCTCTCTATGGACCCGGTTCACACATCCCCGGAGCTGCTTCAGTGCTAATTGCACAGGAGCCCTGTGCATCTTCTGGTCCATTTCAGGTTCGAATTCAGCCAAAAATTCAGGCTGAAATCGAACCCGAACCGGTGAATGGAGACGCACCAGACACCCTGCTGTGAGCTGCTCCGTGCTCTATTGAACCCAAGTATATAGAAAAAACTGCGCTATACCATAGATTATGTGTGAATGTACAAAAATAAATCATACATATCATAAAGTGGTGAAATATAATAAAATCTGAAAAACTCCTCTCATGAAATATCAACACCCAAAAAAAAAAAAAAAAATTATAGTGATCAAATAAACCATAAAGGTAAATACTAAGCAATGCAAATAGGACTATGAATCAATATATGCATATCAGAGTTCATAAATGATCTTGAATGAAGGAAATCAGAAAACCTCTAGGAAAGGTGAAGAAAGTCCCAGAGAAAAACCCCCTATGCTCTGCGGAGTCCTCTCTGCAGAGCATAGGGGGTTTTTCTCTGGGACTTTCTGCACCCTTCCTAAAGGTTTTCTGATTTTCTTCATTCAAGATCATTTATGAACTCTGATATGCATATATTGATTCATAGTCCTAATTGCATTGCTTAGTATTTACCTTTATGGTTTATTTGATCACTATAATTTTTTTTTTTGATTGTTTTTTTTGGTGTTGATATTTCATGAGAGGAGTTTTTCAGATTTTATATTTCACCACTTTAGGATATGTATGATTTATTTTTGTACATTCACACATAATCTATGGTATAGCGCAGTTTTTTTTTTTATATATTTGGTATTTTTTGTGTGTTTCCCACAGTTTAACTGCTGCTTTTCTGGGGGGGGGGGGGGTTTACATAGTGGTAGCGCAGTATTTTTTCTATGAACCCAGCCTAAGGGTCCATACACACTAGGCTTAAAAAAAATAAAAAAGCCAGTTCTTTTGGCAGAAAAAAATGGTTATATAGAGGATTTTGGACAGGTGTTTTAGGAACGTCTTAGCTTTTTTTTTTTTTTTTTTTTTTTTTTTTTAAGAAAACTCCTCTCAAAAGCACAAACCAGAGGGTTTTTTTTTGTTTTGTTTTTTTGGCTCTAATCGCTGAGCTCCATATATGCCTGTAATCAAGAATGGACACAGGATAACATTGAGCTGCTTCTACAGGCAAAACACAAAATTCCTGTAGAAGCAGCATTTTTTAAGCCCAGTGTGCATGGAGCCTAATGGTTACATAGTTTTGGTTGAAAAAAGACACAAGTCCAATGATGTGTGCCCCCATCTATGACTGCCGCAATGCTTCTAAATGTATTCAGCTTGCAGTGTCTTGCCTGCTCTGAATGTGAGACTTGTACAGGTAGTTCTAGCTGCAGTACACATATCACAGGTTACTCGCTCAGCACCTCCCCCTTCAGAAAAATGCAGATGGAAGATTATTTGATAAATATAAAGCTTGATAAACAGTTATAGGAGATAAAATAATGTTGTTATGTCAATGTATTGACTGTAATTTCTGATGATTTTAAAGAGACCCTGTCACTAGATTAGGTACAGTTAACCAATTACATATGTGCAGTGTTTAAAGTATCTACATACAGGACCCCAGCTACTAAGCAGATTTAGTTGTGCTGCTCATCTCTGAAAATTCTTCCTGGAGTGTCAAAACCAGTGACTTCCAGACCACCCACAATCATCTCCCTCCTAGCTCTTCACTGTACACTGCAGCTGCTAAACTGATGTTTAGGAGCTGTTGGGTGTTTTTTTTTCTGAAGCCCCTGAACTCTCCTCTGTTAGCCTATGTGTCCATGTACACATAGTTGTTTAGAGGAGTTTACAGGCAGCTGAGTTTACTGGAATTTCTCTGAAAGCACAAAAAACGCATTCAGAACAAGGGTTTACCAGCATTTAAAATGCCCCTAAGCGCTAGGCAATAAATAAATAAATACCAAATTCTTTTAGGCATGTTTGAACTGGTTTCAAAAAATGCAGTTTAGGTGAGGCTTTTTTTTGTAATGCAGATTTTCTACTGCTTTACTCCTGCTGTCAGAAAAATCTCAAAGCATGGGAAGTGAATGTAACTATGAGTGCACCATGGCCTACAATAGGACAGCAGCTCTACTAGTTGCTGTCACTTCTGATCTCATGATATTAGTAGATGCGTTGATACATTACACAAATGCAATTAGTGAACCATGTCAGTTTGGTGACAGGGTCTCTTCAATTGTACCTTTTCATTGACTAAAATTATCAATTGCTACCAATCACATGATTGCAAACCTTTGAAAGCCAGTATACTTATGGAGAGACAAACACTTGGTCAAGAATTCGGTATAGCAAAAATACTTGTATTTTAAAACAGAAAGAGAGAGAAAGCAAGTGGAAGAAATCTGAGTCTGCTCCTGAAATAAAGTCAGAGCCCATCATATTTGAGAAGGTTAAACTGGTAAGTATGTCTTCTATGCCCTGTATTAAAAATTTAAAGATGACATCAGCTGTCTTTATAATAAAATGGTCTGGTGTGTAATCGATCATAAAAATGCATTGGGGTTGATTTTCTAAATAAAGCATGTTTTGCTTAGCTTGGTAAATGAGGTAAAGAATACATAATCACATGCAAGGAAAATGAAAGGATAAGTTCACCTTTTGTAAAAAAAAATAAATAAATAAACCCACACACACTTTTTTTTTTCCTACAAGAATTTTTTTTTTTTTTTTTACAAAAAAATTACATTTTTGTATGTAAAAAAAAAAAAAGTGTGTGGGTGTGTTTTTTTTTTTTTTTTGTTTTTTTTTTATACACTAGGTGCCTGCAGTGAAATTCGGCGAGCATGCTCTACCCCTTTATTGAATGAAACGCAATGTATTCATGTTTGGCCAGCTAATAAATTACCACGTGTGTCCTGAATGAAATGGCACCACTTATTTCCTTACCTGTCCCATTCTTACTCTAAACCAGGGATCTCCAAACTATGGCTCTCCAACTGTTGCGGAACTACACGTTCCATGAGGCATTGTAAAACTAACATTCAGACATGACTAGGCATGATAGGAATTGTAGTCCCTGAACAACTGGATGGCCCTAGTTTGGAGACCCCTGCGCTAAACTTACATGTTGCATCAGGTGGGCTTCTGTAAACTTTTTTTTTTTTGTCCTTCCTGCATTTTGCAAGATAGGCAAAATTAATATCAGCTCTTATCCCACCTAGATATTTGTACCAAGGTTGTAAGGGGGAACATTTCCGCCAACCATTAGTGTAATCGGACACTTCTCCACTGGCCGTAAATGAAAGGGAATGCAATTTTCACACTTTGCCTTACTGTCCAGAGCAGCCATTAGTGTATTTCCAGCTTTATGTACATAGAATAGAATGTATTTTTTTTTTTTTTTGCACCAGTTTAAATCTAAAGCTAATTTTGACATTCGGGTGTGCAGGCATGATTAAAAGTCCAGAAAAAAAAAATAAAAAAAAATCTTGCAGTGGGGTAGACATACTTTAATTAATTGAGCATGGATGTTTGTCATATCATATTTGATTGGCACAGAAAAGCCAGCCTGCCTAACAGAATTGATATCAGACATCCGGAAAGAGTAGAGTTACACGGACATATGATGTGATTTAAACAAGATGGGGCAAAAGTCAGCCACCCTAAGTCTATAGACTCCTATTTAGTGCTTTAATTTGTAAAGGCCTTGGTTTAGTAATTTGATGTAAAATTGTAAGAGATGTATTTTGAGGTGGTAAAGCTAAGGCAAGCATTTTGCACTTTCAGTCAGTCAGTACTACAGATCATTGTTCCAGCCAATATTGCAGTTTAATCTGTGTAGTATTTATTACTGCTGTTTAGTACACTAAGGTGAAATGGTTCACTGTGTAGACTTGACTATTGCCCTGTGTCTTTTAGCCACAGAAAAAGGATGAAGCTCACGCTCCTAAGGTGTCTCCCCAGAAGGCAGCAGAACCTGTCGTAGATCTGTTAGGCCTTGGTAAGAAACTATTCGATCATTCTCTCTACTGTCTGTCGTGATTCTATTTTAAAGTATACAAAAGCCTAAAGGTAGACTGTAAATATAATACCCTGTAAGGAAAATAAATCAGAATTAACATATTTTGCAAAGTTGTTTTTTTTTTTATATTGTAGAGCCTGATTATAGGTTTAATACAGGAAGCATTGGACATTTACCAGCATCTGGCGTAAAAAGCATTCAGAGTAACAATTCGTTCTAGCCAGCCAGTGAAGAGCTAGTCTCCTTACCACATGTTTATTAGACCATCTATAGGCCCCGTTGACACCTATGTGTTTGTGTGTTTTTAGGGGCGGTGCTCTAAAGAAAAAATCCTACTTGCACCATCTTTGATACACTTTCATGAAATTGCACATTACATAGTTAGTGGTAACATGTCTAAAATGTAACGCACCGCACAGATGTAAATTGGCTCTTCAAGAGGAACTGCAGTCTGCTCACATAATTTGTAATAAAACATCTTTGCCATTCGGAAGCTTCCCTCAAACCACTTTGCATATTATTTTATTTATATATATATATATATATATATATATATATATATATATATATATATATATATATATATATATATATATACACATATACACAGTGGGGACGGAAAGTATTCAGACCCCCTTAAATTTTTCACTTTGTTATATTGCAGCCATTTGCTAAGATCATTTAAGTAAATTTTTTTCCCATATTGACAGAAAAACACAGAATTGTTGACATTTTTGCAGATTTATTAAAAAAGAAAAACTGAAATATCACATGGTCCTAAGTATTCAGACCCTTTGCTCAGTATTTAGTAGAAGCACCCTTTTGATCTAATACAGCCATGAGTCTTTTTGGGAAAGATGCAACAAGTTTTTTCACACCTGGATTTGGGGATCCTCTGCCATTCCTCCTTGCAGATCCTCTCCAGTTCTGTCAGGTTGGATGGTAAACGTTGGTGGACAACCATTTTTAGGTCTCTCCAGAGATACTCAATTGGGTTTAAGTCAGGGCTCTGGCTGGGCCATTCAAGAACAGTCACGGAGTTGTTGTGAAGCCACTCCTTTGTTATTTTAGCTGTGTGCTTAGGGTCATTGCCTTGTTGGAAGGTAAACCTTCGGTCCAGTCTGATGTCCTGAGCACACTGGAGAAGGTTTTTCATCCAGGATATCCCTGTACTTGGCCACATTCATCTTTCCCTCGATTGCAACCAATCGTCCTGTCCCTGCTGCTGAAAAACACCCCCACAGCAATCAGACCAGAGAATCTTATTTCTCACCATCTTAGAGTCTTTCAGGTGTTTTTTTTTTTTTTTTTTAGCAAACTCCATGCGGGCTTTCATGTGTCTTGCACTGAGGACAGGTTTCCATCGGGCCACTCTGCCATAAAGCCCTGACTGGTGGAGGGCTGCAGTGATGGTTGACTTTCTACAACTTTCTCCCAAATCCCGACTGCATCTCTGGAGCTCAGTCACAGTGATCTTTGGGTTCTTCTTTACCTCACTCACCAAGGCTCTTCTCCACCGATAGCTCAGTTTGGCCGGACGGCCAGCTCTAGGCAGGGTTCTGGTCATCCCAAACGTCTTCCATTTAAGGATTATGGAGGCCACTGTGCTCTTAGGAACCTTAAGTGCAGCGGAATTTTTTTTTGTAACCTTGGCCAGATCTGTGCCTTGCCACAATTCTGTCTCTGAGCTCTTGAGGCAGTTCCTTTTGACCTCATGATTCATATTTGCTCTGACATGCACTGTGAGCTGTAAGGTCTTCTATAGACAGGTGTGTGGCTTTCCTAATCAAGTCCAATCAGTATAATCAAACACAGCTGGACTCAAATGAAGGTGTAGAACCATCTCAAGGATGATCAGAAGAAATAGACAGCACCTGAGTTAAATATATGAGTGTCACAGCAAAGGGTCTGAATACTTAGGACCATGTGATATTTCAGTTTCTCTTTTCTTTTTTAGAGCCCTTGCACACTGGGGCGGTTTGCAGGCGCTATTGCGCTAATAATAGCGCCTGCAAACCGCACCGAAAGTGCCGCTGCTTTCATTCCATTGTGAAAGCCCCGAGGGCTTGCACACTGGAGCGATGCGCTGGCAGGATGGTAAAAAAAGTCCTGCCAGCAGCATCTTCGGAGCGGTGAAGGAGCGGTGTGTATACCGCTCCCGCCCATTGAAATCAATGGGACGGCGCGGCTATACCGCCGGCAAAGCGCCTCTGTAGAGGCGCTTTGCGGTGGTATTTAACCCTTTCTCGGCCGCTAGCGGGGGGTAAAACCGCCCCGCTAGCGGCTGCATACCGACGGTAAAACGCCACTAATAATAGCGGCGTTTTACCGCCGACGCCGCCCCAGTGTGCAAGGGCTCTTAATAAATCTGCAAAAATGTCAACAATTCTGTGTTTTTCTGTCAATATGGGGTGATGTGTGTGTACATTAATGAGGAAAAAAATGAACTTAAATGATTTTAGCAAATGGCTGCATTATAACAAAGAGTGAAAAATGTAAGGGGGTCTGAATACTTTCCGTCCCCACTGTATATATGTTGTGTCAGGATCCATGGTGTACCCTCCCCTCCCTTGTTTTTCTTTTTTCCTCTTTCTTCTGACTAAGACATTGTTCGCTAAGAGATGCTTTTTTTCTCTCTATATAAGATGATAGTGATATTTCTCTGTATTGTGTTTGCTTTTTCTTTTTGTTGGAAAATTTCAATAAACATACAATTACAAAAAAAATAACGTTATAAAAATGCTAGTAGCTTTGCAGTGAGTTTTTGAACATTTTTGCAATAGCGTTTATTAACGTTTTTTCACGTTAGCATTTTTTTAGCGTTTTTTTTTTTTTTCCACTGGATCAAAAACGTTAAACTGGCTGGTGAGCCACGTCTTTGAGCATTTTTCGCCCAAACTCCCAAAAACGGCTGTTTATGAGCTTCAGTGTGCATGGAGCCTAAAGCTTCTGGTACTGCTTAAGAATATGTAAATAGTTTTAATGTCTGTAGTCTGGACCCAGGTGCACTTTTAAACTGTGTGTGTACTTTTGTAATAAATGCCTTGTATGGGTTCTCCTGTCTTTTGTACCCAAACTGACTTTGGATGCAACCCAGACCTGCTCCATACTGCGTTGGTCAGTGTTTACCTCTGCTTTCCTAACCTAGTGCCTGTGCTGCATTGCTGCTACTGCTGTAATCCCTTTTATAAAACCTATGAATGCATCCTCTATAGAATGTTTGTTTATTTGTGAAAATATACAATCATAACTTGTAAATTAGTTTGGAAATTTTAAAGTATAATTAAACCCAAACCATTACTTTTCCATTTAAGAGCCAGTTCACACCTAAATCGCACAGCATTGCAGTCTGCCTTTGGGTCTTTGACCTGCATTTCCTGTAATGTGATGCTATTACAGGAGTTGCCAAGTGGAGTCAGCAACCAGATGCCTAAAAGCTAAGCATCCTGCTGTTTCATCATGTTTTTGGGGTTGTATTCGATATGTGCAAAAAAAAAAAAATCACACAAATACTTATAAGTATAACCTTTATTAAAAGTAATGACAGTTCCAGATAACAGAAAATATAACAATAATACTTAACTAAAGATGCTGTTTCCACTGTGGGTCCCTCCCATGATGGCGTGGCGCAGGTGACCACAGACGCAAGCATGATTGGAAGCTCTGATTTGACACACGTATTACAAGCTGTGTGTGTATTATATAGAGAAAATGGCCAACCTGTCCCCCTCTGCAAGCAATGATATGACCTTCTAAGGAAGATGACACATACCTGAAAGGAGATTAGTGGGCTGGCTTGTCCAAATAGTTCGTTTACAATTACATTCCTATTACATGAGTCTGCTTAAAGCATATGTAAAGGTTTGTTTTAAAAAAAAAAAAAAAAAAAGTCATACTTACCTCCTCTGTGCAGTTGGTTTTGCACAGAGTGGCCCCGATCCTCCTCTTCTGGGGTCCTTCAGCGGCGCTACTGGCTCCTCCTCTTCTCGAGTGCCCTGTTGGAGAGCCGCTGTCCCTCGGGGCACTCGTGCGGGTGCGCTCCCATTTCCTGCAGCTGCGTCCATTGACACAGACAGCAGGACTCGGGCCTCGCCCACTGGCTCCCATGTCATTGGATTTGATTGACGGCAGCGGGAGCAAATGGCTACGCTGCTATCAATCCAGTGAGGACCCGCGACACCGGCTGGAGCTGGTGTGCCCATCCCCTTCGCTGGAAAGACCAGGTTCAGGTAAGTAAAATCGGGGCTGCTGCATCACAGGAGGTTTTTCACCTTAATGCATTAAGGTCAACCTTGAGGGTTTACAACCCCTTTAAGTAACCAGACTCTGTACTGTATTGCCCCTTAGCCAAGGCTTGGAGGCATGCTTAAATATTGTGAGACAATTTAGATAACTTTAAATAAGGAAATATGTAATATGCATTTCCCCGTCACCTGCACCATTAAAGTTGCAGTGCAGCTAATGTAAGAGGGGAAAAAAAATTCCACAGGGCAGGCAAGTTTGCTAAATTGTGTTGAGCTTAAGATATTTGGTGATAAGCTATAGTTTGCTAAGGGCCGGTTCACACTGGTGTGATGTCAGAGTTCGGATGTGATTCGCACCGCACTATAGTGCAAATCACATGCGATCTCTGTGCGATGCAATTTCAGCCATACAAATCGCATGGCTGAATTCGCATCAAACTCGCACAGGACCCTTTTTTGTCTGCAGCAGAATGGGATCACACCCATGCGATCCGATTCCTGTCCGAGTTTGCAGATCGCACTGCGATATGCAAGCTGATTTGGGGGTGTCATTAACTTTTAACTGACACTCCCAGCAGTTCTCATAGGGCAGTGTGAACTGCCGCCCGGAAACCTGCGATGCGGGAACCCGCAGTAGATTCCCGCATCGCAGCAGCGTGAATCGGCCCTAAAGGTGATTTCTGAAGGTGTGGATCTTGAAAATCTTATATTGTCTCATTTTCCTGGATGGTAATGGTAAATGATCTGCAGAGTTGCCATTTTAATGTATTTGCTTGTAGATACTCCAGTGGCTACAACTTTTACCAATGGGAAGTCAAACACCAGTTTGGAGAAGGAATTGGACCTTTTTGGGCCTACATCAAGCTCTAAACACAGCCAGGTAAGCATGTTTTTCTCTTGCCTTTTTTGTATTGCAAACATCTAGCTAATGTCTTAACCACTTGCCGATCAGCCGCCGTCGTTATAATCGTCAGGTCGGCTCGTACATTAAATTACATTTGTTTTTATTTTTTTGCCAAAAATATGTAGAATACATATTGGTCTAAACTGAATTTTAATTTTTTTACTTTTAAATTGTTGGTCTTTTTTTGTTTATAGTGCAAAAAATAAAAAACGCAGAGGGGATCAAATACCACCAAAAGAAAGCTCTACTTGTGGGAAAAAAGGATATCGATTTTGTTTGGGTACAGCGACGCAGGACCGCGCAATTGTCAGTTAAAGCGGCACAGTCCTTATCGAAAAAAATGGCCTGGTCATTAAGGGGGCAAATCTTCCGGTCCCTAAGTGGTTAATATTGCTTTCTGGTAATACTCAGTTGAAGCGGTTGAAAAAGTATATGTTAGGATTGAAACCGTTCCATAGTGCTTTTCATCTATTCATTTTAGGTTACATTCCAGAGGAGTCGATAGCTTTGTTTTTCCTCTCTCAAAGTGGTGAACTAGGATAAAGGCAAGTAATTTTATAGCCATTATGCCTTTTAAAGTGGTTGGAAACCCTTACATATACCCAGTGAAGTGACTGGCCTCAGGTGATGGAGATTAAACAAATCCTACAATAGTTGTACCTGTCTGTCTGCAGCCCTTTCCTCTCTGCATCTGTTTTAATGTGCTGCATTTTAAAAGCTTGTCTGAGAGTTCAGAAAAAAGGAGAGGAGAGCTGAAGTGTTACTCTGCAACTCTTCACAGTAAGAGCTGTGAAAATGTGGAATAGACTCCCTCCAGAGGTGGTTCTGGCCAGCTCAGTAGATTGCTTTAAAAAAGGCTTGGATTCTTTCCTAAATGTACATATGTAATATAACTGGATGCTAACAAGTAAAGTTAATCAAGGGAATATCTTTGCCTCTTGGGGGATCAGGAAGGAATTTTTTCCCCTACTGTAGCAAATTGGATCATGCTTTGCTGGGGTTTTTCACCTTCCTCTGGATCAACTGTGGGTATAGGGTTGTGAATATGGGGTTGTATGGGTTTTTTTTTTTTTTTTAATTCGTTGAACTAGATGTGTCTCTTTTCAATCTGACTATGTAACGCTCAGTGAGGAGAGCTCTGACAGCTGACTGGAGGGAAGGAACATGCCTCCCTGCACAGGGAACAGAGCTGAGGCTGTCTATCAGCTAGATGTCCCTCCCCTGTAACCATTTTCTCTTAGTGTCAGGAAAATTTGTCAGAAGTGACATGCAGATAGTGGAGGTAAGAATCAGCAGACAAAAGGAACAGGTAGAGCCCTTGATTGAGGCAAGTGCACACTATAGAGGGATATGCTTTCTTCAATATTCATGTCCAAGGCTTACAACCCCTTTAAGTTGAGTTTATGCAGCATGCTTTTTTCTTTTTTTCTATAATTGCAGCAATTGTTAGCCCCATTCTGGCAAAAAATCATTTTTAACCATAGCGCCCGCCCCCACCCCCCTAGTGGAGGCAGATTCACTCGCCTAATTCCCTGGTCCGCATCCCTGTCTATCCCTTTTTGATGTCTTCTCCTTTTTTTTTTCTTTTTTTTTTCTTTAGCGATCAGATCACATTCCCTTTAACCATTTGCTTACAGGGCACTTTCAGCCCCTTCCTGCCCAGGCTAGCTTTCAGCGCTGCCACACTTTGAATGACAATTGCGCGGTCATGCAACACTGTACCCAAACTAATTTTTTTTATCCTCCTCCCCCCCACAAATAGAGCTTCCTTTTGGTGGTATTTAATCACTGCTGGGTGTTTTGTTTTTTGCTAACATTTTTAAATTAAAAAAAAAGTTTTTCTTAGTTTCTGTCAGAAAAGTTTGTAAATAAGTAATTTTTTTGCGGCACTGATGGGTGCTGGTAAGACGGCACTGAAAGGCAGCACAGACTTGCCTCACTGATCATCAGGGCACTGATGATCAGTGCCCTGAGGATGAGTACAGGTCTCCCCTGTTAGGAGATGCCGCTGATCGCCTCTCCTCTCCTCACACTCTGTCAGTGTGAAGCGTGGAGAGCCGATTACCAGCACTTCCGTGTTTACATGTGATCGGCTGTGATTGGATACATCTGATCACATGGGTAAAGAACCACGGCATTGGCTCTATACCAAGATCGGGGTCGTGCTGTGTCCTAGGAACATAGCGGGTCCCCGTGATCGCCACGTTGTTCGCCCCAGGTTCATGCAATCACACTGAGACTGGGCAAGATTATATGGCATCGGCCCAGAGCAGGAGGGGATCCCGCCCACTGTAATTTGTCTATGTGGTAGGCGGGTAAAGTAATAACTGTCATGACAGAAGTATGCTTCGAGTTAAATTCACATTTCTTTTGGTACTGCAAGACTCGCAGCAAAGTGTCCAGCATTGGCCTCCTGGCACTAAAAACTGTACTAATGACAAAGATAAACGATGATTTGCAAAGGGAGGAGTAACCTACAGAAATGAACCTAGATTCATTTACCTGGAGTCAGATCAATGGATGACTGGTGGCTGTGGGTAAACACAACTAAGCCAATTTCAATAGGCTCTTACACGCCTCCTGAAAAAGCTAGATGTCTGACATCAGTATGTTTCACATTTCTGAAACATTCTGTAAATGAGTGCCACAGTGCCAGAGCTTATCTGTAATACTTGTTCCAGGTTAGAGATTTATACAACACTACAGTCAAAGCATCAGAATGGGGAGGAAAGGAGAATGACAGACTGTGCTGAAGGAACACGTATTATGGAGGGAGAAAAGAAAAGTAGGACAGGTGCCAAGGAAGCGTAAAAAAAAAAAAAAATATCTTTTAAGTGTTTTTTTACCTCCCTGATATTATCTCCTTTCTACCTTGGGCAGCCTCTGAACATTGGCACTGCAAAGCCTGTCAGTCTGTCTTCCTCTTTAGCTGAGCCAAGTCTAGGGATGGGCTTTATTTTCGGGTCGACTCAAACATTGGCTGTAAGCCAGTTCGCCGAACAGTGAACAATTTGGGGTGTTCGCGGCAAATTCAAAAGCCGCGGAACACCCTTTAAAAGTCTATGGGAGAAATCAAAAGATATAATTTTAAAGGCTTATATGCATGGTATTGTCATAAAGTGTTTTTGTATCAATGCAAAAAGAAGTTTTAAAAACGGCCGTTTTTTCGAGAGCAGTGATTTTAATAATGCTTAAAGTGAAACAATAAAAGTGTAATATTCCTTTAAATTTCGTACCTGGGGGGTGTCTATAGTATGCCTGTAAAGGGGCGCATGTTTCCAGTGTTTAGAACAGTCTGACAGCAAAATTAAATTTCAAAGGAAAAAAGTCATTTAAAACGCTCGCTTCTATTAATGAATTGTCGGTCCGACAATACACATAAAAGTTCATTGATGATAACGGCATGGGATTTAAAAAAAAAAAAATGCGTGGGGGTCCCCCTAAATTCAATACCAGGCCCTTCAGGTCTGGTATGGATATTAAGGGGAACCCCGCGCCAGAATTTAAAAAAGGTGTGGGGGTCCTCCTAAATTCCATACCAGACCTTTATCCGAGCACGCAACCTGGCAGGCCGCAGGAAAAGGGGGGGGGACGAGAGAGCGCCCCCCCTCCTGAACCGTACCAGGCCACATGCCCTCAACATTGGGAGAATGCTTTGAGGTAGCCCCCCAAAGCACCTTTTCCCCATGTTGATGGGGAGAAGGGCCTCATCCCCACAACCCGTGCCTGGTGGTTTTGGGGGTCTGCAGGCGGGGGGCTTATCAGAATCTGGAAGCCCCCTTTAACAAACGGCCCCCCAGATTCCCCCCCCCCGTGTGAATTAGTAATGGGGTACAAATGTACCCCTACCATTTCACAAAAAAAGTGTCAAGGTTAAAAAACACGAGACGGTTTTTGACAAGTCCTTTATTAATTTCTTCTTCTTTCCGCTTCTTCTTCCATCTTCTTTTTACTGGTGTTCCTTCGGTGTTCTTCCTCCATCTTCTTCTTCTCCATCTTCTTCTTCCTCCGCTCTTCTCGTCCCGCATCTTCCTCCAGGCTTCTTCTCCGCACGATCCGCCTCAGTGGGAGTCTTCTGCGGTGTGACGCTTCGGTTCTTCTGACATTTTCTTATATAATGGAGGGCGGGGCCACCTGGTGTTCCCCGTGTTGTCAGAGTGGGGCGGGGTCACCCAGGTACGTAAACGGGTGACCCCGTCCCCTCTGACAACACGAGGAAAGCCACAGGGAAGTCCGCATGCGTCAGGAGGACGGGATCACCGGGTGGCCCCGCCCTCCATTATATAAGAAATGTCAGAAGAACCGAATCGTCACACGGCGGAAGACTCCCACTGAGGTGGATCATGGAGCGGGGAAGATGCGGGACGAGAAGAGCGGAGGAAGAAGAAGATGGAGGAAGAACAACACCAAAGGAAGCCCAGAAGTAAGAAGAAGAAATTAATAATAATAAAGGACTTGACAAAAAAAAAACCGTCTCTTGTGTTTTTTAACCTTTTTGACACTTGTTTGTGAAATGGTAGGGGTACAGTACCCGATTACCAATTCACACGGTGGGGCGGGATCTGGGGGTCCCCTTGTTAAAGGGAGCTTCCAGATTCCGATAACCCCCCGCCCGCAGACCCCCACAACCATCGGGCAAGGGTTGTGGGGATGATGCCCTCCTCCCCATCAACATGGGGACAAGGTGCTTTGGGGGGCTACCTCAAAGCACCCTCCCAATGTTGAGGGCATGTGGCCTGGTACGGTTTTGAGGGGAGGGGGGATGCTCTCTCGTCCCCCCCTCTTTTCCTGCAGCCTGCCAGGTTGCATGCTCGGATAAGGGTCTGGTATGGATTTTTGGGGGGCCCCACTCCATTTTTTTTTTTTTTTGAAGCGGGGTTCCCCCTAAAATGGTCTGGTATGGATTTTGAGGGGGACCCCCACGCCATTTTTTTTTTTTTTTTTTTTTTTTGGCGCGGGGTTCCCCTTAATATCCAGAAGGGCCTGGTATGGAATTTAGGGGGACCCCCACGCCTTTTTTTTTTTTTTTTTTTTTTTTTTTTTTTTTTTGGTTCGGGGTTCCCCTGTGGGGAAATCCCATGCCGTTTTTATCAATGAACTTTTATGTGTATTGTCGGACCAACAATTCATTAATAACTGCGAGTAGTTTAACCACTTCCGACCGCCGCACGACGATGTACGTCCAAACTTTGAACGGGGATATCGTTGTTATGGCAGCAGCTAGCTGCCATAACCCCGGTATCCCCGTTTTCGTGCCGCGGCCGGCTTTCAGATAAAAGTGGTCCCTGCGGCGGATTCTCCGCAAGATCACTTTTATCGGTGGCGGGAGAGGGGCCCCTCCCGCCGCGATCCGGTGCCCTTCGCCGCTTACCGGAGCCGTCGGTAGCGGCGGAGGCGATCGCGTCCTGCTCTCTGGTGTGTCTGGAGACGAGTGAGGCTAAGATGGCGCTCACTCATCTCCATGACACTGCTGGGCGGAAGCGACGTCAAAACGTCACTTCCGTCCACGCCTCTTAAAGGCATATTTTTTCAAATCTCATTTTTCTAAATGACTTTTTTTTTTTTTTTTTTATTGCATATTAGTGTAAATATGAGATCTGAGGTCTTTTTGACCCCAGATCTCATATTTAAGAGGTCCTGCCATACTTTTTTCTATTACAAGGGATGTTTACATTCCTTGTAATAGGAATAAAAGTGACACAATTTATTTTTACACTGTTTAAAAAAAATAAATAAATAAAATATTGTAAAATAAATAATTAAAAAAAAAAAAAAAAATTTTTAAAACCCCCCTGTCCCGACGAGCTCGCGCGCAGAAGCGAACGCATACGCGAGTAGCGCCCACATATGAAAACGGTGGTCAAACCACACATGTGAGGTATCACAGCGACCGGTAGAGCGAGAGCAATAATTCTAGCCCTAGACCTCCTCTGTAGTGCAAAATATGCAACCTGTAGAATTTTTTAAAGTCGCCTATGGAGATTTTTGAGGGTAAAAGTTTGACGCCATTCCACGAGCGGGCGCAATTTTCAAGCATGACATGTTGGGTATCAATTTACTTGGCGTAACTTTATATTTCACAATATAAAAAAAATTGGGATAACTTTACTGTTGTCTTATTTTTTTATTCAAAAAAGTGAATTTTTTCAAAAATAAGTGCGCTTTTAAGACCGCTGCGCAAATACGGTGCAAAAAATAAATATTGCAATGATCGCCATTGTATTCTCTAGGGTGTTAGAAGAAAAACCATATATAATGTTTGGGGGGTTCTAAGTAATTTTCTAGCAGAAAAACCTGTTTTAAACATGTAAACACCTAAAATCCAAAACGAGGCTGGTCCTTAAGTGGTTAAATTACTTTTTTTCCTTTTGAAATGTCATTTTGCTGTCAGACTGTTCTAAACACAGGAAACATGCACCCCTTTACAGGCATACTATAGACAGGTATGAAATTTAAAGGAATATTACACTTTTATAGTTTCATTTTAAGCATTATTAAAATCGCTGCTCCTGAAAAAACGGCCGTTTTTAAAACTTTTTTGCATTGATCCTTGTCCCCTGGGGCAGGACCCAGGTCCACAAACACTTTTTATGACAATAACTTGTATATAAGCCTTTAAAATGAGCACTTTTGATTATTCATGTTCGTGTCCCATAGACTTTAATGGTGTTCGAACAAATTTTTTGCCTGTTCTCAAGTTCTGCTGCGAACAGAACCGGGGGGTGTTCGGCTCATCCCTAGCCAAGACATGCAATAAGGGCTGAAAATGCACACATTTTCATTACAGAAAGTGACACATTTTTTGAGATGGAGAAGGAGGAGAGTTTCCAATAATAAAGTGACTGCTCTGGGCTTTAACAAAATGGCTGCCTCCAGCAAGAAGAAACAGGAGCAATACTGGAGGCAATTTCCAGCACACACTAATTTTGGTAGCCTAATTATTATTAATGTATGTTCTTTTGTTAAATAACATTAATTTTATCATATGGTTTCAGGCAAAGTTTCCACTTTAAGGTGCCTGTGCACCTGTGGATTAGCTGTATGGCCACTTCTGTCAGTTAATATAGTGTGACTACTTTTTTTTTTTATCCATTACTCTTAGGCCCCTTTCACACTGGGGCGGTGGGGGCGTCGGCGGTACAACAGCGCTATTTTTAGCGCTGCTGTACCGTCGTTCTTGCAGCGGTATTCGGCCGCTAGCGGTGCGGTTTTAACCCCCGCTGGCGGCCGAAAAAGGGTTAAAATCCCTCTTACAGCGCGGCTATTGCCGCGGTATAGCCGTGCTGTCCCATTGATTTCAATGGGCAGGAGCGGTGAATACACCGCTCCTTCACCGCTCCAAAAAAGCGGTTTGCAGGACTTTTTTCACCGTCCTGCCTGCGCACCGCTTCAGTGTGAAAGCCCTCGGGCTTTCACACTGAACAAACAGCGGAGGCTGTTTAGGGGCGGTTTGCAGGCGGTATTTTTAGCGCAATCCCGCCTGCAAACCGCCCCAGTGTGAAAGGGGTCTTAATCCTCCTGTTTAAATAAATTGTTGCAGCTATAGCCTAACGTGGGGGTGTTTTTTGGCACATCTATTTCAACACATTTTGATGTGCAATGACATGTTCTATGAATGTAGTCCTGCCTACTGTAGGAGGCACACACGGTACTCCCCTAGCTCTGGGTGCCAGTTTAAACACTTTTCTTTGTTACAGACAAGCTTACTACAGCTCCAGCAGCACTGATGTTGTGACTACCTTTCAGGGGATCCCTTCACCCTTATGGCAAGCCAGTGAACACTGTTACGCAGGGCTTGATTTGGTGGTTCTGGACCTTATTCTCCCCACCATGGAGTCTCCCTTTATCTCCTTGATGAATCCCCTATTCGTTCTTTTTAAAACTGAGCTCCATCCAAAAGGGGCAAGTTTTGCTTATTTGCCGCCCCCCCTCCGCTGCCACATTTGGCACCTTTCGGGGGGGAACGGGGACCCCCCTCATCCTTCCCCAGCCTCCAGACCAGTCACGAAGTGCAGCGCGCATCACGCATGCACAGTAGGGAACTGGCTGTGAAGCGGCAAGGCTTCACTGCCAGTTTCCCTCACCCAAGATAGTGGTGGCAGCACCCGAGAGCCATTTAAAAAATTGGCTCGGGTGAAGACACTGCTGGATTTGTGAACAGATCAGTGTCTTAATATTTAAAGTGAGCAGCTACAGTATTTGTTTTTTATCTTTAGGAGCCTGGAGCTCCTCATTAACCATCAAGGAATTTTCAGCCTGTATGGTAGACCTAATGGAGAAAGTCTTTACCCTAATAGAGACACCAGGATGCACAAGGCCTCTGACCCACCATTTGGCATCCCTGGCTGAGTCTTTGTTCAACTTGTTCATTGTGGCAGTGCTATTTCCTGAGGAAGATGAGTAAGTGGGGGGGGGGGTGGGGGGGGGGGGGGGGAGACTGCAAACTCTTCTTGGGAACTCCTCCCAGGAGGATTGCCAGCCACCCTCAAACTCTCCCATGCTGAAAGAAACCATTAAGGTTCTGGTGGACAAAGTACACTCCTGTTTGAAGGTTGAACTGCCCCACTTACTGGACTGAAGGTCAGCAGCAAGGGATCACTTCCCAAAACTAAGAAACCTCCTAGATTCTTTCCAGTTCACCCACTAGTGCAAAGCATTCTGTACAAGGACTGTCCGTGGCCATACAAAATGTGTACGCCTCCCAAGAGGCTTACCGCAGAAAGTGCAAACTGCCAACGGTGAATCCGACTATTTCCTGCCTCAACAGTTTTCTTATGGTTGTTGAGGATTTCCTGGTCTTCAAAGAATGAAACGTATAAGGCCCTCCTAAAAATCCTCTTTGGCTCTATCAAGCTTTACCATCCAACTGTGCTGGTGTCTATGGCTGTTTGACAAACACTCGCTTGGCTAAGCAAGTGATTTGCAGCCTCTGTTGAGTTCTGACTGATGCCTGGGTACGCCAAAAATTATCTGTCTTATCAGTAGCCTTGCACTATTGAGTAGATGGTTTGGCAGACTCCCTGTGCACTGGCTTTTATGTCTGTTCAGATGTGCTTGACTCTCTGGCTGCTGAACTGGTCTGTGGAGACAGTCGATAGGAGAACTACTGTTTTGTAGAGTCATTAGATGCTTTCATCAAGGAAGTTACAGACAGAGCACAATCTTACCTGGTTAGAAAAAGCTAAAGGTCCAACAGCAAAATTGTTGGAGGACTCTCAAAGTTCACTCTAAAGCCAAGTCTGTCAACAAGTTGTGTTGAGAATCCTGGATGTCCAAGCCAATCAAGTCCTCCTTGCAATGAACATGCTCCCCCCACTTATGAAAATAGAGTGATATCTTTTGGCCTTTTTAGCAACCTGGACACAGGGCGTTTCCAAACTTTAGGTCTGGGATGTGGTTACCCAGTGATGCAGGCTGAAATTTCACTCCCTGCTTTGTGTCCTCAAACATTTTCACCTCTCCAATGAGATTGTGGGCCTTCCAGACTGCCTTGCAGAAATTTCACTCTTTGGCAGTGATTGCCCCAGATGCCTCATGGGAACAATTTTCAAGGCTTTTATACAAACCTGTTTACAGTCCCCAAGCTCAGTGGGGACATTTGCCCTATCCTAGACTTGAAGGCTCTGAACATCTTTTTGCGGCTTTAAAAGTTCCAAATGGAGTCAGCCCTGTGTGTAATTGCATCTCTGCAACATGGGAAATTTCTAGCATCGATTGACATCAAGGATGTTTATCTACGTGCCTCCGTTTTTTTTTTTTTTCCCAAACATCAGTGATTCCTGTGGTCTGCGGTGGGCAAGCAGTACTTCCACGTTGTGTCGTTTTCCTTTTGACATGACCATGGCTCCCTAAGTCTTCACCAAGACTGGAGTGCTGCACACTCGGGAACTTCACGTTGGACCTCTGAATGATCTCCTCTTAAAGGAACACTCTGTCCAAGTCCTGGTGATGGCTGGTGCAAACACTTCAGAGCTTCTGTATTTTGAAGATCCACCAGAAGTCTGTGTTGGGTCTGACCCACCCCTTTAACTACCTTAGCCTGGTCTTGGACATGGCCTAGGCATTTCTTCCCCAGGAACATGCCTCTCTCTGTTCATATCCAGACCCCAATGGTCTGATTTTTGCATGAGAATACTGGGCCTTATGGTGATATTTGCCCAATTTTACTCCAGCTCAATGTGCTGCCTGCATGGGACAAGCTCCCTCAGTCTCTAGAGCAGCTTGGATATTTCTGACCTGGTGGCTGACCAGCTCTGTGCTGGAATCGGGGAAGTCCTTTTCCCCCAATAAGCTCAAAGACTCTCACGATGGCTGCTAGCCTGATAGTCTGGAAAGCAATTCTAGGGATGTGATTGTCGAGGGAGTGCAGACTCGCGATAAATATTTTCGAGCTAGGGCAATTCAACTATATATGCTATGGTGGACCAACCAGTTTTAGTTGCTACCAACAAGGGTTCATTTAAATGAATCATCACAACAGCACCAGAAGCCATGCAGCCCTTTGAAAAGCTGACCTAATTCTGGCTTGGGCTGAAAGGCATGTTCCCTATCCACAATTCACATTCCCGAAGTATACAATTGTCAGGCAAACTTGCTAAGTCATTAGCACCTGGATGTGGGGAATTGGTCTATTTACCCAGGATTTATGTTACCATCAGGAGACTCGAGACAAACATCTGTCGGCATCCCACTTCAATACCAAGGTGGACAGGTTCGTGACCAGGATCAAGGATTTAAAGGACTTTGTGGTGGACGCACTGGTGGTCCCATTGGATCAGTTCTGACTGATATACACCTTTATTATGTTAGATTATTTCTTAACTGCTCTGCAGACAGAGGGCATCTGGTGTTCTTGGGACACCAAACTGGCACAGAAGGACTTGATACCTGGGCATTCTCCAACTCCTGGGAGACGACACTTCGTGGGCACTTCCCAACTGACTCAGCCAACTGTTGCAGGGCCAGTCTACCATCCTGCTTCACGCTGGCTTTTTTGATATCTTGGCTGTTGAAACCCATGTCCTGAGAGACTGGGGTCTTTTGGATTTCATTATCCCTATGCTATCTAACCCCTAGTCTTCGAATGTATTTTTATAAAGGTCCTGGTCTTCCTTCCAGGTTCGTGGGCTCTGGCCGTTTGAATGGCCAAGCTGCTATGACTTCTCTCCCGCGGCACAGCTATCTCAATTCCGTCCATTGAGAGTGCCCTGTGCATGCGCTAGTGAGGTCACTGGCTGCTTCACATGTAAACTGTTGTAGCCGTAAACTTGATATTGATTTTTTTTTTTTTTTTTTTTTTTTTTTTTTTTTTTATTCAGCTAGTTATTGTCTAAAGTAAAAGCGATACGGAGTCACTTTCTCTGAACTCTGAAGGAGCCACACTCAGTAATTCTTGGCTTTTCCTGTACCTCCATGGAGCCTGGTACTGTGATAAAATGCCTCAGCACTGAGGGTGGGAGGAGCTTGGTGAGCATCCATTTCCTCTGTGACTAATGAACCCAAAAGTGTGGATTTTGTCACTTTCTGGTTCAAAGCTGTCTTTCCCTGACAGTTATAGCTGGGTAAGCAGCATATCAAGCATAACCACTTCAGCCCCAGAAGGATTTGCCCCTTTCCTGACCAGGCCATTTTTTGCGATACAGCACTGCGTCGCTTTAACTGACAATTGTGCTGTTGTGCGACATTGTACCCAAATAACATTTTTGTCCTTTTTTTTCCCCACAAATAGAACTTTCTTTTGCTGGTATTTGATCATCTCTGCGGTTTTTATTGTTTGTGCTATAAACAAAAAGAGTGACAATTTTGAGAAAAAAAACGCATTATTTTTTACTTTTTGCTATAATAAATATCCCCCCCCCTAAAAAAATAAAAAATAAATAAATATATTATATTATATACAATTTCTTTCCTCAGTTTAGGCCGATATGTAGTCCTACATATTTTTGGTAAAAAAAAAAATGCAATAAGCGTATATTGATTGCTTTGCACAAAAAATTATGGCATTTACAAAATAGGGGATAGTTTTATGGCATTTTTATATTTTTTTTTTATTAGTATGGCAGCGATTTTTATCGAGACTGCGACATTATATCGGACATTTTTGACACTATTTTGGGACCATTGTCGTTTATACAGCGATCAGTGCTGTAAAAATGCATTGATTACTGTGTAAATGACAGACAGTGAAGGGGTTAACCACTAGGGGGAGATGAAGGGGTTAAGTGTGTCCTAAGGAGTGATTCTAACTGGGGGGGGTGGGCTACTAGTCACATGACAGCGATCACTGCTCTCGATGACGGAGAGCAGTGAACTCTGTCATGACACAAGCCAGAATGGGGAAGTGCCTTGTTTACATAGGCACTTCCCCATTCTGAGGCTCCATGACAGGATCGCCAGGAGACCAGCAGACATTGAGTCCGTGGGCACGGTCACGCTGGCGCGTGTGCGTGCCTGCTATCCCCTGCTCTTAAAGGGGACGTACAGGTATGCCCATTTGCCCACTGCTGCCATTGTGCTGACGTATATTGGCGTGCGGTGGTCGGCAACTGGTTAAAGAGTCGCCTGTGGACAGTTTTGAGTACTATATTTTTTTTGCAATTTCACAGCAAGCACAATTTTTAAGGCTTGACATGTTTGGTATCTATTTACTCAGTGCAACCCCATTGTTTATATTTTAACCAAAAATGGATATTATCTTGTGAGTTTGCACTAAAATAAATTTTCAGTTTCCTGAAAATATGCGTTTGATTAATAGTTGTGCCACCATTTTATTCTACAGAGCCACTGCTTTTGGTGTAAATTCAAGTATACGTTTAAAATTACAGGTTGGCTAGTACAGTTGGCTCTAATTTCGAAAATGTAAGTGGTTTTAAACCCTTACATATACCCAGTGAAGTGACTCGCCTCAGATGCACAGAGATGAAACAAAACCACCTACATAAGTTGCACCTGCATATCTGCAGTCTTTTCTTCATCTATTCAAAGTGCTAAATTTTAACGCTTGTCTGAGTTAAATGGGGGCAGAGAGCGCTGAAAGTCAGGAGCGCTCTAAGAGCTGATTAGAGGGAAAAGGCCCCCCCCCCCGCCCTCCACACAGCTCACAGGCACAAAGCTGAGGCTGTTGATCCCTCCCCTGTCACCATTTTTCTCTTGGTGTCAAGAAAACTTGTCAGAAGTGACTCATGCCGATAGCAGAGGAACAAAGCAGACAGAAATGACACTTATTGCTCTGGATTGAGACACGTACACACTATAGAGGGATATGCTTTCTTCATATGTCATGTTTGATGTTTACAACCAATTTTAAAGTGGTACTTTAAAAAAAAACTCATCCTGCTAGCGAACACCTTCCTGATTGCAAAATTTTTTTTGTTTTTAGTACATATAGGACAACAAACAGACATCACTACATGCAACAGCACCAGCAGTCTGTGTGGCTTCCATTTAATATATAGTTTCCCATATAAGGAATCCCACATCGTACTGTAGCTATAAATCACATGAACAAAAATATAGTGGCTCCATAAATTTACAGAGCATACCCACTCCTTAGATATGCTCACAACCTTTTTTAGATTGTACACAGAACTGTACATGGCCTGCTCAGTGCACAATCTTGGGATATCTTGGTGTCAGGATGAATTGGCTTCTGTGTGCGTGAGTGTTTTTTCGTGCCGGGCTGACCAACCAGGATGGCTCAAGATACCAAAGCCACAGGACGGCCAGGCGTAGATGTCAGCAGCCATAGAGCTTTCACAAAATGCATCACTGAAACCAAGGCAGGTTTAGTTCCCAGCCAGTGGGATCTAAAAATGTACATGTGATGGATAGCTGTGAACATTTTTACGACCCTTCTATAAATTGGCCTCACCCACTCGCAGATGAGTGAGATCTGTGTGGTTCAGCAGCCATAGATCTGCGTGTTCAGTATGATTATGTTTTGCATAGAATCACTTTGACCAAGGTGCTGATCTTTGCTTTGTCTCCTCCATGTAGGCTGTCGGCTCCATGCCTTTACCTGGAAGTTCTGGATCTGTTCCTGAGAATCTCAACCTCTTTCCAGAGACAAGTGGAAAGCCAGCAGAAGGTACCAAGAAGCAGCTTTCCAAGGATTCTATCCTGTCCTTATATGGCCCTCAAACTTCTCAGATTCCAGCTCAAGGTATGAACCAACAAAAAGAATATATGGCAAATAACCCTTTATTGTATAAAGTGACTTTTTCTACACATCGGTATTTTCAATTTGTCAGACCCATGTCATTTACTGTCATGAGTTCTACTTACCTTCTATACTTTTGTTTCATCAGGAGGCCTCTTCATGGCACCAGCACAAATGGCATACCCGAGTGCTTACACTGGATTTCCAGCCGTTCCCTCTCCAGGGGGTGTTATGGGTGGTATGATGGCGTCACCAATGGGTATCATGACTCAGCCAGCTCTCCCAGGCATGGTTGCTCCCATGGCTGTTCCAGCTGGATATGTGGGTGGAATGCAGGCAGCAGTCATGGGGGTTCCGAATGGAATGATGGCACAGCATGCAGGTTGTGTGGCTGGCATCAGTGCTGTGGCACAGCCAATGTATGGTATGCAACCAGGTCAGCAGCTCCAGTGGAATGTCACTCAGGTAAACTTTGGCAAATGAGATTGGTTTTACTGGGTAGAAAAAATGCATTGAATACAATCCAAAACTTTTTTATTTTGTTTAGGACAACATGTCAAAGGATTATATCTCGGGTCACTTTTGCTGCTATCTGTGTCCAAGAGTTGGTCTAAGTCAGGTAAAATTTTTCCAGTGGGACACAGACAGCAGTAGAAACCTGATTAAGGAGCACTTCCAAGTTCCTGTGTCATCTGTAAATTGCTATACAGTAGCCCCAAAACAGTCGCTTAAAGGGTAGAGTTATACCCTATGTATATAAAACATTTTTTTTAATATGTACAAGCATGTGAGGTGGTGTTCTCTCAACTTTTATATAGGAAAACAACTATATGCATACATGGTAATTGTCAAGCCAGTGCATTCGCCTAGAAATTGTACTATAATTCCAGGAGAACCAGGATATAGGTCTCTTTCACTGTTCCACTCCCTATTGCTCAGTAATCAGAGCATTTAAATATCCAGGAAAGTTTTGACTGCAGCTTCCTATACAGCTTAGAAATATTGTCATTGATTCCCAGGGCAATTGTATTCTTATGCTCTGGTGTATATATTTTCCAGTTAACTCGCTAGTATCCTCAACAAAGGTTTGAAGGCAACTCAATCTTTCTGACCATGTTTCATGGAACGCCCATAATTAGGGTGTAATATGAAGCATTATCGGAGTCCCCCCTGCCCCCTACTGAAGCCAGCACGGTTGTGCATGACTACACCTTTACAGCAGCATCATTCACAAGAAGTTGTGACAGAAAAAGCTACAAGTTCTCTCTGCCACATGGACTTTTAGTTCTAAATGGAACACAAGTGGGATGATGTCACAGCTCTCTTTGACACTTCCTGAAGCTCTGTAACCGAAGGTTCTTACCTAAGTTTGGACTAGCAGCTGCAGAAAGATTCTGCAGGAGCTTGTACAGTGAACTGTAATCCACTGATCATGGGTGCAATGCTTTCCAGGCTCCTATGCAAAAATAAATAAATGCTCATTTTTCTTAAAAAAAAAAATGGGTGCATTTTATATATATTTTAGGATAATTGAGGTTCCCCAACCATTAACCGTAAATGTTGTCCAGTGTCTGCTTCAAAACATGATTGTTTAGATCGGGGCTCAAAATTCAAGTCCTGAGCTACTAGCCAGGTTAAGGTTACTCGTCACCAGTTGCCCCATCCCTAAACACTCCCTCATAAATGTCGGGCGGCACAGTGGTGTGGTGGTAGCACTCTCGCCTAGCAGTAAGAAGGGTCACTGGTTCGAATCCCAACCACGACACTACCTGCCTGGAGTTTGCATGTTCTCCCTGTGCCTGCGTGGGTTTCCTCCGGGTACTCCGGTTTCCTCCCACACTCCAAAGACATGCTGGTAGGTTAATTGGATCCTGTCTAAATTATCCCTAGTATGTATGAATGTGAGTTAGGGACCTTAGATTGTAAGCTCCTTGAGGGTAGGGACTGATGTGAATGTACAATGTATATGTAAAGCGCTGCGTAAATTGACGGCGCTATATAAGTACCTGAAATAAATAAATGATCTAATGAAATTACACTTAAATGTTTTATGCAGAATTAAGTTACAAAAATAAGTGCAGCCTCACCTGTGCCCAATGCAGTGTGACCTGAGCCCCACCTCTTGGCCCGATGCCTTTGATGACGTCACACGTCCCGCATTGGACCGGTGTTCTGTCTATCAAAGGTGCTGGGCCAGGAGGTGGGGCTATGTGACGGTGAGCGTCGGGAACACAGGAAATTCTAATGAAGTCAATTACTGCGGGCAATCCCACTTTCTGCTGATCTGGACAGCTCGCCACTTCCTCTTCTCTATCTTCCCCTGACTAGGCGAATGTGCGGCGGTGCTCAAACCCCCCCGCTCTGAGGCAGCCCCACGCTTGCCAACAGCCATTTTCCACTTGCAAAATGCGAGTATGCAAGTGGAAAATTTGAAGGCTGAGTTAGATGGCCTTGAAAGGGGAGACATCTAAGGGTGGGGTGGGTGTGGCAACAGCAGTAGTATTGATACTTCAAATACTGCTAACCTCTTCCCATCCACGCTATAGCCGAATGACTGCTACAGCGCTGACCTACATTGCCCTGAGGCCGTCAGTAGACGTCCTCCCCTTCCTCGCTCCCTGCGGGGCATGTCCGGTGCACTCTGTGATCACCGAGTCACTGAGACTCGGGTGATAACAGATTGGAGTAAGGGGCCGATCCCAGCCCCTTACCCTTACCACATGATCAGCTGTTAGCCAATGACAGCTGATCACGTGATGCAAACAGAAGCTCGGTAATATTTTTTTTTTTTTTCTGATGTCAGCATGAGGAGAAAAACAATCACCGGCCTCTGTTGAAGGGACATTAGTCCCGAAGAGGAAGCGGCATAGCTTCCTCATCTGTGTCAAGCAGTACCACCTGCCAGTGCCCTCAGTGCCACCTATCAATGCCGAAGAGTGCTGCCTATCAGTGCAACCTCATCACCGGTTTGCAAAATTTTATAAACAAAATATAAAACAGTTTTGGTTTTTGTTTTCAAAATTTTCGGTCTTTTTTTATTTTTTTTTAACAAAAAATAAAAAAACCCAGGGGTGATCAAATACCACCAAAAGAAAGCCCTATTTTTGGGAAAAAAATGATAAAAATTTAAATTGCGTACAGTGTTACATGACCACGCAATTGTCATTCAAAGAGTGAGAGCGCTGAAAGCTAAAAATTGGTCAGGGCAGGAGGGGTTTTAAGTGCCCAGTAAGCAAGTGGTTAAAAAAAAAAACCCAGGGACTAGCCTACAGGGTAAGATGCTGTGTTTTACCATGCAGGCTAGTGTGGAGGAGCCCTAAAGAGCAGAAAGTTGTTGGGGCTGTGGCCCAGAACCAGCAATATAGTAACATTTATAAAATGTCACCCCCATATCATTCAGCCATTTTAGTAAAGCTGAGTTTTGTGTATAATAAGATTGAGTATTCATAATGAGGATACTTTTTTGGTAGGTAAAACTGCTTCATGTTATATCTGTTTAAATAGTGTAGTATTGCAGTTGCCCTAATAGGCACACTGGGGTTGATTTACTACGTAAAACTGGAGCGCTCAGAATCTGTTGCAGCTGTGCATGGCAGCCAATCGGCTTCTAAATTCAGCTTGTTCTATTCAACTTTGACAATAAAACCTGGAAGCTGATTGGTTTCTATGCAGAGCTTCACCAGATTTTGCACACTCCAGTTTTAGTAAACAACCCCCACTGTGTTACATATATATGATACACATGAATAAAGTGAAAATGGTGCAAACCATATTAGGAATATCTTGTGATTGGTGCTGCAAAATTAGCAGTGCACAATCATTTGAAGTTTGAAAAGTTGTCTTTCTTTTTAATTAACAGTATTTGTAAGTAATTGGAATAAGTGGACTGCTTTGTATGTAAATGTTTAATGGAAGTATTCGCATTTAATGTAAATCTGTTCTTCATGTTTAAGGTGTCTCAACAGATGGCAGGAATGACATTTTTTGGTGTAGGAGGCATGGCAGGATACGGACAGCCTACAACTAACCAGGGACCCAACCAGACCCTCAGCTCACCAATGTGGAAATGAAACTGGGGCCGAATCATACCCCTGTGAACTTCTACACTTTTCCTGCAGTCCTGAAGATTCCTCCATTTATTCACCTTAGTCTTTCTAAAGCTTTCACCACTTATTTTCTTGTCCACATAATCTAACAGGGATAAAGATGACAACCCCCTACCCTTGCCAGTATACTGCAGTATAGTGCAATGCCGAGTGTTCATAAAGATGGGCCACATACATTCCCAGAAGCTGAGCCACATACTTTTCAAGGGCACCAAAATACTCAGAATGAGGACTGAATACGTTCAAACGTCAGTAAGCTTGCAGGTGTTTTCCAGCATGCATCAGGCATGTGTGCTGCTACCAGCTGAATCCAAATATTGGCAGTCAAGAGACCTGTATTACAGTTCTGCACCAGCAAGCCCTGTGGATCTCTCATTCCTCTGCACCATAACTGGAATTTGACATGACTGTTCTCTAAATCCCTGGAGTAAAGGCTAGAATTAATACCATGGCTGCTCAGTATAGAGCAGAGTGGTGTGCAAGTGGAGAATTCCGCCAATACATTGACAAACAGAATGAATGCTTGCTTTATTTTTTAATTTCACAACTGTACTTAGAGTTAATCCATAAAGGTAGAGTAAACTGAAAGCGGCTTGTTATAGTTTAGTGCCCCTTTGTTGTAATTCTTTTTTCTTGTTCCCATGTACAGTGTACTTTAAAAGGAGGAGTAATATAATCAGAAACCAGGGCTCTTATACCAGCCTACTTTCTGTTCTCTCTGCTTTTATGGAATACTCCAACATTGTTATTCTGTTTAAAGTTGGCAAAAGGAAACTACAATGTGGCATTGACATCGGCAAACCTGCCTGGAGGAAAATGGCAGCTGGAAGCTGATTGGTCATTCATGTTTCCCTTTTCTTTATTTCTATAGATTATAGAAAAGTGTCTTACTCTCCCTAAAATAGATTAACTATTCTGCTGCTGAGTGCAATGAAAGTGACCTGTGTGTTTCTGTGTAGAAGAAATTATTTCCCTCTCCTGTGTTTTGTAAGTGCAATGTACCTTAAAGAGAGATTTAACTTATTGCAGGGAAAGAACAGAAGGTTTAGAATAAAGGCTCCGTACCAGAATAAAATTATATATTTAGCTTGTATCTGTAGACAAACTAGACTGCTACGCTTTCATTGGTGCGTTGCCCATATATTTCAGTTTATACAGGAAACGTCCATGCAAATAGAATTTGGCAAGCATCTTGTGCCCTGTGTTTTTAAAATATCTCAGAGTTACTAGTTATTTTATATGTTGTATATAAACTGTTACTTATTTAATGGAATTTGGGTGCTGTACTCTGAGTAACATTGGAGTGTGGCCCCAAACAGAGTGTTTATTTAGCCATAGTAAAACATCATGTCATCCCTTTTTTAAAGGGTCAAACAAACACTTTTCAGGAGGAGAGTTAGGCAAGACAGATCGAATCGGTTTTTAAAATGTTTCAGGCTGAAGAAGGAAATCTGTTTTTTGCTTGTTCTCCGTGTCACTCCCTTAAACCTTGGGAATTGTCTATTAGAAATGTTTGTCTTGGTAAGTAATTTTTAGGGTGTTTTTAATGCATCTGGATACTTTTTTGCATCTGGATGGTCTTCATTTTGAACCACTAAGATGGTAGAATTATCTACTATATTTTACGTATTTCTGTGGCCAGGCTACCTAGTGAACCACTGCCCTAGAATATGCATGCAACCTGTGAAGTCTCAAAGTGTTAACCTCTATCACTGTGTAAGTGACTCATTAGGTAGTAAAGCCAGGTGCACCTAGAGCATAAAAACTTCAAAAACAAAGTCAGCAATGTCCACTCCAACATATATATCCTGACAGCTTTGCCTAACTTGATCCTGTTGAGGCTTAAAACATTTCTAAAGTTGCAAAGGTATCTGCAGGTGGCTGTGTTAATCTTTATTCTATCTCTGTTCCTGTGGGCCCGTCTCTTTATTTAGAAAGATGAGATTTAATTCTAGCCACCCTCATTTAAATATCAAAGTGTAGAATTTTGAGTAGAATACATCAGAAGGGGAGAGGGTTAAAGTGGTTAAGTTTTTTTTTTTTTTTTTTTCCTAAAATAAAAAATGTTTTATATTTACCTGCATTGTGCAATAATATTGAACAAAGCAGCCCCCACACCTCCTCTCCTGAGTCTCCCACCGGCGCTCCGGGCACCTACTCTTCTGTGTCTGCCACTTCCTATAGTGGCATATGTGGTGTTCGCTCTAAAGTCAGGCTGCGTCCATTGAAACACAGTACAGCTCAGCCCTGCCCCTGCTCCTTCCTCACTGGATTTGGCTGAAAGCAGCAGCCAATGGCCGCGTCATTCATTTACAGTGTTCTGTCAATGGGAAAACTACAATTCCTGACAGCCTTTGTGGTCGTTGGCTTGTAGTTCTTAATGAACTACCAGGGCGCTGTTGATCGCTCGTACATTGATCTTCCTGTCGGAGTGTAACAGACAGTCTGCAGGAACATGGCTGCAATGCTTTATAGATCCCTAACAAAGAAAAAATAAATGCATATTTTTTACCTGCAAAAAAAAGTGCTTTTATTTTGGTAAAAGTGAACTTATTCTTTAAGGTAAAAAAAAACAAACTAATAATAACCACTTTAATATGTACTGTACAAAAGTTAAACTATTGTATACAGCAGTGTTTCTCAACTCCAGTCCTCAAGGCGCCCCAACAGGTCATGTTTTCAGGATTTCCCTCAGATGAAAGAGTCGTGGTAATTACTAAGGCAGTGAAACTGATCAAATCACCTGTGCAAAATAGAAAGCCTGAAAACATGACCTGTTGGGGCGCCTTGAGGACTAGCATTGAGAGACACTGGTATACAGCCTGTGCCTAGAATATGAAGGGCTTCACAGAGATTTCAGACATTGTATTGAAGATTAACACAGGTACTTGTGGGCATTATAGGGTCCCTACCCTTTAGTACAGTTATCACCCTAGAGACTTTTAGACTGGGTCAGGTTCACTTTTAAAGCTGCAATCCATTTAGCATTCAGTAGAACCATGTCTCCCATCTCTGTGAAGCAGTAATTGAATGTTTAATGCCATGCACATGTGTTGGTGAGTTAAGGCATGTTCCTTCTGCCCTTTTGTCAAGCCTTAGGACAATAAGCATTTGAAGCTGTCTGACTAAAGAAACAAACTGCTCATAAAGGATATTTGCTTATGCAATACGGTGTATTCAGGAAAAAAACAAGAGTGATTGTGAATATACTTTTAATGCAGATAACCTCAAGCCACATGCTTAATGTTCAAATTTGGATTCCATGTTTCAGGATATGTTGTCCCTTTTTTAAGGATGTACAGCTAAGCTTGGTATTGGCAATTGAAAACTAGCCTTCTTCGTTTTCAACTAGGTTACATACTTTACCTTTTTTGCAAATTAAATTAACTAAAGTTAATACTTGCTTGCAAATCAGATTTTGGAAATTCAGTTTCATATTCACAGACAATTGTAATGTAGTACTTGGTACATATATGTTCATGCTTCTTTGCTCTGCTCTTTTTTACAATGACACTCATTTATCTTTGTGTCTTTGGGAAGAACTGCATGTTTTTGTCACCATTGGCAAGCAATCAGAATTATTCTCTCATACTGCACTGAACTAAGAAGAATGTAAATGGTTACACTTGCTGCACCTCTACACCTTAATCAGTGAGAACCTTCCTGAAAAGTTGTATTTCCATGCTTTCTTCTTGTATATTTGTGTGACGTTGGTGATGGACTCAATTCACCCTCTGCAAGTACACTATTCATCAGTTGTATTTAGTGACACTGTGAACATCCCCACAACTCACTTAAAACATTGTCAAGGCATTCTGCTGTGAATGATAATGTACACCAATTTGGCGCAGAGCATGGCTGAGTATTCCAGCCTTGTGCTGTTTTCATACAGGTTTGTAGAAGTAAAGTAATAAACTATGTAAACTAGCACTATGGACATTTAAATATTTTACATATTCCTAACAAGCCCCAAATAAACATTTTAAATGATTCCCTCACTGACTTGTGTAGCTGTAACCTCTGTGGATTAATAATTCTCAAAACTTGCAGCAGAAGGTTTTCAGTTTTTTACATTCACTTTCGCTTGTTAGCTTAGCTCTCCCACCAGGCTTCCTGTTTCTAATGTGAAAAATAGATCAAGTGTGTATGAGGAGAGTGCTGATGTGTCACTAGTTCTGTTATGTTTTGAGGCTGAATTACTTCACAGTGCCTGCAACTACAGAGGTCAGTGAGAGCTGAACTTTAGGAATTCAGCCGCTTTGTAAATCTACTGGCTTACTTTGAGTTAAAGTGAAACTAAACCTAACTCTTAGACAACACTATTGAATGTACACTGAACTGTGCTTGTTCAGCTCACAGTGCATTCTCAGCACACTCCTGCTGTGCCAGAATGTCTGACTCCAATGTGCATGTGGAATAACATCATTCCCCATCAGCCAATGAAGAGGCTGAAAATCTGGTCCAGGGAGAAGATGACAGCAGCCAGAGAGGGCTGTAACCGTTGCATAGCTGGAAGGCAGAGGTAAGTATTTTCAGGAGTTTATTTCCACTTTAAAGCTAATCTCCAGGTTTTCTGGCACTTGAATTAGTTTGGACCAGGCTGGTCCAAACTATTTCCTTCACCAAGTGCTGTATGCAACTTCAGGTACATAAAGTACACAGTGCTGAGTTCTGGCTGTGAGGCAGAGACTTCCGGTCACACATTAAGAAGAAAAGGGGCTTGAGCTGTGCTCAGCCATTCATAGGCAGCTGTGTCTTCTGTAAATGAATACAAAACTTCCTCTGATTGGCTGAGGCAGGCTGATGAAGTCACAATCTCGGAGTCAGCCAACCAGAGAAACTTTGTATTCTTTTACAGAATACGAAGCGGGCTATGAATGTTTGAGCCCCGCTCAGCCTGACTGTTTAGTTTCTGGGTGTTGGACAGGAAGAGTCTGGCTCTCAGACGGGGACCCAGCACTGTGTACTGTATGTAGCTTAGTGAAGGAAATCGTTTGTTAGGACCAGTTTGGTTCAAATGAACTGTTTAAAGTGATGGGAAACCTGGAGGTCAGCTTTAAGGCCTGGTTAACACCTATGCATTTTTTAGTGCGTTTTCAGTTTTGCAGAAACACACTAAAGTCGATTTAACATGGTTTCCTATGGATGTAGTTCACATCTGTGTGTTTTTTGGAAAGGGCCAGGGACTTGTTTTTGGTTCCATAGACTTCAATGGATCAAAAATGTGTATTGAAAAATGCAAATAGTTGTAATTCAGGCCTTAGTCCAAAAGAGTGTATGCCACCTCATGGACTTTTTTTTTTTTAGTTTTACTATTGGCTATCACTGTATTCCGGCACTCTGTCGGGAGATATGCTGTCTTCTCCCACACAGCAGTTCTGCTTAACTCTCCCCTCTGCTGTTCATTAACAGAAGGCTTTGTATTTTGTCAATGTGTTCATATAATATAGGTTCATATAAAATAAAGTGCACTGTAATTGGAGCGGAGGAGTGGGCACAGCAGCTGCATGCAACTCTGCCGCTACAGAAGCTGAGACCAGAAAATGTAAAGAGCTAGTTCAGCTTTAAAACTTTCCTGCTAATTAAGAATATATAAATAACCTTTAAACCAATAATGCTAGTCGAGTGAACTAGCAGTGCTGACAATTTGGTGATAGTGATGTTAATTTAAAAAAGATGTCTTGATCTGCTCTATAACACTGTGATTTTTTTATTTTTTTGCCTTGCATTTACTTTGAGGAACAAGACTATAATGAATGAAAGATATGAAGAGGGGGTGTTGGTCGTACCCCAACTGTAATTTGAAATCTGAAAAACCTAATTTGTTGCTGTGAGCCCCGCATCTGACTTTTTTAGTAAACCTCTTTTCAGGTGGAGACAGTCACCAAATGCTTCTTATTTCTATCCCAAAAGCCCACTTGCTACTGCAAATTACGTTCTATCATCGATTAAGCCAGGCATTGTTGCCAGTCAAACTTTTACTTGTGCATGTACACAGACACAAATTATTGCAGGATATAAACAGAGGGATGATTTGCTGATGTCATAGCAGTTCCCCAGGAGAAGCAGGGTGTTGGCATGTAGGGCCTCTAGGTAATAAATGTTCTTGTAGTGTTTGTATTGTTTGCTAATCAGCTCAACCAAATTCCCTCAAACAAAAGGACTCCATTTACCATATGTGCTGGGAAATAAATATTATGAATGTGAAATATTTGCACTTTCTGTAGCTTTAACATTTTCTTTTATATTGTTTGCTAACCTGTGTGTTTTTTTTTTTTATTTAACTTGTTGGAGAGGCCTTTAAGTTAGAGCTGTTTTTCCACAGTGATAAAGTTAAATGAAGTTTAAGTTAACCTATTTTATGAGGAACATTTAATTTATAAACACATCTAATGCAAAAACTCTTACAGGTATATATGTTTCTGTTCCGTTTAGCTTTGAATTTATTATAGTCAAATGTCTGCTTATTTTATTTCTTTTTTTTTTCTAACAGCAATTGTATAAAGATGGTATATTGTGTACTTGATTCTTGTTTATTTTAAGGTGAAAATCATATACAGAGGCAGCTACACATTGGTGTATATGTACATTCCGGATTAAAGAAGGTCATTAAACATTACTAGATTTGTGTGCATGTATGTGTTTTTTTTTTTTTTTCTCTTTCTCTCTCTCTCCCCCCCCCCCCCCCTTTCTTAAATGGTTTGTTTAACCCTTTCATGACCAGAGATCATTGATATCTCAATGCCCGTGCTAAATTTAGCAGCATCAGCTAATTTGTGTATCTAAATGGATTTTATACATTTTTTTTTTAACCACTTGCCCACTGGGCACTTAAACCCCTAATTTTCAGCTTTCGGTGCTCTCACATTTTGAATTACAATTACTCAGTCATGCAACACTGTACCCATATGAAATTTTTGTCCTTTTTTTTCACACAAGTAGAGATTTCTTTTGTTGGTATTTAATCACTACTGGGTTTTTTATATTTTTTGCGCTATAAAAGAAAAGAGACTGAAAATTCTGTGTAAAAAAATTTTTTTGTTTCTGTTATAAAATTTTGCAAACTAGTCATTTTTCTTCATAAATTTTGGCCAAAATTTATACTGCTACATATCTTTGGTAAAAAAAATAACCCAAATTGGTGCAATAATATTTGGTCTTTGTGAAAGTTAGAGTCCACAAGCTATGGCGCCAGTCTCTAAAAATTGATCACACCTGAAGTACCGGCGGCCTGTCTTTTCTTGAGACCCTAACAAGCCAGAAGTAGACATTCCAAGGTATTTAGTAAGATGCATGGTGATTTTTTTTCCCCACAATTCTTTGCAAAATCAAGATTTCCCCCCCCCCCCCCCCCCCCACAAAATTGTCATATTAGCAGATTATTTCTCACACACAGCATATGCATACCACAAATTACACCCCAAAACACATTCTGCTACTCCTCCTGAGTATGGTGATACCACATGTGTGAGACTTTTACACAGTGTGGCCACATACAGAGGCCCAACATGCAGGGAGCACCATCAGGCGTTCTAGGAGATGAAATTATACATTTAATTTCCTGACTACCTCTTATTTATTTTATTTCAGGTACTTATATAGCGCCGTCAATTTACGCAGCGCTTTACATATACATTGTACATTCACATCAGTCCCTACCCTCAAGGAGCTCACAATCTAAGGTCCCTAACTCACATTCATACATACTAGGGACAATTTAGACAGAAGCCAATGAACCTACCAGCATGTCTTTGGAGTGTGGGAGGAAACCAGGGTACCCGGAGGAAACCCACGCAGGCACAGGGAGAACATGCAAACTCCATGCAGGTAGTGTCGTGGTTGGGATTCAAACCAGCGACCCTTCTTACTGCTAGGCGAGAGTGCTACCCACTATACCACTGCACCGCCCACCTCTTGCACTTTTGAAGGCCCTGGAGCACCATGACAATGGGAATGCTCCAAAAATGACCCAATTTTGGAAAGAAAACACCCCAACGTATAATCTGAGGCATAATGAGTTAGTTGTTTTTTTTTGTTTTGTTTTTTACACAAAGTTGTCCATTTATACATTATTTCCAGCACACAGCATGTACATACCAAAAATTACACCCCAAAATAGATTCTCCTACTCCTGAGTATATTGATACCACATGTATGAGATTTTTACACAGCCTGGCCACATAAATAGGCCCAACATGCAGGGAGCACCGTCAGGTGTTCTAGGGGCATACATTTCTCAAATCTAATTTGACTACCTATTACACTTTTGTGAGGCACTGATGTGGCATGGATGAGCATGGTTGAGCCATAAATGTGGATGGCTGAGTATGGATGGGATGACTGAGCATGAATGAGTATTGGTGGATGAGTATGACAGGGATGGCTGAGCATGGATGAGGCTGCGATGGGCACAGAGCAGTGCTGTGGGCACTACAGGTGCAACCGATCTCTCCGCTCTCCACACACACTGAGGGGAGAGAGGAACCGGGCATGACATGGTTTACAAGTGATCGCTCCGTCATTTGACGGAGCAATCACGTAGTAAACGGCCGATGTCAGCGGCCATTTACTGTGATGCGTCAGGTCCTCTGGACCTGGCGGTCACGCATACTCCCGTGTGCGCACCCCAGGGGGCAGCGCGATTCTGGGAGGACATCAGTGTACGCCCTCCCAGAGTTATCGAGCCTCGCTGTAGCTGTCATTTGGCTATAGCGCGGTGGTTAAGAATATATATTTTGTTCATAGGTTGTTTGTTTGTTTTTTTTGGTATTTTTTCTTATGCCGTCGTATGCACAAAAATGTAATAAATGTATTCTTTTGAATGCATTTCTATTTTTTTTTAAATGAATTATTTTTTATTGTGGTCAATTACATTTATTAAAGTAAAATTCTAGCCTAACACTAACTAGTTTTAAAAATGTCCCTTATCCTTCCTGCTACCTCTTGCAGTGTGAAAAGGTACATATACGTAAGTATTTTAAGTTTGCTCCAGTCCAGTCACATGATCCCCTGTGTTGGTGAGCAGCAGCTGCAAGGGAGAGGAGGGAGCATTCGAAAACAGCTGGGAGTTCTGGGAGCTTTGACATAACCTATAGTCAGCGCTCTCTCCTCCCCTGCAGCCGCCATCAACTAGCAAAGGGGAACCAAAGCTGTGGATCACATTACTGGACTGGAGCAGACTAAAAATAAGTAAGGTTGCACATTTTTTTTACATAGGTTAGGTAGTAGGAGGTCTGAGGAAACACTTTTTAAGACTAAGGCTGATATTCTACTGGCAGTGTTCATTTATTATTATTATTTTTTTTTTAAGTATGAAGCCTCTAACCTGCATGTGATCAGTGTTAAAGTGTTAGAAAATTATTCCAAAATCATAATTTGGCACTTAGAGGGGTTGTATTCATGGCAAGGTTGCAAAACCTATTTGGTTTTATGATTAGTCATAATAAATATAGTATGTGTGAATGATATAGGGTATATTATTCCTGCGCTACCAAGCAGTGGTGGTCTAGGTAATTTTGGATAGGGAGAAGCAGCGTGCACCGAATGGGGTCCAGCCTAGCCCCTAGTGTAAATTTCAACTGACAAATGGGGATGGTGCTGCGCTAATCCTACAATAAACTACAATCTATAGGTGTACTGGATATCCTAGGGTAGGGGGCTTGACTTTTGCCTCCACTGAGGTATAGGGTGGTGATCTAGACCATAGTGAGAAATATAGCACTATTTGGATGTGCAAGCAGTATGTGCATAAAAAATAATAGATAAAAAGTGGAACCCACCAAAAAAGACTATATATATATATATATATATATATTTTATCTCGGCTTGAGTAAAGAAAGTAAAAACATTGTGAAATCTCAGCAGAAATAGAACATAAAAACAAAATAATTTTTTTCAATAAGGTGATGATTTAGTGCCAATACAAAGTGCTGTAAGTTAATATCCGGAAATTATTATAGTTCAGTCAACTGTGATTCATATAAATAAATGGATAGCTAAAAACTAAATACCATGAAAGCAAAAATTACCAAACCATACAATGTTACAATGAATGTCCAAAGTGATCTTAATAACTGCATCATGCAGTTTAGTGTCCAGCGCCAGCAGAGGGTGCTCAAACTTAAAAAGACAATAATACAATTCAGTAAAGGTGACTTAGTGCAGCAACACAACAGCTTCAATGCTTCATTGGTGATGACAGACAATTAAGTCGTGCAGATGGCAGCTGGGTTTAAATATCATATGTTCAGAAGAGTTGTGAATGTGAAGTGTATACCAGAATCTTCTCCATGCAACAATCCTCTAGTGGTAGATAGTGGCCCCTTACCTCACTATACTGAGGTTACAGCATAAACCAGACAGCGCTTGTGGTGTCTCCTGTGCAGGGGGGTCCTAGGTTATGGACTGTCATATATCAGACCTCAGATCCATGGGGAACATCATAGTAAATGGAGAGATGAAGATACCATATAGTGTAGTATTTAAAGCATGTATCTGGCTTTATTGAACTTTAGCATCAAACCGGGTACTCACACAGTAATACAACGAACGGTACAATGTATCCAGACGGGCGGCGAGCTCGTACACTGCTGACAGTGGGCGGTGCCTGTCCCTACGCGTGGTGTCACGGGTCACGTGGCTTCATCAGGGGATTTGTGTGAATGACCTTGATCAATTGATTTGATCTGATTCTTTTTCTAAAGCTGAGTATTGCTGGAAGTTTCTGGTGTATGAGAATGACATATAAGGTATCTTGGTATAGAATGTCATGAGAAGACAAAAATAGACACGTATCTACGTAGAGGAAAAATACATATTTGTTTATATACTGTTAAGTTAGTTTAGTGTAGTCTCAGTCATATTAATAAGTATTAGTATATAGTTAAAATTGGTAATATGTTTTCATATTAGTAGATGATTGGTTATTTGACATTACATGATCAGTACACTACTTTAAGTATAGAGTGTTACATATGGGATTGTCAATCAAACTCTATATGGCACTATTTGTGTAGTATATTGCTGAAGTTAGCAGAAATTAATATGTGCCATACAAGGTTCTAAGTTTTTGTGAGGTTATGACGTTCACATGTAACATATAAAGCCAATGCTTCCATATTGAAGGTCGGACAGACACGCACGCACGCACGCACACCCCCACTAGGAGAGATGACAAAGACGAATTTACCTGAAGACTTTGACAAGTTGGAACAGCTGAATTCTCCCAGAAGTCTAATGCCCCGTACACACGGTCGGACATTGATCGGACATTCCGACAACAAAATCCTAGGATTTTTTCCGACGGATGTTGGCTCAAACTTGTTTTGCGTACACACGGTCGCACAAAGTTGTTGGAATTTCCGATCACTAAGAACGCAAGGACGTCAACCACGTACGACGAGACTAGAAAAGGCCATTTCAGAACCAAGCGCGGCACCCTTTGGGCTCCTTTTGCTAATCTCGTGTTAGTAAAAGTTTGGTGAGAGACGATTCGTGCTTCTTCAGACTCGTGGCTTTCAGATCGTTTTCTGCGGTTCAGTTTGTGCTTGTAGGTTTGTATCTGCTCTTCAGTGCGTGCAGTCAGCTCGTATCGGAGTTTTCTGTGCGATCTTGTCCGCTCGTTGCTGTTTTTCAGGTCGCTTTTCACAGGCCTTGCTGTTCTTTAGTGCGTTCTGTTACTTCGTTCTGAGCAGCCGACCGTTTTCTAGCCATGTTTCGTATACGTACTCCTCGTAGAGTTCGTGCTGTGCGGGGGCTTGGTGTTGGGGTCCTGACCTTGACACAAGTCCAGTCCATGAACAGGGTGGGGAGGAGTTCATGGACCATGAATTGGTTGCTTCAGCGTGACCAGTTCTGTCATATGCCTTTGCTCCGTGAGATCCGTGAGAATAATCCTGATGATTTCAGGAACTTTCTCAGGATGACGGACCCCGTATTTCACCGTTTGTTGGCTTTGCTGACCCCCTATATCAGCAGGCAGGATACCTGCATGAGGCAAGCCATCACTCCGGAGCAGAGGCTCGTCGCTACCCTGCGGTACTTGGCGACAGGGAGAAGCCTGCAGGACTTGAAGTTCTCGACAGGCATCTCCCCCCAGGCTCTGGGTATCATTATCCCAGAGACCTGTTCTGCCATCATCCAGGTCCTTCTACTTCTCCTCCTCCAGGTCCTACTAGTCCTCTCCTCCTCCAGGGCCTACTCCTCCTCCTGCCACATCTCCAACAGCAGAGCCACAGCCAGGAAGGACGCGTGGAAAGAAGACCAGAAAGTGATGACCCTGGGTTCAGTCTGGTCTGGCAAAAGATGCAGCCTCTTGTGGTACCACAGCCTGGGGACACAGATGTCATCTGCTGCTTTCCGGATCTCGGGGACTTCTGGACCAGACTGCACTCCCTTACATATGGACTCCTCAGGCCACCAATTTTGATGTTAAAGAATTGATGTCTGCCCTGGGGGTCCCAGGCTTCGCCAATTTCTGCTGTTTCTCCAGTGTTGCCTCCCTCTTTGTTTGGTTCTGAGCCCTTAATAAAGGATTTTTGGTTTCAAGTATACTTGCCTAGGCGTGTTTTCCTTCTAAAAGGACAGTTTGTGAGGATTCAGGTACATTTCTAAAGTACAATGTGAAATTAACAAGGGACACCAACACCAAACAATCTCCTTGAGATTAAATAATATAAGATATCAATGGTGTTGTGGTAACTTGACACATAAAACGCACACAAAAATATTCTGGAGTAAAACTAAAACTAAAATAAAACAAAGATCAGCCTTGGAAAAAATACAAACCTAAAAAAAAAAAAAATATATATATATTTTTGTCAGATGTGACAAATCAAAATATATTGAGGGAATCCCGATAAATAATAAAGAAAGAAGTTTGTGAGCAGTCTGTGTGAATATGAGCAGCAAAACTACTTCATTCTTCTCACATTATAAAGAAGAAGAGGGTGCGCTGTATTAAACCATTTTTAACATTACACCGTGAAAAAAGTGTTGTATCCATTGCGAACGCTAATTTTACCAGAACGAGCTGTTCCGTCTCGGAATTTCTTCTGAGCATGCGTGGCACTTTGTGCGTCGGAACAGGCCACACACGGTCGGAATTGACGCAATCAGATTTTGTCGTCGGAAAACTTTATAGCCTGCTCTCAAACTTTGTGTGTCAGAAAATTCGATGGAAAATGTCCGATGGAGCCCACACACGGTCGGAATTTCTGACAACGCTCTGCGATCAGACTTTTTTCATCGGAAAATCCGACCGTGTGTACGGGGCATAAGAACGTAATTTCCTGCTTGTTTTTGGTTACACAAGAAAGCATGAAGACAGAAGGCATGAAGCACACATGCTTTTATAAGCTTATTACAGCTTTTTAACTATTTATTCTATTTCACCTACACTGAACTATTATACTTTTTACATTGTATTTATGATGCAGACTGTGTGACAATAAAAGCACACTTTGTTTTAAGTCAGTCTGACTATCAATGCTATTCATCTGGAAACGCCCTTGAGCTACAAGAATATCAGATATTATTTCTATTGTTCACAAAGCCGACATAGTGATTGCATAATCGAAGGCTACACTGATTGGGTGCCCCCACTGACATTTAGGAACGAAACTGTCAGTGGCAGCCTGAGAGATGACAGCCATATGTAGGTTGCTGGCACTCAGAGGGGACATTTATAACCATTTCCCCAGCAAACTGCATCATGCTGGAAAATGTATATTTACAGACCGTGTGCGCAGAAAGGGATTAATGATGGGAACACAAGGCATAATATAATTCAGTAATAGAAGGGAAAAGCTTGTTTAAAGGGAATAGTGACTTTTTTTTTTTTTTTACAATGCACAGCTGGGAAAAAACAGAGTAAAAAATTAAACCACACTCACTAACTTTTTTTTTTTTTTTTTTATATATACAGTGCCTTGCAAAAGTAATCACCACCTTGGGTGACCACCTATTTTGTTACATTACAGCCTTTAGTTTAATGTTTTTTTTTTTATCTGAATTATATGTGATGGGTCAGAACACAATAGTCTAAGTTGGTGAAGTAAAATTAGAAAAATATTTACATAAAACTATTTTTCAGAAATAAAAAACTGATAATTGGCATGTGCATTCAACCCCTTTGTTATGAAGCCCATAAAAAGCTCTGGTGCAACCAATTACCTTCAAAAGTCACATAATTAGTGAAATGATGTCCACCTGTGTGCAATCTAAGTGTCACATGATCTGTCATTACATATACACACCTTTTTGAAAGGCCCCAGAGGCTGCAACACCTAAGCAAGAGGCACCACTAATCAAACACTGCCATGAAGACCAAGGAACTGTCCAAACAAGTAAGGGACAATGTTGTTGAGAAGTACAAGTCAGGGTTGGGTTATAAAAAAAATATGCAAATCTTTGATGATCCCTAGGAGCACCATCAAATCTATCATAACCAAATGGAAAGAACATGGCACAACAGCAAACCTGCCAAGAGACGGCCGCACACCAAAACTCATGGATTGGGCAAGGAGGGCATTAATCAGAAGCAGCACAGAGACCTAAGTTAACACTGGAGGAGCTGCAGAGTTCCACAGCAGAGACTGGAGTATCTGTACATAGGACCACAATAAGCCGTACGTTCCATAGAGTTGGGCTTTATGGCAGAGTGGCCAGAAGAAAGCCATTACTTTCAGCAAAAAACCAAATGGCAGGTTTTGAGTTTGTGAAAAGGCATGTAGGAGACTCCCAAAATGTATGGAGGAAGGTGCTCTGGTCTGGTGAGACTAAATTTGAACTTTTTGGCCATCAAAGAAAACACTATATCTGGTGCAAACCCAGCACATCACATCACATCACCCAAAAAACACCATCCCCACAAAACATGGTGGTGGCAGCATCATGTTGTGGGGATGTTTTTCAGCAGTCAGGACTGGGAAACTGGTCAGAGTTGAGGGAAAGGTGGATGGTGCTAAATACAGGGATATTCTTGAGCAAAACCTGTACCACTCTGTGTGTGATTTGAGGCTAGGATGGTGGTTCACCTTCCAGCAGGACAATGACCCCAAACACACTGCTAAAGCAACACTTGAGTGGTTTAAGGGGAAACATTTAAATGTGTTGGAAAGGCCTTGTCAAAGCCCAGACCCCAATCCAATAGAAAATCTGTACTCAGGCTTAAAGATTGCTGTTCACAAGCGCAAACCATCCAACTTGAGGGAGCTGGAGCAGTTTTGCAAGGAGGAATGGGCAAAAAGCCCAGTGGTAAGATGTGGCAAGCTCATAGAGACTTATCCAGAGCTGTGATAGCCACAAAAGGTGGCTCTACAAAGTATTGACTTTAGGGGGGTGAATAGTTATGCACATTGACTTTTTCTGTTATGTTGTCCTATTTGTTGTTTGCTTCACAATAAAAAAAAAAAATCTTCAAAGTTGTGGGCATGTTCTGTAAATTAAATGATGCAAATCCTCAAACAATCCATGTTAATTCCAGGTTGTGAGGCAACAAAACAGGAAAAATGCCAAGGGAGGTGAATACTTTTGCAAGGCACTGTACACTTTGGAATTAAAAATCCTCACTATGACTTGCATATATGGACACCTAATCCAGTAAGTGTGATTTGTACATAACCTAGTGGAGAGACAAAGCTCAAACTTCTTTCAGTTTAAGAGAATGTCCCCTTCTGACATAAAAAAAGAATCTGTGTAAGTTCAGCACGAAGTTGGTGTGAGCCAATTGGTGTGGTGTAATTAACCATTTGCCTACCAGGCACTTTCCCCTTTCCTGCCCAGGCCATTTTTCAGCACTGTCGCTTTTTAAATGACAATTGCGCGGTCATGTAACGCTGTACACAAACAACATTTTTATCATTTTGTTCCCAGCGCTTTCTTTTGGTGGTTGATCACCTTTGGGGTTTTTATTTTTTGCTAAACAAACTAAAAAAAGACTTAAAATTTTGAAAAAAAAATGTTTTTCTTTGTTTCTGTTATAAAATTTTGTAAATAAGTAAGTTTTCTCTTTCACTTATGGGCACTGATAAGGCGGCACTGATGAGGTGGCATTGATAGGCGACACAGATGTGCTCTGAAAGGCTGCACTTATGGGTGGCACTGGGCACTAATAGATGGCTGAAGGGCATCACTGATAAGGAGGCACTGGCAGAAATTACTGATTGGCATCATTTATGGGCACTGAGTGGCAATACATGGCTTTTCCTGTTTACACAGTGATCAGCTGTGATTGGACACGGCTGATCACATGGTAAAGAGCCTCCATCAGAGACTCTTTACCTAGATCGGAGTTGCGGTGTGTCAGCACCACTGATCGCCGCGCTGCGTGCCTCGGCTGCTTGAGAGACGTCATATGACGTCCAGTCAGGATAACGGAACCACTGCCCGGCCGTCATTCTGCTATAGGCTGGGCAGGAAGTGGTTAAATAAGTTTTGAATGACCATAGGATCTTGGTATAAAGAGGGCAAAAACAAAACTTACAAAACTTTCACATATCTTTCCAATTTAATTTATTTACAAACATAAATGTATTAATATACATCAAAGTGTGTGAATTAAACCCTATATTGGGTTATTATCATTTTTTTTCTTGCGTTTTTGTCCTGCTGGGGAGATTTCCCTTCATTTCTTGTTTTGGAGATGAAACAGAAATTAAGTGAAAAACCTCCCAAAAGTGAGGGTAATTCCAATCTCAGAACATTTGTCCCTAATGGAAGATTTCCCTTACCTGTTTGCTCTAATTGCGGCTCTCAATTTAGGATTTCCCTCTACTGTTTTCATGTGACAGTGATCACCAGAAGAAAGAGTGCTAAGTGGGGACACAGACTGCAATAGAAACGTGGCACTCAAAAAATAAATACATTATATATATATATATATATATATATATATATATATATATATATACACACACAAATGTAAAGTAGTGAGATGTAAAGTAGTGAGTAGTACAGCTTGTATAACTGTAAATTTGCTGTCCCCTTAAAATAACTCGGGACATTATTGTCTAAACCGCTGGCAACAAAAGTGTGTACACCTCTAAGTGAAAATATACAAATTGGGCCCAAAGTGTCAATATTTTGTGTGGCCACTATTATTTTCCAGCATTGCCTTAACTCTCTTAGGCATGGAGTTCACCAGAGCTTCCCAGGTTGCCACTGGAGTCCTCTTCCACGCCTTTTTATACGACACCACGGAGCTGGTGGATGTTAGAGACCTTGTGTTCCTTCACCTTCTGTTTGAGGATGCCCCACAGATGCTCAATAGGGTTTAGGCCTGGAGACATACTTGCTCAGTCCATCACCTTTACCCTTAGCTTCTCTTCTTTAGCAAGGCAGTGGTCAACTTGGAGGTGTGTTTGGGGTCATTATCATGTTGGAATACTGCCCTGTGGCCCAGTCTCGGTAGAGAGAGGCTCGTGCTCTGCTTCAGTATGTCACAGTACATGTTGGCATTCTTGGTTCCCTCAATGAACTGTAGCTCCCCAGTGCCGGCAGCACTCATGCAGCACCAGACCACCACCATGCTTGACTGTAGGCAAGACACACTTGTCTTTGTATTCCTCACCTGGTTGCCGCTACACACACTTGACACCACCTGAACCAAATAAGTTTATCCTGGTCTCAGACCACAGGACATGGTTCCAGTAATCCATGTCCTTAGTCTGTTTGTCTTCAGCAAACTGCGGGCTTTCTTGTGCAACATCTTTAGAAGAGGCTTCCTTCTGGGACTTCAGCCATGAAGACCAGTTTGATGCAGTATGGTCTGAGCACTGACAGGCTGGCCCCCCACCACCTCTGCAGCAATTCTGGCAGCACTTATATATCTATTTCCCAAAGACAACCTATTGGTAAGGACGCTGAGCAAATGCACTCAACTTGTTTGGTCGACCATGGCAAGGCCTGTTCTGAGTAGAACCTGTCCTGGTAAACCTCGGTATGGTCTATGCCATCATGCTGCAGTTTCAGGGTCTTGGCAATCTTCTTATAGCCTAGGCCAGTGCTTCTCAATTCCAGTCCTCAAGGTGCTACAACAGGTCATGTTTTTAGGATTTTCCTCAGATGAAGCGGCTGTGGTAATTACTAAGGCAGTGGAACTGATCAAATCACCTGTGCAAAATAATGGAAAGCCGGAAAACATGATCTGTTGGGGTGCCTTGAGGACTGGAGTTGAGAAACACTGGCCTAGGCCATCTTTATGTAGAGCAACAATTCTTTTTTTCAGATCCTCAAAGAGTTCTTTTCCATGAGGTGCCATGTTGAACTTCCAGTGACCAGTAAGAGAGTAAGAGCAATAACACTAAATTTTACACCCCATTCACACCTGAAACCTTGTAACACTAACGGGTCACATGACACTGGGGAGGGAAAATGGCCAATTGGGCCCAATTTGGACATTTTCAATTAGGGGTGTACTCACTTTTGTTGCCAGCGGTTTAGACATTATTGGCTGTGTGTTGAGTTATTTTGAGGGGACAGCAAATTTACACTGTTATACAAGCTGTACACTCACTACTTTACATTGTAGCAAAGTGTAATTTCTTCAGTGTTGTCACATGAAAAGATATAATAAAATATTTACAAAAATGTGAGGGGTGTACTCACTTTTGTGAGATACTGTGTGTGTATGTATATACACACACACACTCTATGTTGTCAAAAGTATTGGGACGCCTGCCTTTACACGCATAACCTTTAGACCCCTTCCACACTGAGGTAGTTTTCATGCGTTTTAGCATTTGAAATAGCCTCTAAAAAGCACCTGAAAACTGCCTCACATCCTGGGCAATGAGTCCTTTCACACTTGGGCGGTGCGCTTGCGGGGGACATTATAAAAAGTCCTGCAAACAGCATCTTTGGGGCGGCTTCGGAGCATTGCACTGAATGGGCAGAGCTTTGAAACTGCTGCAAAACTGGACTTTTTACCTTGTCTTTAAGGTAAAAACTACCCCACTAGCAGCCTAAAGCATTAACAGCACAGGAGCTCCAGCATGGAAGGGGTCTTAGCCTTGGTTCACATTGCAGCGATTTGACATGTCAAATTGCGTGCCAAATCGGCGGCTTTTGCAATGGCACAGTCCGAATCAGTGCGAGGCCGCATTTGCGGCACCGCACTGATTCCCAAATACGTTTCTGTACTACTTTTGGCAACTTCGATACAGATGTCTCTGAAATCACCCCCCGAAGTCGAGACTGACATACAGGAATGAAATCATGCGAGTTCAGCTGAACTCGCATGATTTTATTCCCGCTGTCAGTGTGAACCTAGGCTTAATCCGAGTCTTAGCCCGTAGGGTTCAGTATTGAGTTGGCCCATCCTTACAGTTAGGCACTGATGTGGACGAGAAGTCTTGGCTCACAGTCTCCGCTCGAATTCATCCCAAAGATGTTCTATTGGGTTGAGGTCAGGACTCTGTGCAGGCCAGTAAATTTCCTCCACCTCAAACTCGCTCATCCATGTCTTTATGGACCTTGCTTTGTGCACGGGTCCAAATCCTTTGGTGGAGGGGAGATTATGGTGTGGGGTTGTTTTTCAGGGGTTTGGCTTGGCCCCTTAGTTCCAGTGAAGGCAACTTCTAAGGCATCAGCATACCAAGACATTTTGGACAATTTCATGCTCCCAACTTTGTGGGAACAGTTTGGGGGATGGTTCCTTTCTGTTCCAACATGACTGTGCACCAGTGCACAAAGCAAGGTCCCTAAAGACATGGATGAATCAGTTTGGGGTGGAGGAACTTGACTGGCCTGCACAGAGTCCTGACCTCAACCCGACAGAACACCTTTGGGATGAATTAGAGTGGAGACTGTGAGCCAGGCCTTCTCGTTCACATCAGTGCCTGACCTCACAAATGCGCTTCTGGAAGAATGGTCAAACATTCACATAGACATACTTCTAAACCTTGTGGATAGCCTTCCCAGAAGAGTTGAAGCTGTTGGAAGCAAACTCAATATTGAACCCTACGGACTAAGACTGGGATGCCATTAAAGTTCATGTGTGTGTAAAGGCATGCGTCCCAATACTTTTGACAATATAGTGTGTATGTATAAATATACAGTCTTAGAAGTTCTTTAGGGACAGGCTCAGTATCAGAGCCGTATTTGGTATTGGAGGGTGACACCAGCTAGGTATGACCTTCCCACTCCCAGAATGCTTTAATTACTTGTTAGTGTCCCTAGGAGAAGAGGCTTACAGGGTGCTGCAGAGTGCCATACAGGTGCAAAGCAGTGACTTTTTTTGTGTACCCTGGCTGACATCATTTTCATTATCACTATGCAATTTTTTTCCCCCTCTTTCTCTTCACCTGGCTTCTTTCTGCTCTGTCATACAGACCATTTCTCTACTTTGGCATATTAAATCTGCCTTTTAATGCCTTCTAGGATTTAGCTAAACACATTACTGGTGCAGAGCAAGGGCATTTCTCCAGTCTTGGTTGGCTTTTCAATATTACTTTGCCTTTTCACTCCATTCCGCCAGCTACGGGTTGAGTTAATTGTGCTCTGGCATTTTTGTTCTATGTCACTTGCAACAAGTGCACATTCCCCTCATTCTGTTTCTGCCCATTGGTTCAGTGTGAGTGTGGGCACTCCTCCCACTAGAAACATGAGATATTTTCCTCCCCTACTGCTTGCTGCCATTTACAGTGCTATATTATGCTCTAGCCTTTCCCTCTTTCTGCTCAAACAGTGTTTATAGTTATTTACATAAAAAATAACATAAAAATAACATAAAAAATAAATGAAAAAAACGAGCTTCGAGGGTCGTAGCTCGGCAACCTGAGGTCACAGAGACCCCAAATTTGCCTACCCCACTACTGGTAAAAATTTGGGGCTAGGTTCCTGGGATACAGGGCTCCTTGTGCAGCCTTTCAGAAGCTACATACAGAGCAGCGAGTTTAAATACAAGCTGACACACTCTGTTTGCAGCAGACTGAGAGGATGAGCTCACAGTGCCTCTCCTCACTTCTTGTCAGAGGCACTGAGCTCAATAGACAGCTTGGAGTCTTGGACCAATGGGAAAGTGCCATTTGCCCCAGCTATCCAATAAAAATGCTGCAGTGGAGGCACGCGTCTCACTACAGTGTCATAGTAGGGGCATGTGTCTAAAAGACACATGCTCCCATCCAACCCAGGCCTCTTAACTACAAAGAAATACGTGGATTTATGTGTATAAGATTTACCCACAATCCCATGTTTTTCTCACACAGTTAAGAGGGAGAATGAGAATCTGCTGCTGTTGAAAAGGTACTGTTATAGTCAATCTAAATCATATATTATTATGCTATATGTTATAAGATAATAATTTATTATTTATCTATTTACTGAGAAATTACTGGTTGGAAGTTAAAACTTCAAACTTCAGTAATTTGTCCGTTAAGCCACCTGCTTGAGTACAGTTTTTGAAAATATAGTAAATTACCTTAAAAACAATATATAACAATTATTTGTATATTACTTATGGTAATTAACCCCTTGCCACTCAGGCCAATTCTGACACTTCTCTCCTACATGTAATAATCATCATTTTTTTGCTAGAAAATTATTAGGAACCCCCCAACATTATGTTTATTGTTTTAGCAGACACCCTAGGGAATAAAATGGTGGTCGTTGCAACTTTTTATGTTACACAGTATTTGCGCAGCAATTTTTTTTTTTTTTTGGGAAAAATACTGTTTCATGAATATAAAAAAAAAAACACTAAAGATAACCCGATTCTTTTTGTATATATGAAAGATGACGTTATGCCAAGTAAATAGATACCTAAGTCACGCTTTAAAATTGCGCACACTCGTGGAATGGAACTTCGGTACTTCAAAATCTCCTTAGGCCAAACTTTAAATTTTTTTACAGATTAGATGTTTAGAGTTACAGAGGAGGTCTAGTGCTAGAATTATTGCTCTCGCTCTAATGTTCATGGCTTATGTAACCTGTGTATCTGGCTCAGATACTAGCCAGTGCCTCACCAGCCACTGACCTCACCGCACATCCCTGTTATGATGGCTGGTTCTGAATGTAGATGTTGGTGCGGCCTCTGAGACTTCTGTGGATTTCCTGTTTGACAAGGATCTTGGCGAACTAAGCACAGATCTTCTGTGGATGCAGGCTGCCTCAAATCCTTCTGTCTCTTCATCTAATCCCAGACAGACTCGATGATGTTGAGATCAGGGCTCTGTGGGGGACAAACCATCACTTCCAGGTTTCTTTATGCTGAAGATAGTTCTTAATGACATTGGCTGTATATTTGGGGGCATTGTCTTCCTGCTGCAGAGATATATTTAGGGACAAATACACACACCTCCTTGATGGTATGGCATAATGGATGAGTATCTTCCTGTATTTCTCAGCACTGAGGACACCATTGATCCTGACCAAATCTCCAACTCCATTTGCAGAAATGTGGCCCCAAACTTGCAAGAAACCTCCACCATGCTTCACTGTTACTTGCAGACACTCATTATTGTACTGCTCTCCAGACCTTCGTGGACAAACTACCTCTTGCTACAGCCAAATATTTCAGATTTCAATGCATCAATTCAGAGCACCTGTTGCCAATTTTCTGCACCCCCAGTTCCTATGTTTTTGAGTCGCTTAGCCTTGTTTCCATGTTGGCGGTATGGCTCTTTTGCTGCAATTCTTCTATGAAGACTACTTCCGGCTAGACTTCTCTGGACAGTAGATGGGTGAACCTGGGTCCCACTGGTTTTTGCCAGTTCTGTGCTAATGGCACTGCTAGACGTCTTCTGCTGTTGAAGAGAAGTAATCATGATGTGTCTTTCGCCTGCTGCGTTAAGTTTCCTTAGCTGACCACTGCGTCTATGGTCCTCAGCGTTGGTTTCAGGCCTCTTTGGAATACACAAACTAGGTGGTCCCAAGCTATGTTCTGGACATGGTGTTGCCATATTGCAAATTAGTTTGAGCTATAGGCATTTGTAACAACAAACGTTACAACCACACATAGTAGATACATCTGGTTCTGTGGCTAATTAATGGGACTCACCATTTTGCATCTCAGGAGATTGTGACAGGCTCTCAGTGGAGCTGGTTCACACATCTCCGGGGCGGCTGTGGAGTGAATTGAACAGGAGTCCTGTGCATCTTCTAGTCCGTTTCAGGCCTGAATTCAGCCAAACTTGGACTGTGAACAGGGATGCATCGGATCCCTGCTGTGAGCCTCTCCATACAGCAGTGTGAACCCAGCCTAAAGGGGATGAAGTGCAAATTTGAAAAAAATAAAAATAAAAGTTGAAAAATTGAATAAAAACACATTTATTTTATAATTTGAATTATTAGAATTGATTCTTTATTAGAAAACATAGTCCAAAGAGTATCATCTTGATAAAAATGTAATTCAGAAAACATAGTAATCAATCAGTGTTTTAAGGCTCAATAATATGCTTAATATGTTTTCCCTGTTTACATTGTTTAGTGAAAAAAAAATAGTTAAGACTCTAAGCATTGTTTCCACAGCTTATGCATGCAAACATAGGAACTGGGGAGTCAAAATTTGAAATATTGTGTCCTGTAGCAGGAGTTGTTGGAGATTTGGTCAGGATCAATAGTGCCCTCAATGCTGAGAAATACAGACAGATATTTATCCATCATGCCTTACTATCAGGGAGATGTGTGATGGGCTCCATCACTGAAACAGGACAATGACCCCAAACATACAGCCAAGTAAAATAATGGGTTTCCTCAAATTGGGATTTTAAACGGACCACAAACAGTAAGTGTAAAAAAATTACAAATTTATTGATATATATAAGACAGAAGATATGAATGACAAAAGTTCAAAAAGACACATAATGTTGGGGGCAGATGTGAAGCCAGCTGAAAGGGAAGTCCAAGAGCTGTCAACCGACAGAGTAGGGATGAGCTTCGAGTTCGAGTCGAACTCATGTTCGACTCGAACATTGGCTGTTCGCAAGTTCGCCGAACAGCGAACAATTTGGGGTGTTCGCGGCAAATTCGAATGCCGCGGAACACCCTTTAAAAGTCTATGGGAGAAATCAAAAGTGCTAATTTTAAAGGCTAATATGCAAGTTATTGACATAAAAAGTGTTTGGGGACCCAGGTCCTGCCCCAGGGGACATGGATCAATGCAAAAAAAAGTTTTAAAAACGGCCGTTTTTTCAGGAGCAGTGATTTTAATAATGCTTAAAGTCAAACAATAAAAGTGTAATATCCCTTTAAATTTCGTACCTGGGGGGTGTCTATAGTATGCCTGTAAAGGGGCGCATGTTTCCTGTGTTTAGAACAGTCTGACAGCAAAATGACATTTTGAAGGAAAAAACTCATTTAAAACTACCCGCGGCTATTGCATTACCGACAATACACATAGAAGTTCATTGATAAAAACGACATGGGAATTCCCCAAAGGGGAACCCCGAACCAAAATTAAAAAAAAAAAAAGACGTGGGAGTCCCCCTAAATTCCATACCAGGCCCTTTAGGTCTGGTATGGATATTAAGGGGAACCCCGGCCAAAATTAAAAAAAAAAAAATGACGTGGGGTTCCCCCTAAATTCCATACCAGACCCTTCAGGTCTGGTATGGATTTTAAGGGGAACCCCGCGCCAAAAAAAAAACGGCGTGGGGTCCCCCCAAAAATCCATACCAGACCCTTATCCGAGCACGCAACCTGGCAGGCCGCAGGAAAAGAGGGGGGACGAGAGTGCGGCCCCCCCCCTCCTGAACCGTACCAGGCCACATGCCCTCAACATTGGGAGGGTGCTTTGGGGTAGCCCCCCAAAACACCTTGTCCCCATGTTGATGAGGACAAGGGCCTCATCCCCACAACCCTGGCCGGTGGTTGTGGGGGTCTGCGGGCGGGGGGCTTATCAGAATCTGGAAGCCCCCTTTAACAAGGGGACCCCCAGATCCCGGCCCCCCCCTGTGTGAAATGGTAAGGGGGTACAAAAGTACCCCTACCATTTCACTAAAAAACTGTCAAAAATGTTAAAAATGACAAGAGACAGTTTTTGACAATTCCTTTATTTAAATACTTCTTCTTTCTTCTATCTTACTTCATCTTCTGGTTCTTCTGGTTCTTCTGGCTCTTCTGGTTCTTCCTCCGGCGTTCTCGTCCAGCATCTCCTCCGCGGCGTCTTCTATCTTCTTCTCCTCGGGCCGCTCCGCACCCATGGCATGGGGGGAGGCTCCCGCTCTTCTCTTCTTCTTCATCTTCTTCTCTTCTTCTTTTCTTCTCTTCTTCATTTTCTTTTCCGGGCCGCTCCTCACACATGCTAGCATGGCGGGAGGCTCCCGCTGTGTGACGGCGCTCCTCGTCTGACAGTTCTTAAATAACGGGGGGCGGGGCCACCCGGTGACCCCGCCCCCCTCTGACGCACGGTGACTTGACGGGACTTCCCTGTGACATCACGGGGAATGCCACAGGGAAGTCCCGTCATGTCCCGTGCGTCAGAGGGGGGCGGGGTCACCGGGTGGCCCCGCCCCCCGTTATTTAAGAACTGTCAGACGAGGAGCGCCGTCACACAGCGGGAGCCTCCCGCCATGCTAGCATGTGTATGGAGCGGCCCGGAGAAGAAAATGAAGAAGAGAAGAAAAGAAGAAGAGAAGAAGATGAAGAAGAAGAGAAGAGCGGGAGCCTCCCCCCATGCCATGGGTGCGGAGCGGCCCGAGGAGAAGAAGATAGAAGACGCCGCGGAGGAGATGCTGGACGAGAACGCCGGAGGAAGAACCAGAAGAGCCAGAAGAACCAGAAGAACCAGAAGATGAAGGAAGATAGAAGAAAGAAGAAGTATTTAACTTCCCGCCGACCGAACGCATATATGCGTCCTCGGCTTTCCGGGGTTATACCGGGATGATGCCCGCAGCTGCAGGCATCATCCCGGTACCGTTGTTTTCAGCGGGCGATCGGCTACCCGAATATAACAACCGATGCGGCTAAAAGCCGCTCGGTTGTTATACCGGAGGAGCGGGAGGGGACATCCCCCCCCTCCCGCCGCCTCCCGCCGCTGTTACCGGGCCTCCCGTGCGATCGGGAGGCCCGGTGTCCGGTCCGCTGCCTTCGGCGGCTGGGGGCGGACTGGAACGAAGCTGCGAGCGGCTTCGTTCCAGCCTTCTTCTTGTAAATGCGGAAGCGACGTCATGACGTCACTTCCCGTTTACTCGGCTGCCAATGGCGCCGAATTTAAAAAAGTACACAGTATTCAGAATCGCCGTTTTCGGCGATCTGAATACTTTGAAGTGTAAAGGAGGGATGGGGGGTCTTTTAGACCCCCCATCCCTCCATAAAGAGTACCTGTCACCACATATTACTGTCACAAGGGATGTTTACATTGCTTGTGACAGCAATAAAAGTAAAAAAAAAAAAAAAAAAATTTAAACACAATTTATAAAGTACAAAAATAAATAAATTAAATAAAAAAAAAATAAAAAAATTTTTTAAAGTGCCCCTGTCCCCGCGAGCTCGCGCAGCGAAGAAAACGCATACGGAAGTCGTGCCCGCATATGTAAACGGTGTTCAAACCACACATGTGAGGTATCGCCGCGATCGTCAGAGCGAGAGCAATAATTCTAGCCCTAGACCTCCTCTGTAGCTCAAACCTGGTAACCGTAAAATTTTTTTAAAGCGTCGCCTATGGAAATTCAAAGGTACCGTAGTTCGTCGCCATTCCACGAGTGCGTGCAATTATAAAGGGTGACATGTTTGGTATCTATTTACTCGGCGTAACATCATCTTTCACATTATACAAAAAAATTGGGGTAACTTTACTGTTTGGATTTTTTAAAATTCATGAAAGTGTCACTTTTCCAAAAATTTGCGTTTAAAACACCGCTGCACAAATACCGTGTGATAAAAAATATTGCAACAATCGTCATTTTATTCTCTAGATTCTTTGCTAAAAAAATATATATAATGTTTGGGGGTTCTAAGTAATTTTCTAGCAAAAAATATGGATTTTAACTTGTAAACACCAAATTTCAAAAATAGGCTTAGTCATGAAAGGGTTAAATAAAGGAGTTGTCAAAAACTGTCTCTTGTCATTTTTAACATTTTTGACAGTTTTTTAGTGAAATGGTAGGGGTACTTTTGTACCCCCTTACCATTTCACACAGGGGGGGGGCCAGGATCTGGGGGTCCCCTTGTTAAAGGGGGCTTCCAGATTCCGATAAGCCCCCCGCCCGCAGACCCCCACAACCACCGGCCAGGGTTGTGGGGATGAGGCCCTTGTCCTCATCAACATGGGGACAAGGTGTTTTGGGGGGCTACCCCAAAGCACCCTCCCAATGTTGAGGGCATGTGGCCTGGTACGGTTCAGGAGGGGGGGGGGCGCACTCTCGTCCCCCCCTCTTTTCCTGCGGCCTAGCCAGGTTGCGTGCTCGGATAAGGGTCTGGTATGGATTTTTGGGGGGACCCCACGCCGTTTTTTTTGGCGCGGGGTTCCCCTTAAAATCCATACCAGACCTGAACGGTCTGGTATGGAATTTAGGGGGAACCCCACGTCATTTTTTTTTTTAAATTTTGGCCGTTGTTCCCCTTAATATCCATACCAGACCTGAAGGGCCTGGTATGGAATTTAGGGGGACTCCCACGTCATTTTTTTTTTTAAATTTTGGTTCGGGGTTCCCCTTTAGGGAATTCCCATGCCGTTTTTATCAATGAACTTCTATGTGTATTGTCGGCAATGCAATAGCCGCGGGTAGTTTTAAATGAGTTTCTTCCTTCAAAATGTCATTTTGCTGTCAGACTGTTCTAAACACAGGAAACATGCGCCCCTTTACAGGCATACTATAGACACCCCCCAGGTACGAAATTTAAAGGGATATTACACTTTTATTGTTTGACTTTAAGCATTATTAAAATCACTGCTCCTGAAAAAACTGACGTTTTTAAAACTTTTTTTTGCATTGATCCATGTCCCCTGGGGCAGGACCCAGGTCCCCAAACACTTTTTATGACAATAACTTGCATATTAGCCTTTAAAATTAGCACTTTTGATTATTCATGTTCGTGTCCCATAGACTTTAACGGTGTTCGCGTGTTCGAACGAACTTTTTTCCTGTTCGCATGTTCTGGTGCGAACCGAACAGGGGGGTGTTCGGCTCATCCCTACGACAGAGCATCCAACGCGTTTCAAAAACACACAGTGTAGATCTTCTTCAGGGATAAAAGGGCTTGAAACCTCCAAAGCTGTAACATAAGTCTATAATGATAGAGTATATGTCATCAGAAATATATACAAATACATCAATGTACATATTACAATTATCATACAATTTATACATAGCAAACGAGCATGCATACTGCAACACAGCCAGAAATTTTAGCAGCTGAACAGTACAATGCATCATAATTCACGTAAAGTCCATTATTTCAATTCCTTTTAATAGTGAAATAAAGTTCCATCGTGCTAAAGTGCCAAGTGCTGTAAACTCAAATGCAGTGCAAATCGTGCTCCCCTCCTGTGTGCCCATTCACTTACTAGTAGGGATGGGCCGAACACCCCCCGGTTCGGGTTCGCACCAGAGAACCGCAAACAGGCAAAAAAAAAAGTTCTAGCGAACATGCAAACCCTATTAAAGTCTATGGGACACGAACATGAAAAATCAAAAGTGCTCATTTTAAAGGCTTATAAAAAGTGTTTGGGGACTCGGGTACTGCCTTAGGGGACATGTATCAATGCAAATAAAACTACAGTTTTTTCAGGAGCAGTGATTTTAATAATGCTTAAAGTGAAACAAGAAAATTAAATATTCCTTTAAATATCATGGCTGGGGGTCCCCTGCAAAGTGGCGCATATGTGCGAAGTGTAGAACATGCCCCAGCAATTATGACATTTCTAAAGGTAAAAATGTCATTTAAACTTGCTCGCAGCTGTAATGTATTGCCAGGTCCCGGCAATATAGATGAAAAATCATGGAAAAAAATGGCGTAGGGTCCCCCCCCAATCTATACCAGGCCCTTCGGGTCTGGTATGGCTATTAAGGTGAATGCCACGGTAAAATTAAAACTCTTATCCAAGCATGCAGCCTGGAAGTCAGGATGGGGGGGGCGAGCGAGCAGCCCACCTCCTGAACCATACCAGGCCACATGCCCTCAACATGGAGAAGGTGCTTTGGGGTCCCCCCAAAGCACCTTGTCCCCATGTTGATGGAGACAAGAGCCTCTTCCCGAAAATCCTGGCCATTGGTTGTTGGGGTCTGCGGGCATCGGGCTTATCGGAATCTGGAAGCCCCCTTTTAACAACTCAGATCCCGGCTCTCCCCCCCATGTGGACGGATTGCGGGTACATTGTACCCCTACCCATTCACCAAAAAAAAAGTGTCGAAAGGTAAAAATCACAACGGACAGTTTTTGACATTCCTTTATTAAAAAAAAAAGTGTCCCGCAATGTCCATCCATCTTCAATCACGCCATCCTACGGACCCGTGAAATAGAAAAAATGAAAAAATTACGTCCCCGGGTGGCCCTGTCCTTGCCTATATAACAGCTGTCAAAGCCAAGAGACAGCATTTGCCTGGAAGCCTCCCATGGAGGCAGAGCTTTTTACATTTTTTCTATTTTTTGGGTCCGTTTGGCGGCGTGATTGAAGATGGAGGGACATCGCGGGACACTTTTTTTTTTTTTTTTAATTAAGGAATTGTCAAAAACTGTCTGTTGTGGTTTTTGCTTTGTGACACATTTTTGGTGAATGGGTAGGGGTACAATTTACACACACAGATCCCGGTTCTCGCACAAGCGATCGCGGCTGCCTGGCGGTCATCTCTCCCGCTGGGCACTCGCATCGGCTTCAACAGCGAGCCGCGGGCGCGCGTGTGCCTCCGACGGTGAGCACACGCCCCCTAGTGGTCAAAAGGCGAAGCGACGTAAGGTAACTTTGCTTTGCCCAGGGAAGCCAACCTGCCGCAGTACAACTGCGGTGGCTGGTCGGGAAGGGGTTAATGAACTTAAAAATACGTGTAAAAACACCTTAATTTGTATGCGTAGCTGGCACACATACAAAAGCCCGTCTATCCGGGACACAAGTGTAGCAGTGACGTCAGCGCATCGCTCCTCCCTACGCATTTTATCATACGTTTGACGTTGTTCAAGGGGCATGGGCGGAGTCACCTTACAACTAAACCACACCTCAATCTGAGCCGCGGATGGCAAATAAAAAGCTCACAGCCAAGCTGTATTAAAACCAAGCCTTGCTTCCAAGTAGGAAAGAAAAGCCACTAAAGTTGAATTATAAACAGGCCCCAAAATATTTTTGTAGGAAACCCCCTTTTACAAGAGCGGTAATCATGTCCTAAGGTCAGTACAAACATGTTCGTTTTCATCAGATCTCATCTGATCTGATCCGATCCGCCCAGACGGATGGCGAACGTATCGCCATATGTCTGGGCGGATTGGATGGCAGACGAGTGTCAGCGGACACATCTTCACTGACATCCATCTCCTCATGGGAGTCAATGGATGGCCAGCTCGGATCTGCTTGAAAAATCTGAGCGGGCTTGCCATGTGAAAGAGCCTTATAGTGGCATTCGATAGGTCCCCATATATCTCATGCAAAATGGCCTTATGAGGCCATCATGAAGCCACAAAAACCGGAAATAGAAATATTATCCACATGGTGTCACTTTCTGAACCTCTCCAGAGCGACACCTAGCAGATCAAAAAAGATAAAAAAAATAATAATCAGTGAATAAAACCTACAAAACGAATCTAACGGAAATAACTACATACTGCCATATTACTAAAATTACATCTATTCAGTCCTCGTAGCAATACCACAGTATCGAAAGACATCACAGTGTCAAAGGTTGACACTGTGAAGCTACTTAAGATGGAAATTGAAAAAATGTCCGCATGGTGTCACAACAGGATCGCCTCTAGAGTGACATCTAGTGGATTGATAGCAAATAACCTGAAATAATTGATCTCAATATATAAATCATTGGAACTTACTCAAAATGGGAACCCTTCAAAATTGCCCATATATCTAACCTTTTTATTTCCTATCTATTACAAAATATAAAATTTTTTATATATAGCAAGAGTTAAACAGAATTACCTTATCAATTGTAAGGGGGGTCAGTACAATCATAGACTTACTCCCCAAACCAAAATGACTAAAAATCAAAATTTCCTCAAAAAAAGTCCTACATGAGACCCTTAGGGCCAACCAAGACTCAGATACGAGTTCACGCAGCCATAAAACAAAACCAGAAAGCATTCAAGAATTGTTTATAAATGCATTTATGTCAGTGTCCACATTTAGACCATAGGGAACATAGGATTTTAACCTATGTATCCAGGCCATCTCTGACCTAGATATCTCCCTGACCAATGAGCTACCTCTCCAATGAGGTCTATATTTATCAATACCTAAAAACAGGGTATTAGAGGGGTCTCTGTTATTCACCAAATCGTAATGTTTTGACACAGAGTGGTTTTTAAAACCCTTTCTAATGTTGTTAATATGTTCATTTAACCTCACCTGTAAGGCTCTCTTAGAATTGCACACATATTGAAGTCCACAGGGACACTGTAATAAATACACTACCCCTGTGGAAGAACACGTAATGAAAGATTCTATCTCGTGAGTCCGAGAAGTACTGGTAGAGCTAAAACTATACGTTCGTCTATTTCTACATCTATTAATGGAACACATCTGGCATTTTCTACATTGATAGTATCCCTTAAGATTTTGAAAAAAACCCTGAAAAAAACACCCTGTCATTGCCCAAGATATGCCAATGTTTTTATAACAGCCGTTTCACACTCTGATGCTGTACTGAAAAAGTAATGAATGGAATAGATGGAATATTGATGTCATTATTTTTTATTTTCTCTTTTAAAACAAGTGACCTATCCATTCCCTGTATCTGGTCAAAAGTCCTATGCAGGGACTCTGGGTTGTATCCCTTTTCAATAAACCTATTGGTTAGAACAGTTGGTTGTATCTTAAATTCATCCACTTCAGTACATTTGCGAAGTATTCCCATATTTTGGCTTTTGGGTACTGACCTCGGCCAAGACTCGTGGTGGCAACTGTCCACAGGAATATATGAATTCCTGTCTGTTGGTTTAAAGTAAGTGTGAGTAATGAACCTATCATTTTTTACCGTAATCTTTAGATCCAAAAAATTGATCTCCTGTGTGCTAGCCTCAAAGTTCAAAACTATCCCTCTATTATTATTGTTTAGGAAACCCATTAAATCCTGTAGTTCCGAGTGATTACCATCCCAAAGGAGGAAGATCTATCTTTGGCATAGATGACATCCTCCTCCCATTTGGTCATAAATAAACTGGCCAAACTCTGGGCATATTTTGCCCCCATGGCCACTCCTCTGTCTTGACGATAGAATTGATCCTCCAAACAAAAATAGTTATGCAATGCCACAAACTCTAAAAGTTCCATGATAAAATCCAACTGATTCTTAGGAAGACCAGATTCCAGATCCAAATACAACTTTACAGCTGCAAGACCCAAGTGATGTGGTATAATCATATACAATGAAGATATGTCTGCTATGACAAGCCACAATCCCTCCTTCGGCTTAAGGCTTGATAGCAGATTTATAATATGTCTAGTATTCTTGATGTACGATGGCATTTTTTGCACCACAAGTTGAAGATAAAAGTCTATATACCTGCCCACCTGTGACATGACCGAGTCAATGCCACTGACTATTGGGCGTCCCAAAGGGCAGGTCAGACTCTTGTGTATCTTCGGAAGATAGTATATTATTGGCGTTACTAGGCCCAATTGGTACCAGAATTTTTTTTCCTTTTTATTTATAATGCCCTTTTTAAAACCTCTATTCACAATGACCTCTAATTCTGTTTTATATTTTAAAACGGGCTCTCTATTTAGAGGGGTATAGGTCTCTTCATCATCCACAATACGGTTCATTTCTAATAAATAATCACATCTGTCTAGAACTAGAATTCCCTCCCCCCTCTTCTAGGATTAAAGGATTATTAGCGCGGTTCTTTTACATTTACATTTGAGTTAAACAAACATGAGAGGCGGAATGTCTCCAGGCAAGTGCTTTGTGCAGTAACTTTAGGGATCTAACACTTTATCCTCCCAAGAGGCAGGTCCTCTTGCTTGATCATAGAGTCCAAAACTCTATCCCTCAATTAGCCATGTGCACTTTGTCTTGTACTTGTAGTTGATTGGTCCATCAGTGAGGAATCCTGTGGGCTCTATCAACCAGAGCCCCAGACTGGTTATTTCACAGCAGATTCTTCACTGACTCCACAACAACGGGGGGAGTTTGCTATGAATAATAACCACTTAAGGACCGAGCCGCTTTCTGAGATTTGGTGTATACAAGTTAAAAACTTACTAGAAAATTACTTAGCACCCCCAAACATTATATATTTTTTTTCTAACACCCTAGAGAATAAAATGGCGGTCATTGCAATACTTTCTGTCACACCGTATTTGCGCAGCGTCTTACAAGCGCACTTTTTTTGGAAAAAATACACTTTTTTGCATTAAAAAATAAGACAACAATAAAGTCATCCCAATTTTTTTTTATATTGTAAAAGATAATGTTATGCCAAGTAAATTGATACCCAACATGTCACGCTTCAAAATTGTGGAATGGCGACAAACTTTTACACTTCAAAATCTCCATAAGCGACGTTGGAGGGGAAGTTTGACACCCTAATGATTGAATGTGGGCTGATAAGGCAGGTTATGGACACATTCAGGGGCCACCTTAATGAAGCAGAGCACTGAATCTCTGCAGTGGAGGACACTGCTGCCTCCGCTGCACAAACTGTGGTGGAATTGCAGCAGGTCAAGATCCTTATGGCCCGTTCGGAGGACGCAGAGAACCGTCTCAGTTGCAACAATGTCCGGGTAGTTGGGCTTCCGGAAGGTGAGGAGGGCCCCAACCCTGTGGTGTTTGCAGAGACCTTTTTCAAACAGCTCCTGGGCCTGCAACACCTGTCCCCAGTGTACATCGTGGAGCGAGGCCACGTGCTTTTCTGGTTAGCCTGCTCAACTTCAGGGATAGAGACTTGATCCTAGCAGAGGCCCGCAAACACCCTGAGCTGAAATATGAGAATGCTGTCATACACCTATATCTTGATTTCTCTCAAGATCTACAGAAAAAGGGCCTGGTGTACAACATGCTTTATCCGAGCCGCCTAAAAGTGATTCACCATGGTTCTGCAAAATTTTTTGTTTCCCCTGCAGATGTGGTCGATTGGCTGGATTCTATTGCCTACAGTTGCAATCAGGTTGCATGTCCTGCAAGCTTAGTGCCCGTGAACCGGGGGCTCAAGTCTACTTACTTCCTAAATGTGATGGTACTGGGAGTTGTGGTTCCTGCTGTTGCGTTCCCTAATTAGAGCCCTGTTCCCCTACTGCGACTGCTTTCCCAGATGAGTGGATTGTGCTAAAGAATTTGTGACCATCCATCCGTTCACTGCGGGAACCTCAGGTACTGTTCTGAATGCTTTGAACTACCTATACGTCTCCACGACCCTTTCCTGAGTGGATGAACTCTTGGAACAATCCACTACTGTTTACTATGTTTTTGGGACTACATTTTTTTCAACGGTTTTTCTCCCTTTTTGGTTATGTTCGCCTGGAGCAAACAGGACGTTGGGTTCTTCAACTGTTACTTTTTATGACTGTTTTACTTTTTTTCTTTTCAAAATGTTTTCTTTTGAGAACTTTTTCTTTTCATTTGTGGCTTGCCTTTAAAGTGGTTTTACACCCTGTACAACTACTTTTACCTACAGGTAAGCCTATATTAAGGCTTACCTGTAGGTGCTTGAAATATCTCATAAACCTCCATATTTACGAAAGACCCGAGCGCCGATGACTACGGCGCATGCGCCAATGTCATGGGCACATGCGCACTTTAGAAAGGGCACATCGTGCCGTTTCTAATAGGGGTCATGTCGTGACTGGCGGCTCCTGTGCGCATGCGCGGGAGTGATGTCACGCGACTCCGGCCAGTCACAGAGCCAGAGTTTGCTGCCCCGGGAGGAAGAGGGGCAAAGTTGGACGCTTCTAGGTAGTGAGGACAATGGAGACATCGCTGTCTTTGGTGTCAGGTAAGTAGCCCATTATGCTTTACCTTTGCAGGGAAATAAAGGGTTTACTTCCTCTTTAAGGCTCGTGCAAACGGGTTTTTTGTTTGCCTAGTACAGTGTATGATGTTCAAATGCAGCTATATGATCTATATGATGGGTGATGAGGGAAAAAGGAGGCGCGTGTCCTAACGCATGAATCAAGTTGATAAATAAAGTTTATTCTTAAGAAATAAATGAATACAACGAAAATTACTACATGTTCATAAAAGCAGGTTACAATATTCTCCTTTGATAAAATAGTGGAAATGATTAGAAAACCCATGCAAGGGTATAGGCTGAATCAATGGCTAATGCATTTTGAGGGGATTCCTCTTCATCAGAGCCTTGGAAGACAGAAAATGGTCTGAATCATGTGGTGGATTTATATAGAGAGCGATGACTGTGTGGGAGATGTGTTACATGACAGATAGTGGATTCTACTCTGTTCTAGTGATGTTCCCATCCACATCACAACGCTCTTCACACTGGCTGGTGAAGGAGTAGCGGCTTGTATAAAATGGCTACAGGTTTGGATCGATCGTTGGCTGACCCTGCGATCCTCCGGTCAGATCTCTGATCCTCCTGTCAGAGTGCTGTAGTGTGCTGAATTTGACCCTGTGATGGTCTCCAGCACACTACAGCACTCTGACAGGAGGATCAGTGATCTGACAGGAGGATCACAGGGTCAGCCAACGATCGATCCAGACCTGTAGACATTTTATACAAGCTGCTACTCCTTCACCAGCCGATGTGCAGAGCGTTGTGATGTGGATGGGAACACCACTAGAACAGAGGAGAATCCACCATCTGTCATGTGACACATCTCCCACGCAGTCATCACTCTCTATATAAATCCACCACATGATACATACCATTTTCTGTCTTCAAGGCTCTGATGAAGAGGAATCCCCTCGAAACGCGTTAGCCATTGATTCAGCCTATACCCTTGCATGGGTTTTCTAATCATTTCCACTATTTTATCAAAGAGAATATTGTAACCTGTTTTTATGAACAAGTAGTAATTTCCATTGTATTCATTTATTTGTTTAGAATAAACTTTATTTATCAACTTGATTCATGCGTTAGGTCACGCGCCTCCTTTCTCCCTCATCACCCAGCTTTTCCAGACTTCCCCAGACAGTTCAGGCAGCGGGACACGCATGTTCTCTTCACATAGTATATTATATCATTTGAAAATACTACCATTTTGTACTAAAACTGCCAGCACGAGCGCAGGAGAATATCTTTTCTGTTTACACCTATACTTGCAGCTATATGATGCTCTGTGGCTCTCTGTGCCCAGGTCCCTCCCCCTCAGGTCTCCTCACTATATTGGATCTCTCCTGTCCCCATGATATACATTACCCTACCTAATGAGTGATCTTAAACTCCTTTCATGGAATGTCCATGGATTAAACTCCAAATTCAAATGATCGCTAGTCCTTCAATACCTTAAATCCCAGAATCCCCATATTGTCCTCCTACAGGAAACCCATCTAACTGATAACACAATGTTGTCCCTAAACAGGAACTGGGGCGGGGCCCTGCGCTCCCTGGGCAGAGGATCCCTTATGGCGCATGCCCTGTCATCACTTCCATTCCTGTGTTTACATTCCAGCGCGCGAGGCCATTGCACATGCGCGTGCAATTGCGGCCTGCCGCGGCCGGGACGTGACCCCTCGCTTCGTGGTCGTGGTGACGTCAGCGCCGCATCTCTGCGCCTGCGCCGGCATCCTCATATACACCATATATAGCCACATCCATACCAGCTCATTATAGCTGTGGTGGCTGTGGCGTTCCAGGGGATATATACGGCCTGCTTGGCCTTGGTGACAGACAGGTAACTTATAGCTTTTCTGGGGACATGATTTGTCCTCATTTGACTGCCATACACTAACTTCAGCTCCTATCTGCTACATTTTTAGGCATACTCTGTGGATAAGAGGCCCTCATTGAATCCCCTTTTCCTATATGGCAGACTAATTAACTTTTTCCCTGTTGTCTCCTATATCCCCTTTTACTATTTGGTAGGTGCATTCATATGTCCTCATCTTACTATGGCTACCCATTTGATACACGTTTTTATTTACATTATGCATATAATTTTATATATCACTTACACTTTTAGACCCTTTCTGGGCATGCGTCACATCTGGGATCCTTGCTGGTGACACCAGTTAGCGGGGCTCGGCAGGAATTTTCACTACATCTGCTCAGCTGTTTGCTATATATTCTCTTGTGGTCATGTGAAGTCTCAGGTTGGATTCTGTTCATGTAAGATGCTCTATTTTTGTATGCTTGTTCATTGTTGCAATAACTTTGAATATAATTCAATATATATTGACTATGTTTACACTAATATTTACAACATATGTTTTCTTAGATATATGTCTCTATACGCTTGAATAAAATCCCTGAAGAAGGGCATTTAGGCAGAAACGTTGGGTCAAGTCAAGAGAGCCTCAGCATATACTTACTTTTACCAACTACGGATTTGTATATTCATATGACCTTTTTATATCCTTATTCTGTAATTGTTATTCTTTAATATGTAATAAAGTTGAATAGTTTTATACTCCGAGGTTTACTAAAGTCCCACCTTTTTTAGGGGGGGTTTTGTGCTATCTAAACAGGAACTGGATACAGCCATACATTCCACTCAGTCCTCATATGCCAGGGGAGTGGCCATCTTAATTCACAAGAAGCTGGCAGGTTCTATTGAGCATGTGGTAATTGATCCCCATGGGAAATATGTAATAGTGGTCATTGCAATCGAATCCCAGCTACTGGCAATAGCATATATGTTCCACCCCCTTTCAAGAGTGAGGTGCTATACCAGGTTCTGGAAAAGGTTGCCTCTTTTGGCCCACTGAAATTGCTTGTGGCTGGGGATTTTAATAACATCCTAGAGTATGCACTGGACACCTCTAACCCGACCCGGGTGCAGAACATGGTGGGTGACGGAATCCTCGGTGGAGGCACTGGTCTCCCCACATATGAAGGATTATTGGGATATTAATGAGGGCTCGGAGACAGGCCGGTAGTCTGGGATGCGTTTAAGGCATCAACTCGAGGGATATGGGTATCGGCCTCAAAGCCGCCAGAGCTGAGAAAAATTCAGAATCTGAGGCGCTTCAGGCTCACGAACTACAATGTGCAAAGACCCATGCCGATGCTCCCTCCCCCTCCTCCCTAACTGAGCTGCAGACAGCCAGAGGGCCTTATTGGTTCTTTTTCAAAACCTTACACATTGTACTTTTAAACACAGAGCTGAGGAATTGTTTGAGAAGGGTGACAAGAATGGCAAAGTGTTGGCCTACCTGACTTCTAATGCTCAGGTGCATGCAGCTATCCCCTGCATCTAGTCACCAGAAGGTACCCTTGTGAGGGACAGAGAAAGTATCATGCAGGCTTTTGTTTCTTATTATTCAGAACTCTACTCTGCTATCCCTACGTATGACTGTCGGGTCCTGACAGACCTGCTGGACTCCCTTTAGATACCGGCGTTGCCCGGGCAAGTGGCAGCAGGCCTTGAGGCACCCTTCACTGACAAAGAATTGGCGACTGCTATAGCCTCCTTTCCTAATGGTAAATTGCCGGGCCCTGACGGGATCCCCGCAGAGTGGTACAAACATTATCTAGATCTTTTGTCTCCCAGACTTCTACAACTCTATGGGGATTGTTTTGAAACAGGAATCTTACCCACCTCCTTTTATGCAGCCCATGTGGTGTTACTCCCCAGACCCTCTTTTCTGCTCCTCCTTTAGGCCCATGGCATTGTTAAATATGGATCTAAAAATACTTACTAAAATGGTAGCTAATAGGTTGAGGAAAATTCTGCACCACTTAGTGTCACCTGATCAGACCGAGTTCATGAACCAAAAAGGCTACAGATATTAATCTCCGGAGGGTGTATACCCATACTCAGTTAGATGAGGATATGTCATCTGGGGGGCTCTGGTGTTTTTTGACCTGGAAAAGGCCTTTGATTCCATCGATTGGGGATATATGACCCACGTATTGCAACGCATGGGGTTTGGTCCTATATTCCTCAAATGGATATCATTGTTATATGACCATTCTGTAGCGGCCCCCGTTTTAATGGTGGGGTGTCGGTGCCTTTCCAGTGTCCAGAGGCACCAGGCAGGGGTGCCCCCTTTCACCAGGTTTATTTGCATTGGTTATGGAACCCCTGGCAATTGCACTGCTCTTCTCCCCCCGAATCTGGGGGATCAGTGTGAGCACCATTATCGAAACTACAGCTCTCTATGCAGAGGACCTAGTTCTATTCATTAGGGATACTGGACCCTCTGTGCAAGCTGCACTAACACTACTAGGTAGATTTACTGTGGTCTCTGATCTCAAGGTTAACTGAACTAAGTCGTGGATACTTCCATTGCGTTCTCATATAGTACCTGGACAGGCAGACCCCAATAACCCAATTACTCCAAATTACAAACTCAGTGATGGATTTCATTAGCCTTAATGTTTTCCCGTTGCTTGCCATTACATCTAAGAAATTTCATACCTGGAAAAATCTCCACTTGTCCCTCATTGGGAAGATAAACCTGATTAAAATGAAGATCCTGCCCTTACTATTATACATCCTCAGGAATTCTCCAGTGTGGATTCCGAAGTCGATTTTCAAGTCAATGGACAACATGCTTTCCTCCTTCTTGTGGCAGGGAGGCACCCCCCGCCTTAAATTAGCCATCCTTCAACAGCCACGGGGGGAAGGGGGCCTTGCGGTACCTAACTTCCACAAATACTTCCTAGCTGGCCAATTGACAGTGGCTCACCGTTGGTTGACTACTTCTCCGGATGATGCCTCGGTGTCTCTGGAGGCTGTCTGTATGGGCTCATATGAGGTGCTGTCCCACCTTGTTTACAGGGGTCTGAGGGCTCCTTATCCTCTGATATCCTCCATGTGCTCAGTGATAAGGGCATGGTCTATGACTCGGGGACTGAGGCTGCCTAGTCCAAACCGGTTTTCCCCCAATCTACCCCCCCCGACCCCCCCCCCCCCCCCCCCCCGTGGAGAAATCCTAATTTATTAAAATTTTTTGATTACCCAGACCTCGTAGTCTGGACTAAATACAGGATTAAGATTTTACATCACAACTGTACCCTAATGACATTCGATGAATTGAAACTGCGTTATGATCTACCCAACTCACATTTTTTTAGATACATTCAATTAGGACATGCTCTTTGCGCTCAATTTGGCAAAGAGCCTCTTGACCTCGAGCCCAGCGACCTAGAATTATTGACACGCAGTGATTCTTTACTTAAACCGGTTTCTAGCCTGTATAAGGACCTCTTCCAGAAAATGACCAAATTGATGGAGCCCTGCAGAAGGGCTTGGGAAACTGTAGCCCCGGGGTTGGACAGGGATGACTGGGATGATATGTGGGGAACTGTATTTCAGCACCTGGTTTCTACCAGAGAAAGACTAATCCATTATAAATTCCTGCATAGGATTTATCTCACCCCAGCTAGACTTGCTAAAATGTTTGGTAACCAACAATCTTTATGCTGGAGTTGCTCAGCACCCCTAGCAAACTTCATGCATCTATTTTGGGACTGTCCACAGGTCAAACCCTACTGGCTGGCTGTTGCACGATGTATCAGGTCGGTCACTTCTATCTCGATTCCCATGTCTATTGAGGTGTGTCTATTGCATTTAGTGGAACCTTTGGCTACTACCAGGGCTATACGGACTTTTCTGACCCTATTGCTATTCTATGCTAAAAAGCGGGTTATCCTTTCGTGGAAGAGCTCTTCGACTTTAACTTTGGAGTCCTGGAAGGCATTGTCAACAAGGCAATACCATTTTATAAAGCTACCTATTTGAGCAGGGGGGCACTGACTAAATTTGACAAGGTTTGGGGGGGTTGGAGGCTTCTGTGAACACAGCATCAGATTAATTCCAGGATGGTTATAGCTACTGATCCTTGGGATAGTAAATAAAGAAGGGAGGTTAATATAATTGGGGTATTGGATGGTTATTAGTTGACCAACAATTGATGTGCTGATCATTCTGAGGTGGGGAATTGTTTTCTCCTTACCAGATCTTCATTTGTCATGATGGGGGGGAGGGGAGGTTAGGGGACCATATTACTGGCAGTATCCGGTAAGACTGCAAAGGGTGTCATAGAGTTCAGGCATTGTGTCACCATGTGCCTACCTTTGGCTGGGGGTTCAAGCAATGATTGTATCTGTCTAGGCAAAAGTTTTGTTGATTTAGGGGGAGGGGGGTGTTATCATTTTGGTCTTTTTTTCCTTTCTATGTTTTCTTTTTCTTGTAAATGTACACCGGTAAGTTTATTGTGGCCGGTGGTTGATGTCCACAATATGTGGCCTGTTGTTGTATATATGTTATAAAACTAAATAAAAAGTAATTTACAAAAAAAAATTATACCCTTTTGCAGCAGTAGAAATTGGGTTCTCCGGATCTTCAATCTACTGAAGCAGACACCAATTGCAGAGCTAGTTTATTTAAACTTCTAAAATATAAAATAAAGTTGACTACAGACTTTAGAGCAAAGTGTAAGAAGGAGCACTGGAGAGGTGACTATCAATGAGTTGAAGATGGCGTTACACAGATACTGTCACTTTAATGGACAAAATTCAAGTGTCTTTTTAAGCAATTATAAAGTAGCAGAAGATGCAATGAATTTTTCTGCGAATAAATTTGCTGTTTGCTCAAAACTTTTGTTCTACTTTCCGATCGGACTAGGCATAAAGAATTGCTGGCAGGCCTTCAGTTAATCCTGCACAGTTTGCACAGCCAGCAGCAAGTCAGTTGAATGCCAGCTTTGAAGTCACCAGCTGTTGCTGACAGTTGGGGTCCAGTGCTAAATCTAGGAGCTTATCAGTTTTAGCTTCTTGCTTTTAGATCCTGGCAAACAGCACACACTGGATCAGAACTCTCTAGAAATACAGTATCTCACAAAAGTGAGTACACCCCTCACATTTTTGTAATTATTTTATTATATCTTTTCATGCGACAACACTGAAGAAATTACACTTTGCTACAATGTAAAGTAGTGAGTGTACAGCTTGTATGACAGTGTAAATTTGCTATCTCCTCAAAATAACACACAACCATTAATGTCTAAACTGCTGGCAACAAAAGTGAGTACACCCCTAAGTGAAAATTCAAAATTCAAAATTTTGCCATTTTCCCTCCCGGTGTCATGTGACTCATTAGTGTTACGGGGTCTCAGGTGTAAATGGGGAACACTTGTGTTAAATTTGGTGTTATCGCTCTCACTCTCTCATACTGGTCACCGAAAGTTCAACATGGCACCTCATGGCAAAGAACTCTCCGAGGATCTGAAAAAAAGAATTGTTACTCTACATAAAGATGGCCAAGGCTATAAGAAGATTGCCAAGACACTGAAACTGAGCTGCAGCATGGTGGCCAAGACCATACAGCGGTTTAACAGAACAGGTTGCACTCAGAACAGGCCTCGCCATGGTCGACCAAAGAAGTTGAGTGCACATGCTCAGCAACATATCCAGAGGTTGTCTTTGGGAAATAGACGTATGAGTGCTGCCAGTATTGCTGCAGAGGTTGAAGGGGTGGGGGGTCAGCCTGTCAGGGCTCAGACCATACCCCGCACACTGCATCAAAATGGTCTGCATGGCTGTCATCCCAGAAGAAAGCCTCTTCTAATGATGATGAACAAGAAAGCCCGCAAACAGTTTGCTGAAGACAAGCAGACTGTGGACATGGATTACTGGAACCATGTCCTGTGGTCTGATGAGACCAAGATAAATTTATTTGGTTCAGATAGTGTCAAGCGTGTGTGGCGGCAACCAGGTGAGGGGTACAAAGACAAGTGTGTCTTGCCTACAGTCAAGCATGGTGATGGGAGTGTCATGGTCTGGGACTACATGAGTGCTTCCGACACTGGGGAGCTACAGTTATTTGAGGGAACCGTTAATGCCAACATGTACTGTGACATACTAAAGCAGAGCACGATCCCCTCCCTTTGGAGACTGGGCCGCAGGGCAGTATTCCAACATGATAACGACCCCAAACACACCTCCACTGCCTTGCTAAAGAAGCTGAGGGTATAGGTGATGGACTGGCCAAGCATGTCTCCAGATCTAAACCCTATTGAGCATCTCTGGGGCATCCCCAAATGGAAGGTGGAGGAGCACATCCACCAGCTCTGTGATGTTGTCATGGAGGGATGGAAGAGCACTCCAGTGGCAACCTGTGAAGCTCTGGTGAACTCCATGCCCAAGAGGGTTCAGGCAGTGCTGGAAAATAATGGTGGCCACACAAAATATTGACACTTTGGGCCCAATTTGGACATTTTCACTTAGGAGTGTACTCACTTTTGTTGTAAGGAGGAACTCCGCTGGGGGCACCTGATGTAAGGGGGACTCCGCTGGGGGCACCTGATGTAAGGAGGGACTCCAGTGGGGACACCTTATGTAAGGAGAGCCTCCGCTGGTGGGATACCTGATGTAAGGAGGGACTTTGCTGGGGACACCTGATGTAAGGTGGGACTCCGCTGGGGACATCTGATGTAAGGAGGGACTCTGCTGGGGGCACCTGATGTAAGGGGGACTCTGCCGGGGCACCTGATGTAAGGGGGACTCTGCTGGGGGCACCTGATGTAAGGAGAGACTCCGCTGGGGGTACCTCATGTAAGGAGGGACTCCGCTGGGGACACATGATGTAAGGAGAGACTCCAGTGGGACACCTGATGTAAGGAGGGACTTCGCTGGGGGCACCTGATGTAAGGAGGGACTCTGCTGGGGACACATGATGTAATGAGGGACTCCACTGGGGACACATGATGTAAGGAGAGACTCAGCTGGGGACACCTGATGTAAGGAGGGAGTTCACTGGGGACACCTGGTGTAAGGAGGGACTCTGCTGGGGGCACCTGGTGTAAGGGGGACTCTGCTGGGGGCACCTGATGTAAGGGTGATTCCGCTGGGGGCACCTGATGTAAGGAGAGACTCCGCTGGGGGCACCTGATGTAAGGAGGGACTCCGCTGGGGACACTTGATGTAAGGAGAGATTCCACTGGGGACACCTGATGTAAGGAGGGACTCCGCTGGGGACACCTGATGTAAGGAGAAACTCCACTGGGGGCACCTGATGTAAGGGGGACTTCACTGGGGACACCTGATGTAAGGAGGGACACACTGGGGGCACCTGATGTAAGGAGAGACTCCGCTGGGGACACCTGATGTAAGGAGAGACTCCGCTGGGGGAACCTGATGTAAGGAGGGACTCCGTGGGGGACCTAATGTAAGGAGGGACTTCGCTGGGGGCACATGATGTAAGGAGGGACTCTGCTGAAGATAGTTCTTAATGGCATCGCCTGTATGTTTGCGGTTGTTGTCCTGCTGCTGAATAAATTTGGGGTCGATAACACACCTCCCTGTATGACATGATGGATAAGTATCTGCCTCTATTTCTCAGCATTGAGGACACCATTGATTGGGAAACATTGAGGACCCTAAATGCAGTGGTCGGCCAAGGAAACTTAATGCAGCAGATGAAAGACACATCATGCTTACATCAGACAATGTGCCATCACCACAGAACTGGTGGAAACCAGTGGGACCCAGGTACACCCATTTGTTGTCCAGAAAAGTCTTTCCAGAAGTGGTTTTCATGGAAGAATTGCTGCCAAAAAGCCATACCGCCAAAAGTGGAAACAAGTCTAAGCGACTCAACTATGCACAAAATGATAGGAAATGGGGTGCAGAAAAATGGCAGTAGGTGCTCTTGACTGATGAGTCAAAATTTTAAATATTTGGATGTAGCAGGAGGCAGTTTGTTAGCCAAAGGGCTGGAGAGCGGTACAATAATGTGTGTCTGCAGACATCAGTAAAGCATATTGGAGGTTGCTTGCAAGTTTGGGGCTGCATTTCTGCAAATGGAGTTGGAGATTTGGTCAAGTACAATGGTGTCCTCAATGCTGGGAAATACAGACATATACTTATCCATCATGCCATACCATCAATGAGGCATGTGATTGGCCCTGGAGCTCTGAAATTATTGATTTGGCTCCTACAGAGCCTTGATCTCAACATCAGGTCTGTCTGGGATTACATGCAGAGACAGAAGGATTTGAGGCAGTCTACATCCACAGACGATCTGTGGTTAGTTCTCCAAGATGTTTGGAGCAACCTACATGCCGAGTTCCTTCCAAAACTCTGTGCAAGTGTACCTAGAAGAGTTGAAGCTGTTTTGAAGGCAAAGGGTGATCACACCAAATATTGATTTGATTTGGATTTCTCTTCTGTTCATTTACTTTTTATTTTGTTAATTGATAAAAATAAACTATTAACACTTCTATTTCTGAAAGCATTCGTAATTCACAGCATTTTTTCACACCTGCCTAAAATGTTTGGACAGTACTGTATATTACTTGTGTATTATAACTAATAACATTTTACCAGAAGTGGTTACCCACAGGGAAAATGTAAAAATTGCTCTGGTCTGTAAGGAGTATATAGGTGCAGTACAACTGAAGTAGCTAAAATGGATCCTTCCCCTTACACAGCTCTCATTGCTGATGTGAAATCATCTACAAGTTGTTTCTTTAAAATTTAGAACATTTAACTTACCTGTAAATTTCTAAATCTTGGCATACAGGACACGGGTTTGTATTGATAGCCCATGGATTATATGCAGCTACCTTCAGTTTATTGTATGCTGACAAAACAATTTGCTAGGGCAACCCCCAAAGTGCACCATATAACCCCAGAGATTCAAGTTTTTTATTAAGCCATAAGGAGTGATCAAGACACAGAGGCAAGTATGATGTGCTCTGTACTGTACTTCATGATAAGGTAAGTTGAAATTCCCATTATCCAATTGTAATGTACAGCATAGGTAGACTCTGACAGCCCTGACCACATCTTGGCAATGTAGGGCAATTACCTTGTCATGTTTTGGGGAAGGACAAAGGGACGGAAGAAAGATGTCCTCATTGAGGTGGAAAGAAAAGACCACCTTAGGTGAAGGAGCTCTTTACAGGAAATAGCTACCAATTCAAAAACATGCCTAAAAGATGTAAAGGTTACCAGGAAGGCAACCTTACATGTGGATTATCTCTAATTGATTCAAAGAGGGAAGGCCTCTGAAGTACAGAGAACCAGGTTGGGATCCTAAGGTGACACAGGAGGTTAAATTGGGGTGTTTATATGAGCAACTCTCTCAAGAAGTTTTAATGAGGGAATGAGAATCAAGAGGTTTCCTAAAAAAAAAAATGGAAAAAGCAAAAACTTGTCCCAACAGGTATATGACTGATAGAGTATTCTCTGGGGCTTAATTTGCTGTTCTTGCACTAGACAAAATAAGACTTCCATGTGTGATGGTATATATTACAGCTGTAATGTGGAAATATCATAGTCGGAAATACCCCTATGTTTTAGGATGTGGGTTTTAACAGCCATGCCATTAAAGTCCGTGACTGAGAAGCAGGATGGAATATATAAGGGGTCTTGGGCCAGTAGGTCTAGTCTTTTTGTGAGAGGCCAAGGCTTGTCTGCCAAGGGCTTATGTACAGTATGTCTGTGTACTATGTTCTTCTGAGCCATTTTCTCCTCTATCTTGCACAACAGTTGAGGAAGAATCTTCATTGGATGCAAGGCATGAACCAGCTTGAGTTGAGCTCAAGGAATTACCAGAGCATCTACTGCGAGGCATAGAGGATCCCTGGACTCCTACATATTTGTTCAGCTTGTTGTTGAACCTGGGGGCCAGGGCGCCCACATCTGGTGTTTCTCAATTTGGACAGAGATTTTGAAACATCTTCGAGTGCAGAGACCACTCCCCCATGTCTAGGTGTTGGCAGCTTAGGAAGTCTGCCTGCTAATTGCCCACATCAGGAATGAGGACTGCCAAAAGAGATGGAATGTTAGTTTCCACCCAGAAGAGTATCAGACTTCTTTCTCTTAGTAAAGCTGTGCTTCTGGTGTCCCCCCCCCTAACGGATGGGTTATGTAGACCACTATTTTGGCATTGTCCAGCTGTATCCAGGCTGTGTGACCTTACAGAATGGAGGTCCAGGGTTGTAGAGACAATCGAATGGCTTTTAGTTCCAGGAAGGTCATGGGAAGTTTCAACTTAAGTGGAGACCAGGTCCCCTGGACATTCAGGGAGTTATAAACTCTGCCCCAGCCTGTAAAGCTGTGGTCCATTGTCACCACCTTCCAGGGTGTTGAAAGGAAAGTCTTTCCGAAGTCTAGGATAGGATTGAAGATTTACCATAGTAATAGAAATTGTTCCAGATGTAGAAAGGTTGCAAGGTTTTTATGTGAACCTGTTTACTTTTCCTAAATCCAAAGGGGACATTAAACCATCTTTTATCCGGAGGCACTAAATGCCTTCATTCAAGTTCAAAATCTTTGCATGGAATCCACCCAGAAGATGTTCTCACCTCTGTGGACATCAAGGATGCATACTTTCATGTTCCCATGTTTCCAGCACAACTCTGTTTTGCTGTGGTCACACAAAACTATAAGTTTGTGGCCCTTCCATTTTGTCTTTTGCCCCCTGAGTGTTTACCCAATGTACTAGCCCCAGTGCTAGCCTTCTGCGATCCCAGGGCAGTGAGATACCTAGATGACCTCCTGTTGAAAGAACGGTCTGCACAGACTATGTCAGACAATGTCAAATGGACCGGTGGCTCAGGTGTCCAGCTCTGGAGTCTTCTTTTCATTCTTCTAGAAGATTCTCATGACAGATGCCAGCCGGATAGACTGTGGAAAAGTCCTACACACCTTGCCCAGAAGAATCTCATCTTCCTATTAACATTTCGGAGCTCCAGGCAATTTGGTTGTTCCTACAATGCAGCACCTCTCAACTACAGGGCCCATTTGATCAGAATGCAGTTGGAAATCACCACAGTGGTGGTGTACATCAACCATCAGTGAGGAGTCTTGCTGTAGACACTCTGTGGGCTCTTCCAGATCATCCTGGTCTTCTCTCCCAAATCACAGGAAGTTCACATAGTGTGTATGGTAGCATAACTGTTGAAGCTTAGGTCATAAGCTATTGGAGAATTTCTGATTTAGTGATTCTTACCCTTTAAAAGCTAGGAAGTCCACATCACCCAAGGTCTACCATTGCACATGGAAAGCAAACTTTGCGTGATGCGAGGCAAGAAAATTTAATCCCAGGCAATACTCCTGTGGGAAGAATCCTGAGCTTTTTGGAATCTGTTTAATCTGGGTCAAATCCCAGTTCTTTCAATCTTATTCCAAAGACCACTTGCCTTTCATTCCTTGGGCAAGGTCTTTGTACAATGTGTTGCCCATATAGTCCTACTTGTACAACCCGAAGTGACTCCATCGGATCTAAACCTGGTTCTTTCCGCTCTTTAAAGACTGCCTTTTGAATCATTAAGGAGTATTTCCCTGCTGATTTTAAATTACAAGGTTGCTTTCCCGGCCTTGGTTTGCAACAAACCTTTTCTTTATCTACACAAAGTTGTCTTGAGGCCCAAAGCCTCCTTTCTCCCGAAGGTGGTTTCTTCCTTTCACCTTAACCTGAACATTGTTCTTCCATCCCTTTGTCTGACCCCCAGTACATCCCAAGGAGTTTTCTTTTTATTGTTTGGATGTGGTTAGAACTGTTTGTGTTTACCTTACAGCTACGCCTCCCTGAAACAGACTGACTCTCTTTTTGTCATTCCTGAAGGTCTCCATTTAAGACAACCTCCATCTCATTATATCATATCTCAATGACTCTGAAGAATCACCATACAAGCTTAGCGATAAGAGTACACACTTTTCTGATAAGGCAGACTCTACTAGATCAGTGGCTGCTTGTTGGGCCTTGCAATATCAGATATCTCTTTTTCTGAGCCCTTTGAACTGGGCCTGCCAACAGTTTTTATGCTGTTACAAGTGCTTGTTTTCATTTTTATTTTCAGTGTTGCCCACCCATTAGTTGAACTGCTTTTGGATGTGCCAGTTATCTCTGAATTATTTCTGGTCCTGTGTGCCTTAATGACTGATAAAGAAAACAGAATTTTTGTACTTGCCATAAATCCATTACTTGGCGTTCATTAAGGGACACAAGTCCTACCTCACTGTGTTTGTTCCTATGTCTGTTAATGAATTCCAAGACAGCAGATTTTACAATAGGTGTAAAAATCTAATTTTACTGTTTAATCTGCCAAAGTATTTGTCATTTTGGCCTGCAGATCTTCTGATACACATACCTCTGCTAGTCAGTAACATTTCTTCATCACTTTCTGTTTTACTATTTTTCCTTCTCAGTGGACAGAGGCTTTGATGCAGGTTTTTACAAATTCTTGGAATTATTTTACTTTTGTAAGTGTTTTTAATCCGTTCTTTTACTGGAGATAAAACAGAGAGTGCTATGGGTTTTTTGCTTATTTATTGAGGAGATGTGTATGGGGTCTGAGCTCTGGACATATAACTGGAAGTTTTGTGAACTACGTGATGCCATATTGAAAGGAAGATCAAAGGCTGTGTAAGACCTCCTTTAATATAGAGGTCCATCCATGAGGGTGAACATTTATCTACACGTGTGGGTGAAAGAATAATCAGATTTGATGCACAAAGAGTGGATGATTCACAGAAATACACTGGTGATATAAGGATTGATAAAGAAGAAATTTTGTTTTCTAGTTTTTTGAGTTGGACACTTATGGACTATAATTTTGTTGGATTATACATGAACATATTTTTTCACTTTGGGGATTATGATGTGATGTGTTACACTATAAACACATTCAGAATTATTTACCATATGTAATTTTTTTATTGGTACACAAAGCACTGTAGAAATTGTTTTTTTATATTTTATGTTCTGTGTATGTGATTCACATTAGTGCAAGCAGCATATAAGGGGTGAGAGAGTTAAACAAATAGCTGTATGGAAACACTGTAGTTTATATGGTGGTGCAAATTTACTGTCCAATTTGCAAAAGGTTACCAAATTTTAAAATGTAATCTAGAGATACCACACTGACGATGACCCCATTTGTAGCCAAGTCCACTAAAACCATGACCGTCCCATCCCCCTCCTTTGTAGACACACCAAAAAATTACCACATGCACAAAATCAAGCCCCATTTTTTATTGTACCCCGAAACAATCAGTCACAGATTTTTGGAATAGGAGGCAAACATTGAAAATGTGAAGACAGAGGGGTTGATTTACTAAAGGCAAATAGACTGTGTACTTTGCAAAGTGCTGTTCGAAAGCTTATGTAGGCCCCTTTCACACGGGCTTTCAGGCGGACCTGATCGGATGCTGTATTCATCCCTATGGATCGGCGGATGTCAGCGGTGACATGACTGATCTGATCCTGTCCGTGAAATCCAGACAGATGGAAACCCTATTTTCCATCCATCTGGCAGATCAGATCGGATGGTATCAGATGAAAACGGACAGGCTGACCATTTTTATCTCCCCATAGAGGAGTGCGGGGCTCTGACAGGTCCATCTCTGCTCAGTGAGCGGAGATGGACCTGTCATCCGCCTGATCAGCTCATTAGATCAATCCCCCATTGAGCAAAATGTTGTCCGCCGGGCGGAAAGCCCATGTAAAAGGACCTCAAATGTGTGGAAGCTCTGCTGACTTCCATCATCCATTCATGTGCAAGCAAACGTGCTGTTTTTTTTTTTATTTTCCTTGCATGTGATTGGTATTTTTTGAAAAGTGAATCTTTACCTCATTTACTAATCTCTGGAGCAACTGCACTTTGCAAAGTGCACAGTCTATTTGCCTTTAGTAAATCAACCCCTACATTGGCTTTTATTGTATTTTAAACATGTGTACTGCACTGATTGACTTGATTGTGATGATTAGAGTCCTAGAGGATACAACAGGAGTCATTTTTTCAGATGGCCAAGTTAATTGGATGGGATCACATAGGATTGCGTTTGACCTTGCTGCAAGGGTCAATATACTAAGGTATGAGTGTACCCAAAGGGGTAAGGCTGGCCATACAATATGCAATTTTCTTGTACAATTTTCCATTAGATTTACCAAAACCATATAATATGAGGTCAAACCTAAACACTTACAATTTATATGCAATCAGGCAAGTCCTTGCACTATATAGTTGAAGATAAATCTAAAGGAAATTGAATAAGAAAACTGTATAATGTATGGCCAGCTTTAGTTATGGTGGCGGTTTCCAACTTTCATATACCTTCTGAGCTTGCTTGGAGTAATTTCACATAGACTGTTTCAATGGATGTGATAACACAAATTTGTGCATACATATACAGACTTTTTTGGATCCACATAATAAGGATTGTTGATAGATTCTGATTTATTGAGTATGATTGAATCTTTTCGTTTAGAGTTTTTGTGTCTACAGCACATATTGAGGTTTGACATCACTGTATTAGGAGCACAGAAATTTTTTTCATTCCATAATTGGGTGATATTTCACTTTTTTGCCTGCAGCTCTTTTTTTTGTGCTAGTGCGTAGGATATTTGTTTATACATTATTAGACATGCATATACATACACACAAATAAAGTCTGACAGGAGGCGCTACATTTATTTTAATTAGGTTTAATAATCTCTGGTTGCCAGAATACATGCGTTACAAGCTCACAATTTAAATGTGCTCCTTTCAAAAATTGCCAAGAATATTTTACAAAAAGAAAAATCGTGCATTTTTCTTTTATTTCTCATAGTCATCAGTCCTGCTGCATGAAAACCACAAAAATACAAGGATTTGACAGGAAAGACCACGTCTATAAAACATTACAGGGCACAGGTAAAAAATGCAGGTTTCCCTTTTTTTTATCATAAACATCTGCTTTATCTTTTGCTGTAATACAAACATAATCTGTCACATACTTGGCCTTTATTTTTATTTTTTTTATATATCTTTATATATATATATATATATATTTATATATATTTTTCCCATACACAAAGCTTTACAAGTAGAAGCAGGTATCAAACCTTGTGACACCACATTCATAGCATTAAAGCATTACAAACATTCAACAATGAGCCAGAAAGTAGGGCACTTCTGTAAGTACAAGTGACAGAGCTACTGGAACGATACCCTCTGCTGTCATCTTCTGGGATTGTCTGTGTGTGGCCTGATTGATTCTGCCTGGCAGACTGATGCTAATTCATTCCTGCTTTTAAGGCGCTGGACCAATTTAGGCCTGTGGGGCAGCCAGAACTGCTTGTGCTGTGTGTAAGTCGATTTCCCGTTCAGCTTGCTCTGAACACAGTTCTCGTCAAACTGCTGGTGCTTTATATGAACAAAGGAAGCAGTGTGTGTTTGCAAATGCTTTGTGTGTTTGCTCCTTGCGAATATCCTATCAAGATAAAGGCATAAGCATGTCTTTTTAACAGTTTTAGGGCTTGTTTTCAACTTCTCTTCTGTATAAAAAAATGTCAGCTAGAATATGAATGTTGTGGGTTACACAACCTTGTTTTTTGAGTTTTAAAACTTGTAAAGATTGCTTAAAGGGTCTGTTTACTGTTAAAGGGCTTTTCCATGTTAAAAATTGTATTTTTCGGCACGTCAAAGCAGACCATTATTTGAAGATTGCATAAAACCATGATGACAGTCTTGCTGAGGCGGATAAGTTAAAGCGGAGTTCTGGCAAAAGAAAAATGTTTGGTTTTTTTTTGGATCCTATTGCTACTGTAGTTAAAATAATAATATACAATGATCTAGGTATATTTTTCAGATATATAAATTCTTTACTGTAAAATATCATTCCTCCATTTGTGGCCCTTTCCATCATTAATGTGGACATGTGAAGCCCAATCGTGATTGCTTCCTGGAATATGTATGGAGAGGTGTATGCTTACCCAGCATGCACCTCTCGATCTCACGCATGCGCGATTCTCCGGCAGCCGAACAGTACTGCCCAGAGACTCCTGGGAAATGATGTGTCATCATTTCCCAGGAGTATAGGCAAGGGAGGAAGTCTCGAGGAACTCCGCGGACCAGGAAGTGGCAGATTACAAGGACTACATAGCAACAGGGCATTTAGGGTAAGTATGATTTTTTTTTCCTCCAAATGTTTGTTTATAGGTTTAAAGGAGTCATTTAAATGAAATTTTTTTTTTAGGGTGGAACACCGCTTTAACAGTAACAAAAGGACTGAAATTCTTATCTTTCCTGGAGAAATGCTGTTCCAGGCTCCTTTAGTGCTGATCACAAGTGTGAACGCCTAAATGCTTGGTCACATCATCTCTGCTGAAGAGAGGATCAGCCAATCTAAATGCCTGGTACACACTAATATTTGTTTTTAATTCAACCCAGCAGGTTAAACAAAAAAAAAACTGCTCTGGTTGGAGCCGCTGTACTAACCATCCGACGTTAGTATAGCGATCTCCCCCGCTGAGCTGTTGTGTTCTGACAGGGACAGACTGCCCATACATGGTTCAAATCTTGGCCGGTTCCTGCTGAACCAGCCGAGATAGAACCTTCTATGGCTGGCTTTAGGCAACTAGCTTTTTTAATAGAGGTTATCAAAAGCAGCCTATATACAGTATTCTTTGCTTTTAAGGTTAATCCTTAACTGGCCATACTTATGGCTGAACAAAAAAATGTAAGTGATCAATTTATCCACTCTATATAGCGCAGATGGACAAATCCTCTGCTGAGGCCATAGTATTTTGACAGCTGACCCTGCCTGGATCTGATTGGATGCAGCTGCTGTTTAGTCAACAATCCTCTGCCTGACTCTTTTCGATTTTTCAACCATGGATGTCAGGTGGAAGGCAACTAACAGAGCTACCCACTAAGCGAATTTCAACTGGCTCATAAAGAGGGAGTCCACCTGAAAAAAAATATTAAAAGCCAGCAGCTACAAATACTGCAGCTGCTGACTTTTAATAAAGGGACACTTACCTGTCCTGGAGTCCAGCGATGTTGGCAGCCGAAGCCGAGCAACAGCTCGGCTCTCGGCTGCTGCCGCCGCCATTCTCTATGAGGGAATAAGGAAGTGAAGTGTTGTGGCTTCACTTCCCGGTTCCCTACTGCGCATGCGCGAGTCACGCTGCGCATCCTAAGTGGTCCTCGCTATTTCCTGGGACCTGTTCGTTTCCCAGGAGACAGCAGGGGGGTGCGGGAGGGGGCATGACTCCCGCGGGAGTCTATTCCTGGAAGTGGGTGCAGATACCTCTCCAATACAGGTATCTGCACCCCTCTCCCCCCTAAAAGGTGCCAATTGTGGCACCAGAGGGGGGGGAGGAATCAGATGAGCGGAAGTTCCACTTTTGGGTGGAACTCCGCTTTAAGGAACCAGCCAAAACTCAATCCGTGTATATCCAGGTTTAGATTATGCAGTTCATGAGGTACTAATCAGATTCAGGTACTAATTAGAGCTGGAGTAAATTTGCTAAAGTCCACACTATGGGTGCACACTATGAGTAAATCGGAAGAAAAAATTCCATACGAGGCACGATCGTTTGATTTTCGTATAGTGTGTACACCACTTTCGGCATTCGATTTAGACTTTGCAAATGAAAATTTCCAAAGGGACAAACTCTAAAAAAAAAAATTGTACGTGAACAGAACAAATGATTAATGTGTACTGTTTTCGTATGACTACAAAATCCCTTTAACAATAACAAGACCAAGTTATTAAGCAGTGAACTTACTAATAAGTACTTAAAAATAAAAAAAACCCACAGAAATCTAGCCTCCTTATAGTAAGCGACTTCTAGCTATTGGAAGAAGAAGCAAGAGTACAATTAAACTTCCTCTATTATTATACAGGATTTATATAGCACAACAGTTTGCGCAGCACTTTACAATATAAAGGCAGACAGTACAGTTGAAATACAATCCAAGACAAGAGGGTTAGGAGGGCCCTGCTTGTGAGAGCTTACCAACTCTCTTAGTCCAGTCACATATTTCACTCGTATCTACCCCCTCCTTTTTTCCCTTCTCTTTTATAACTTTTGCTGACAATGTAAAAAAAAAAAAACTGCATAACTTCAATTTTTTGCTGAATATTAGAAACGTTCCCAGGCACCTCCGAAAAGCGATGGGCATTGTTACTTTTCTGTTCCCTAGATGCAGTTTAATTGCACAGCATTCGTTATCGGGCCTGTGTGGAGGCCTTAATGAGAATTCTAAACAATAAGTGCTTGTAACCTCAGCTGGGCTCCTGCGGTGGGAGAGACTGACCTTTATGTGTGCACCTGCACTGCTTTCATCTTTAAAGTGGTCTTGACAAAACAGAATGCAAATGACACTAACAGCAGGGTTTAGATCAGGATGGAAAAAGTCATATAAGGCATCTCTTTTAACATCAATCTAACCTAAGTACATAGGGCTTTATTTTCTAAAGGTATTAAATTTACCCCCAGCTTTGCAGGTTGCTGCATTATGTAAATAACCTGTCAATGTTGTAAGATTATGTATTTTTATGAAAAAAAAAAAAATCCTGTTAACTGACACTGCTATAAAGCAAATGCCTAATTTACAATTACACTTTTGCTGAAACCTCCCAGTCTACCCAAATCTAAACTAGAACCTTCCATCCAGATGCTTCCTTAAAGTGGTTGTAAACCTTTACATAGTGAAGTGACTGGCCTCAGGTGATACACAGAGATGAAACAAATCCTCCTACATTAACTGTTTATCTGCCGTCTTCTCTTCTCTACATACGTTCAAAGTCCAGGATTTATAAAGCTTGCCTAAGCTCCCAGAAAAATGGGGCGGAGATCTGAAATTACATTCTGCAGGGCTCAGTGAGGAGAGCTCTGACAGCTGATTGGAGGGAATGGACACACCCTCCTTCACACAGCACACAGGAACAGAGCTGAAGTTGTCAATCATTTGGAGGTCACTCCCCAGTCACAATTTTTCTCTTGGTGTTAGGAAAACTTGTCAGAAGTGATTCATGCTGATAGCAAAGGAATGAGGAGTTAGACAGACATGACACTTAGTGCTCTGGATTGAGACAAGTACACACTATAGAGGGATATGAAATCTTCCCATGCGCTAGCCGTGCTGTGTAGTAGGACTACTTATAGAATGGAATGGGGTCGTGCCTCTACAGTAGAGACGCAAGGAGTATTTAAGTCCCATGGGAAGGTATTACAAAGGCTTGAAAAGAACATGAACACATTTTGTCACTGAGGCTGTAAACACCGAAGGAGGCCACAAAGATTAGGGACAGGAAATAGGCATCTGGGTGGGTGGGGGTTTTCTATATTAGATTAGTCGGCTAGGGAGGGTCGGCTGTGTTTTTTGATCAGTAAAAAAGTAGGTGCACTTTAAAAACCAGGAGAAAAATATTTGAGCTGCCATTGCTGATGTGAACATGCTATAAAAGGTCAGCAACAGCCACTCCTATATTTGTACAGTAAAAGGTTCCCCACTGCATTGATGAAATTAATTGAAACAACTGAATTTATTTAATAAGGTGAAGAGCAATGTGCAAAATTGCTGACCATACTGATCATAATATAGCATACAAGTACCGTTGCACACTGTATTCAATTCTGTTGAATGAAAGATAGGCTTTAGCCCAGATCCCCGCCCATTGGTCACACCCCCTGACATGTTTCACCCACATTGGGCTTAATCCATTAATTAATTCTTAATTGGGATGTCTGGGGAATCTGGATGCTAAACATAGAAAAAAAAATTGATAGGGGAGGGAGTCTGCAAATTGAATAAAACACTCAGCATTATGATCAAAGGCTCTCAAAGATGGTCAGAAGTGAGTAAGCAAAAGATCATAATCTGATAACAAAGAATACATTAAAAACACATACTCAGCCATGATAGTCATTAATTTAAAAAGGCTGCAGTTAAGGTATGAATGTCCATACTCCCATCCCAACTGAAACCAATTCCTTACATAAGGCTACCACTTAGATCAAGTGGATACATTTATTATTAGGACTGTTCTTCAAGAATGGAAAACCCTGATACTGTAACTGCATTAGTGGGTCAGCCCTGTTTCTACCCACTCATGCTCACATGCTTGGGGGTTGAGAGTTGAGATATAGAGTTCAGTTTGTATATGCCTTGGTGAGTGAAGCGTGGTACTGTATGGTTTACCATTTTTTTTTTTTATTGATTTATTGTACCTACAATTTTAAAACATTTTGTTTGTTGCCAAGATCACTAGCCTTGCTGACCAAAAGGGAAGCAAAGGAAACCCAAAGTAGAAAGGTAAAATTTTCGGATTGTTTTGACATGCAGCTTTTTACTGAATGTGACCTCTGATTATGCATTTCTTTCATATAATGTTCCGTTTAAATTGTCCATATTTGTGATGCATTTACTTTATGAAAGTGTTTGAACCCAAAATGTGTATATGTACATCCAGGGCTTTTTTATATGTAAAAGTTAAAAAGTTATAGTGTGCAGAAATTCATAACAACCTACCAGTTTCCAATGGCCTAACTACACTCTAAACTGCTCCAAAGGATACAGCACACCACTGCTCCTAAACGTACTAAATAAACCCATACCATCAAATATTTTTCTAAAATGGTACTGAATAACTGCAGATATGTATGAATTCTTACAAAGGTGTGACAAGAGATTGATCTAGGCATGATATAGGAATAAGAAATGCCCTGGCTTACACGTTATTGTTGTATCAATTGTAACAGAACAAACATAGCCATGGCACACATGGAGACACAAAAGAAATGCAGCAGTATAGTACGTAACCAATCAGCATTTGGATCTGATTAGTCTAGTGCAAGTTTCACAACAGAATCAATTGCCTCATGGGTTAATACATTGCTGCACATTTGTATTTTGATACTAGGTATTGCTCACAGACAAAATAAACTAGACACAAACAATTGCTGCTCAAAGCATAAAAACAGGTCTTCTTCATAAGGTCATTCTTCATGCAAGTAATTAAGTTACACCAAAGGGTGACAGACTACACAAAAGGACTAAACCATAGTCTTTGGCAGTTGAATAGTGAGCTTTTACACAAACCTCCTTAAAGGGCTTTTCCCCTTTTCTTCCTCAAGTTGTCATGATATTTTCCTCAAGGTTTAATTTGAGGCAGTTACAAGTAATCAACTGACATCCATGCAGCTGACAAAGCTCCCCCAACTTGACTCAGAAGTCAAGCAACTTAGATACCCAGTCAGTTAGCAGAAGGAGGAGCTCTGTCAAGTATACTATTGAAATTCCTATCAAGGGATTGGTTGTACCTAGTTTATCAGACTACTTAACTGAACCATGAGATACCTGGATCTGAGTGGAAGAAAAAACACTGAGATGTATTTCATCCAATATCTTATTGTATGTTTTCTATCATATGATCAACAAAATGGACATTATAACAAATCTTGATATTTCAGCTCAATAGGTCACATCTTTTCTGTCTTAATTGTAAATAACCTCTAAAGCTTTTTGCAGTTCTTAAATAAATATATTTTTACAATAGTTTTTTTGCCTCAATGGACCAGTATATCAAGAGGGGTTCTCTGCAGTCTGAATTCTTTGGCACCAGCTGCTACTTGTGGCTGATATTTTGATCTACCAAAGGTACACTCATAAAATTAAAAAAATAATGTGGAAATAATATACCTTTTTATGGCGTCCTTTAGGTAATTGTGCATCATGGACAGTATGAAATATTCACTTTGATACCCTTGGGTGTCTACTGGCAAAATAGAATAAAACTAAATTTGCTTATATTACAGTCCATTGTCAGCCTATACTCTTATGGTGCGATGGTGTCCATTCTGAAACCCCTTTCTGAAGCCTTTTATCTTAAGCAATGATGTATATTCTATTTGATTCCTCTTATTTTATTTCCATTTCATTTTTTTGGAAGGAATACATTAATATTTTGTTAATGTAAGGATCATTCTCTGCAGGCATTGTATTGCATTTGTTAGAAAATGATGAAGACTAGCACAAAGAGTATACTATGCCACCCATGCTAGAGAAGATTTTAGTCTTCTCCCATATTTTATGTCCACTACAGTTTGCAACCCTGAGTTGTTATTGTAGACATCCTTAGAGAAATAGGATTCATTGCTACATCAGGTCACATGCTACATGTGTGCTCCTGGAGTTTTAGCTCCAACCTGTATCCTGACTTGGCTCAGCATTTCTTTTTTTCATTACTAGGCATTGCCCATGGTCAAAGGTAGAACTTTGTATCTGAGTTGTAGGAAATGCTTTAGCTGTGCACTTGAAGGATAAACACAAACAACTGTCATGCCATTTGCAAAAATAAAACCATAGGCCTGCTGTATCTTTCCCTGAGCAAACAGTTTTTGCTAGACATGGGCCACCCAGCTCAGTGGTACTTTAAACTTGTTTTGCCAGGAACATTATCTTCGTGCAAAAGCAGCATGTAGCAGGCCTTCTAGACATGAAATAGGGTACGATTTGACGCAGTGCAAATTCTTTAATGCACTTAAAAAAAAAACTAGTGTGAGTTTGATGCTTTAGTTTAACTACACAAAAAGTGACATGCAGTTATATGTATATATCTAAACAAGATTGCTTATCTGTGCCACAAAAAGAAAGTGTAGAAGAGAAGCATCAAATGTCTTGTCTGCAATTCTTTTTGTTCAAAATAAAATTGCACATTGAAATGCTACATTCTGTTTTAAATAAAGCAAAAAATGTAAAAAAAAAATATTCTGATACCTGAAAAAATATCATTCTGCTATATAGATATATGTAAATGCATTCATATTTGTGATTGTATGCAGTTGTCTATGAAATATACATGATATCACAGTCGCCATCTTAGTAAAATGCAGCTTTTGTCTTGCCTGAGGAAGGTAGGTAGTAGGAAAGGGACAGAAAATTGATTTAGATGAAAAGACTGACAAGGAAAGGGTGAGAAGCCAGTGAGATATCCTCAGTGAAAGTGATTGATCTAATTCCAGATACTGTAATTTGGCATCGATGTGCCGTTTAGTGTGCTTCTTTTGTGTTTGTTCTCTTTTAACAGAATGATACGTAGCATTTTGAAGTGCTGGAGAATTGCATTAGCTATACACTTACTCAAGAAGAGTAAAGGTTGCCAAGGCAGCTGATTCTTTGACTTTACAGCCCTCTCTGTGTTACCTAGATAATATGGACTGCTTTGTTGAGCATATTTTGATTGGAGTATCCTTGTTTGGTTTATCTGGATTTTTTTCTGTATTAAATATAACAGTCTCAAAAGTGTTTCTTTTTTTGCAGTATCATTTAATTGGCAGCTTTTGACTTTGTGTTGCACAGGGCCTTAGCTGCAGCTAACTCCCTCCTTTTCTAGAGCCCTGAATTTACCTGCTGATTTTGTAATGCAGTCTGTGATGTGTATCTGGTGGTAAAAAAAGAGGAAGTTTACTGGTTAGGCTGCAAAAAAGGAGGAAAGGATTGAACAAAAGATGTGTTCCTCCTAGGTTAGGTGCAGGATGGACTGGTGGAGCTTTCCAGTGAAGACTGGGACAGTCGGCGCGTCAGAGGAGCAATGCTGGAGTCTGCTAGTGAAGAAGTAGGAAAGAGTTTGTACCACCCAGTGACACAGGAACTTAAATCAAGCTCTTCAAGTAGGATTTGTGCCATCCCCATAAAGCATTTGTGATCCATTCTTCCATAGTCTCCCCAAACAATGACCTGTGGAAGACATACAGATAGTACTTTTTGATACATCAATGCATGAAAGATATTCATTCATGGATTAGTATCCTAGTGCATATGGTATGATGTATAGTGTATATCACTAATATCATTTCTTCCACATTATAGAGCATACAGACTTATCTTATGCAAGACCCACTCTAATTTCCTACTGTGGCTTAAAAAGCATACTGGTCAATTTAAAAAAAAAAATGAATATATAGTTAAGTGTTGCCTGCTTGTGATTTAAAACAATTTAGAAATGGGTATCTGTATACACATTAGAATATACCTTCTGTTCCTTTACAGGTGGATGGTAGACTATGCAGTATCTGTCTCTGCAGCTCTTCTCTACTCTATGGTTTAAGGTTCATAAAGCTGGCTATGGAGCCCATAAATTTCTGTATTTCTAACATATACTAACATAATACATTTTGAATCGTAATAGCTTTAAATGTATTTTACTTCAATAAAGAAATGATTTTGTCGTTTGGTATGCTGATTTTCTAAAGCTCACCTGTAATACCTTCCCCTGAGGTCCTTCATCAAACTGAAGAACCTGTTGATATACTGGATCCCAAGTTTTCTTTGCTGTCCTTGTCTTCTTCTTTGACAGGCAAGCTCCATTCTCTATCAGGTAGACCTTAATATATGGGGCTGTACATCAAAAATAAAATAATTTTAAGTTATGAAAAGAAAGAGTAGGTAGGTCATTATCAAAGCCTGGGTCTTATCCAGCCCTTAGCTCAGCAATAGTTTCAGACATTTTAATAACCCCCTTTCCATTGGCAGGAGCTGGCATTTAAAGTGTGGAGTAATACCAAGCTGGTAGAAGGGGCTCCTGATTGTGCAGCGCTGTGATTGATTGCACCATGCTGATATCATCAGAAGGCCTTCATACCAGCTCCAGATCATTGGTACTTAACCGTTAGCCGTCTGTGACAGTTCAATTACAGTTCAGGAGGTGTAAATGGAGTGTGCCCCAGAACAAGACCGCAACGCATATATGCGACCTGCCACCTCATATATATGTGTACAGCTGTCGCAAAGAGGTTAAAACATCCACCACTTGAAAAGAACACCACACTTTTTCCACATTCTGTGGAATTTGCTGGTTTTAATTGAAGGGTAATTGTGTTATTTAAAGTAGTTGAAAACCCCATTCATGAAATTTGACCTAAGCACATCTATCTGTAGTGTTTACTTATCTCTCTCCAGAGCTCTAAGTGTCATTTCTCTCTGGTGCTCTGTTCCTTACTTACTGTTATCAGCAGTCACTTCTGATAAGTTCTCTGACACAAGATAACAGTGGCTGAAAATTTGTGTTGGAGAGGGAAGTTAGAGAGAGATGCGCAGGGAGCCTGTCTATTCACTACAGCTCTGCAAGTTCCTTTGTTCCTCTACCCATGTGTAGGGGGGGTGCGGGGGGTGGGCTGTCCCTTTCCTCCAATCAGCTCTCACACAGTGTAAGTCCAGACTCCCCACCCACTGCTGAAAGAGGTAGAAAGATTTCTAACACGATCTGCACTTTCCAAAGAGTATAGAAAGGGGAAGACAGCAGGTTTACAAGTAAAACGTATGTAGGGAGATTTGTTTCATCCCTGTGTATCATCTGAGGCTATTCACTTCACTGGGTATATGTGAGGGTTTACAACCACTTTAAGAAAATATTGTATAGCTACACAGTTTTTTAAAGTAAAGAAATTACTATTAGTCTTTTGATAGAAAAGTGAAGACAATATGCCATTAGTAAATAAACCTTTAACATTTAATTCCTAATTAGAAGCTGCAGAATACTCCCACACAAGTGACAGTGCCTAGAGACCCTCTTGTGCTCTAGCCCCAGAAGACTGATAGATGTACAAAAACACTCTGATTATTTGGGGTTGGGTTTGGGGGTGAGGGTGAATCTAGAAAGAGGAAGAGCTGTTCCAAAGAGACACTGTTCAATGGAATAATTGGGCCTGTTCAATTTTTGAAATACCGGTATATAGTTTTCCTAAGTCTAGGTCTGCTTTAACCACTTACGGACTGCCTGCCGTCGTTATACGTCGGTACTTTGAAGAAGGATATCGTTGTTATGGCAGAAGCTAGCTACCATAACTCTGGTATCCTCTTCTTCAGTGGGCGGTCTGCTTTCAGATAAAAGTGGTCTCTGCGGCAGATTCGCTCTGGTGCCCTCCAATGCTTACCGGAGCCGCTGGCAGCGCCGGAGGCGATTGGATCCTGTGTTCTGTTAGGTATGGAGACGAGTGAGGGGAAGATGGCCCCCACCTGTCTCCATACAATTGCAGGGCGGAAGCGACGTCAAAACGTCACTTCCGCCCATAGATCTTAAAGAAACATTTTTTTTTTTTACTACATTTTTTTTTTAATTGCATTTTAGTGTAAATATGAGATCCTGTCATGCTTTTTTTTCTATTACAAGGGATGTTTACATCCCTTGTAATAGGAATAAAAGTGACACAATTTTTTTTTTTTTTTTTTAAAAGAACATTTTAAAAAATAAAAAATAAAAGGTAAAATAAATAAGAAAAAATTTTTTTTAAACGTCCTCCGCCCCACTGAGCTTGCGTGCAGAAGCAAACGCATACGTAAGCAGCGCCCGCATATGAAAACGGTGTTCAAACCACACATGTGAGGTATTGCCACGATCGTTAGAGCGAGAGCAATAATTCTAGTCCTAGACCTCCTCTGTAACTCAAAACGTGCAACCTGTAGAATTTTTTAAACATCACCTATGGGGATTTTTAAGGGTAAAAGTTTGTCGTCATTCCACAAGCGGGAGCAATTTTGAAGCGTGACATGTTGGGTATCAATTTACTCAGCATAACATTATCTTTCACAATATAAAAAAGAAAATTGGGCTAACTTTACTGTTTTCTTATTTTTTAATTTTAAAAAAGTGTATTTTTTCCAAAAAAAAAAGTGTACTTGTAAGATCGCTGCGCAAATACGGTGTGACAGAAAGTATTGCAACAACCACCATTTTATTCTTTAGGGTGTTAGAAAAAATATATATATAATGTTTGGGGGTTCTAAGTAGTTTTCAGGCAAAAAAAAATGTTTTTACCTTAAATTTGGTAAAACACCAAATCTCAAAAAGAGGCTCGGTCCTTAAGTGGTTAAGTACACTACATTAAAAGTTGTGCTCTATGCACACTTTCCATTACATACATCTAACAACCCTTATACCAACTGATCACACCTACTCCAATCTCCACCTGCTTTCAGATAAAAGCCGAATCTACTGCATCAACACAGGTCACTTCACTCCTAAGATATCCCAAAAATTTGCAAATATATTTACATTCTCTTACATTTAATTTTTACTTTTGTATTCCATATCTATGCAGTGGGGGAGGCATCTGAAATTCCTGTAAAAAATCCTAGCTGTCGATTGATTTTGAAATGTAAAAAAAAAAGGCATGGCTTTTTTAAAAAACCTGATATCCTGCAATGAGAGCCCTTTACAAAGGAAGTCTCAGCTACCACAATTCCTACCTGCATACTCTCATTTACCTGGAATAGATTTGGAGCCAGGTTTTGGAGTAAGGCCTCTGGCCTGTATCACTTCCACTTCAAGCTGACCATTCCTGTCCATCATACCAATGTTTACATCTCCTGGAACACAAATAGGCCTGTGTTACGTTACATGAAATTTGCTATGGAAATATAAAATGCATAAAACCCCTTCAGGATCTATGAAAAGAACAAGAAAAATACAGCAAGCAGTACGATCTTTTTTCTACTTTGACTCCCTGTCGTTACCAGAGCAGCTCACAATTCTTGATAGTCTGAGGCTTCTATAAAAAGCAGTTTGTGTTTATTTCTCTAATAATAATTTAGTAATTATGTCTCTTTTTTTTAATCTAGAAGGGCTATATAAATGTCTGACGTCATAAACCGGAATCATTTATTGTTTGTGCTCCCTAGATAATAGGGTGCTATGATATGCTAAGAAGGCGTGGACACATTCTTTCTGCTTAGAAACACTGCTTCACGCTTTATTCTTCCACTTGTTTATGACTGTCAGAGCTGCGGAGAACATGTAAATATGTAATTCAGTCATGCACTCATTAAAAGATTCATTAAGATTAAATACTGCTAGTATAAATACCAGGATCTGTCTTTATGTTAAAGTGACACTAAAGTAATTATTTTTTTTTTTTTAAATAACAAACATATCATACTTACCTCTACTGTGCAGTTCGTTTTCCACTGAGTGGCCCCGATCCTGGTCTTCTGGGGTCCCTCGGTGGCTCTCTCGGCTCCTCCCCGCTTCAGATAACCCCCTGGAAAAAGCGCTCTCCTGGGGGTTTACCTTGCGGGCGCACTCCTGAGTCCAGCATTCGGCGTCCATAGACGCCAAATGCAGGACTCGGCCCAGCCCCCCGGCGGCCGCATCATTGGATTTGATTGACAGCCAATGGCTGCGCTGCTATCAATCTATCCAATCAACAGCCGAGAACCCCAGGCAGAGAGACGGCGCATTCCTGTGGGACAAGTTCGACGGTTCAGGTAAGTAAAACAAGGGGAGGGGGCTGGGGGCCGGTCACTGACAGGTGTTTTTTCACCTTAATACATAGGATGCAATAAGGTGAAAAAACACTTATCTTTACAACCTCTTTAACTTCCTCCAATTCCCTGCATAGCAGCAGACTGAAAGATGGGGGGCCAGAAAAAAGTCCATCAGTTGCATTGCATTTAACAGTGTTTTTAATCTAAACGCTCGTACACACTATAAGAAAATCAAGCGAGAATTTTCGTCCAAATAACTTTTGTACGATTTTCGTGTAGTGTGTACACAACTTTCTGCAGCCGATTCTGACCTTCTGAACATAAGGCCGATTCCGAAAATTTCCGAAGGGATAAGCTCCAAAACTTTTCTCGTATGGGAACAGAATGAATGATTTTTGCTTAATGTGTATCGTTTTCATACGATTTTTCATACATAAACGAAAGACTGCGCATGATCAGAAAAAATAAACAACAAAAGAAGCCTTTGTCATACGAAAATTTTCGTACGAATTTTCTTTCATTGGTTCCGATTTGCTGTGAAACAATGAGGAAAATCGGACCATCGCTCGCCTGATTTTTTTATAGTGTGTACTCCACTCAATTCTGGAGATGCACGCGTTGATTTTTATCTGATCCACCATTCAGTCAAATCATTTAATTGGCCAAGTATCTGAAATGATCACTCCATACATCACCAATGGCAAACTTGCCAGATTTCACCCGATCACTTTAAATATCCAAAGTCAAGTACAGTAGAAGCCGCTGACTTTTGCTGTGAAAAGGATTGTTTTGTGCCCCAGGAAACAGTTTGCTTTATTTTAACCTGGAAAGACAAAAACAACACTTCCTCTGACTTAGGATCAAATGAAACAATATAAGGACAATATCTTGAGCAAATGCTTGCGCAAAATATCAGATTGTGCCAACCCATTGAATCATTTTCATCTTTTATTTTGTTCTGTGAAATCAGTCAAAATATCACAAAAAATGACAATAGTTGTGAAAAGATCATTATTTCTTAGATTAATTCAAACTGTGGAAATCATTGGTTCAACAATCAGATTGAGGTGTGAATGCCAAATTTTACACTCACATCTAGTCAAGTAGCCATGAGGGAATAATGACGTTACCAGTAAACGAATGACATTTTTAGGCATTTTCTTTTCTTTTTTTTTTACCTAGTGATCTGGCCAGTAACACACTTCCGGTCTTAGGGTGCCTCCACTCTGGATGGAGGTGCAATAGAGACACCATTAAAGAGCAGCATTGTCAATCAGTGGAGAGGGTAGCATTAGATGCAATAGCAGCTGTAGTTAGGCTTGCCTAACAAATTAAAGCCAAACTTCAACTAACACATTTTGGAAAGTTTACAGCTGCAGTTTTTTTTCTTTTAGGATAAAGGTTTTGCATATGTTTTATATACAAAAAATAATTGCACTAGTAATACACAATAAAGTGCAGTGCATAGATAAATAACTTAAAAAACTCTAAACAGTTAATGTGCAAAAAAAAGTCCTTATGATGAATATTTCATATATCAAGTCCAACTGAGTAGAGTAACTTAATTAAAAGAATCCAACACCAAGTAATCGTGCAGAGCTTCCAACAAAACGATACTTCACACCCAGTGAGCAGGGACGCTTACCAGATGGAGTGGACCACCTACTGCTAGGATGGTCAAACAAGCAGGCAGAATATCCCTCTGCGAGGTGTACAATGGCAACTCCTCTACGATATCTCTAGTATGGAACCATAGCCTCTCCCTAAGCACACTCAGACAGACCACAGCAGGGATAATGCAGTCAAATAATAGTCATAAGGAGAGAAAGGAACTCCAATAGTGTGATACCATTCGGACAATTTATTGAAAAATTAGCAAAAAAGCCAAAGGGCTACTTACAAGGTTAAAAACATCAATCTCACATGTAAAAAAACAGATCTGCCAGCAAACGTTCAGATACGAACACCCGCGCTTTCAGGTAACATGGGTCGCGATGGCGGAGCTACGCGCTGACGCCATCACGACCCATGTGAGCCAAAAGTGCAGGTGTCCATATCTAAAAGTTTATCTAAAATCTATCTAAAAGCTGCAACTGCAATGCAGAGTATTGAGGTCAATGACTTAGATATGCAGTATAGCAAAGTTGTGTAAATAACAGGACTGGACAGACAGAATTACAAAAACTTTTGTATTTACTTGTTTCGCTTTAAAATATACTGGTAATCAGAAATTAGCCTCTGTTGTGCAACATTAAGTTTTGTTCACACCTAGGTGGTTTTGGGTGTTTTTCTGCTCTAACCCTCAGCTCTAAAAATGCCCAACAAGACAAATCCGATTCATTTCAATGGCCCCTGTTCACATCTGAGCGTTCTGTCACCTAAAGCAAGACGCCGTTGCTCAAAAAAGTACATGAGCTTCTTTTTTTGGCAGATTACAAGCATTTTAATTCTTTTACATTGGTGACCTTTTAAACTTCAAAACGCCTGTACAAAAACACTGCAAAAACTCAGCAAAAACGCCCGAAGAAACATCTGAATAACGCCTGTAAAATAGCAATGCCTAGGAGCCTTACAGTTAAAGGATAACTCCACTTTCATGGGGGAAAAAATAGCAAATAAAGAAAAAATAATATAGCGCATATGCTGGTGTCACTAATCCTTTCATAATTGAATGTTATTAAAGATTACCTTTCCTTTTCAATCTGCAGCCAATGTAATTTTTCTGAGAATACATCGCAATATGGCTACCTGGTGTTTTCTGTACACAGAGTGTGTACTGACCACTCCCCAGAAACATCATTTCCTGTTTGTGTGATTGTGTGCTCACCAATTTTCCCAGAAGTCTGCCTAAGATACAAGTCAGATTTCAGGCATCCCTTGCAACAAAAATGTCTTTTTTTGAGATATACTTTCAATAGGAACCCGTCTAAAGGGATGCAGGCCCAGCAGATTTCCTCATTAGTGCCCTGTAGCTCCACACCTGACAGTTAATTATGAAACCACTCCCATTAGACCCACTCAGTACAGAGGCACAGAGAAACACACCGGGATTTCTTCAGAATAACAAAAGGTAGGAATCTGCATCAAAGTTTGTTATAACTGTAATAAAATCAAAAACTGCTATAACAAAGTATTAGTGTAAGGGTGAGCACACTTATGCAACCATATTATTTTAGTTTTTTATTTTTACTTCCCTCCACCTAAATATTACAGTTTGTTGTACAGTTTATAGGTCACATTAAAGGTGGAAACAATTCTGAAATGATTTATCTTTGTCTCATTTTTTTTACATCACAGAAACCTGACATTTTAACAGGGTTGTGTAGACTTTTTATATCCACTGTACAATATGACAAGATCTGCACATAATTATAGTATGGTATGCCTATGTACTGTATGTGACCGCTGGGAAAATAATACATGTAACCCCCAATGACAGATCTGGGTTAACTAATGGGACAGACAAATGCCCTAGCCTAGGTAGAAAACCATATTGTAAATGAAAGCGCAATGGACTTGGCCTTAAAAAAGCTAATATTCTCATTGCATTCATGAAACGACCACTAAGGAGGACAAACTATATAAAAAAGAATATATATGTGATGGTAATTGTCATTGTAATGCATCTCATTAGATATTCAGTGGAGTGAAAATAGAAGTCTCTTTTTGCTCAGCAAAAATTGAGACAATTTAAATATCACAAATTTTAGTCAGCATTTGTTAAACTCCACTTACTGCTGAGTTTGCAGTTTATCTTTCTGCAAATGTGAAAGCATCTACTGGGTGGATATTATTATATTTTATAATACCATGAACATAAGCAAATTAGTGCATTTTTGTGAGCAAGTGTTTGACCAACAATTTGCTTAATGTACCTGTTATATTGCTTTTGGCACTGCCCAAAGTAGAGGTGAAAGCATATCCCTGTGTCCCAGAGCATGGGGTGCAGGGTTATCCTGATTCCAATCCAGACGGCTAGTAAATGTAAAGAGGAAAAGGATTGCCACTACTTCCGACCAGCCCCGGGGCTTAGCCTATGACTAAGCCCAGTGGGTGGGGCGAAATGCATCGGGGTGTGTGGTTTAGTGGAGACATGTAGGCCAAGGCAGCTCCATATTGTTTATTCACCTGGGCCAGTCAGGAGTAGTGGCGATCCTTTCCTCTATAGATCTGCTTAATGTAAATATGTCGGACTTGCTTTTCAAATTTGTCCCATTTTTCTTTTGACCTTTAAAGGGGTTGTAAACCCTCAAGGTTTTTCACCTTAATGCATTCTATGCATTAAGGTGAAAAACCTTCTGTAGCGCAGCAGCCCCCAAGACACCCCCTTTTACTTACCTAAACCCAATCGTTCCATCGACGGGAATGAGCACATCAGCTCCAGCCACTGTCTCTGGTACTCCTTGGATAGATTGATAGCAGTGCAGCCATTGGCTCCCATTGTTGTCAATCAAATCCTGTGACATGCGAGCCGGGGGGCGTGTCCGTGTCCTGCTGTCTGTGTCAATGGACGCGAGTGTCCCCTTGGAATGCAGGTCTCCAAAGGGGCACTTGATGCGGGGAGGAGCCAGAAGAGGAGGATTGGGGCTACTCTGTGCAAAACCCTTGCACAGAGGAGGTAAGTATAACATGTTTGTTATTTATTTATTTTTTAAAACCAAAACCTTTACAACCCCTTTAAGATCTTGTTTGTATAGCCTCCCATCCTCTCCTGTACAAGCTAACCCTTTCTCAAAACCAGCCAGAAGGATATAGGTCAGTGATGACAAACCTAGGCACCCCAGATGTTTTGGAACTACATTTCCCATAATGCTCTTGGACTCTGCAGTGTAGTTGAACATCATGGGAAATGTAGTTCCAAAACATCTCTGCTGTTTGATCAGTTACCGTCAGAGTGTACAGTCTCCAGCCAGTTTCCAAAGCTGGAAATAAAAAAAAAGTAAATACAAAAGGTGGATGCAGCATTGGTCCCCGGAGCCTCTGCACTGAGAACTCCGATTTCAGAACTCCGTGAGCAGAGAGCTGCAGACTGTCAGTCACAGCTCTCTGCTCATCTCCCTCCTCACTCATTGGAGCGCTGAGCTGTGGAGGGGGCGAAGCGGCCATCTCAGGCTCTCAGCGGCTCGTTGAGAGGGTGAGCCAGGTGTCAGTCCATGCACCTGGCGGATCCAGACTTTATTCTCGGGATGACGCTGTGCCTGGATTGACATTGGTGACTTTAGTCCGCTCTCTGCTGATAACGGGTCACAGGAGTGCAAAACGAACTGCACTCCTGTAACCCACAGGAGAAGTACAGCCAAACAAGCTCAGGCTACACATCTTCTCTAAACAGACAGATATATGTAGAATAGGATGAGGTTCTTGCTTGTTCTTTGTGTGGTAACATTTTCACAAACAGTGACTGACTGCAATATACATTTGAGGGGGAAATTCACAAAAACTGGAGCAGACAGAATTTGGAATGCTGTGCATGGTGACCAATCAGCATCTATCTTCAGCTTGTTGAGTGAAAGGGGTTGTAAAGGTTTGTTTATTTTTTTAAATAAAAATACCAAACATGTTATACTTACTTGCTCTGTGCAAGGGTTTTGCACAGAGCAGCCCTGATCCTCCTCTACTGGAGAGACCCGTCTGTGCTTCTGGCTTCTTCCCTTCATCAGGTGCCCCCATGAAAAGCTGCTTTTCCAGGGGGGTATCCATGCGGGCTCGCTGCTATAAATCTGTCCAATGAGGAGTGAGACAGCAGCTGGAGCCGCTGGGCTTGTGCACATCACTGGATCGGACTCAGGTAAGAAAATGGGGGGTTTGGGGGGAGCTGCAGCACAAAAGGTTTTTCACCTTAATGCATAGAATGCATTAAGGTGAAAAACCTTGAGACTTTACAATCACTTTAAGCTTTAAAAGTAAAAGCTAGAATCTGATTAGTTGCCATGCACAGCTGCTCTATATTCTGTTTGCTCTAGTCTTAGTAAATTCCCCTCAAACTGTTTATTTTGTTAGTTTTTTGTGTTACAAACTTTTAGAAAATCAGTCTATGTCTTTCAACTTTCTGGTCACAAATTGATTTCTTTTTTTGTAGAGTTGGCCGGTAAACTAGCACTATTAATCACTTATGTCTCAGTAACAAAATTTTTCTTATAGGCTGCCAAATAAAATTAAAATGAAAAAAAATGTACAGTAAAACATTGGTTTGAGAGTAACTTGGTTTGAGAGCATTTTGCAAGAGAAGCAAAATTTTTAAATAAATTTTGACTTGATATACAAGCAATATCTTGATATACAAGTACCGTCATGTCACAACTGAGTATAAAAGAAAAGAGAGGCGCCTCTAATTGTAGTAATATGGTTGCATTTAATGAAGGTATAACATTTAGAAACTCACATGGTTAATGATTAAAACAGGTGCATCAAAGTATGCAGGAATCTGGGGTAAAGCTGTCCACATAGACCGTCCTCCTCACTGCCTTTGAAGTTGTCCCTTTCACGAGCATTTCAAGCCACTCTTTCAGATCTCTCTACTGCAGGGTAGTCTTCCTGGTCACGATTGCAGACTGACATCGGTGAGAGCCGGCGGTGCGGAGGATGGTCTATGTGGACAGCTTTACCACGGATGCTTGCATACTTAGATCTGCCTCTTTTAATCAGGCATGTGAGTTGCTAAATGTTGTACCATATTGCTACACTTAGAGGCGCCTCTCTTTTCTTCTCTTTTATACTCTGTAGCTCCTGCTGGATTGAGTTTCTAATCCCCTTGTGGAGGCTGACATTTGTGGATGGACATTTTATGGTTACACAACCAAATCACATTGCTATAATGTTTTTAAAAGGACTTATGAATAAATGGATGTGAAACAAATCATTTGAATTTCCATTATTTCTTATGGGGAAATTCGCTTTGATATACAAGTGCTTTGGATTACAAGCATGCTTCCGGAATGAATTATGCTCGCAATCCAAGGTTTTACTGTATATACAAATTGCCCACCTCCAACTCCGATATTCTCAAGGCAAAAATGTGCAAACTTCTGGCAGTTCAATAATAAATAATAAACAACAGGTACTTAATTTTTAATTTTACGTGTCATTCAGAGAGCATTAGTGGTGGTGTCTTCTAAGGGCCCCTTTCTGGCTTCCTGCCCTTTCTCACACCCAGTCATGGAGGAACATATGTCATCAGACACAACATGTTGAAGTGCCCTAAGAACTCCAGGACTTCCCACTTGGTCCAGGTTGATAACTCAAAAAAAATCCTAAACTAGCTTACATGAGAACAAAACTCAGGGGTGACTTCTTTGTCTAATCAACTTTGTGAGAAGAGGTGACACAGACCCCATCAGACTCGGAAGGGGGGGATTCAGAGCAGGGGTTAGCAATACATTGATCATGATCTACACATCTTGGCCAAGCGAGGGGTAGATTAGAACTACCTCATGTCACCAGCTCTTGTCCTTCACCTCATACCAGTCTGCCAAAACTGCAGACTCCCTTTTCAGAAAGGCAGAGCTTTACACTGCTAAGCTGTTGATCAGGGCAGGTGGTGTCAGTGTCACTTTTAGGAGCTCCTCCAAAAGGCAAAGGCATTGGTATTTGGGTGAAATATCTTTTTCATATGCTCTGTCTAGATCACAGCTGCTCTACTTATGCTGCATTACTTAATTATGACCCTTGCACTCCACGTTACTTAATCCTAACCCCTGCACTCCATGTTACTTAATCCTGACCCCTGCACTCTACGATACTTACTTCTAACTTCTGCACTATGTGTTATAAGCTACTGATCTCTGTGTTACTTACTTCTGACCTTTGCACTGCCCCTAACATGCTGCTGACCTATGGACTCTATGTTACAAACTTTTGACCTCTTCAATTGGTGTTACTTTCTTCTGACCCCTGTACTCTGCGTTACATATTACTAATTCCTAAACTCTGCATTACTTACTACTCACTTCTGAACTCTTCAAACATTCCCTCCTTTTTTTCCTTTTCATTTTTCCACAATAATTTTCATTGAGAATTGTCTAAGAAATACAAAAAAATAATACAACAAAAGAGCACACCCCGTAGGGGGGACCAGTGTCACAAAATTCTCAAACAACTCTGGGCCAACAAAAAAGAGCCAAGAATAGACAGCCAATAATACATTAAAAACCCCAATAAGTGAGAAAAACGAAACATACCAAAACGAATAACGGGGGGAGGAGGGACAACAGCTCCAATTATAAGACAGACATTCCTTACTTAAAAAAATAATAATAATAAAAGCGGTACATGCTGGTGTTCTTTGATTCCTCCATGTTGTTCAGGTAGATCTCCAATTTTCAGGGTTGACTACCCCTGACCTGGAGTATGCTTGCAGTTAGACCAGCATTGATATCAGTGAGATCCTGAGGTTATGATTCATGCCTGGAATTCCACCTAAAGGACTAAATTCAACAGTACATGGTTTCAAAATGTTCAGTATTAGGTGTCTCTTGCAATGTTTTGCCAGAAAACATGCTATTATAACTCCTGGGCCCACAGTTTAAGAGTTCCTAGCTATGCCTCTGCTGGAATATAATGCCAGGGAGAATGAAATAATACATAATAATAAAAGTGAACAGGAACAGTAGAGAACTTTCTGGACAGGAATGATCTCATTCCTCCGGGCTAGAGTTTTGACTGCAAAACACTAACAAGGTAATTAGAGATGGCAATAAATCCCACAGGAGAGGGGCAATTTGCTGCAGAAAGATTGTCTTACCAGAAATTACTCCCTAGAGATACAGCATCTATGCTTGGGGAAATATCAAAGATGAAATGTTTCCAATGGATCAGACACATTTAGTACTAGTTTAATAATGACAGTGAGCAGTCTAACTCCCATACTACAGGAATGTTTTAATCTCTGCTTTATGACCCCATATTGTTTCTCACAGAAATTGTACTTTATTTGGAATTTGTAGGATCCACATGACTATAATTGTGCCTTGTGCAGTAATATTTGCCTAATGAGAGACATATTGGAAAGATAAATGCACGTGCCTTCTATGCTTCTTCTGCTAGTTTTAACAGGGCAATCACACGTATGAGACTCAGTGACACAATTTGTTCTATTATTATAGTCTTTGTAGCAGTTGCCTTGTCACTGTGTAGGCTTTTAGTGAGCAGTGAGTCAGCGTATAACAAACCTGTACTTAGAAACAACTGGGGCAAACTGAGCGATTAAACATAGATCTCATAGATCTCTCTCACGGGTCAATGTTTTTAATACACCTCCCCATTTATCAAGAAATTATCCTGCATCCTCCTTAACAGGGGGTCTTTTAAATTGCAGGTCTGCAGTGGCCAATGCAGCTAATATTGTGGTCCTTCTCATGGAGGAGGACCTGGACTTCCTCTGTCTTACTGAGACTTGGCTCCAGGATTTTAAAGCTCCCATCCTGGACGAGCTGGTCCCACCCCAATATAAAATACTCCAATGTAACCGCAATTGGCAGGGGGGGTGGGGTCGCCGTGATTTTTAAAAAACATCTCTTAGTATCAGTCTCAGAGAATTTTAATATTACCTATAAGTCCTTTGAAAACTTGGTCTTTTCTTTTCAGGTAGCTAGCAAACTTACTTATGGGTTTGCTTTGCTTTATCGCTCCCCAGCTTTAAAACTTAATTTTGAATTTTTCAGCTTAGCCTCACAGATATCCATTGTGTTTAAAGGATCCTGCATTATGGGAGACATAAACCTCTGGGCAGAGAACTTAAGTGATGCCCCCACTCAATCTCTTATTCAAGAATTGGCGCTTTTGGGGTATCGGCAACATGTGACAGCTGCTACCCACATTGCTGGCCATGTGCTAGATTGGCACCTTTTCAGTGGATTGCCGGCAACCTGTGCGCCGCCCAGGGAGTTGACCTGGTCAGATAACAGGTTTATTTTCTTCAGCCTGGCTTTACCAGAAAGGAAACCTTCACATATCCCGGATCGCATTGGCCCTAAAGTCCTCTCAAGAAATCTATCAAAAGTCTGCCCAGACAGATTTGGGAATCTTGTGGCTAAGTATATCAACCAGTCAATCTTTTTTGAGCTGGCTGACCCTGCAGAGATGTTGCGTATTTTCCAGGAGTTGGTTGAAGTGGCCCTTGATGTGGTAGCATCCCGTATGATGAGATCCAACCCCCGTCCCCTGGGCAAGAGCCCACAATGGTTCACTGAGGAGCTTAAGCTACTCAAACAGCGGGTTCGGTCCAGGGAGAGACGCTGACGGAAGTTCTATCTAGAAGATGATAAAAAGCTGCACTTGGAGGCCCTCTATTTTTAAAAGAGGGCTTTAAGAAGGGCTAAAAAGACCTATTTCCGGGAGCAAATCAGGGAGGCAGCCAACAGCATGGCTGAACTCTTTAAGGTCTCTTCTGAGTTAACCCACCCTGAAGCTACCAGCTCTGCTCCTAAGGAGTCACAGAATTGGTGCCAGGAGCTTGCCGACTTCTTTGTCTCTAAGGTTAAGACCATTAGAGACAATATCATCAGGCCAGAGATTGTGCAGGAGGACATCTGCCGAACAGTGATGGCCCCTGGACTGTCCTGTTTCCAACCGGTAACTGCTGAACAGGTGGTTAAGGTAATTTCCTCTTTGAGACCATCTTCCTCCTCCCTGGATGTCTGTCCTGCCGGTTTGGTTAAAGAAACCGCTGTTCTTCTTGCCCCCTTTATTGGGGAGATAGTTAACTGCTGCTTCAGGACAGGCACCGTCCCAGGCGTCCTGAAGCGGGCCATGGTTTTGGCCCTGCTGAGGAAGCCGACCTTGGACCCTGCTGTCCTGGGCAACTATAGGCCAATTCCAACTTGCCTTTTGTGGCAAAGGTGATGGAGCGCTTGGTGGTTATCCAGCTACAGGCTTATCTTGAGTCCTTCTACCTTTTGGATGAATTCCAGTCTGGATTTCAACCTGGCCGCGGAACAGAGACGAGCCTCATCTGTGTCTATGATGATGTCCTTCACAGTCTGGACAGAGGTGACTTAGTAGCACTGGTACTCTTGGATCTGTCGGCCGTGTTTGATACCATAAACCATACAATTTTACTGGAACGGATGAGATCAGTTTTGGACATGAGCAGGTCGGCTTTGGCATGGGTGGCCTCTTTTTTAGAGGGCAGAGTTCAGGGAGTCAAGACTGGCTCCTTTTACTCTAAGAACACCACCTTGGACTGCGGAGTGCAACAGGGTTCTGCCCTGTCTCCTCTGCTGTTCAACATCTATATGAGGCCTCTTACTGACCTCCTAAAGACCCACACCATCCAGTACCATGTATATGCGGATGACACCCAGGTTTACCTGAGGATTCCTAGGAACCAGCCTGCTGATGCCACCCTTGCCACCTGTCTAGAGGCCATCAACATATGGATCAATTTTTTGAAACTCAATGGTGGAAAAACTGAAGTGATTATCATCAGTGAGATGGCTATTCCTTCAGATATTCCGACTTGGCCTCCCTCATTTGGTTCTCCTCTGGAGGCGGCCTCCCAGGTTCATGACTTGGGATTCGTCTTAGACTTAGGTTAAACCCTGGCCCCTCAGGTAAATAAGGTGATCAGTGCATGCCACTGGCAGCTAAAACTCCTGAGGGTGTTGTTCAAATACCTGGATCTTCCGGACAAGAAACCCATCATCTGTGCCACGATAGGCAGCTGCCTAGACTATTGTAACTTATTATATCTGGGATTGCCAAAGAAAATAGTGCAGAGGCTTTAACTCATACAGAATGCTGCGGCAAGGCTACTTATGGGTGTCCCTTTGAGGGATCATATCACCCCCGTTCTTTGTGCCTTGCACTGGCTACCGGTCTACCATCATATTCTGTTTAAAGCAGGCTTATCATGTTTAAAATCATGAGAAGCCTTGCTCCGAGTTACCTCTGTTCACTTTTTCACAAACGAGTTCTGGGCAGATCACTTAGATCGAGCAGAAGATACCTCCTCCACATCTCTGTGCCTAAGAAGACCCGGCGTGGTGGTCGAGCTTTCTCCCACCAGGGTGCCGTGCTGTGGAATAGCCTCCCTGCCGAGCTCCAGGAGGCCCCTACCATCCTGGTCTTTCACAGGAAATTGAAGACTTGGCTCTTCACACAAGCTTTTCCTGCGTAGCCTTTCTGGTTCCATCTTTCATGCTGCTTCCCTGCTGTTGTCTCCTCCTAGTCCCTGGGTTTTTTCCTCCAGGGACTCCGCCAAGCGTGTCAGGACCCTTCGGGGTAAGACCGCGCTATATCAAGATACCTCTCAACTCAACTCAACATAGTATAGGTGCAAGAGCATGCTTCCTTTGTTACTGCAAATCTTTTCTGAGTACCACTGCTATGTCTGTGTGTTTGCTGTGAATGGTTGCAGTCCCTAAGTTACGTATTGGCCCCATATGGTAAGCAACAGCTTGACAGTCCAGGTATTTATTTATTTATTAAAGGTATTTATATAGCGCCAGCAACTTTATGCAGCGCTTTACTTATACTGTACAGTCACATCAGTCCCTGCTCTCAAGGAGCTTACAATCTAAGGTCCCTAACTCACATTCATACACACACATACTAGGGCCAGTTTAGACAAGAGCCAATTAACCTACCAGCATGTCTGTGGAGTGTTGGTGGAAACCAGAGTACTCTGAAGTAACCCACGCAGGCAAAGGGAGAACATGCAAACTTCAGGCAGGTAGTGTTATGGTTGGGGTTTGAACCAACAACCCTAGTGCTGCCAGGCAAAAGTGCTAATCATTTAGTCACTGTGCATGTCCAGGGCATGCTGGGCCAATGATGTCAACGGGTGACCATGCCCCTTAGTATATTTAGCGGCGGGTGGGAAATGGAGCTGTAAGTTGGTGGGAGCCAAGCGTTGGGTGCAGACTTTTTCTTTTGTGCAGTCCAGCGAGTGGCATTCATCGAGATTGACACTGGGTTTACTTTGGGGGGACATTTATTTTATTTTTTCCCTTTTTAAAAAAAAGAACTTGTCAAACACTTTCCCTGGGTTTTTGTTAGCCATTTTTTTTGGTGAATGAGTAGGAGTACTATGTACCCCTACTCCCCTACTCATTCACATGGGGGTGCGGGATCTGGAGTCCCCCTTGTTCAAGGGAGCCTCCAGATTCCGATAAGTCACCCCCTGCATCCCCACAACCACTGGGCCAAGTGTTGTGGGGAAGAGGCCATTGTCCTCATCAACATGGGGACAAGGTGCTTTGGGGGAAGGAGGAGAGGAGCCCCCAAAGTACCCCTTCCATTTTGAGGGCATGTGGCCTGGTATGGCTTGGGGAGGCACTCGCACTCCATCCGCTTTCCTGGCATGCTGGTCTGGATGCTCGGATCAGGAATAGATTTTGGGGGGGACCTCACGCCGATTTTCTGTTTGGCAATTTTTGACATGATGCCCCCCCCCCAAATTCATACCAGACCCACACTTTTAAAAAAAAAAAAATTTTAATTTTTAATGCCAGCTTTTCTTTAGTTTAACATTCTGGTGTCAGCAGGAACTCCTGCTGACAGCAGATGAGTTATGGTTGTTAAGGACACCACAGTGCTGTCTCCTTAACAACCAGCTATTCACTGATCAATAAGGATGTCAGCAGGATCCCACATTAAAATACCACAAGTTTTTACTACTAAAATACTGCATCACTTCAAGAAATAGCACATGCACTATTTTAGTAGCGTTTTTTAGTAAATACCCCCCAAAATTTTTGAAAAGCGCTATGAGCTATTTTTACCACTGATCTTGAATTGGTAGATAACATTTCATGGATTGAGCCCATAATCACATAACAGAATGCAGTGGTCAGGAGAAAGTGTTTCCTTGAATTGGTGGTCAGTGCTTGAACCCCTAAACCACTGGTGGTTAGTGCATCCTAAAACGTTCTTGGGCAGTGGTAAGTTCCTCCTTAAATCGTAACTCCACTTTTTTTGAGAAAAAAATATTCCCCTCTGGGTGATCTATGTACATTGCAAAGATTATAACAACCTTTGTTGCAGATTCCTATATTTTGTTATTCTGAAGAAATCACTGTTTGTTTCACTGTGCCTGGGTCTAAACCATGTTAGTGGTTTCATAATTATCAGCTGTGCAACTGCAGGGCACTAATGAGGAAAGCTGCTGGACCTGCATCCCTTTAGACGTGTTTCTATTGAGAGTATCTCACCAAAAATTACATTTTAGTTGCAGGGAATGCCTGAAATCTGACTTGTATCTTAGGCAGACTTCTGGTAAAATTGGTGAGCCAATAACACAAGCAGGAAATTATGTTTCTGGGGAGTGGCCAGTACACATTCTGTGTACAGAACAACTCCAGGTAGCCATATTGCATTGCATTTATAGAAAATTACAACGGCTGCAGATTGAAAAGGAATGGTAGTTTTCAATAACATTCAATTACAATATGACTTGTATCGCAATTGTACACGCTATATTATTTTTCTTTATTTGCTATTTTTTTTCCCCACGAAAATAGAGTTACCCTTTAAACAGTGGGGGTCAGCGCCTGCTTCAGCATTAGTGGTCAGTGCTTTCTATAGCACTGATGGTAACTTTCCTCTACATTATCAGTGGGCAGTGTCCTCTGCTGCATTAGTGGTCATTGTCCCCTTATCAGTGCTCTATGCAGCATTGATATCTGCACCTGCCCCATAGGTGGTCAGTGCTTACCCCTCCAGCACTGGTGTTCAATGCCTCCTGTAATACTCTTGGTCAGTTCCACCCTGTAGCATTGGTAGTCAGTGCTCACTGCCTCCTCCATAAGAGCACATTTCATTGGTGGTTAGTAGGAGATTATAAAAACAAATCATTGGTGCTCAGTGGTTACTTACTTGAGAGAAACTGCATCTTGAAGGGCCCTGCACTGTTAAGCTGGCTACACACTATACAATTTTTTTTGTTCAATTTCCTTTAGATTTACTTTCAACTATGTAGTGTAAGGTAGCGTGATTGCATACAATTTGAAAGTGTTTACGTTTGACCTCATATTATATGGTTTTGGTAAATCTAAATAAAAATTGTGCAAGAAAATTGTGTAATGTGTAGCCAGCTTAGGCTTCCTGCTCCTAGGATATCCCTGAGTGCCAGAACTATGTAGATGGAGTCCGGGGGAATATCTCCACCCCATGTACCTGCACCCCACGTGCCTGCACTTTCTGACTGCCCTGTAGTCATGGCATTTGGTCTCTATCCTACAATTTTTTTTTACAGATTTTATAAAATGTTTGGTAAAAAAACGTTATAGTAGAAAGAGACAGAGCACAGTTAGTGACGTGTACACAGGGCAGTAAGAATTATTCTCTTCAGACAGAGCTGTCCCTAGACCTGGGGCACTGGGCAGGAGCCTTCACTTCTCTAAGAAGGGTTCCCACAAGGTTTTAGAGTATATCTGTGGGAAATTATGCTAATTCAGCCTAATGAGCATTTGGGAAGTAAGGACAGATAGACCCGACTTTCAACCAGCATTCCAGTTCATCCCAAAGGAGTTTAGTAAGGTTTAGATCAGGGTTTGGGGCAGGCTACTACAATTACTCCGCATGCAACTCATCAAACCATGTCTTTATGAACCTGGCATTGTGCACAGGGGCACAACCATGCTGGAACAGAGAACAGCATTCCCCAAACTGTTGCTACAAAGTTGGAAATCTAAAATGTCTTTGTATGCTGTAGCATTAATAGCATAGCTCCCAACTGTCCCTGATTTCGAGGGACTGTCTCTGATTTGGAGCAATGTCCCTCTGTCCCTCTTTCCTCCTCATTTGTCCCTCATTTTGGTCTAATCCATATAGTTGTATATAAAATGCACTTTTTACCTTTCAAAAAGTGTTTCCCAGTGCTAAACCTTTCATCCAAATTCTAGATTGCTGCATCTGCATCACTTTTAAAAGCCAATATAAAGCAATAGTAGTGGTAAAAAAGCCCTTGTAGATTTATTAAACCTTTTTATTTTGGTTAATTCACCGTTACGGAGGTGTGACAGGGGGCCTGTCCTATGCCTACATATGTTTGCTAGTAGGTGTCCCTCATTCTAATCTCAAAATGTTGGGAGGTATGTTAATAGTACCATTTACTCAAAACACAAACACAATTAGATGGAAGGATGTCCACATACATGTGGATATATAGTGTAATTCATTCTCTATGAAAGCACATTGCTTGTGTTTTTTGTTATTCACACATAGTACATGGGATGCTTTAAAAATATATTTTGAAGATGAAAAAAGTAATTTTTAAGGGTGCAACTCATACGCATAAAGTTATAAGCTGAAATGTTTCATAATGTGTATACAATATTTAATCACTGGCATTATTGATTAGATATACTGTAGTTTGTGCCATCTGTATGTGCATTAGTTTAAGTACTATGCATGTTTTGAACAATCATATAAAGGAAAAACAAGGTGTTTTCCCATACATTCTTTTTTTTCTTCAGGGTGGGCTGTGGCACAGTGCAGGTATATGTCACAGATAATGGAACCAGTCTGTAAATGATAAATTCTAGAGGTCTTATCGTCACCAGAGTTTGAATGGCTTTTCAGTATGATTGGCGAGAAGTAAGGAGTTGTTCCTATGCATTCTGAGACATGGACGGTAGAGGGCAGTACTGCATTGTAAATTAAATTTATGAAAGTCTGCTAGACTGCGCTGGGAATAAATTTGCCATGTTTATGCTGCCTTTGTTTAGTAGTAGCGTTTTGGTTTTATTCAGGTTAACAGCAGATCATATTAATAATAATCAATTTAAGCAATAGGTAAACAGGAGAGCATTTATCAATACTTGCATAAGCAAATAATGTTGTATACCAATGACCGAATAACAGAAAGGGTGACAGAGCTTAAAAAGTACCCACAAAAGATAACTGTTACCAAATTCACTTAAAAATAGACCGGGGAATATATGTAATTCCATGATATAAATAGATATTGCCAGTTGACCAGATTATTGCATTTTTTAAAGATACTGGTGTCAGTGATGTCTGCACAAGGCATCAAAATACAATCCTGCATGTTAATGCTGTAGTCTCTCTATAGAAAAATCATACAGTGATTGTATATTCTGGCAAGCAATGTCTTTGCTTGACTACATTGGGAGGCTGCCAATATGGATAACCCCAAGAAGTGCTTTAAAGGGAATTAAGGATTCTGTGTCTTGTTTAAAGAGCACAGCTTTTATGGATACAGTTTATTTTTGTGGATACAATAGAATCTTGGTGCCTACTTTTCTTCGAGTTGATTGAGGGACACATAATTCAGGGACATTTGGGTTATACTGCCATCTACAGAAAGTTTTGGACACTAGCAAACATAAAAACAGTGACCAGCCTCATAAAACCTCTCCCATTCACAGGGCACCTCCGTTTTGTAACAATGCAGAGCTAAGAGTATGATCATAAATACTGAGGGGTGGGACCTGTGTCACTTAATGAACTGCAAGAAAAAGATTTTACAGTAAGTACAAAATCCTGTTTTCCATTTCAATCCATGAGGATCACAGGATTTAGAAATAATTCTGATGTCCAAAAGCAGTCCAACTGAGGAATGGGCACACACAGCAAACAAAATGCTAATGCCGCGTACACACGGTCGGACTTTTCAGCTACAAAAGTCCGACAGCCCTTCCGACAGACTTTCAACAGACTTTCGACGGACTTTTGGCGGACTTTCAACAGACTTTCTAATGACCGGACTTGCCTACACACGATCACACAAAAGTCCAACGGATTCGTACGTGATGATGCACACTGGACTAAAATAAGGAAGTTGATAGCCACTAGCCAATAGCTGCCCTAGCGTCGGTCTAGCATACAGAGAAGCGGATTTCTGGGTCCGGCGGAGTTACGACATAAAGATTTGAAGCATGTTCCAAATCTAAAGTCCGTCAGATTTGTGGCTGGAGAAGTCCGCTGAAAGTCCGGGGAAGCCCACACACGATCGAATTGTCCGCCGGACTTGGTCCGTCGGCGTCCGTCGGACTTTTGTAGCCGAAAAGTCTGACCGTGTGTACGCGGCATAACAGGCTGAACTATGAACAAACTAGGGGCTGCCTGCAGGTCAAATGGCTGCCTGAAGGAGCCTATACCCAAAGCTGGCTTAAATATCCACCTGATAAAACTTAGAGAATGTGTGAACAGACGACCAGATGGCAGACTTGCAAATCTAGGAAACAGTTGCCTAATGTTGAAAAGCACAAGAAGCACTCACACACCTAGTAGAGCAATAAAGGGTGGAACCCTGATCCTTAAAGTGGATGTAAACTCAACGTCATCCTTTCTAAGCTACTGCCATAGGGGTTATCTATAAGGATAGACATGCCTCCTGCGTGTATATTTACCTGTCAAATGTCTCCCCTCTGTCTGTTAGAGAGCCGAAAAACTGCATATTCTGTGGGTGGGTCTGTTGTCTGGAGCTCGGTGGGTGGAGTCGTGATGTCAGTAGACTCCCCGCCCACCTCTACATTCCCCTTGTCAACATGCATTTTTCTCCTGTGTATTTCTTACACTGAACTTCTGCTATGATCTCTAACATCCAGTGAAAAGACAGGAAAGTAACCACATGACTTCAGCATGCCCAATTATGCTGAGGTGTGGAACATCCAATCCTGGCAGAGCAGCAGAAGAAAGGAGTGGGAGGGAATTAAAAAATAATGCATGTGTCTTAGGCTAGTGCACAAGATATGTAAATCACTCGTCACTCACAGCAAGGGGGAGGATTTGACAAAGTTTTTCTCTATTTGTCAATAGAAAATCTTATACTCTATATTATGATATAAAAAAAAAAAAAAAAAAGGTTGAAGCCAGTTCCCCTTTATTGGGACCATCAGGAATGACAAAGACAGAACCAGTCTTTCTAATGAAAACAGTGGCTGCAAGGTAGACACATACAGCTTGAACTAAATCCAGACAAAGAATAGAAATCTCTTTCTGATGTATTGTGGCTAGACAGAGGGGCAGCATCAAAATATTTTGGTTAAGGTGAAAGACTGAACCCACCTTGGGAAGGATCAGGATCAAACCAAACCTTTTAAAGGTCTGAATTGTCCATGCCACATTTTTGGTCAGGACCTGTGCTACCTGTTCCTTCAACAGGAGGTCATAGAGATATCCCATAATAGCAATGCTCTGAGAGCGTAACAAGTAGGGATGAGCCGAACACCCCCCGGTTCGGTTCGCACCAGAACCCGCGAACGGACCGAAAGTTCGCACGAACGTTAGAACCCCATTGACGTCTATGGGACTCGAACGTTCGAAATCAAAAGTGCTCATTTTAAAGGCTAATTTGCATGGTATTGTCCTAAAAAGGGTTTGGGGACCCGGGTCCTACCCCAGGGGACATGTATCAATGCAAAAAAAACTTTTAAAAACGGCCGTTTTTTCGGGAGCAGTGATTTTAATGATGCTTAAAGTAAAAAAAAAAAAGTGAAATATTCCTTTAAATATCGTACCTGGGGGGTGTCTATAGTATGCCTGTAAAGTGACGCGTGTTTCCCATGTTTAGAACAGTCCCTGCACCAAATGTCATTTTTAAAGGAAAAAATCTCATTTAAAACTGCTTGCGGGTTTAATGTCATGTCGGGTCATGGCAATATGGATGAAAATCAGTGAGACAAACGGCATGGGTACCCCCCAGTCCATTACCAGTCCCTTTGGGTCTTGTATGGATATTAAGGGGAACCCCGCACCCAAATTAAAATAAGGAAAGGTGTGGGGCCACCAGGCCCTATATACTCTGAACAGCAGTATACAGGCGGTGCAAACAAGACAGGGACTGTAGGTTTGTTGTTAAGTAGAATCTGTTTGTAATTTTGAACATTTTTAACGTGTTTAGCTCCAGCCAAAAAATCTTTTCTAAGCTTTTTGGAAAACATAGGGAAGGGTTATCACCCCTGTGACATTTGTTTTGCTGTCTTTCCTCCTCTTCAGAAGATTTCACCTCACTTTTTTGTCCCAATGAAAAATGTTTTTTGAAAATTTGGGTTTTTTTGTGGAACAAGGATTGGAAAGCATCAGTGGAAAGGAGAACTTGTTTTCCCATATTAACTCTTACAGGAGAGAATTTCCCTTCCTAGGGGTAGATTTCATCTCACTTCCTGTTGTCTCCTTCCGTTTGCAAGTAGGAGTCGTTTGTAAGTTAGATGTTTGAAAGTAGGGTCCTGCCCTATATACTCAGCAGAAATTTGGGCCTTAGGTGTTGCTGTGGCCACAACACTGTAAGCCCTCACAGGGCCCTGCTGTGAAATATTAGATCAAGAATTGTAATTACATGCCCCTGTTGAACAGCAGCTGAAAAATTAGGCCTTAGGCACTGGTGCTGGTGCCACAACACTGCAACCCCTCACAGACACTCTAGTTGGAACGCAGGAACGAGCCCTGCTGCAAATTATTGCTTCAAAAATTGTAATTACACGCCCCTGTTAGACAGGGGCAGAAAAATTGGGCCTTAGGCACTGGTGCTGGTGCCACAACACTGCAACCCCTCACAGACACTCTAGTTGGAACGCAGGAACGAGCCCTGCTGCAAAGTATTGCATCAAAAATTGTAATTACACGCCCCTGTTAGACAGGGGCTGAAAAATTGGGCCTTAGGCACTGGTGGTGGCGCCCAGAACCAAAAATGTTCTTACAAGCTATCAGCGTGATGATTGAGGAGGAAGAGGATAATTACTCAGGGATAGTCACTCAGCATCAGCATAGGCAGTCTTTGAAGGGATCTGAGATTTCAAAAAAAATTATTCGGTTACATCAGCATCAGGTGCTTGGTAGCTGGTGGTGATCCAAGACTCATTCATTTTTATGAAGGTCAGCCGATCGACCGAGTCGGTGGACAGACGCACCCTGTGATCGGTTACCACGCCTCCAGCAGCACTGAATGTGCGTTCCGAAAGAACGCTGGATGCAGGACAGGCCAGTAGCTCAATTGCATACTGTGCAAGCTCTGGCCAGTGATCCATCCTCAAGACCCAGTAACCCAGAGGATTTTCGGTGGGAAAGGTGTCCAAGTCTGATCTTGCCCCTAGGTATTCCTGCACCATGTAAAACAGACGCTGGCGATGGTTGCTGGAACCGATCATACCTTGGGGCTGCGGACCAAAAAATTGTCTGAACGCATCGGTCAGACGGCCACCTTCTCCACCGCTCCTTCTTTGACTGACCGAAGCCTCAGCAACACGTTGTCCAGAAACAGGAGTTTGTAACCTCCCAGTCTCTGGGAACGCGTTGCACAGACCTTTCTGCAAGGCCTCCCGAAGATGTTTCATCCTCTGCTCCCTCTGCGATGGCAAGATAAGGTCCGCAACCTTACCCTTGTAACGTGGATCAAGGAGGGTTGCCAGCCAGTATTGGTCCTTCTCCTTGATACCACGAATACGAGGATCCTTACGCAGGCTTTGCAGGATCAGGGAGGCCATGCAGCGTAGGTTTGCTGAGGCATTCGGTCCGGAGTCCTCTGGGTCACTAAGAACGACATGGTCCGCAGCCACCTCCTCCCAGCCACGTACAAGTCCATGTGTTTCTTGGGACTGATCCCTTAAAGACTGCTGCTGATGCTGAGTGCCAGGCTCCACCTCCATACTGACACAATCTTCCTCCTCCTCCTCTTCCTCCTCGTCCTCTTCCTGTGTGATCGGCGGGCACGCAGGAACACTGTCTGGATAAAGGGGGCCTTGAGAGCTAAGGAAGTCCTCCTCTTCCTGCCTCTGTTCTGCCTCAAGTGCCCTGTCCATTATTCCACGCAGCGTGTGCTCCAACAGGTGGACAAGGGGGACAGTGTCACTGATGCATGCACTGTCACTGCTCACCATCCTCGTGGCCTCCTCGAATGGTGACAGGACAGTGCATGCATCCCTGATCATGGCCCACTGGCGTGGGGAAAAAAAACCAAGCTCCCCTGACCCTGTCCTGGTGCCATAGTCGCACAGGTACTCATTGATGGCCCTCTGCTGCGTGTGCAGCCGCTGCAGCATGGCCAACGTTGAGTTCCACCTGGTGGGCATGTCACAGATTAGGCGGTTCTTGGGCAGGTTAAACTCCTTTTGGAGGTCCGTCAGCCGAGCACTGGCATTATATGACCGGCGGAAATGCACACAGACTTTCCTGGCCTGCCTCAGGACATCCTGTAAGCCCGGGTACCTGCCCAAGAACCGCTGCACCACCAAGTTAAGGACGTGAGCCAAACAGGGCACATGGGTCATTTGTCCCTGTCGGAGGGCAGAGAGGAGGTTGGTGCCATTGTCGCAAACCACCATTCCTGCCTTAAGTTGGCGTGGCGTCAACCACCTCTGAACCTGCCCCTGCAGAGCTGACAGAACCTCTGCCCCAGTGTGGCTCCTGTCCCCCAAGCACACCAGCTCAAGCACCGCATGGCATCTTTTGGCCTGCGTACTTGCGTAGCCCCTTGAACGCCTACGGAGCACCGCTGGTTCCGAGGAAGAGGCCATGGAGGAAGAAGAAGAGGAGGGGGTGGAGGAGAGAGGTGTGTCACAATCAGCATTTTGGAGGCGTGGTGGCGGAACAACCTCCAACACTACTGCACCTTGTCCTGCATCCTTCCCAGCTGCCAGCAGAGTCACCCAATGCGCCGTGAAACTTAGGTAACGTCCCTGTCCATGCCTGCTGGACCATGAGTCAGCGGTAATATGCACCTTACCGCTGACCGCCCTGTCCAGCGAGGCATGGACATTGCCTTCCACATGCCGGTAGAGAGCCGGAATCGCCTTCCGTGAGAAAAAGTGGCGTTTGGGTACCTGCCACTGAGGAACCGCACATTCCACAAACTCACGGAAGGGGGCAGAGTCTACCAACTGAAAAGGCAGCAGTTGAAGTGCTAGCAATTTTGCCAAGCTAGCATTCAACCGCTGGGCATGTGGATGGCTGGGAGCAAACTTCTTTCGGCGGTGCAGCAGCTGGGGCAGGGAAATTTGCCTGGTACAATCTGACGTCGGTGTACCAAAAGCAGATTGCCCACAAGTACTTGGCTGTGACACACCTAATTCTACACCTTCATTCCTCTCACTGCAGGTCTCAGAGAGGACTGAAGGTCTAGTGGGGTTGGAAATCTCAGCTGATGAGGAGCAAGGAGAGATCCTCTTTGTTCTTTGGTGTGGGTCTTTTAGATACGCTTGCCAACGAACTGCATGGCAGGTCAACATATGTCTGGTCAAGCATGTGGTACCCAAGCGGGAGATATTTTGGCCACGCGAGATACGCTTGAGACATATGTTGCAAATAGCAGCGGTGCGATCTGATGCACTCGTCTCAAAAAAGGCCCACACCAAAGAACTTTTTGAATAACGCGCAGAGACTGCAGCGCCCTGCACATGTGGAGCTTTGGGGTGTGATGCAGTCAATGTGCTGCCCTTAGGCTGGCCCCTGGAGGGCATCCTGCCTCGTTGGTGATGTGCTGCCGCCTCCTCCTCCTCCTCCTCCTCCTCCTCCTCCTCCTCCTCCTCCTCTCTCCTATCAGGCACCCACGTTGAGTCAGTGACCTCATCATCCCCTCCCTCCTCATCACTGGAGCAAACCTGGCAGTATGCTGCAGCAGGGGGAGCATGACTGCCAGATTGCTGTCCTTCTTGGGCACCCCCTCTGTCCGCGCTCATGTTACTGCCTTCATCGAGCTCAGTATCGTCATCAGAGCCTTCCAAACGCTGGGCATCCTCCTGGAGCATGTACCCAACACTGTGGTCAAACAGTTCGAGGGAATCCTCATGAGGACATGGTGGAGCTAGGGAAGGAGTCACTGATGACATTGAGCTGAGGGAAGAGGCCGCTGCTTTGCCAGACAAAGCACCCTGGGCATGGGTGAGAGAGGATGAGGAGGATGAGGACGGCTTGGTCATCCACTCGACCAAGTCTTCCGCATGTTGCGGCTCAACATGGCCAGCTGCCGAAAAAAAGGCCAAGCGTGTCCCATGGCCACGTGCTGATGAGGATGCACCGTCTCCACGACCAGCACTAGACACAGAGCCTGCTTGCCCTCTCTTATTGGCTTGTGACTGTCTGCCTCTCCTTCTTGGCCTTCCAGACATACTAATGGCCTGTAGCTGCACTAAGCTGGGATAGAACACCTGTAATTTTCTTCAAGTAGCTTTATATACTGTAACCAGACAAGCCTGCCTGTCAGTAGGAAGATAACAGGAACGGATCTAGCTGAACACTGTGAGCAGGACGCACTGTACTAAATGTAAATAGTCTAGCTGCCTGACCGTGGTACTAATAGGATCAAATAGAACACCTGTAATTTTCTTCAGGTAGCTTTATATACTGTAACCAGACAAGCCTGCCTGTCAGTAGGAAGATAACAGGAACGGATCTAGCTGTACACTGTGAGCAGGACGCACTGTACTAAATGTAAATAGTCTAGCTGCCTGACCGTGGTACTAATAGGATCAAATAGAACACCTGTAATTTTCTTCAGGTAGCTTTATATACTGTAACCAGACAAGCCTGCCTGTCAGTAGGAAGATAACAGGAACGGATCTAGCTGAACACTGTGAGCAGGACACACTGTACTAAATGTAAATAGTCTAGCTGCCTGACCGTGGTACTAATAGGATCAAATAGAACACCTGTAATTTTCTTCAGGTAGCTTTATATACTGTAACCAGACAAGCCTGCCGGTCAGTAGGAATTTAACAGGAACGGATCTAGCTGAACACTGTGAGCAGGACGCACTGCACTAAATGTAAATAGCAGGAACGGATCTAGCTGAACACTGTGAGCAGGACGCACTGCACTAAATGTAAATAGTCTAGAAGATAACAGGAACGGATCTAGCTGAACACTGTGAGCAGGACGCACTGCATTAAATGTAAATAGTCTAGATAGAAGATAACAGGAACGGATCTAGCTAAACTGAATACAGTGTATATATATATATGCAACACCTGGGATGCATATATATACACAATACACTGTAAGTGCAGCTAACTGACTGACTGTTCTGCCTAATCTATCTAACTCAAATCAAATGACACTGTCTCTCTCTCTCTCTATCTCTCAGCACACCGGAACACACACTACACAGGGCCGCCGTGCAGGCGGCCTTATATAGTGTGGGGTGTGTACTAAATGCCCTGAGCCGTAATTGGCCAAAGCCACCCTGGCTTTGGCCAATTACAGCTCTCTCTACTGACAGCGCTGTGATTGGCCAAGCATGCGGGTCATAGTGCATGCTTGGCCAATCATCAGCCAGCAATGCACTGCGATGCCGCAGTGAATTATGGGCCGTGACGCGCCACACGAATTTAGCGCGAACGGCCCATAACGTTCGCAATTCGGCGAACGATCGAACAGCCGATGTTCGAGTCGAACATGGGTTCGACTCGAACACGAAGCTCATCCCTAGTAACAAGGCAAGCATGGTGGCTAGAACCTTGATTAATACACAGGAAAAAGACCTGCACAAGAATCGCAAGGCCACAAACTTGAAGTATTGAGGACCCACAACAAAGCAAGTGTGTCAGTGATGTGATGGAAAAATAGGGACAAGCAAGTATGTGTCTTTGATGACTACAGAGGCCAGAAAGTTTTCCTGATAAAGGAAGACTTTGACAGACCTGATGGACGTAATGCAGAATTTCTGGGCCCAAATAAAGACATTAAGGGCCTGGAGATTCAAAATGGTATGTATGTCCCTTTTGGTTTTGGAACTGTAAAAAGGTTGGAATAAGATCCTTGAGACCTTTCTGAAACAAGAACTGGGGCAATAATCTTCTGTGCCAGAAGACCTGCAAGGGCTACATGGAAGGGTCTACTAATTTGAGTGGTGTTTTGAAGACATGAAGGGAGCAGGGAGTTGAGATCCCACCTTTTGCACCAAAGCAGATTCTGTCTGCCCTAATGTACGTGAAGTTCAACAGATGCCTCTCTGCTTTGAAAAGGGGGGCATCCCCTCATGCAGAAGTGGACTTGTTGCAGAGCACTTGAAGCACAAGTTCTAGTTGAGACTTTTTCAATTTGTAGCAAATTTGTGTGGCAAGTCTCTAGCAAGAGCAAAGTTGCAGTGGTGAGTCTACAGTAAAAGCTCTGCAAGATGAAAATTCAGCCACAGTGACCCCTGTGGTGGAATGACTATAGTACAACATAACTGAACCAGAACTTGCAGCATACTTGCAGAATGTTTGCAAAGAAAGTTGATCTGAAGTCATGCAATGCGGACTTGCTGAAATTGTGCAACAACTGGCAAAAAACGGAGGCTTCCTTTGGACAGCAGTATAACCCAAATGGTTCTAATCCCTCATTGAACAAAAAATAAACACCTTTATGTTAGACACACATGTCAGCATTAACTGACTCTTTAGCTCAGCAACATTCCATGCAATTTTTAAGGTACGCTCAGTGCCAAGTATAGTGTCATTTGGTTTTGACACCTGTGCCTACTCAAAAGATCTATGTATCTCTAAAGCTACATTTACGCCTATGTTGAATTGTGCAGTGTGTTTAAAAGCCTACTTGCTGCATCTTTACTATATACAACAACATAAGGGTTCTGTATGCCTGTGTTCTCCCGGGAAGCGGGAATCCTAGAAAATTGCCAAGGTTCTCCCGTTTCCACAGAGAAGTGCAGAGGAGGGTAGCCCTGAAGTGGGGCCTGGACATCCCATATGTCCCTCCCCAGATTATGGACATTTTGGAGAGCTTCTGGGGAAAGCAGGAGGATGACCTAATCTGGGATTTCTTTCATGCCTCGAAGCCATTGTGGGTGCCAGATAGTGAGGTTTGGGCTCGTTTCAAAGACATTCAGGGTGAATGGCGGCTTGGGAGATCCAAGCCGCCATTCACCCACGCACCCACGCCACCCATGCACCCATGCCATGCGCCCCGCAGAGCTACTCGGTTCCAGCCAGGAAGAAGGAGGGAACCGGAATAAGTTACCTGATCCTCGCTTCTACGCTTGAGAGGACTGTGAGGAGTCACAGTATCCGTAGAGTGAGCCACATGGACTGCTGGGAAGTTGCAGCGTGTGTCCTTTTTTCCCTGAACTTTGCAGGAACAGACCAGCCTGCCGCCCTCTGTGCCCAATGGAAGAACTTTCCCATTGCAAGGACATCTGGGTGAGGTTTGTTGCTACATTAACTCTTTTAACCTCTTGCCGCCCGCCCACTGTCAAATGAGGGAGGGGCGGTGCGGCTCTCATTCTGGGACAATGTCATATGACGTCATCCCATAACAGCCCCTCTCGTGCTGCTAGGACATGGCGCAACCCAGATCTCCATAAAGAGTTGCAGCTCTTTAACCATGTGACCGGCTGTGTCCAATCACAGCCAGTCACATATAAATACGTAGATGCCGGTAATCGGCTCTTATCGCCTCACACTGACAGAGTGTGTGGCGAGGAGAGACGATCAGTGGCATCTTCTCCCAAGGGACATCAAGACATGTAACCAGGGTACTGATCATCAGTGCCCTGATTACAATAACATGCCACCAGTGCCAGCAATCAGTGCCCACCAGTGCCAGCAATCAGTGCCCACAAGTGCTACCAATCAGTGCCCATTTTTGATGCCAGTCAGTGCTGGCTATCAGTGTTGCTTATCGGTGCTGCCTATCAATGCCCATCATTGCTGCCCATCAATGTCCATCAGTGCCACCCGTCAATGCCCATCAGTGCCGCCTATCAGTGCTCATCAGTGCCACATATCAGTGCCACCTATCAGTGCCGATAAGTGCGGCATATTAGTGCCTCCTCATCAGTGCCACCTAATCAGTGCCCATAAGTGCCACCTCATCAGTGCCCATCAGTGCCACCTCATCAAAGTACATCAGTGAGGGAGAAAAATTACTTATTTAGAAAATTTACTAACAGAAACTAAGAAAAACTTTTTTTTATTTCAGTGGCCTAGAGCAGCAGCTCACAGACAGCATCACTCTACTGTCACCTCCCTCGTGCTTCTAGAGGATTCTAGAAGGGGAGGAGGGGAAGTGGGGAGGAGTAGTCTGGGGTGTTTAGGGAGCCCTGACCAATCCCCAAATAGGATTGGCATGGGGCAGACCTCCTTTCAATACCCAGGGTCAGCCCAGCTGGGGAGGAGTTGTCGGGTGGAAGAACTGAGGATGGAGTACTAGGCTGTCAGGGTCTTGGCGGGAGCTCCCCAGTCAGGGGGGGGGGGGGTGACCTTGGACCTGGGACTCGGGTACAGGATGGATCCCTTCAAGAATGCATGGAGGATCTGAACAGGAGGCACAGAGATGAGTCAGAGGACAGCAGGAGCTAGTACTGCTGGGCAAGTCTTCAGGAGGGAACTATCGGTTTGCAGCCAAGAGGGCTGGTGAGTGACATGTGCTATCAGGAGGACTGGAGAGGCATGCCAGAGAGGACTGAGAGGAAACAGTCATACCTGGTTGTGGAGCCAGTGAGGATTACAATAACACAGGCAGTGGAGTTGGGCGGCTGCAGCCAGGAGGGCTGGCATGGCCTGAAGAGGGCTTACTGGGAGCAGTAGTCCACCATAGGACAGCTAGCACTAAAGACTTCCTATTCTGTTTTTGCTACACTAAAAGGGACCTGCAGTCCCTGCCTGCAAAAGGCAGTTGCTGAGGCCTGACTGAGTCATTGGGCCTAACCACGTGCTAGCTGTGCCTGGAGTAAAGTGTTGTGCAGTAGAGAGAGAGAGAGTAACAGTCGGCAAGCAAGAGATATGCTGGAGGAGACTGGAGTGGTCAAGTGTGTATAGTTGTCCCAACTGATTCATATGCAATCAACCAATTGCTTGTTCTACTGGGCATCCCATCTATTTCTATCCCTATCCAAGTTCAAATCCCTCAAAAAAAAATACAAAAAAAAACAACCACATGGACTGTTCATTGTCTCAAAGGTGACTGGGAAGTGAATGCCAGGCAGGGCAGGGTGACAGCTGGGCCACAACTTTCAGCAGCCCCTGCAGGGGTATCGCTACATTCAGATATGCCAGGACTCACATGCACCCCTTGAGTAGCTTCAGACCAGGCCAACTAAGCCTAACTGTAGTTGCACCAGGTTACCTGCACAGATGTAGCATCTTTGGAGGGGGGTCCAAGCTCGAGCAAAGGTGTTCATGTCCTTGGAAGTATTCCGATGGATCGGCATTCCAACAAGCTTCTTAAGACATAGTTCTGAGTCTCCATGTGTGCATCCTGAGCTCGTTCTAGGTTTCCGAGGTTGTTCTATGTTCCCGTTGTTCTTGGTTAAGCCTGTTCTAGGTCCCCCCTAAGATCCGGACCTCTTCCCTTTATATCAAACAGAAGGGAGGCTGGACCCCTGAGGTAAACCCATGAACACACAAGAAAAGGAAGCACAAGAATTAACCCCTTCCCTCCCAACCTGAGCAGCCGGGTAGACTGACTAAGCATGAGTAGGCAACCTGCCTACAAATGTTTTAGGTCTTGCTGTGCACCCCTCCTCCTCTAAACAATTACCTCACTCTTGGATTGATCCAGCGCTGTGCCTGACTGCAGTCTTCTCTTCTCTTTCCCTCTTCACACAGGGACTGACAGTTAGCAGCAGGAACCATATTTTTTTTACATGAAACATATAACATAAACACATTCAGCATGTCATTTGCTTTTCAACTCACCCATGGGTGGAGTAGCGAGGGTTTGTCTCCCCACAATCTGTGCAGGTCCAAGTCCATCCAAAAAATGACTAAAGTGACTCTCTGCTCCTAATCGGGTTGTAGGAAATATAAATCTGTAATGGGTAACAGTACAAAGTATGAGGTGTATAGGAGTGGAAACTAAATTTGCGCTGCTGTAAATATATTGTGGCTCATCTCTAAAAACTTCTAAAAAGTAATTCAGTCAATTTCTAACTTTCATATTTTGCCTTTCCTTTACCTATACTGTTTATATTAACTGTTATTTTCACTTTTAGCTTCATTACCTAGTGAGTTCCTGATCTGAAACAAATATGCAATAGATCTTCACCGTTCATCCCATAGCCAGGTAACAAAAGCATATGTTTGAAAGTACACCTTTAAGGAACAACATTTTACCAGTCAGGAAGTGAAGACAACTTTCCAATTGCAACACAGATGCAAATCAAAATATGTTTCTGTAGCAGAGTAAGGGAAGGCTATAATCCCTGTCAACATTTTATTAAGCAGCCTTTAGACCATTTTTCCATTTACAAAAAAAAGCAAGGACCAACATACAGCACTGAACACACAATATACCATTTGTAAGCATTTATGTCACCAAAATACCTTTAAAAGATAGCATTTGCAAACAAATAGTCTGTCAACATTTTACTTCTGGACCTGTACTTGTAAAGCCATTGAAGATTTTTCCCTCACTTCCTGTCTGGTGAAACTGTTGTTGGTGGTGCAGAAAGTAAATGTAAATCTCATTAGGGGAGCCCCAGATAGTACTAAAAACCAGACAGGAACTCTAATCTCCACTATATCTAAAACTAGAAAAAAATGTTTGTTACTTGAGATACACTTGTACTGCTACCCCCATAGGCGCCGCTAGATAGGATGGGTCCTCTGTTCTTTGCCTCAACCTTCTCAAGAACCGCAACCCCTCTGACACGCCGCGTTGAGTGTACAAACATACAATATCACAGGAAATCACTGAAAGTAATACTTAGTACCCAATAGTAGTGCTACTGTATGTAAAAAAAAACAGGCACCAAACCAGGTAGAAAGGGAAACTTAATATATTGTCACCCAATATGGTTGGTAACTAGGTAAGCATAAAATGGATTAACAATGGTAATAACATATTTTAGCATACAAAGTGATTAACAGTAAGGACTAGGCATAAGATGACATTTGGCATACAGATCAGCATAAACAGTAGCAAGACCACCTCAAGTGCAGCAGTGAGCATTAGTAAAGTTTAAGCTACCGAGTGCTGGAACTATATTGCCAGAGCACATTCATGGCGGCGATGCTAGTCCTAGGCTGACTGGATATGCACTGTCCAAAAGAAAAGGAGGATGGTAGTGGAGGGGGCAGGGGAAAAAAGGGGACTTGTAGAATAATTATTACGGGAGGGGCAGCCCTTTGAGATGTTCTTCTGCCAGTTATCAATAGGGCCCTTTAAGAGCGTCTTTGCACTTAATGGCAGCCCCAGTTAACCTGCATGCAGTATAGGTATGGTATAGTCTTGGCACAGGTACTAGGTAGTTGTGGTTTAGATGCAGCAAAGGTTCTGTATAATGTGGTATAGGGTTGGTATAGGTGCAGTCTAGGTTTGGAATGAGTGCGGTATATACAGTGCAGTATGAGTGCGGTAAAAACTGTGTAAAGTTGGTGTTCTGCTCTGAGTGGCTCTGTCCCTACTAGCAGTATCAGCAATGGGTGAATGGCCCTTTCACCAGTCCCTGGAATGCTGCAGTGACCTCTTACTGTAGAAGGAGGCCCCTCAGTCTCTTCCCATAAGCCTCTGATGATCATCAGTGGGAATAAGAGGGTGATTTGGACACTCCAGACTCCCTGCTACAGTGGTGCAGGTGCTGTGATGTGGGTGGTTCTACGCTGCCCCCAGATGTCCTTCCAGTCTCAGAATCTGCTCTATGCTGGTATGGTCTCCTGGCAGGTGAATATCCAGACGGAGGTGCTCTCTCTCTAACTCTCTCGGGGCCAAGAAAAAAAGCTTTCCTGGGCAGTTTAAAAAAAATCATATCGGCTGGTTGCTGAGGAGAATGGTGCATCATAACATCAGTATCTCCGTAAAGGGAGAGAAGAATAAAGGCCATTGTCTCATTCTCCATATTGCTGTAGCCTAGCAGGATGAATAGCAAATTGGTCAAAACTGTACTTATAGGGAGTTTGTCTGATGGGGGAGGGATATGCAAGTACAGATAATGCAACTGGGGTTAAGGTTAGTAGGTTTCTCTGTGTCCATTGCAATTCTTATCATAAATATAAATCAACATAATGGGGGTCCAAAGCTGCAAGCTTGTCTCAGGCCCCATTCTGCTTTAATCTGCCTCAGTGGTGAGGAAGTAAAGAAAGAAAAATGCCACTTACGTGCCATCAGAACTGTTGCTGTTAGTGCTGCCATCTGTAGATTCCCGACTCCCTTGTCTTGTCACCCGGTTTCTCATTTCCACAGCAATACCCGTCTCTGTGCTGCGTCGAATATTACTGCGCAGTTTCTTTGTTGTACCATCTGTGAATATCAAGAAAAATTAAGGTAGTAATAGCATTTATCTTATGAATCATATAGAGGAGCATACAGCATCATATACTGTAGATTCAAAGAATTGCTGACAACAATTTTTAGGCATCCTCATAGATAATAACAGTAAGAGTTATTGGACCTGTACACAGAGCAACAGAGTGGTCAAATGAGTGCTGCTGAACGCGGGCACTAGAGAGAACCCTGCAAAGGATTGGCTTGTCCTCTGCAGTGGGATCCAGGTGGTCATCTTGGAGAAGCCATTGCCTATTCTAGGTGCTGAATTCATATGAGATCTGGGAAATCCTTTTGGTACAGACATAATATATAAATATCACATACTGTATTTCAGGGAGCCTTGTTTCAGGAGAGAGAGAAAAGGCAGCAGCTGACATGTAATTTAGAAAGAAACACATGAACACCCCTTCTGGGAAGTGGAGCTGTCCCTTGATGAAGTGGGATTGAAAAATTATATTTTTTGGGACTATACCAGTCTGTGATTACCCATACTGGCAGGGACTTTATCCCTAATGCTAGAAAGCTTTTTGGGGATAGACAGGATAGAAATGTCACTCTTCAAGAGACCTACTGAGCACCTGAGCACTTGAGCCCTAGAAGTTCTGAAAGGTATTTATTCTATTGAGACTTTCCTTATCCACTATTATGGAAATGTTTTCTTAATAAAGCAAGATTGCTGGTTTGACAAGTTAAAGTGGCTGTAAAGGCTCAAGATTTTTTACCTTCGTACATTCTATGCATGAAAGTAAAAAACCTTCTGTGTACAGCAGCGCCCTCAGCCCCCCCCCCTCATCTTGATCCAACAATGTGCATGAGAGCCTCGGCTCTCCCAGGTCTCTCCCTCCTTGTTATCTGAGACAGCCAGTGTGCCAATGAGGAGAGAGCAGGGGCGGAGCCGAGCAGCACTCCGTGTGTAAATGGACACACGGCGCAGCAGCTCGGGAGGGAGCTCAGGTGCCCACATAGCAAGCTGCTTGTTATGGGGGCACTAGGCAGGAGGGAGGGGCCTGGAATTCCGGTGGGGGACCCAAAAAGAGGAGGACTTCTCCGTGTAAAACCATTGCACTGAGCAGGTAAGTATAACATGTTTTGTTATTTAAAAAATAAATAAAACAAAACCTTTAATTTCACTTTAAAGTAAAACTGTTAAAATGCAATCTGACTGGACACTTTCTGTAAACATAATGCGTAAAAAAACGAGGGAGGAGCCATGCGCGGATGACGTCACCCGCTGCCATCCTTTGCTAGCATTCAGCACAGTGTTGTGCTATATGCTTGTATTCGTCCTGTTTCATGTGATTAGTCCATGTTTGACCCTAATAAATTTTTAATTGGTTGCACAGTGAGCACTTAGATCTACCCTCTTTTTTATATATGGTTTGATGCCCTCATTGATTGATCGATCTGGAGGAGAAGTTCAAACAGATTATTTCTGCTGCCTACCTGTTGTGTGGGACCTGCGTGCATGACTACCTGTTAGCTCAGGGATCCATGCTCTGAGGTGAGCGTAGAATATTGATTGGAGGTGGAGGGTCTGTCACTATTCATTTTAAAACTGTTGATCTTCACCGATGGAGTCATCTTATATTCTGGGACTTGTAGTTCACCAGTTGATTGGACTGTATTTTATTGCGCTGCACTTTTTATATTTTTTTTTTATTTTCTGTGATCTGCTCAGATGATGAGAGTGTAAATGCAAATAGAGAACATTCTGGGCACCAATGCTGAGTCTGCTTGTGCAGCTAGAACTTGAATATCTGTGTCAATCCCGTGCCGTCTATGAAGTAATGTAAGCAATGAGCATAGTATTTATGGCCTAGTCTGATAGAGGTTTTGAGGGATTGTATTGTGGAAGCCCCATGGCAAAGCAGGAGCAGCAATAAGTCTGTATGTGCATAGGGGAATAGTAGAAACCTGCCTGTTCTTGAAAATTTAGCTCACCCTCAGAGCCAGTACCTGTGTTAAAGTTTGTTAATAAGTTGTGGAAGTGAGCCGTGAAACATAAGCTTTGGGTCCTCGACCCCCTCCTATGACTGAAACATTCTGAAGGGTCCTTGCTAGTTCTGGGGCTTGGTTGAACCTGCTATAAGGGGCAGTTATATGTAAGTAATTTACTAAAATACAAACATCTTTGTTGTTCTTGCACATGCATATGTTTCTTTTTCTCTACATTTTTGCATTACACTTTTGACTTTTATTTATAGTTATTGCTTTGATAGGTTCCAAAACTTACATGAAATGTAAGTTTTTGCTTGTATTCTATTTTCATGACAGTTCTAAAATATACAGCATTGTAAAGCTCAACTGTAATTTTAATTTAAATCAGCTAAATACTTTCTAGCTGCATCAAAACAAGAAAAAAGGTGTGCATAGTTCTAAAATTCACTTAAAGCTGCAAAAGCAATTGTTCAAAATTCTGTTCTCTGTCGTAATTAAACTGCTGCCAAATTGTAACAGAAAATGGCTTACTTTTTGACATATCCCTGAATTTATAGTACCGTGATGTCATAGTGGTCCACTGAAATTGCTCTGCTTTCGGGGGCCAGGAGGAGGACTTTAGGTCCAGCCACACCCCACCTCCGCATGGGAAAAGATAACTACATGTCCCTTGATGCTAAAGCAAATGTAGGACATGTTGGGCGCATGTGCAGATGGAGGTGAGGATAGAACTGATGGGTGTGGGTGTGTGTTCAAGCGGAGGTAAGGGTGGATGGTGGTACAGTGAGTGAATCAGACCAGGAGCTTATACTCCTGGGTCCACCCACTACGGTGAGTTGGGTGTAATTATGGTAGTGTTCACTGTCTAAACTGCAGCAGGAAAGTTACAAGACCGGTGGCCGAGGGAAGGAGAGTGTAACTATCAATTAAATTAAGAAAATGTTATTTAAGGTATGAATGCATAGATGCATTAAGATTTCTGCTTGGAGCTCCGCTTTAAGAAAGCAGCCACAGCGTGCCCGTTGTCAGTATGGTCGGACTGACGCTTTCTGTGTGTTGATGCAGAGATCTCTCATTGTGGCAGGGGACAAAAAATTCTACTCGAGCTTTGGTTCATTTAATATTTTTTTTTTTTTAATGATTGAAAATAAAGCCAAGAACATGTGACAGCATGAATCCAAATACAATTATGGATGTACTGCTAAAACTTACTTCAACAAAATTATCTAGCTCTTGTCACTATATATTATAGTTTCATAATCTGAACACGAGTCAAAAGATGTATCACAAAACAGAATATTGTTTTTTGTTGTTGTGTACAGCAATAACATATAAGGGTAAATGGCTTCTGAATCACTAAGTGATTATCCATGAATACAAAAACAGTTTGCACATTCTCATCATTTAGCATTACTGATGTTTGTGATGCATCGGGGAGGATGGTACTTCCACCCTCTGAGATCTGCCAGAGAGTAGCCAGCTGTCTCACTGAATAGTTATCTTATTTCATAAACTGGGAAGATATTAGTGTAACTGGAATCCATTAGTGTTTAAGTGCTTATTTGAGACAAATCGGTGTTAGGTCTTTTCAGGGCACAGACTGGGGAATTATCCTTGCAGGGGTTCATGTCAATATGAAGTAGCATTTTAGCAGCAAATGTGAAGAGTGGCGCTAGGCGAATTAAAGGCTAAGGCTGTACATTAATATTATAATGTATTAAGAAACTATACGGAACAAATCCAGTTGCATGTGGATCAGCTACCACTAGCCATATCAGCAGTATAATCCTTAAGCATAAGTATGCCTTTGCTCTAAATATCCTTCAGTAAGTCATACATATTCTCATTGCAAGATTAGCAAGCAAACATGTCATTATTAAAAGAAATATAGCTTAGAAACGGAGCTGCACAGAAATGTGGCCCAATCAACAGGGCTGAATTAACTATTATTTACAGTAGACTTGTGCCTAAAGGCAGCAGAGCAAAGAGATATGTTTTCATTGTACTGTTATTATCAGCCATATTTTTTTCTATCATCAGTAGACATACAGTCCCTTACAATATCCAAAGCCAAGTACAACTCAGTAAAACAAGAACCTAGTTTGTACTAAGCAGGTAATGCTAGAAGGAAGCTTATTTTAGTGCCAAAGATGTGTGTACCCCAGTTTTTAAATGTCATCCCTTCCAATAAAACAGTGTTATAAGGCTGTAGAAAAGCACACTGAAATGACACCACTAAGCAGCATTGCTAAAAACTTGTGAAGTAACCTTACCCTATGCAATAGCATCCTTAGCCAAAATGTGGTGCTGCTGGACTGTAGTCAACCTGAGCTCTAACTGTAATAATAATTTCCATTGTGTTTTGCCTATGCTGATATTATTGTTTGCTTCTGCCTGCTGTTGGGGAGTGTTCCTAGAGATTATGTGAGATTATGTGAGAAGATACAATAATGCTCAGTTTTGATTGTTTATGTTTTGCTGGCCAACTAGTAGGAGATTTATTGCCAGTGGTGCATGCTGGGTAAGGACATAAATGCATGGAGTGACCTTCTGGAAGCTCTCTTGCTTCCTGGGCTGCTGTCACGAGAGGAGGCTGTGTATTTGAGGTCAATACTTTAGGGCCTGTGGCACAGGGAGAGCCTTTGCCAAAAGAGAGGTCTGGGTGTGAGTACTAGGGAGTCTGGACTACTTGGAGTGGAACACCAGGGGGAAACTTCACTGCTGAAACGTGTGCTTGACAGTTGGGTAGAAGATACTGCCAGTGGACACTGCAGAGGGGTATAGAGGTTCATCCAAGGGATATGTGTGCTGCTCTAAAGCAGCCATACAGTTTGATGAGTACAGAGAGCCTATACCAGCTTAAAGCTCCATCTTCTGTATTGACTGTATACAGAGACAGAAGTCTGCATTTCTTGTCACTTTAGGATATCCTGTGCCCTAGCACTTCTCTCCTTGAGTTTATTTATATCCACTTCCATTCCCCTCATCAGTTCAATCCTCACAGTCCCTACCTTTTGTTTCACCAGCCCCTCCCTCTTAGTTTGTAAGCTCGAAGGAGCAGGGATCCTCTAAACCTCTTGTTTTGAATTGTACTGGTGTATTGTCTCCTTTTACATTGTAAAGCGCTGCACAAACTGTTGGCGCTATATAAATCTTTTATAATAATAATAATAATAATAATAATACAGTAATTGTACTTAAACTCTGTTAATATTTCTAAAGTGACTGCTGCTCATTTTATGCCATCCCATTAAGACTCAAGAATTCCTCCCTTAGGTGAAATGCTAGCCCCCTACACCAATGCCTAAGGTAAGTGGGTGCTAAACCTATGCACTTGGCTTGAATACTGTAATAACATATTGTTCTTGTAGAAGTGGATAATTATACAAATACAAATGAATAATCATTTTTGGGACAGTGCTGCAGATAGTAAGTATGGACTGCCAAACTTTTAGACAACATTGAGCATACTGAGTGTGAATTCTGTCAGGAGTAAATAAATACACAATCTGTACAACATATCTCAGAAATAGCCCTCTTTTGTGGAAATGTCCCAATTTATACATATACCGGTAATTAGGATGGGCCATAACAAACTAAGCCTGTTTACTTTGTAATACATTAAAGATTTGTATTTCTCAAAACACTGATATGCGAGTGAATTAAAGTACAACCCCTGGCAAAAAGTAACTCTTGGAAAATGTTCATTCAATTGTTTAATTGCGTAGAAAAAAAACTAATCACAGACATGCCTCAAAACTATTTTCATTTACCATTCCAACTTTCTGGCTTTAAGAAACAATTGAAAAAATAAAAAAAAAGAAAGAAAACTGTAGTCAATTGCAACTGTTTTTGCAAATCAAGCAGAGGAAAAAAACATGGAATCACTCAATTCTGAGGATAATATTATGGAATCACCACATACTTTGTGGTTCTAAAACAAACATCTGGATCAGATTACATCCTGAAAAATGATGCCATCATCACCAAACATCCTTTTGAATGATGGGATAAGAGAAGTGTCTAAAAACTCAATATAAATTGTGCATTTATTGAAGATTTAATGACTGTCATCGCCCCCGTACCTTTACCTGACATGCAACCCCATATCATCAATGATTGTGGAAATTTGCATGTTTTCTTCAGGCAGTCGTCTTCATACATTTCATTAGAATGGCACCAAACAAAAGTTCCAGCATCATCATTCTGCCCAATGCAGATTTGTAATTCATCACTGAATATCACTTTTATCCAGTCATCCAGAATCCATGATTGCTTTTCTTTAGCCCACTGTAACCTTGTTTTTTTCAGTTTAGGTGTTAATAATAGTTTTCGTTAGTACAAATAAAATAGGAAGGTTGTTGAAGGGAAGTATACTGGTAGACCAAGTAAGACATCAATGCGTCAAGTTAGAAAACTTAAAGCAATATGCCTTAAAACAAAAAATGCACAACAAAACAAATGAGGAACAATTGGTCAGAAACTGGAGTCAATATCTGTGACCGAACTGTAAGACATCCGCTAAAGGAAATGGAATTTACATACAGAAAATCCAAACATGGGTTTGGCTTTTTTTTTACGTCCAATCATGGACTGTGGATCACTGGATGAAAGTGATATTCAGTGATGAATTACGAATCTGCATTTTGCGGAGTGATGATGCTGGAACTTTTGTTTGGTGTCGTTCCAATGAAATGTATGAAGACGACTGCCTGAAGAAAACATGCACATTTCTACAATCATTGATGATATGGGGTTGCATGTCAGGAAAAGGTAAAGGGGAGATGACAGTAAATAAATCTTCAATAAGTCTTCAAAGTTTATATTGAGATTTTGGACATTTTTCTTATTCTATCAATTGAAAGGATGTTTGGAGATGATGACATAATTTTTCAGGATGTAATCTGATGCAGATGTTTGTTTTAGAACTGCAAAGTATGTGGTGATTGCATAATATTTTCCTCAAAATTGAGTGATTCCATATTTTTTCCTCTGCTTGATTTGCAAAAACAGTTGCAATTGACTACAGTTTTCTTTTCTTTTTTTAATTTTTTTAAAGTGTTTCTTAAAGCCTGAAGGTTAGAATGGTAAATGAAAATAGTTTGGAGGCATGTCTGTGATTAGTTTTTTTTTTTACACAATTAAACAATTGAATGAATATTTTCCAAGAGTGGTGACTCCATACTTTTTGCCAGGGGTTGTATTACCAACAATAACAGTAGGAGAGAAGTACAGTGTTGCGGCTTTTGCAGGAGATCATTAATGTGTTACATCATAGCATCCAGTAACCCATTCCATATTGGGCCTGCATAACACTACAGGTTAACACTTAGTTTTCCAAAACATTCCAATTTAAGCAAAATACAACTGCACAACCTGTAGGTGGGGTGCAGCATGGGACAGTGGCAATAACACACACAGTCTGAAGAAGAACTTGTATTGGAATAATGCAAAGACAGATCGCAAAAAATCCTGTGGGACGGTAGCCCAGCCGGAAACACAGTTCCAACAGCATGTATCAAGCAGGATTTAGTCGAACTGACAGCACCTGTTGAAAGGAGTGGAATGTGACCTGGCTGTCTTTTGCCCAAGCAGGAAGGTTTCCAGAGAAGTTGCGAGCCCTACGCTTTCCCTCCTCCTCAGGAACCTTTCCCTGTCACTAGTTCTGTTCCTATCTGACAGGGGTACCTGTCCCTACTCTACCATCTTGCAAAATGAGTGCTAAGCTTGGGAGCCAAGGCCTTAAAAGATAAGTTTACTTTTTGTAACATGTTACAGCCTTATTCAGGGTGTAACATGTAGCAGGTTAGAAATGCTCCGGCCCCTGCACCTTCTGCCCCCCCATCCCAAGTCCTCATTTTGACAGCGAGCTCACTGGCATTCATTCACAGTGTTCTGTCGGCTTGTAGTCCTCAATGGGTAGGTAGTTCATTAAGCTTCCAGTCAGAGTGTAACTTCCTGCCCGTATCGGAGGTATGGGCAGACAGCTACACAGACAGTCTGCAGGACTGTGGCATTACACCCATGATGTGCTTATCGTGGGTGCTATGCTTTACAGTTCCCTAACAAAAAAATAATAAACAAAAAATAGGAGAAACTCCGCGCTTAGGATCAAGCAAGGGTTGCAGCCTCCCCTAATAGACTTCCCTAAGGGGCTATGGTAAATGGTAGGAAAAAATAGAATGGGGTAAATGGCGCTACCCTAGACTGGAGCGGGGTATCCCAATCCCTTAAATTATAACAATGGTGCACTACCAAAAATCTGATGTGCTCTAGTATTGATAATAGTAGTTGTTAAGATCACATATACCGCCGTATAATATGATAACCTAATTAATTTTAAGTGCAATAATACACACACCAAAAGAACCTCTCCTTAAAACATTGATTAAGGTGATTAATCCTAAATGTCCAAAGAATAACTAAATTCCATCTGTGAAAAACAGCACCATAAAAAACCTCAAAAATAGATTTGTATATAACTATAAATAAAAATGTGAGCATCGAGTTTCAAAACAAAATGCTAAAAAAAATATATATATAAAAATATATAATTATAAACCAGCAGTTCATCAAGGAATTAATATGTGTATTGACAAAAATTATATATATATAATAATAGTCCCAAGCAATGCAATGTTGCTGTAAAAGTTGCCAGGAACTCCAAAGTGACCAAGTGCTCAGCAGATCAGGTGACTCTTGTGCTCCCCCTTAAGGGTCCCCACTCACCAGCTCCCATTACCCCTGCAGGGGTGATTGGCATATATGGATAACCGGGGATGATGTCCCTTGGTGGCTCCTTCATCTGATTCACCGGTAACCTGGCGCAATGTCCCTTAATGGCTCCTCCAGCCGATCCACCACACCAAGATATCCAAACGATCTCCTATTCAGCAATTCCCAGTCACAGTTTCCAGAGAATATTCAGTGAAATCCCAGGGATAGAGCCTCATAAAGAAGAAATAGGGCTCCCATAGTGTAGTATAAGGATTATTTGTTTAAAAAGTCAGGATAAAGTCAGGATAAAAAACAAAAAACAAACTTCCCAACAAGTGGGTAAAAAACCCTTAAAAACTGCTACAATCTATAATCGATACAATGTATACAGGGGCTGGCTCGCATCGTGCGCTCCAGGTTCTCTGCTATAGTACCGGAAATGACGTGAGTGCGTGGCTCCAGAGCTGCAAGATGGAATTTAGTTATTCTTTGGACATTTAGGATTAATCATCTTAATCGATGCTTTAAGGAGAGGTTCTTTTGGTGTGTGTATTATTGCACTTTAAATTAATTAAGAAATAATATTATACGGCGGTATATGTGATCTTAACAACTACTATTATCAATACTAGAGCACATCAGCTTTTGGGTGGTGCACCATTGTTATAAATTAAGGGATTGGGATACCCCTCTCCAGTGTAGGGTAGCGCCATTTACCCCATTCTATTTTTTTTTTACCAAAAAAATAAATAAATGCATATTTTTTACTTGCAAAAAATGTGCATTTATATATTTTTTTTAAAAGTGGACCTATCTTTAAATAGGCTTTGCCTGACTCAAGAAGGCTGCTAGAGTCACATGGGGTGGCAGCATCCAATAGGATCGCTTCCCCAGTGACCCAGGAAACCATAAAGAGGCCATGTTTTTCTTGACTTCCCCTCCAACTGCAGTGCTGCTACGGAAGTGCGCCACCTGCAATGGAGAAAGTACACTGTACCTGCCTACAAACCTAAGTTCAATTAAGCTTTTTAACCCAGTTTGAGGTATAGCACTTGTTAAATAAACTAAACTGAACTCCAAAGTTATGGTGTCCCTTCATTCCTGGCCTGGAGAACAGGTATATTTACATTTCTGCAGTCTTTTGGGGGAATTCTAGTGTATATGCGCTGCAGTCTTTATGAGTTCTATCACTCAATAAACAACTACATGGTACCTTGTGTTGAAAATGCATGTGTAAATAAATTCCTGTGTTCGGCTACATGTACTACATAACATAACTTTCTATAAATCAAGTCCTTTGCTTTCAACCCACGATTGACTGCACTAAGTACAGTGTTTGATAAAACTAAAGCAGAGCTTTCTACAGTGGTTCTAGAGTTTCTTAACTGCGAAGGGTCCTTGCACACAGACACTTGAGGCTGTTCAATGTAAACTGTGGAATTTTTTCCCTGCCTGGAAAGTCCAGGTCCTGCCTACAGCCCCCCCCCCCAGATGTAAATGGCTGTGCATGGCTGCACATGATACATATGGAAGCGTTATCGTAAACACAAGTATAGCGGCATAAATGTATGCAAAAAATCGGTGCCACACAGCCATTCGTGAAAATCTTTGCCGGGATAGTGTATGTACTCTGCAATCATTTGGAGAGGTGGGGCACCTTAACAGAATATAGAGCATGAGCAAGGGCATATTCACTGTAAGGGCCATTATCAACGGTCTCCCCTCAACAGGAATGCAAAAGCAGCTTGAAGCAGGTCAAATGCTGGTCAGTTGAAGTTCAACTGCAAGTCAAACACACCTGCAATATATTCTCAAAGATCCCAAAAGCAAACCCTTCTTCCACTCTACCTCCACTTTATTCAACAACTGGCAGCTGAACAGAACTTCAGGGAGTAAAGGGAAGGTATGTATATACTGCTGGGGATAGTGGATTAAAATAAACATGTGCTTTACCTGAATAAGCAAAGCACAGGTTGATTTTAAGTTTGCCATATACTTTAAAATCTAAAAGTACAATCTCTGTACAGTCTCCTCTAGATTTACCAAAATGAAGTAAGGTGAGGTCCTACCTAAACATTTACATTGTAACCAATGAGGCAGGCCCCCTTGTACTACATAGTTGTTGGTAGACCTAAAGGAGATGGATGGGAAGGTTAGACTGTAACTAAAGTGGTCCGCTAAATGCATATTAGACCCACAATGCAAACACAGGCTGCCGAATAGAGACTTATGCATTTGGATAAGACTCTTTTGAATGGCTATGTCTGCAAGTATATTTTGTGGTGGACTTGCACTTTAAAAATGTTTAATTATAGAAGTATTGGTTTCATTGTGAGATATCTGATTCAGGTGAAAAAACTGTAACGTTACATGGCACCAATAGGTTTGAATTCATAGCTGAATTGTATGACAATAATTGAACAATCCATGAAAACTCAAATTAAACAAACGTAAACATAAATACACCAGTTCTGGCCTTAGATTTTGTATCAGATTTGATCCATCAGGTCAACAACATTTACCATAACGTACAGTAGTACTAATTTTGGTAACAATCAATTAAAATTATATACAATCAGGCAGAGCCCCAGCATTTTACAGTTGTTAGAAAGTTTGGCTCATCTGACAGAAATGCTTGCGTTAAGTGCAAAAGCCTCAATGTTATGCCAAGCTGTAGTGACGGGAGAAGCTTGTTGTGCTTACCCTCCCCTTTTGCCTCCAACACATTTCCATTGGCCTATGACAATGATGGGCTGCATCACTGACCACAATACATGTGTGGGAAAGTGTTTTTTTTAGTAGAATGGCTTGACGTTCGGACACAATGGAAAGCACGTTGAGTCTGCAGGTGTGTGAATCTCTACAGATCTGCACTTTAAACCTAACCCTCACTCCCATGTCCCTCTTTTTGGCTTTGAGAAGGTGACACTTCTGGGTATGGAAGCATGTAACTCCCCTCCTTTTCTCCAATGTGACTATGCTTAGTGATTGGCTGTTCAGGCCCCCTCCACGGTCACATAGGGACAGAAGAGAGTACTTAACCCTGTGAAAGCTTCAAGTTTACAGAGAGTTTCTTCTCTTCACTCTCAGCAGCATTCAGAGTAGGAGAAAAAAGATAATACATATGTGCAACTGGTTGTGTTATTAGGCCTCTTGCACACTGAAGTAAAAAAAAACACCACATTTTTAACTGATCTGAACACAGGTGCATTGTTGTTTGGGGAACAGCTGCTTAAAGATCAGTTTTACAGCATTGAGTACTTTGAGAAAATTTTATATCCAAGTGCAGTAGTTTATATACATGTGAGTGTATGCATGAACAACAGCAGCAGGTCCATAAGGGGTGCCGCCCCCCTAATCTGCATGCACCGACTCCTAATCTTCATGTGTGGCGCCGGACGCATAGATTTCTATGAGGGTTTTTTTTTTAAGCACATAATTAGAGCCTGAGGCTCTAATTGGCTTCAAAAAGGTTGGGCTCAGGGCACAGAGCACTGCACCCTGAGCCCACCCACTTGTGACATTAGCGAATCAACATACACATTTTTCTTCCTGCTTCTCCTCCCAGTCAATCAGGAGAGGAAGCGGGTCTTAAGGCCTGATTGGCCAGGAGGAGAACCCGGGGAAGCCGCCCACAACCTGAATGGGCAGGTGCTGACCCGGCGGGGGGAGCACTTGCCCCATCCAGGTTGCGGGCGGCTTCCCCGTCTTCTCCTTCTGGCCAATCTGGTCTTAAAATGGAGCACCAGCTGCCACTGTGCATGAATCTGCAGGAATATTGCAATATTGAATATGGCAAATTGGAAGAGGATGAAGAATTTTATGCACTGTGGGGACGGGTTCAGCTTAAAGTGGAGAGCTCTCAGAGAGGTAATCCAAGCTGACAGGTGAGGTTAAAGAGCTTCCTGTCTGTGTTTATTGGTTAGCGTGTACAGGAAACAAAAGCATTCCCACGCAGGGGTAAGAAACACTGTCCAAAAACAAAAGTCCAGCAAAACAGTTCTAGGCCTCCTGGCTAGTACTGTAAATAGACCTCACTGGGTCTGTTCCAGTCCTGCAGAAATGTTCCCTCACAGCCTACTTTTCTCGTTTCTCAGCACCACCACTGATTAACCCAAGGAAGACAAATTATACCCCAGGTGGAGAGCAAGGTGTGGCCAGTGCCTAACCCCTTGTGTCCTGCTACAGATCTCTCACTGCCAACTATTTACTCTATGAACCTCAAAATTTTATGTGGCAGATGCACACCTTCGACAATTGACAAGGGCAAAGGCTTTATGGATCATTTTACTCAAGATCTTTCTTTCATCAAGATCCTGAGTATAATCATCAGTCAATTATTAGGTTTGTGTGCAACTGGACTTAAAGTGAACCTGTAGTTTTGGTCTACATGGGCACAGTTTCACTTATTGGTTGAACTACATGGACTTGTGTCTTTTTTTAAACAGACTAACTATGTAACTATAAGTTATATACATACATGTGTGAGCATACTGGAAACATGCAATCGCAGGTTGGATATTACAGTCAGGTCCATAAATATTGGGACATCGACACAATTCTAATCTTTTTGGCTCTATACACCACCAGAATGGATTTGAAATTAAACAAATGAGATGTGCTTTAACTGCAGACTTTCAGCTTTAATTTGTGGGTAGTTACATCCAAACGGTGTAGGAATTACAACAGTTTATATATGTGCTTCCCACTTTTTAAGGGACCAAAAGTAATGGGACAATTGGCTGCTCAGCTATTTCATACCCAGGTGTGTGTTATTACCTCATTATCCCATTTACAAGGAGCAGATAAAAGGTGCAGAGTTCATTTCAAGTGTGCTATTTGCATTTGGAATCTGTTGCTGTCAACTCTCAATATGAGATCCAAAGAGCTGTCACCATCAGTGAAGCAAGCCATCATTAGGCTGAAAAAACTAAACAAACCCATCAGAAAGATAGCAAAAAACATTAGGTGTGGCCAAATCAACTGTTTGGAACATCCTTAAAAAGAAATAACACACCGGTGAGCTCAGCAACACCAAAAGACCTGGAAGACCACGGAAAACAACTGTGGTGGATGACCAAAGAATTATTTCCCTGGTGAAGAAAACACCCTTCACAACAGTTGGCCATATCAAGAACACTCTCCAGGAGGTAGGTGTATGTGTGTCAAAGTCAACAATCAAGAGGAGACTTCACCAGAGTGAATACAGAGCGTTCACCACAAAATGTAAACCATTGGTGAGCCTCAAAAACAGGAAGGCCAGATTAGAGTTTGCCAAACAAAATCTAAAAAAGCCTTCACAGTTCTGGAACAACATCCTATGGACAGTTGAGCCCAAGATCAACTTGTACCAGAGTGATGGGAAGAGAAGAGTATGGAGAAGGAAAGGAACTGCTCATGATCCAAAGCATACCACCTCATCAGTGAAGCATAGTGGTGGTAATGTCATGGCGTGGGCATGTATGGCTGCCAATGGAACTGGTTCACTTGTATTTATTGATGATGTGACTGCTGACAAAAGCAGCAGGATGAATTCTGAAGTGTTTTGGGCAATATTATCTGCTCATATTCAGCAAAATACTTCAGAACTCATTGGACGGCGCTTCACAGTGCAGATGGACAATGACCCGAAGCATACTGTAAAAACAACCAAAGAGTTTTTTAAGGGAAAGAAGTGGAATGTTATGCAATGGCCAAGTCAGTCACCTGACCTGAATCCGACTGAGCATGCATTTCACTTGCTGAAGACAAAACTGAAGGGAAAATGCCCCAAGAACAAGCAGGAACTGAAGACAGTTGCAGTAGAGGCCTGGCAGAGCATCACCAGGAATGAAACACAGAGTCTGGTGATGTCTATGCATTCCAGACATCAGGCTGTAATTGACTGCAAAGGATTTGCAACCAAGTGTTAAAAAGCGAAAGTTTGATGGATAATTGTTCATCTGTCCCATTACTTTTGGTCCCTTAAAAAGTGGGAGGCACATATACAAATTGATGTAATTCCTACACCGTTCACCTGATTTGGATGTAAATACCCTCAAATTAAAGCTGAAAGTCTGCAGTTAAAGCATATCTTGTTCGTTTCATTTTAAATCCATTGTGGTGGTGTATAGAGCCAAAAAGATTAGAATTGTGTCAATGTCCCAATAATTATGGACCTGACTGTATATGAGTCTGCGGTATGTATCTGATCAGCCTGAGTGAATAATGTGTCATCAGATTGGGTTGTTGTCCTGACTGTCGCTTGTTGATTGAATGTAGACAAATCTAGTACACACGCATACATTTTATGATTATTAGCAGAAGCTACATTTTCTTACCACTCTGTCATGCTGATTACAAACGTAGACCCACGTCCCATCAGGATGAGAAAAAGAACTCTTGCTAACCTGGAGCATATGATACATTATGTACCTTTTTCTTTTTACTGAATTGATATCACCTTTATTCATAAAAGAGATAGTATGGACACCTTTCTCAACATCAATTCTCAGGGGTATTGAAGAATAAAATGTGAAATTGTGACTACTAGATGCTCTAAAAAACAATCCCTTCTCACAACTCATGTAAAACAGACAAATTGTGTGTTAAAAATAAACATTCTATTTATATAGCAAGCTTCTGAAGCCTCCGGTGCATCTTCACTTGGCCTGACAGCCAATACAAGCTTGGAGATCCTGTCTCCATGGAGACACAGCTCTCTAGATTACATCCAGTAAAGGTAATTATATCTTCTTACAGATGGGGACAGTGGTGCACAAGTGATGCTAAGCTAGCCCATCAGAAGCAAGATGTTCAGTAATATTGTTTTCAAGTGTCTGATGTGGAAAAGTCCTCATACGGATGGAACAGCATGTTTATGAAACCTCTATTAACCCAAGTACTGCTGCAGTAGTTTAAATCCATATTCAATGTTTCTGTGATGTACATATTTCTGTATCTATTTTAATTATGTCTGTTATGAACACCTTTCTGGATCTTGTTTAAATTGGTAGATTTTAAAGAGTCAGTCAAGCTGATTCTGCAGTATGAACTGTGACAAATCTAAGACAGCAGACCGAGAGTGGACATCACTGGGACAGGGTAACTTTGTAGTTAATCCCTTACACATATAAACAGTAGCCGCCATGTGCTTTAACAGAAACACACACTGTTTACAGAATCTGCATTAGGAATTCTAACCTTTAATACATGTCTGTGACACTCACTGCAACACCAGGCAGGAATGTAACAGAGTTTAAAAAATTGAAGCTTTTAGCTTTCTGCAATATTTTTCTTTAATTTTAGGTTAGAGCATTCGGAGAAAAAAAATGATATAAAAGTAAAACAATGCAAGAAAATATTTACAGAAAAGTTATTACATGACAGACACTTAGCAAAAGTAAAAAGAAAAATGAGATTTAAAATGAAAAAATGCTTAAAATGTAATTAAACCTCCAAATGTGTATTTTTCTTTCAAAGTAGGTTCTGTAGCACAAGCTTTAAAATCTTGCAATGTTTCTACATTAGTAAATACCTAGTTGATATTGCCTTTTCCCTTCACCTCTTTATTTTTGTTGGCAACGCAATAGTGTGCAGTGCAAATGTTCTCAAAGGAAGCCACTCATCTCCTTTTTCTCCTCTGCAAGCCTACCCACCTGACTGTAGCGACTACAGCACTGACATTGTCTGCATATTGCCCTGCAGATTGTCTTCCCTGTCTCCTCTTCTCTGCTGCACGTGATTACACATCATCATGTGTGGTGGATCTAGCGAGGATGATTGATTGATAGAGGCTTTTTCCCCCTTCTAGCTGCTTAACGTGACATAGATTATATAAACTTGAGGGGTATATTCTATAACGTGATTGGAAGCAGCTCACCCAGAAATACATTTTAGTAAAAAGATTATTTTATTTATTTATTTTTAAGTCTTTAGGATTTTCTTAAAATTAGAAAGCGTTTATTTTTTTCTCATTAATGCAGCAGCACAACTGATGCTGGGCAGGCAGAGGGAAACAATTTATACTTCCTGGAGTGACATTTACTAGCTGTATTGGCGGATTCTTGCTTGCTCCTCTTCCATATCTCACAGTGTGGCGGGGATCAAGTAAGAGATGTCCAGTGACTATAGTATATGGAATCCTCCATATGAAGTTGGTACTCTGGGTTTAATAACACTAAAACACAAAGCATGCCCGGTCTTTGGCTTTATGCACAGTCCAATCCACTGCAGAGTAAATCCAATTTGCTGGATTAGCATCACTGGTTCTCATAAATTACTCTTAGCATTCTTGCATAGTTTTGATGGAGATGAGAGCTCCAGCCTGCCAATTACAGCCATCTTTTCAGGTCCCTGAAAAGTACATATACAGAATTACCATACCCAATCAAAGGGTCTGAGAGAATGTTGAAGTGTTTTATTATGCTTTAGCAGACACTCTTTTAATGTCAGTTATTCTAACTATAACTATATTTCCATCTGACTATGTTTTATAGTCTGAGAATAATAATTTTGAACAGAATGAAATTACAATTTGATAGACACCAAATATGATTTTGATCTTATGCATGTTTTCCTTAGGAGATGTAATGTGTCTAACTGACTGGCATCTTCTCCTACATTAGTGTAATCATTTTTTATGAACATAACTCCATCATAACAGAAATCATGGAAATTGTATATTGTTTGGCTCTGGTAATTTGATCTCATGTGAAATCAGACTCACAGATGCATATTTCTTAACTAAACAGGTTTTTACAACAGGTTATTTAAGACAAGGCTGCATTAAGAAGCTTTCCAGACTCTGATAAATACTGTTAATGAAACTGCTACAAGCTTTACAACATCCTGCTTTGCATCTAGCCTGTGGCTGTTTACTTCCACTCGTGTTCTAATTGGAATGTTTTCATTGATGCCTTGTGAATTTGTAGAAATGAGGGTGTCACTGTGTTAAGTAAGACTTTCCCTTTCTTCCCATTCAGTTAGGGGTTTGTCAGACCTCATTATTGTCACATGAATCACCTATCAGTTGATATATAGTTATTGGGGACTATGGTCCAGGGGTCTCTAAGTTAACAACTTCACCCACATGATATAGCCATGACAAGGAGAATTTGCAGTCTTCCATTTTGTTTTTTTGTTAATGCTGTATTATAGAAATTGTGGGGAGATGGTGGAGACTTCTTTTGCTGCAAAAAACAAATACAGGTTTTTATGGTTAGAATCATGTAGCCAGGATTTCCAGTGGGAAGACCTCAGTCACCACTCAAGTCGCTAGAAAAAAATAAAAAATCAGTTATATGAGAAGTCAATGTATCCATGACCAAACAAAAAGCACTGGGTACACTGAAATTGTGGGAAAAAAGTTAAAGGAGAAAACACAAAAAATATATACAGGGAATTGAATTGAGTAAGGAATTGAGTAAGGTTCCTTTAACATGGCCTGCACTTAATTCAAGAAAGCCTTGCACCAGTTTCGGTACACATACAGACACATGCGCCATATTCAGGTAGTTCTTACTACCACCACTTTTAAAATCTGTCACTATGGCTACAGCAGATTCTAAGACAAATACTGCCAGTTCACAGATAAGCAAGAGCATGGGCACTCCGACCTTAGTACTGGCATCAAAAGATTCAAGTACCTGTCTGTAACAGGTTCATGATTAGGGCGCTAGCACTGACATTTTCAGTGCTGCACTCTGAAGGAATTCTAAAGAGTGTCCATGACAGATCTACCCCCCCCATCCATGCGTCTGGCTCCCTGATCTACATACAGGGTGCCAGACCATGGATTCCAATGGGGGGGGGGGTTTAATCACATGATTAGAACCAGAAGCTCTAATAGGCTTCAAAAAAAGGGTGGGCTCAGGGCGCAGAGCACACCTATTTGTGTGGGAATAGTGAATGAATATTCGTTATTGACACACTGATCCTCCTCTAGGCCAATCAGGAAGCCCCTATTGGCCAGGTAGTTCTAGGACTCCTTGGCCAATCATGTCTCAGGACACACTTCCTGTTCCTGTGCGGCCAGGAGGAGGATGTCCCATTGTGTGATCGCCAGAGCGGCCTGGCTCTTCCTCCCCCCTACGGCAAGCTAAGGCACATTCAGAGTGTCTAGTGTCTTCCAACCAACCCGTCGGGGGGGTGAGTGATTGCCGCCGTTCGTCTCCCTCGGTGGGGTGTGGTGGGCTATCACCGCCTTTTTGTTCCAGCAGTGGAGGGGGGGATGTTGGGCTAAACTCTACCAATGCAGTGTTTTCAGTGCTGAAACCTAATTTATTGTTTACTTATGAACCACTGTAGCATTAAAAAAATAAACTGGCAATCGTAATTTAATTCCTTTGCAGATTTTTTATAACGTTTGCTAATTTCCCTTGACGAGGGAATATACGGCCTGTCCTCCCTTTAGTTAAGTCTAAGGCAGGCCATATATTATGTGATCTTCTTTCCTGCAACCATAGGTTGCAGGAAAGAAAATTGTTTGATTTAGGTTTGGGTACAATCAGCCTGCCAATAGATGGATCGAATTTCAGCTGGTCCCTGTTGAACCGGTCGAGATTTGAACCATCTATGGCTGGCTTAAGATTTTGAAATGGTTATTGTTCTTGTACATGCAAAAACATTTCACTTACGCCTCATGCACATGGATAGTGACAAGCTAAAAATATGCTGGGTGTACAATGTTTGTCCTTTTCCCATGCTCAGATGCTGAGTATAGCCTGCAACACAAGTGATAGGCAGTACGGGGCTGTACTCTTGTAAATGATGATGCTTTAGTCCATAATTCAATTAATACCATTTACAAAATTCAAAGAGATTTGGCAGCGACACTATAGGATCGGGAATTATGGGCACTAAAGTGTTGCTCCACATCCATACTTAATCTCTCAAGCTTATCAGTATCACTAGCATCTGCTAGCTGTTGATAAGGCTCAAGTTGGCTAATGTACAGTAGTTGCCTTTTCATTCCACGCAGTTTAACATGGGATACCTTTAGGGAGATATCCTAAATCACACTGTAAATAAGCTTTAATTAGCCTCCCCACTAAAGCCAGCTATAGACGGTTTGAATCTCGGCTGGTTCAGCAGGGACAGACCGATATTTGAACCATGTATGCAGGAGCTGAACCCAGTATCTGAACCTCAAAGCCCAGTGCCAGACTGTACTTGGTTCCAGTGACTTGCCTGGCAGGGGCACGCTAGCGCAGGAGGCAAGTTGTGAGGGTGTTTTTGGGTCCCATGTGGCAGCCAACATCTCTCCCCCCCATCCCCCCCACCCCCCGTTGCCCCACACTAGCACAGCACAGTAAGCACACAGTGCACAACGGACTGAAGCACCCTCCCCTTCTCCTTCTCGGCTCTAATGGTTGTTTTCCTAGACAGGAGGAGAAGGGGGGGTTGACACCGCTCTGCATGTCCCATGCTGATCTGAGGTCTGTACTGATTGCAGTATACAGTACATGAGACTTGCAGGGGAGTGGACACAGGGAAGGAGGGCAAGTTGTCAAAGAAGAATACTTGCAGTGATTTGGAAGGGGGGATAAGAGGATACTGTATGTGCTAGGGGGCATTTTGGGAGGGGTGAGGACAGACCGAGATCTGAACCATGTATGCAGGGCCAGCGTAAGCAATAGGCAGCTTAGGCAGACGCTTGAGGACCGAGGGGGGTGGTAAAATCCCCAAGAGCTGAACCCAGTTTCTGAACCTCGAAGCCCAGTGCCGGACTGTACTTGGTTCCAGTAACTTGCCTGGCAGGGGCACGCTAGTGCAGGAGGCAAGTTGTGAGGGTGTTTTTGGGTCCCACATGGCAGCCAACATCTCTCCCCCCGTCCCCCCCAAGTTGCCTCAAACTAGCACAGCACAGTAAGCACACAGTGCAGAGCGGACTGAAGCACCCTCCCCTTCTCGGCTCTGCTGGTTGTTTTCCTAGACAGGAGGAGAAGGGGGGAGGGTGGACACCACTCTGCATGTCCCATGCTGATCTGAGGTCTGTACTGATTGCAGTATACAGTACATGAGACTTGCAGGGGAGTGGACACAGGGAAGGAGGGCAAGTTGTCAAAGAAGAATACTTGCAGTGATTTGGAGGGGGGGATAAGAGGATACTGTATGTGCTAGGGGGCACTTTGGCAGGGGTGAGGACTTGTGCTCACCCCTTGTGCACAAACAGTATCCTCTTATCCCCTCCACCCCCAAATCACTGCAAGTATTCTTCTTTGCAAATCCCCCCCCATCTTCAAAAAGATGTTAGCTGCTACAGAGGGGACAATCATAATGTCTGGAACCCTGGGTACCTCACTAAAGATTCCGGGCAATTGCCCCAGGTGCCAACACTAGTGCTCCCCTGCCAGGCAGGTTAGTGGAGTGGAGTGCTGGAACCTTTTTCGGCACTGGACTCCGGGACTTGGTGCCGATTCATATGTCTTCCGGGTGCTGTGTAGTTTCAGCCTGTTCCTTTGAATTAAATGAATTTAATTTAATTTGTTCTGGTCCGTACCAAGAGTTGTGCATACACTACTTTACAAAACACGCAGCAACTGTACTTATGATCATACGATCTGAAGCAGGCAAACATACTGCCTTTGCAAGCTACATTTGGGGAGTAATTGACACCCACTGCAGATCACAACTGCAGAGCATTTTGAATGTGGCATGGGAAAATCCACAGAAGGTGGGTTTCCCTCACAGCGTTCTGGAATGAACAGGCCCTTAGTCCGGACACACAAAACTTTGTTCGTATGTCAGAAAGGTCTCACCAAAACTGGGACAGTTGGGAAGTATGGATTTGTATGAGAAGGGGAGAGAATTTGTGGAGGGTTGTACTTGGAAGGGGGATTTGGGTGGGAAGATTTCTGACAGAACTGGGGATAGGACTTGTGATGGTATGGGGGATTTGGGGAAAAGAGGATTTGTGCTAGATGGAGGATGGAGGGGGAGAGGATTTCACCCAGGATGGAGGGGAGGTTGTGCTGGAAGGGAGGACCTGGGAGAGAGAATCTGTGTGAGAAGTGGGGAGAGAATTTTTGCTGAGAGAGAAATGGGGGTGGTGGTTTTGAACTGGGGGGATTTCACGCTGCACCCTATCACCCTATCACAAATACAGGCACAATGTGAAGGAGGTCCCAGCACAACTGTGGACACTGGGGATGGGGGGTTTCATTGTGTAAGGGAGGGGGGGTGGGCACCAAAATGCACCTCGCCGGCGCTTCTGGCCCCATCCCCCCTGCCGCGTTCCCTCCACAACAAGCAGCTTGCAATGGGGGCACTTGAGCTGAGCCGCTGCTCTGTGTGTCCATTCAGACACAGAGCTGCTGTTCGGCCCCATCCCCTCTCTCTCCTCATTGAATCACTGACTTTGACAGCAGCAGGAGCCAATGGTTCGGCACTGCCATCTCAGTCAATGAGGAGGGAGATTCCCGGGCAGCTGAGACACTCCTGCAACATTGCTGGATTGAGATGGGGCTCAGGTAAGTATAGAGGGGCTGAGGCGGGCTGCTGCACACAGAAGTTTTTTCATCTTAATGCATAGAATGCATTAAGATAAAAAAAACTTCTGACTTTACAACCACTTTAATTACGCAAATCCGAGGCTATGGGTATAGAGATTACTCCTGACCTACAGACCCAAATTTGTACCCACTTTTTCATCTTCAGTACCTGGGAACAAATATACCAAGCAACTTGCTTAAAGTTTTTAAGCTTAATTTTAGTCCACTTGTTCACACGTTTAAACTAGACTTGCAATGTTGGGGCAAGGAAGTGGTTTGGGCGGAATAATAATCAATCAATAATCAAATTGAATGTGATATCTTGACTCATGTACCTACTTCAGATACTCCCGGTTAAGCTTCCACAGGACTTTATGAAAGACTTTACATGCTAAATTCTTAAAGATAATTTGGGCTGGTAGACCTGCAAGACTATGAAGGTTTATCCTATCTTGAATATGCTGGACTTCCTATGATGTGGCAAGTTGAGTGCATACTTACTGATGGAATATAACATGATAAGAAAGCCCTTTGAACAAACTTGCCTTGACGATAGGCCAGTAAGACATACTTTGCTGCAGCTATATGCTTTGTGGGTTTTCCACAGAAATCCTCTTTCCTTTAGCATTTTCTAAAGGACCTAAACATTTCATTCTCCCAGACACAGAAAGATATGATTATACTTTTTGCAATGTAGATACCAAGATGGAGGTTACAAATTCCTCACAAGATGGTATAGGCCCCTTGCAGTTCTGCACCGCATGTTCCCACAGCTCTCTAGTAACTGTTGGTGCTATCTGATATCTGAAGGTACCTTGCTGCCTATCTTTTGGGAATGTTCAAAACTAAGGGACTTTTGGGATATGATTGAACAAATGATTAAAACCATCACAAGAGTCTTGAAAGAAATCCAGTAGCATTTCTTTTACATGATACCCCTCTATTCAATAAAAAGTATGTAGTACAAACATTACTTACTAAAATACCTCTTTACTGCAGCTAAAGCCTATATCCCAGCACTGGAAAAATGCATCCCCTAAATGAGTTGCACTGGCTTGCCCGAATCGCACAAAACCAACAAATGAAAAATCTCACTGTGGCTGCCCCCACTTCCCCTATACACTCTGGATTTGCACACACATCTAAACAATCCAGACTGCTCATCCCATGCTCGCCTCCAGGACCTATCCAGAGCCTCTCCCATCCTATGGAACTCCCTACCCCAATCTGTCCGATTATCTCCTACTCGGTTTGCTTTTAGACAATCCCTAAAAACAGTGGTGGCTGGTGCTCAATATTTTGGGGGTGGCAAACAAACCTGCCCCCCCCCCCCCCTTTTCTTGTGAAAAAAAAAAAACCTGTTCCCCCGCGGATGGACGGCAGTAATCAGTGCCCCCCCGTGGGAGATGGATGGCAGCGATCAGTGGCCTCACCTTACGAGGCCGACGCTGCTCCTTGCTCCAGCTTGCTGAGAGAAGAGCCAGGGCCGTTGCTTCTGAACAGGCGTTGCTTCTCCTCCCAGCCAAACAGGAAGTGGGTCCTGAGACCCGATTGGCCAGGAGTCCTAAGACTCCCTGGCCAATCGGGTCTCAGGACCCGCTTTCTGCTTGGCTTGAAGGAGAAGTAGGAAGACAATGGTTAATATTATATTGCTATTGTAACACAAGTGGGTGGGCTTGTAGCGCAGTACCTCAGGCTCTAATCATGTGCTTAAAAAAAAAAAACCCTATTGAAATCCATGCGTTCAGCACCCTGCATGTAGATTAGAGGCCGGGCGCATGGATTAGGGGGGCAGCGCCCCTAATGGACGGATCGCCACTGCCTGAAAACCTTCATCTTCAAAGAAGCCTATCATGCCCACACCTAACAACTGTACTTTTATCTTCTCCATCAGCTCATCCCCCACAGTTATTACCTTTTGTGTCACTTGACCCTCCCTCCTAGATTGTAAGCTCTAACGAGCAGGGCCCTCTGATTCCTACTGTATTGAATTGTATTGTAACTGTACTGTCTGCCCTCATGTTGTAAAGTGCTGCGCAAACTGTTGGTGCTATATAAATCCTGTAAAATAACAATAATATATTATGCCATAATAAATTATCAGTGCGAGCAAGGCAAAGGTTAAATTGTCTCCTTTGTTTCAGTTTTGCACATAGGACCCTCCGTCTGCAGACTTGCACCTATGCCTTATAGAAAAAGGTGAATAGATATTGCCTTTGATTATGTGTTTTACACACTCCCTATCTTTCTTTCTCTCTAATATAAATCAACAAATACATTTATATAAAATAACACTATACAATGTAAATGGCATACTGAAATAAAATACGGCATAAACGCTAACTGAGTTCAGCTAATGAACCAGACTATAATCCTGCTCTGCCCAACAGAAGTCCCTAGCTCTCTGCTGGTTCCCTGGCAACCCCTTGATGATCCAGGTCACCAGGAGAGTCCTCGTTAGTTCCTTTCATCACATTCACATCTGTTTGATGCCTTCTGTTACCATAGCAACAACTGTCCTGCACCTTCTCTATATCTCACTCTAACATGAAACTGCTCCTGGAGTGAAGGTACTACAGTTTAACAAAGAGGGGAAAGCAGAATGCAGCCATCAAAGACAAACACTCTCTTTAATCTGCTCATTTTATACACAGCCCCTCCTAAAACATGCTAAAACATAAAAAGGCATTTATTGTCTATAATATGACAGTGGAATCTCTCAGTACACGTGGGTGTGCTATTCTAAATATGTAAATATTTTAGCATACAAAGCTAAGAAAACAGCATAATAGCCAAGCCGGGGCTTAATTCACTGTAAAAACAATGACAGAGTGTTGGCTTGATTAATGCATACATGCATATTATTTATGCCTAATTATAAAAACTCATGCAGTACTTCGAACAGCTCGATTAGTTATAGTCTTATTGCTCTGATTTGATTTTAGTTCCACAGATTATCAATCGAGAGGTCATTGATAGTTAGTATTTTCCTTACTTGTACTATACCTAACTCAACACAATGGTACTTATTTCTATCTGTATTATCTGTAATGTGATCTCTTGATCTTTTCAATAAAAATAAAATATTTGAATGAGAAAAACTTATGCAGTAATTATGCATATTTGCATGTATAAAATAATCTATCATTTCATCCAAAAAACAATCAATGGCAATAGCAACTGTAGAAGCAATTTGGTGAATTTGGACATTCTTTATAAAAAGCTTTTTCAATTCTAGGTTAAATATACAAATATGCACGTGGTGAATCATAATTGTAAATGGAAATGAGAGTGAGCAGCACTAAACCAACATTGTTCAAGGTTAAGAAAAACTCTATGAGACACTAAACTACTATATAAATATTTATTTTAATACATAATATACAGTATGTGCTGCACTTGATCAAACCCACAAAGGTACAAACTAATGTCAAATAGTAAGAATTTTAAGTAGCAAGTGAACACAAGTGAGTGCTAAATCACACAATATAATAATAATAATAATAATAATAATAAAGGCCAAATAAGCATGTTGTACATATCAGGACCCGTAGGAACACCAAACTCCTCCAGGACAGATTAGGACAATCCACCTCCCAAAGGTTAGCCAGATTGAACTGCTTAGCTCAATCAGCCCAGGAAAATATCTACAATTAAGCTCAAAATTAAATAAAAACATCAATAGTGTTCTCTGCAAATATTTTATTGAAAAAAAATCAATAAAATAACAATAGGCTGCCAGATCACAACATCACACTATGCTTGCAAATAGTAACCTCTCCCTCTGTCCACCAGACTTCTTCCAACACGTTTCATCTTTTCTGATGTCATCAGGGGCATCTGGTCTCTGACATTCACCACGTGACCATTATAGGGTCTGCTGACGAAGCTACACTGCTCTGTAAGAAGCCTTCTCCTTCAAGCACTGCAGTACTGTGTGTAATGATTGTGATGCCTGTCTTTGATCTATTTATGATGAAAGCACCAGCAGAGATTGTACATGCTTCAGTTATAAACAGATGAAAGTTGAAAAAGTAGGTAAGGTTTGCTCAAATGTGGAGCTTATAAAGAGAAAGGTTAACAAATCAAAAAGTTTAATCACTCTGGGATTTGCAGGTTATCATGGTTTTGTAGATCTGCGTGCCATCCATAACCTAATTTAAAATATGCTTACATCTGCAAAACCTACCCAAAACCCACAGATATCGTAAAATTTTAACTGGTAAATGCAGTCTAAAGAGCATTAGTTTAAGCTAGCATTTGCAAGGTATTTAGCAAACTTCAAGCAGCTTTCCTGAAGTCCTTTAAACCCCAACTCTGGCACTGCAAGGATTAAATGCTCGTTCATGTCTAAGGCATGGGAAAAGCACCTTTGCTTGCCTGATTCTCCACTCCACTGGCATATGGTGCTGCCCTATGCTTCTGACAATGGAGTGATCATCAGCATTCTTACCGCCAATGCAGGGCTATCGTCCCTGTGTTGGTCTTGATGATGTCAGAGGACCTTAGACCGCCACAGCTTAGGGGAGAAAAGACTACAGGGACTGATCTAGCAGCATGGAGGAGCCTGGGGTAACAGAGGACCAGAAAAGTAAAACTATTCCATGCACACTGGGAATAAAAAAAACACCAGTTCCCTTGGCAAAGAAAAATGCTCATATAGAGCAATTTTGCATAGGAGTTTAGTAGCTTTAAGGAGAATTTAGGAGCATTCTGCTTTTTTTTTCTGCCAGAAAACCGCTCTCAAAAATGCAAAACAGAAGGGTTTTTTTCTGTCTCTAAACACTGAGCTTAAAATATGCCTCTAAAGGTCCTAATGTGCATGGATACATAGGTTAACACTTAGCTGCTTCGTCAGGCAAAATGCAACGCTCCTGTAGAAGCAGCATTTTTTTTTTTTAAGCCAGTGTGCATGGATCCTTACCCAGTCCCCTAGACATAAACAAGCAGTGAAACCTTCCCAGTGTGGATGTAGCCCCACTGCAAGGGAAGACTTTTACTTTTCCCAGAGTTCAGCTTTGAAGAACCCTTCAGCTCCAGTCTGGTTATGTCGAATGCAGATCCCACTGGAAGTTTTGAATGTGGCATCAAACAAGCTTCTAGCAGGCTTAACAAAGTTTTTTAGGCAACAGCCATTGCTATCGTTAAGGCAAAACTCTAGGCAAACAGCTAAATATGCAATAGAAAAAATTATTTTACCTGCATGTTTAGCCATTGTACTTATTTACACGTATTTCTATACGGCACAATGAGGCAGGTGACTTTTAGTTCAGGATTAAGCAATTTATCTTCCTGCGACGGAACAATAAACCAGCATCATAACCTCTGACCAGTGGGTAGGCAGCTGACTCAGTATCAGTGTCAAAACTAGAAGTAGCAGAGTCATCTTCCTGACTGACAGAGGTATATGTATCACAAGAGTAGCTGCCCAAAATTGAAATCCTGTGGCAGGCTTACATATATATTGATCTCTCTATGTATTTGGATGTTTGCCTGAAGTTCTAAAGAAAAAGAAGCTGTCTGTAAAGGCAGCCTAGAAGGCACTCAGGGACCATACTGGAGTATTATCTCACAAAAACAACAGACATGTGTTGAGTAAAAGGTCAAATTTTATTAAAATCAATTGAACCCAGCAGAGAAGATTGACATACAAAAACAAAAACGTTTAAATTGGACCTTCAGTCATTTTTCTCAACATTTTTTTTCTGCCAGTAAATACCTTATACAGCCCACTTCCTGTTTCTTGTCTGGTCATTAGCCTAGGCTTATGACATCATGCACAGCTCTCTCTCTTACTCTCGTGAGAGTTTGCCAGGAAGGGAGGGGGGGTTGAGTCATAAGAGGCCCAATGAAAGCTGCAGGGCTGCAGAGCTGGAGGTGTGCCTCTGTGCGTCTGTGTAAATCCAGGAAGTGAACAGGCAGCAGCTTCAGCTGCCTACAGTTAAAATGGCTGCAGCCAGACTTAGTGGAGGGAGATTTCTGCAGCATATTTGGCAAGTACAGAATCACATGGAAAGTGGTTGGAGGGAAGCTTCAGAATGGCAAAGATGTTCTTATAACAAATTATGTGAGCAGACTGCAGTTCCTCTTTAAAATCATTTACATAGTATATAAGAGAACAAAACCCTCTCTATCCATAACCCCATCCATAGCATATATATATATGCATACAAGATATATTGAACTGCTCCAGAAGAGGTCACAATGCCAGCCAGACTCATAGATTTATAGCAAACTAGTACAGTACATAGAATCTTACATCATGATGAAAGATGTAGGCTGTGGAGGAGCTATAGTTTCTCAACACGTTTCGTAGACGTGCTTCTTTGGGAAATGGGCCTTCTGATAGTAAAAGCAAAAACCAAAAGAGTGTATTATATATAAAAAACACATATCAACTGTACATACAAATAATGATATAACATTGAATGGCATTCCATCTTTGGTAAGGTATGATTATTTAATTCAAACTAAACTCCAGCCACCCCATCAACTAAAAAAAAAATGAGAATATGCACATTTCTTTCAATAAGTACATTTACCAGGAAACTATCTGGGTGGTCATTCCATGAGGACCATGAACAAGGATTGTGTCTAGGAACCACAAGAGGGAAGAGAGAGCAATACAGAACAGGTGCCAGATCTTTAAAAAAAAAAAAAAAAGGAAGAAACATACCAAATGTGCTACTAATGCAATATATCATTCCAGATATGCATTACTGATTTAGTAAATATCCTGCCACTTGCTATAGAAAAAAAGAGGCAAGTGCAAGGAGCCCCTATAGTCAATGTGTACATAAATTGTCACAGGAGTAATCAAACTTTGAGAGCGTGTAGATACCTGATTATGGATATGCAGATAGAATACAATAACACTATGCTGCTTGAATATGGCACCTGTGGTTTGAGTCACCCCCCACCCCCCACCTTCCCCCCACCTACTGCCATCACCCTAGCCCCAACACAGAGAGAGGAGAAGGGTGGCTGCAAAGCACCAGGCACCAGGCTCAGTCACTGCACATGTGCCAAACCAACTACCAGGATGGACAGGGCTGTGCATGCCCAGTGTGGTGGAAGATAGGGATAAAGCCCCCAGAGGAGGCCGCACACCAACCTGGTGCCCTGGATACCAGAAAGCAGACAACTCCCCCACGCGAGCGGCACACATCCACACCACCCACTGTGTGGAGACACAGAGAAACCATCTAAGGGGGAGAGCACAAAGAGCAGCATGACAGCCCTTTGGGCCCTACCAAAGACCCAGAGCAGGACAGAAAATGAAACAAACCCAGTCTGGAGGCCTAGTAAGCCAAAAACCGCCTAGTGGTCCATGCCTGATAAACGCAGACCTAAAGGGACAGGGATATGATCTCCCAAGGTCTCAATTATACCAGTGAGTAAATAGCAAAAGTTAGTATCAATGCATGAATATCTATTGAGATGCTAAAATGTAACAATAACATAACATAAGATAAATCCAGCCAAAATGGGATATTACATCATGTTGCCATATATATAATGATGCATGTGTTAAAGCATGCGCATGCTGCACATACAGTACATATAGCAATACACAACCTATTTCCTATGTATATGAACAATTTATTAGTGAAACAAACAAAAGCACCATACAATATAGCTATCACATAATACCACTAACCTATAGCCCCACTAAACCACTCAGTGGACATGCTAATGCCGGGTTTGATTGAACCATGGAAACCTCTAAAGGAGGCTCCAAAAGTTGCCAACTGCCAAGCATGAAGCTCAATTAGACCTAGATCTTTGGACTGGTGTTATGAAGGAACCATACAGACTATGCCTCAGAAAAGAAAAGTGTGGGGTATATGCTCTAAGGTAAAATACTTGATATAGGTAATGTCAAACTGGTGGTGCAGACCTACATGTCGGCTCTTTTTTTCTGTAACAAATGGCATGATATTTACTACGTTTGTATGCGTGCAGATCTGGAATGGTATGTTGCATTAGTAGCACATTTAGTGTTTTTCTTTTTTTTTTAAGATCTGGCACCTGTTTGTTGCCCTCTCTTCCCTGGACTTGATCCTCAGTCATGATTTTCATGGAATAACCACCCAGATAGTTTCCTGAAAGGAAATTACAAATTCTCATTTCATGTTTTTAGTTGATTGGGTGCCCGGAGTTTAGTTTGAACTAAATAAACATACCTTACCTAATATGGGATGCCATTCCATGCTATATCATTATTTGTATGAAGATATGCGTTTTTTATATATAATATGCTCTTTTGCTTTTACTATTAGAAGGCCGCTCTCCTCAAGAGGCACGTCTACAAAACATATTGAAAAACTGCAACTCCTCCACAGCCTACATCTTTCATCATGATGTAAAATTCTATGTACTATACTGGTTTGTTATACATCTGGGAGGCTGGCTTTGTTGCCAGAGCAGTTCAATGAATTTTGTGTATATATATATATATATATATATATATATATATATATATATAAATATATATATATATATATATATATATATATATATATATATATATAGAATAAGGGCTATGAATATAGAGAGTTTTGATCACTTAAATTTTAGGTAAATGATTTTAAACCTTTTGCTTGTTTGGATTTTAACAAATGTCAATCTAATAAGCTGGGTTGAATTTATACTGATAAAATTTGATCTTTTACTCAGTGCATGTCTGTTCTTTCTGAGAGACATTACACCAATAACGTCCCTAGTACCTTATAGGCTACCTTTACAGACAGCTTTTTTTTGTTTATGATTTATGGGATGTGGTGTTAGAGCCCCAGATCAGACCATTGGCATTGTTTGAAATTTGCCTAAACTTCTACTTTAATGTTCCCGGACTGGGGTTGAAAGGTGCATAAAACTAACCAGGGGTGCAAAAAAGCACAAGAAAAGAAAAAAACACAGCATATGAGCAAATATGGAAGACCTGCTTTTCTAGAATTTAATCATAGGAAACATAATTATTTATCAGAGCTAAAATTCACTCCACCTGGTGTAACAGTTAACACTGTAAAAAGTGGTCCAAAGGACCACTTACCAGTTCAATATAGAGAATGGTAGCAGGCCCCCATGCAGGAAGCACTTACCAACCCATGGATGGCCTCGGGTCCACCAGTGAGATCCAATTGGAAACCCACTTTTAAAATTTTAATTCCAGGCATGGATTTTATTGCATAGTCCAAGCCCAACCAATGTAAGTATGCATATTCCATACCCGTGGGATCCCTGTGAAAGCTGAAAGTCACTGTAGTAGTCACTGCTACTACAGCAATCACTGTTGCCCTAAAGGTCCCATTGAAAGGGACTGCCCTGATGCATAGCAATTGCAAGGGGTCAATGGCATGGATGCCATTCATAGAACATTTTGCATTTTTCAATAAATGGAAGTCATTCTCTGATTGGGCAAGGTGGAGATTGTAATGTCTCTGTCCAACCTATCCACATTTCCAAATGCAGCATGACAGCTGCTCAACCTGGGACCCAGAAGACTGCTACAGTGATTTGCAGCTTCCGCAGGGATCCCACAGGCAAGAGATGTGCATACTTACCTTGGGCCAAGCTGGACTAATGTAACTATACAACAATAATAACCAGAAGTTCATCATTAAGGCCTCTTGGGCTTATGGTATAAGAATATCTACCCCCTGTAATATTAGAAACTCAAAAACAAAAGTACTTTCTTTTTAGGTGCTATCCCTAAATAATGAATGTACTTCCTTATTGGTATAGTGATGTCACATGCAGGAAATGTGAGTTTTTACCTTAATTTGTTACCACAGGCATCTTCTAACCAATATGATACTAAAATATCCAAACTCAAACATGTGGAAAAGATTTTTGGCTGATAGTTCTTTTTTTTTTTCCTTGTCAAAAGAAGTTTATTGAGTATACAATGTTATAAAGATACATAAAGTAAGTTTACAAGGATCTATAAAGTAAGCTCATTGTTTTACAGTAGGGTTTATAGGTAAATATCATGAAATTTCAAATATTAAACATTGGGTTCACGTAAACCTAAATTAAAGATATATATCATTTCCTTAGTTACTTTTGTAGGTATTTAAATGATTTATACCTACTATACATATTGTTTACAAGTAGAGTGTATATAGGTTAAATAAATTCTGATAATGAGCTTTAATCATAAGGTGGAGAAAAGGAAAGAGAAAGAAGAAAAAGGGTTGAAAGGTAGAGGTATGGTCCACAAGGTTGTCCCGCTCGTCAGTTTATTATTCTTTTTAGTTCTCTTTGAAGCCTTAGAATGGGTGTCTCTGTAAGTCATTTAATCTGTTACCATGGCAACAGAACAGAGTCATTGAAGTTTGACAGGAACTGTTGTTTTATCCAAGGATGCCAAAGTTTTTCAAATTTTGGAATTTGATTTTGATCGATGGCTACCATCTTAGCATGGGACATTGTATTATTCATTCTGTGAATTGTTTCTGCTAGTACCAATGTAGGAGATTTCCATGCCTTGGCCACTGTTTGTTTTGCAGCCGTTATTAGTTGGATCATAAGTTTGAATTGAGAGAGTGTTAACCATTCCGGTTTTAGATTAAGTAAAGTTAAATATGGATCTGGTTGTATTATTTTTTTAAATATTTTAGATGCAATCACGAAGACTTCCTTCCAGAAGGTTTGGATTACTGGGCACGTCCACCATATGTGTAAATATGTGCCTATTTCTGGGCATCCTCGAAAACAAAGAGCTGAGGTATTAGGTGAATATTTTGCCACTCTAGCGGGTACAAGGTACCAGCGAGTTAGGACTTTATAATTTGTCTCCAGTGCTAAGATGTTGGGTGAAGATGACTTAGATGTGAGCCATATGTTAGACCAGTCCGTGTCTTCTAAAGTTCGTCCCAGGTCCTCCTCCCACCTCTGAACGTAAGAGGGTCTATTAAGATTTGCTACTCCATATAATTGATTATAAAGTGATGAAATTGTACCTTTAGCAAATGGATCTTTTGTACAGATTGATTCAAAAATGGATAATTGGGATAATGGTGTATCCCCCTTTAGGAATGGTGTATAGAAATTTTTGATTTGGAGATATCTAAATATCTCAGAGTTTGGTAGATCATATTTTTCTCTAAGTGATGGGAATGAAAGGAATGATTTAGATGCTATGAAGTCATTTAGTGTCTGAATGCCTGATGTTGTCCAAGCTTTAAAAGAATTTGGGTAGATCCATGCTGGATAAAAGGCCGGATTTCTGATAAAAGAAAGGAGAGGATTGTGTGGAGATTGTAACTGATATTTGGTTTTTAGTTTATCCCAGAGAGATAAGAAGTGTTTAGTTATGGGATTATGAATTTTAAAGCGGTCTTTAGGATCAAGCCATAATAAATTTGATATTAATAGAGGGTCATTTTCTGAAGCCTCTATAAATACCCATAATGGCATTTCCTGTTTTGCATGGTATTTGGACAGACTGGCCAAATGTGCTGCTCTGTAGTAGTTAGTAAAATTAGGGTATCCCAGGCCTCCTTTATTTTTGGGAAGATGTAGTGTGTGTATAGGTATACGTGGTTTAGAAGAGCCCCATATAAACGAAGTTGCTCTTTTTTGTACTATTCTCAAAAAATAGGAAGGAATTGGAATAGGGAGGACTCTGAATAGATAAAGCAATTTGGGTAGAATAGTCATTTTGATTGCATTAATCTTCCCTATCCAGGATAAAGGAAGTTGCGACCATTGTTTTATTAGATTTGTGATCTGTCTTAATACAGGAGGATAATTGGTTGAGAATAAGTCAGAATGAGATGCTGTTAAATGAATTCCAAGATATGGGATTGATTTTTCTGCCCATGTGAATGGGAGTGCAGCCCTAGCCGGGATCAATTCCATGTTTGTGAGTGAAATATTAAGCACTAGGCATTTCTTAGGATTAATCATAAGGCCGGATAGGGCTGCAAATCCATCAAGAGCTGGTATTAAGTTAGGACCAGAGACCTGTGGTGATGATAGAAAAAGTAATATGTCGTCTGCAAATATACATAATTTGTGTGTAATACCTCCTACTTCAATGCCAGTTATAGTTTGGTTTGTTCTGATGTATTGGGCCATGGGTTCGAGTATAAGGGCAAATAATAAGGGAGATAATGGGCAACCCTGTCGGGTACCTCTTTCGATATTAAAGGCTTCAGATTTGTATCCAGCATATTTTATATAGGCTTTGGGTTTATTATATAATGCTTTGATCCATGTTAAAAAGTGGGGTCCAAAACCCCATTTTTGTAATGAATATTGCATATATTGCCAGGATACTGTGTCAAATGCCCTCTTAATATCGAGAGATAGAAAACATAAAGGGATTTTCCGTTTTTTAGCAATATGTGCCAATAACACTGCCCTGCGTATATTATCGCCTGCCTGTCTATTTGGCATGAAGCCTACTTGATCTCTATGTATTAATTTTCCTATAATATTGAGGCGTTTTGCTATTATTTTTGCTAATAATTTAATATCGAGGTTTAACAGAGAGATAGGCCGATAATTCACACAGGAAGTATCATCAGAAAGGGGTTTTGGGATCATACAAACAATTGCCATTAGTGTTTCTTGCCGAAAAGAATGTCCATCTAGAAGTTTGTTAAAAGTTTCAGTGAGAATGGGAGAGAGTATTTCTGAGAATGTTTTATAGTATAAAGCCGAGTAGCCGTCTGGGCCTGGTCTTTTGTTAAGTTTTAGGTCTTTTATGGCGTTAGCAACTTCATCTATAGTTATAGGCTCATCCAAACTGCTTTTTTGATTCTGAGATAACTCGGGTAAGGTTATTTTTGAGAAGAAGGATTCAGCCTCTGTAGGATTAAATTCATTGTTTGTCTTGTATAAAGTTGCGAGATGTGAGTGAAATTTATGGACTATTTTAACTGGATTACAAGTGTAAACATTTTTTGATAATTTCAAACGTATTGGTTTGAAAGATTTGTTAGTTGAATTTAATGCCCGAGCCAAATATGTACCTGGTTTGTTTGTATTCATGTAGAAATTGTGTTTGGAGCGTTTGAGGGATTTATCAACTGACTCAGTGAGAAATAGATCGTATTCCAATCTAGATTTTTCCAGATGAGATTTTGTACTCTGAGATGGATTATCTTGAAATGATATGTAGGCTGCATTAAAACTGAGTTCTAGTTTTTTTGCTAGATTTTTGCGTTCCCGTTTAAATAGTGCCATTTGTCTTTGTATTGTACCACGCAAGACAGGCTTATGAGCTTCCCACAGTGTTATTGGGGAGATGTCTGTTGTATTATTAATTGATATGTATTCCTTTAAAGCTTGTTCAATGGCCATCTGATGTAGTGGGTGTTTGAGCATTATGTCCGGTAAGTACCACGTTGGGTCATGCACTTTTGGTATGGCTGAGGCTATAGTAGTGTATACTGCATTATGGTCAGACCACGGAATAGGAATTATATCTGATGCAATAATTTCTGGTATCATTCCTATTGTTAGAAAAATATGATCTATTCTGGTGAAAGTTTGATGAGGGTGCGAGAAATAAGTGAATTTCTTTTTCATTGGGTTACTTTCTCTCCATGAATCTACCAGATTGTATTTGGAAAGAAGTTGAGAAAAAGGTAATCTAGAGGTTATTTTGGATGGTGTAAAAGGTGATTTATCTAGAAATGGGAGGAGGACCTGGTTCGAATCCCCACACATTATCACTGTTCCTATTTTGTGTGTATTAATCACTTGTAATATATGTGAGAGGAATGGTGTAGGTTGTTTGTTAGGAGCGTAGTAGGAAATCACTGTGATTGCTGTATCCATTATATAACCCATGAGTATCAGGTATCTACCTTCTGGGTCTTTAATTTCTGATGATAAGGTGAATGGTGTGGATCGGTGAAATGCAATTAGAGTTCCCCTTTGCTTGGTACAGGCAGAAGCCGTGTAAATTTGTTGATAAAAAGGAGAAATATATTTTGGAGTAGAATCTTTGGTGAAGTGTGTTTCTTGGAGGCATACTATGTGAGCCTTCTTGTTATGGAAAGTACGGAAGGCTTTGGTCCTTTTCTGAGGGACATTTATTCCCTGAACATTCAGGGAAAGTATATTCAGTGGTGCCATGGCAATAGATCAAAAAGTTTTGACTTACTTTTTGTTATGCAGAGCTGACTGCGCAGATCAACCTGTGTGGACTGAAGAGATGAATAGATAGAAAAGAAACCAGTGAATTCTGGAGTAAAGAGTAAACAAAAAACATATGAGATTAGATGATACATTGTATAAATTATTTTTTGCAAGTAATCACAATTTACCCGTGAAAGAGAATAAATATCTCTCTCAGGGGAATAAGTGCCTTCGTCACACTCCCACATAATATGGTTGGGAGAATGAGGAGGGCTAATGGGGGAACACGGATCTTCCGCTTACAGGAGAGAAGTGCTATGTCAAAAGACATCAAAATGATGTTTCATTAATTGGAGTGCAGAATATAGTTTTTGTTGAAATTATTTATTCCAGGGTGGTTGTATATGGTTAGTCTTGCCCTAGGCTAAATAATTCAGTTAGAAAGGTACTGTTAATAACTTTGGTATTGATGAAGATAGTTTGAATTATTTTGGGATTTTAACCCTTTTAGAGTAAACAATTACATATTTTATTCATATGTAACTGTTTAGATATGTTAACTCATAAAATTGAGGTTGTATTGCTTCAGATTAAAATAAACAAAAACATAATTCTAGGAACTATTACAAGGTAATAATATATTTGTTTTAAGAAAAGAAAGAAAAAGCTTCCATTACTTCTGGATTATTGAACATATTTGTCCTAAAAAGTAATAAATCTATTGTTATTACCTGATAATATATAACTGAACATGAATTTCCTTATTTCACTTATATATTCTAAGGCTATATGAATCAGAAGTAATAAGAAATATAACTGGAATGTAACATGATCCCACACAGTGTGTGACTATCAGAATGCAGTTACATTCAGTTATAAATATAGGTTTTTTATAGAGAACCATCTCTTAGTATAATAAATGAAGAGATATCAGGAATTAGGATGTCAGTCCATTGAATCTTCTTGGTCCATGGATGATGTGGCATAACGGCCTCTTTTGTGAGAATGATGATTCCCATTTTGTTCTGAAATTTTCTGGGTGCTGCCTGAAGGTGAAGATGATGTAATTCTTCTGCGTGTGGGAGTGTTGCTGCTTGTGGGTTCTGTCAGATTTAATTTTAAAAGGGTTTGTTGTAGTTCATCTGCTGATCTGCTTCTGTAAATTGTACCTTGGTAGTTAAATCTGACTGAAAAGGGGAAGCCCCATTGATACATAATGTTGTGGCGTTGCAGTTCCATTAGTTGGGGTTTCATGGATCGTCTTTTAGTAATAGTAAGTTGGGATAGGTCAGCAAAAATTTGATAATTGTGTCCTTGAAAATTAAGTTCCTTTTTTTCTCTTGCAGCAATTAGTATTTGTTCTTTCGTTCTGTAATAATGAAATTTTGTGATTATATCACGTGGGGGTCCATCTTTCTTTTTGGCTGTGAGGGCTCTGTGTACTCTGTCCAGTTCTAAACGTTCAATAGGGATATCTGGCTTTAGTTCTTGTAATAGAGCAGTAATAGTAGATTGCAGGTCTGTCACAGTTTCAGGTATTCCCCTTATGCGCAAGTTTGAACGTCTGGCTCTATTTTCGTAATCTTCGAGCTTAGTTTGAAGTATTAAATTCTCTTCTTTTAATTGTTCCAATTCTGTTATATTTTCTTGGGTTGTAATTTCAATTTCATCCATTTTTATTTCTAAGGCTGCGGTGCGGTTTCCCAGCTCTCTTATTTCTTTGGTTAGGCTTTTTGTTATTTGGTCTGAGGTTTGTTTTAAAGCCTTATGAAGCATCTTTTCAAATTGTAATAATATTACTGGGGATACTGAGGAGGCTTGTGGAGAAGTTTGTGAGAGGATTTTTTCTGTATCTGACTCAAATGGAGAGTCTTGCTGTGACATTTTCTGTCTGTGAGAGCTCCCTGATGCTGTATCTTGTGAGGTGACTGGAGCTGCTTCAGCTGCAGTGAGTGCCTGTGAGCTCTTTGTGAGGTGATTTTTATTTCTGCCACGGTTTCCTCCCAGTACCATATTTCCTGCCCAAACTTTCACAGTTTGTTCCCTGGGGCAAAAAGGTTCAAATGGATACCTTTTGAGCCTGCAGGCTCCGCTTTGTCCTTCTCTTCTCTCCTCAGCGGTGTGGAGCTCTAACAATGCATGTCTGCTCTGCTAGGCTCCGCCTCCTGCCCCCCGTTCTTTTTTTTTTTCAAGGAAAAAATATTAGGAGATAAAAATTTAACCATGCATATAATATGCCTATTTACATTTTCTGGGTATATAAAACTGTGGCCACAAAGGTTTGTGGTCATACGGCTCAGAACAATAAAAGTAACCTATATAAATAAACCCCAGCATCTCGCAATACCAGTTTAAAATTTTATAGCCATGCCTAAGTATTGTAGGATATTTTTTTTCCATTACTGTATATTTACAGTGTAGACAACTAGGGATGGGTAAACGGTTCGGCCCGAGCATAACTTCAGGCCAAATTTTGATTGTTCGGACGTTCAGCGAACAACGAATATTATGCAGTGTTTGTGGCAAATTCGAAAGCTGCGGAACTCCGTAAACAGGTGACCTCGCCCCCCTCTGATGCCTCGTGACGTCAGAGGAAGGCGGGGTCGCCCCTTTACGCCACTGAGTGCCCCACACTCTCAGCTATATAGCAGTTGTCATCAAGAAGAAGCGCCACTCGGCGGGAGCCTTCCATGGAGGTGGAGCTGTTGCGGCTTTTTTTTTTTTCAGCTCGTTGGGCGGCGTGAGATGGATCTACATCAGGGGACATTTTTTTTTTTATCTTTTAATAAAGGACTTGTCCCAAAGTGTCTCCTGTCTTTTTCACTATTTTTGACACTTTTTTGTGAAATGGTAGGGGTACAATGTACCCGTTACCAATTCACATGGGGGGGAGGCTGGGATCTGGGGGTCCCCTTGTTAAAGGAGGCTTCCAGATTCCAATAAGCCCCCCACCCGAAGACCCCAACAACAAACTGGGCAAGGGTTGTGGGGATGAGGCCTTTGTCCCCATCAACATGGGGACAAGGTGCTTTGGTGGGCTACTCTAAAGTACCCTCCCCAAACACTTTTTATGACAATAACTTGCATATTAGTCTTTATAAACTGGAAAAAATTACTGCGTTATCCCCCCAAAAAATATGTGAAAACAATAGCTGCAACTATAAATGTGAGACACATCCACTTGGTATACAAACAAAAACAAAAAATTAGCACTTTTGATTTTTCATGTTCGTGTCCCATAGACTTTAACGGTGTTCGTGTGTTCTTCCGAAATTTTGGCCTGTTCGCAAGTTCTGGTGCAAACCAAACCAGGGGGTGTTTGGCTCATCCTTATGGACAACATCTATTCTACAGAGTAACAGGAGGTGTTTATTTTCTTAAATAGAAATAGAGATGAGTTCTCATCTACTGTACAATGAAGCTACTGAAAATCTAGTTTTCTATGTGGTCTCCATCCATGGTGCTGAATCTCTGATGAGCCATTTTATCTTCTGAAAGCCTCAACATAAACATGTGATTGCTGGCCTAATTTCTGCTGTTACATCACATTGTTGTTTGCAGAAAACTGCTGAGTACTTTCCTCAAATACTAGCAAGCTTACAAGCATGTTTACAATCAGTGTCATCGCTTGATGTAAACCTAATTATGAGAACGCTACAGCTACACCTTTCGGAAAAAGAGAACGAGAGACCAAAGTGTATAATACATCAGCATTAGCCTTAAAAAAATGACTCCTTTATAATGAGGCCACTGATGAAATCAATAACTTAATATCAATTACCTTAATAATCAATAACAACTATGGCAACAAAGCCATTATTTTAAAGCCAGAGTTTAGGTATGGGTTTTTGCATAGCTACTGTACATTGGTCCAGCTTGCATACAACACAGTGGATTTGCAAATTATCCACTTCGTCGCATTCAGTGGGCAGTACAGACTGCCAAATGCGACCCATTTGAGTGAATGGGTCTGTGCCTGTAACCACCATGCAATGACATGCAGTTGTAGTGTGCCAGTGCAGGCTTTTAGGGGTTAAAAAGGCACTGAGGAGGCAATGTAATGACTCTTTGTAACCTGTGATACACGTTTTCATGATTGAACCACCGCACATTGCTTTTCAGAGGCCAACGCTAGTGTAACCAGGCCCTTACAGTTTATTTATTTATTTTAGGTACTTATATAGCACTGTAAATTTACGCAGTGCTTTACATACACATTGTACATTCACATCAGTCCCTGCTCTTAAGGAGCTTACAATCTAAGGTCTCTAACTCAGATTTATACATACACATACAAGGACCAACTTAGACAGGAACCAATTAACCTATCAGCAGGTCTTTGGAGTGTGGGAGGAAACCGGAGTACCCGGAGGAAACCCACGTAGGCACAGGGAAAACATGCAAACTCCACGCAGGTAGTTGTTGACTTTCTAAAGCAACCACAGACTAAAGAAAAATGCCTGCCCCCTGCCAGCAGCTGCAGAGTGGGACTCTTGTCTGTGTCAAACCTATAGCTGTACAGTCATTAAAGAATATGTAAACCCAACATGTCATATTCATTCCATGTGCCCGCTGTACCATGTACTTGTATGAAAAAGTATCCTGCTCTCTTTTTATTGCTTCCTTTATGTGAAATCCCTATTGTTCCTGACAGTCCCTCTGCTCTCCTATTAAAAACTGACCACACTAAGCAGGAGAACAGACTGTGATCAGTTCTCTAGATATGCTGGGAACTCAGGCTGCTCTCTTCCAATGATCAGACTTGTCCTGACCCCCTCACTTCAGTCTTTCACTGGGAAGATCAGTGTACTGCTGATTCTCCTCCCCCAGCTCTTATGCAGCTGGGAATGTGATCACTTATAAAAAAGGGGGAAAAAGCTATTTATAATGTTTATTATATCTACTGTATACACAATTGTTTTGCCTTTCATTTCTATTTTGAACTGAATTGGTTGTTTTACAAGGTGATTGTTTACAATCACTTTAACCCCTTCCCAACCAGCCGCCGCAGTTTTACTGTGGCAGGTTGGCTCCCCTGGGCGAAACGATGTTATCTTATGTCACTTCGCCTTTTGACCACTGGGGGTGAGCATGCGCGGCCGAATGCGCGTCCGTGGCTCGCTGCCGGAGCCGAAGCGAGTGCCCAGCGGGCGCGATGACCGCCAGGCATCTGCGATCGCTCGTGACAGAGCGAGAACTGGGATCTGTGTGTGTGAACACACAGATCCTGGTTCTCTCAGGGGAGAGGAGACAGATTGTGTGTTCCTACAAAGTATAAACACCGAACTGTCATCTCCCCTAGATGTCCCATCCCCCCACAGTTAGAACAAACACTGAGGGAACACAGTTAACCCCTTGATCGCCCCCTAGTGTTAACCCCTTCCCTGCCAGTGACATTTATACAGTAATCAATGCATTTTTATAGCACTGATCGCTGTATAATTGTCACTGGTCCCAAAAAATGTGTCAAAAGTGTCTGATGTGTCCGCCGCAATATCGCAGTCCCGATAAAAATTGCTGATCACCGCCATTACTAGTAAAAACAAATATATTAATAAAAATCCCATAAATCTATCCCCTATTTTGTAGACAAGATAACTTTTGCGCAAACCAATCAATATATACTTATTGCGATTTTTTTACCAAAAATATATAGAACACATATCGGCCTAAACTGAGAAAAAATGTGTTTTAAAAATGGGGATATTTATTATAACAAAAAGTAAAAGATGTTGTGTTTTTTTCAAAATTATCGCTCTTTTTTTGTTTATAGCGCAAAAAATAAAAACCGCAGAGATGATCAAATACCACCAAAAGAAAGCTCTATTTGTGAGAAAAAAAGCATATCAATTTTGTTTGGGTACAGCTTCGCACGATCACGTAATTATTATTATTATTATTATACAGGATTTATATAGCGCCAACAGTTTGCGCAGCGCTTTACAACATGGGGCAGACAGTACACTTACAATACAAATCAATACAGGAGGAATCAGAGGGCCCTGCTCGTTAGAGCTTACAATCTAGAAGGGAGGGTCAAGTGGATACAAAAGGTAGTAACTGTGAGGGATGAGCTGATGGAAAAAAAAATGAAAGTACAGTTGTTAGGTGTGGGTAGGATAGGCTTCTCTGAAGAGAAGGGTTTTCAGGGATCTTCTGAAAGCTAATAAAGTAGGAGATAAGCGGACAGATTGGCGTAAGGAGTTCCAGTTAAAGCAACGCAGTGCCGTATCACAAAAAAATGGGCTGGTCATTGAGCAGCCAAATCTTCGGGGGCTGAAGTGCTCATGTTCACTGCAGATTGTAGAGCTCTATTTCTGACTCACAAAGGGGGGGGGTGTCAGACTTCCAAAAAGAGATCACTGTTTTCCCCCATAGTGCAAGGTTATTTCTCTGCAGCATGCTGGCAGATGATAAACTTTCCTACTCAGGCTGTGCCTGCTTTTTTGCATACCCTTTGTTTTGATGCATTTGGGATGTATTTAGCTAATTTAAACATATAGTTCAATTGAGCTGAACTCCATGCCCAGAGAATATAAAAAGCAAATTCCTGCTATGACATAGCTTGATTCCCTAGGCCCACCAGGGTGTTAAAGGCATGGGATCCCCCCAGGGTATACACTAAATCGTGCATTCTGAGAGACTCCCAATCTGGATTAACCACCACCGCCAAAAAGTCCATCCCATACCTGCATCAGACCTTATGACAATGAACCACAACAGCAGCCTCAGAAAGCAGCATGTTCAAAGTACATCCTCATCTTGAGGTTAGGAGACGGAAGTGTTCACACAGTAAAAGCCTTTAACTATTTAATAAATGCAGATAATTACATGTATACTGTAAATCCTTCAGTCATTTCAGTGGTGAGGACACTTTCCTTTAAGTAGAGCTTTGGCAAAACTTTTTTTGTTCATTTGAAAATAGCAGGGAAGGGTTATAACCCATCATTATTTTTTTTTGCCATCTATGTCCCATGGGGGGATTTACCTTCACTCCCTGCCCTATAGCCATAATAGGAAGTGAGAGGAAATCTCTGCAAATCAAGGGAATCCTTTGGGGCCCTTCTGATCACTAGAGCTAGTCTTCCTATTGGAAGATTTTATCTTCTATTACTTTTCTGGGGACAACCCAAAATTTGGGATTTTCTTTTACTTTTGCTTTTAATGACAATGATAAACAGGACAAATAGAGGCAGTGAATCTCCCTAACGGGGGCACGGATAGCAATAAAAACCTGACAGGTATTCTAATCCATCTCCACTCTGTCCAAAACCAAAAAAAGGTTTTGCCTTTAGTTCTAAATAAGATTACAAAGAGTAGAGAAAATGTGAGTGAGAGAAGAGCTGAGGCGAGGAGCCATACCTTTTATGGGGGGTTGCCAGAGTTCAACATCCTTTGCAAAAGAGATGGGAGTAGCCTCAATGAGTCCTACATCCTGCTTCCCTAAGGAGAAGCTAAAACAAATACAGCCTCAAGCACTACACTATATTGCCAAAAGTATAGGGATGCCTGCCTTTACACACATATGAACTTTATGGCATTCCAGTCTTAGTCCGTAGGGTTCAGTATTGAGTTGGCCCACCCTTTGAAACTATAACAGCTTTAACTCTTCTGGGAAGGCTGTCCACAAGGTTTAGGAGTGTGTCTATGGGAATGTTTAACCATTCTACCAGAAGCTCATTTGTGAGGTCATGTTCTTGTCAGGTGTTCTATCGGGTTAAGGTCAGGCCAGTCAAGTTTCTCCAACCCAAACTCGCTCATACATGTCTTTATGGACCTTGTTTGTGCACTGGTCCAAATCATTTGGTGGAGGGAAGGATTATGGTGTGGGGTTGTTTTTCAGGAGTTGGGCTTGGCCAGTGAAGGGAACTCGTAAGGCATCAGCATATCGAGACATTTTGGACAATTTCATGCTCCCAGCTTGGTGGGAACCGTTTGGGAGATGGCCCCTTACTGTTCCAACATGACTCCGCACCAGTGCACAAAGCAAGGTCCATAAAAACATGAATGAGTTTGGGGTGGAGGAGCTTGACTGGCCTGCACAGAGTCCTGACCTTAACCCGAGGGAACACCTTTGGGATGAATTAGAGTGGAGACTGCGAGCCAGGCCTTCTTTTTCAACATCAGTGCCTGATCTCACAAATGGGCATCTGGAATATTGGCGGCCCATAATGCACAGTGCAGGGGGGCTGCCCCCATCCATGCATCTAGCCCCCTAATCTACATGCAGGGGGGCCAGACGCATGGATTCCAATGGTGTTTTTTTTTTTAAGCACATGATTAGAGCCAGAGACTCTAATAGGCACTACGCCCCAAGCCCCCCCAGTTGTGTGACAATAGTTGTGTGTCCAGAGACTCGTTTCCCAATTGGCCGAAAAAAGAAGTGATCCTATTGGTCTAGGAGGAGAAGGGAGGAAACGCACGGCTGCCTTGATGTGGAGGAGGAGACGCAGGGGAAGCCATCTCCCGGAGAGAAGCGCTGCCTGCACCATAGATGGGGTAAGTGCGGGGCTGGTGACCGACAGACTGAGGGGGGGTTGCGGGTGACCCAGCCGACTGACCGACCCACCAGGGGGGGGGGGGTGGCTGTAGGTGCATTGTTTGCCTCCTCCCTAGAAATATACCACCAGCCACCCCTGGTCTGGAATTGGATCAAATATTCCCATAGACACAATCCTAAACCTTGTGGACAGCCTTCCCAGAAGAGTTGAAGCTGTTATAGCTGCAAAGGGTGGGCCTTTGAACCCTAAAAACGAAGACTGGGATGCCATTAAAGTTCATGTGTGTGTAAAGACAGGCGTCCCAATACTTTTGGCAATAGAGTGTACATCTTGGCTGTGACCTGGATGACCCTGGCAGACTCCCATCACACTTGGAGGGGCAGGGTTGGACCTTTAGTGGCTATCTAGACAACTACACTGCCCATTCAATTCATTTGGTCCATAAACCTACTCTCATAACTAGCTATGGCAGCAACTCATGGCCAAACCAGGAAACTTCACAGGGCACTTGCAAGCCTCTACTCTAAAGCACTACTCTCTACCTCTCTGTGTCCAGGAAAAAATAAATAAAATGCCTAAAGTCCATTTAATTTACCTTTATCCAGATTGCATATAATCCACTGAAACCATTTAAAAAAGTTCCTTATATGTGGGATGTGGGGTCTTCTTTCCAAAGCCTGCACTGCCTTATTTCTTTCTTCTGTGCTGCATCTCAGGTTTAATCATTTAAAGCATTTAAAGCATTTGGAACAATATAGTGATTGTAAGAAACTTGTATTGCTGATATGTTGCTAAAATTGGCTTTGTATATGCAGAAGACAGCAAAATGGCTTGGAAGTGGGTGATGGGTGTTATTGGTAAAAATTCTAAGCAGGTAGAATGTGTTCCCTGTGCACCTTTTAATGCTAATTTATATTTTTAAGAGTAGAGTATCACTTTAATAACACCTAAAGTACATATTATATTTGACCTTGCTTTCTGACTTTATATTAACTTGACAGCTGTGCTTGGCCAGTATATAAGCAGAAAGAGAGCAAGTAGCTCAGCTGTGTTCTACTCAATAATATCTAAATAATCCACATCAATGGCGAGGTATGATTAGCAAAAGAAAATTAAATATAGGGATCCAAAAACTGTTCTATGCCAGTGACACAATTACATATATGTTGTTCTCTGTTCACACACACATTATATGAAGGCTATAGCCCATATTAACATAACCTTAAATATATTTAAAACTAAGCTGCTTTTAATTTTGACTGCCTATTTAATATGCTCTGCATGGCCCTTAAGTTGAAACTGGAAGAACAGGCAAACACTTCCTAATTTAAAATGTAAATAGTAGAACATTGCAGTCTATTAATTTAAAAAAGGAGGGGCAAGAGCTACCAGTTCCCATCAGACTGGTTACCTAGAGGTGTGAGCTTCTCTATGGACTCTGACAGTAATTACTGCCTGCTCCTCGCTGTTCATTGTGCATTTTCCCATTGTATAATTAAAATCTTTTAATAACCCTGGAGAGCCTATGATCTGTCACCAGATAATAGAAGGTGTATATATATATATATATATATATATATATATATATATATATATATATATATATATACACACACACACACGGTATCTCACAAAAGTGAGTACACCCCTCACATTTCTTGTAAATATTTTATTATATCTTTTAATGTGATAACACAAAAGAAATGAGACTTTGCTACAATGTAAAGTAGTGAGTGTACAGCTTGTATAACAGTGCAAATTTGCTGTCCCCTCAAAATAACTCAACACACAGCTATTAATGTCTAAACCACTGGCAACAAAAGTGAGTACACCCCTAAGTGAAAATGTCCAAATTGGGCCCAATTAGCCATTTTCCCTCCCCGGTGTCATGTGACTCAGTATTACATGGTCTCAGGTGTCAATGGGGAGCAGGTGTGTTAAATTTGGTGTTATCACTCTCATTCTCTCATACTGGACACTGGAAGTTCAAAATGTCACCTCATGGCAAAGAACTCTCTGAGGATCTGAAAAAAAGAATTGTTGTTCTACATAAAGATGGCCTAGGCTTTAAGAAGATTGAGAAGAACCTGAAACTGAGCTGCAGCACCGTGGCCAATACCATACAGCGGTTTAACAGGACAGGTTCCACTCAAAACAGGTCTCGCCATGGTCGACCAAAGGAGTTGAGTGCATTTGCTCAGCGTCATATCCAGAGGTTGTCTTTGGGAAATAAAGGTATGAGTGCTGTCAGTATTGCTGCAGAGGTTTAAGGGGTAGGGGGGTCAGCCTGTCAGTGCTCAGACCATATACCGCACACTGCATCTAAAGATGATGCACAAGAAAGCCCGCAAACAGTTTGCTGAAGACAAGCAGACTAAGGACATGGATTACTGGAACCATGTCCTGTGGTATGATGAGACCAAGATAAACTTTTTTGGTTCAGATGGTGTCAAGCGTGTGTAGCTGCAACCAGGTGAGGAGTACAAAGACAAGTGTGTCTTGCCTACAGTCAAGCATGGTGGTGGGAGTGTCATGGTCTGGGGCTGCATGAGTGCTGAGGGCACTGGGGAGCTACAGTTCATTGAGGGAACCATGAATGCCAACATGTCCTCTGACATACTGAAGCAGGGCAGTATTCCAACATGACAATGACCCCAAACACACCTCCAAGATGACCACTGCCTTTCTAAAGAAGCTGAGGGTAAAGGTGAAGCTCTGGTGAACTACATGCCCAAGAGGGTTAAGGCAGTACTGGAAAATAATGGTGGTCACACAAAATATTGACACTTTGGGCTCAATTTAGACATTTTCACTTAGGGGTGTACTCACTTTTGTTGCCAGTGGTTTAGACAATAATGGCTGTGTGTTGAGTTATTTTGAGGGGACAGCAAAATTACAATTACACTGCTATACAAGCTGTACACTCACTACTTTACATTGTAGCAAAGTGTCATTTCTTCAGTGTTGTCACAAGAAAAGGTATAATAAATATATATATATATATATATATATATATATATATATATATATATATACTGTATATATATATATATATATATATATATATATATATATATATATATACTGTATATATATATATATATATATATATATATATATATATATATATATATACTGTATATATATAAAACTTCCTTTGGCATATCAGATGAAGCAAAAGTATCCACAGCAACCAATTAGTTGTTTTTTTTTACTACAAAAACGAACATGCAATATGCTGTAGCAGCCAGCCAAAATTCACTCTTCTAGAGTCCGAACAACAAAAGACAGTTCTGATTGGTTGCTATGGGTTGCTGCCCTTAATAGGATCTCTTTTTGAGCAGGGCTGTAAATCTGTATGCTTGCTATGGACAGTGGATCGATTTATGCTCATTTTTATTGCTCTAATTTTTAGAGATCAGCTCTACAACTCCCCATGATGCCACTTGGTAGCAGTAGGCTGATAAGAAAAAAATGTTAAATTGAGGATGACATTAATCAGGAAATATATTACATGTTTGAGAATAAAAAAGGTTTAGTATGCTGATGATGATGACAGTGAAAGACAGCTAAATGACTACTGTCTTGACAGGGGTATATTACATTTAATTTTTAACAGACTGTCTCTAGCAACAGCTATGGAGGAAAATCTGTTGCTTCCTCCCACTTACCATCCTCCAGGTCTGGGATAACATAGCTTCATTTATTTTTGAACATATCATGGGAAGTAAAAATATTATCTAAGATGTTTTTAAATAAATGTTTAAGGAGTCTATTCTAGAACCCAAATGTCAATTAGCAGAAATCATCAAATCAACAAAATTCTAAATTTTTCCTGTCAGGCTTTACATATCAACTCCAAGACCAGTTTTCTTCTACCACTTTGACACATGACACAAGAAGGAGCTGACCAGCTGAGGGTAGATCATGGACGGTGTGTGCCAATAAGATCAGCTGGTCAACTCCTTTCTGTATCATGACCTAAAGTCTGTTCAGGAAGTAAGGCAGAAGTAATGGAGCAGTGTTTTTAAACATCTTTCTCCATCCTTGATTCCCCCATAGGTTCTCCCCCTAGTGAGTAATTTTCATTTATGTTTTTTGCCCCAAGTGTAGTTGCCCACTCCATTATTTTGTTCAGGTCTATCTGTAAAATGTCTATATCTTCATGTGAAGTTATTGCCCTGCTTAACCCCTTCCCGACCAGCCACCGCAGTTGTACTGCGGCAAGTTGGCTCCCCTGGGCGAAATGACGTTACCTTATGTCGGTTCGCCTTTTGGCCACTAGGAGGCGCGCCTCCTAGTGTCGTCCGCAAAAACTGAGATTGAGCTATTTATCCCATTCTCTATATCATTTATGAATAAATTAAATAGAATTGGTCCCAAGACAGAACCCTGGGGCACCCCACCTACCACTTCAGACCAGTCTGAGTACACATTATTTATCACTACCCTTTGGTCACGCCCCTGTAACCAGTTTTTAACCCAAGAACAAATCTTATGGTCCACGCCTGCAGACCTCAGCTTGTAGATTAGGCGTTTATGGGGGACTGTATCAAAAGCCTTTGCAAAATCCAGGTAGAATAAATCCATGGGCCTTCCCCAGTCTAGATGGCAGCTCACTTCCTCGTAGAATGTTAACAGATCTCTGGCAAGAACAACCTTTCGTAAACCCATGCTGATGACTACTTAAGATATTTCTTTACTCAGTAAATTCTTGGATACAGTCCCTTATTATCTCCTCCAATAATTTACCAATGATTGATGTTAGGCTAACTGGCCTGTAGTTCCCAGGGATTTGTCTGTGTCTTTTTTTGAATATTGGTACCACATTGACTTTTACCAAACACTGAAGTTGTGGGTTGATCCATTAAAGCTGCTCTATGTGTGAATAGAGGCTAAAATAATCATACACCGAGAAGTTATGTTCCAAATTTATATAAAAAAAATGTGTCTTAAAAGAAAGGAATGCTAGATAATTTACTGCTCTGTGTTATTTGGTAATTCTGATTAATTTAGGAAAAGAATATATAAAATATATATATAGTTGGTGGTGATGTCGCTAGTAAGATGCGACTATATAAGATAGTGATATCGCCAATCAGATGCGACTATTCAATACAAATCGTGACATATTATTTAGTATTAGCTATTCGTGACCAATGTTGCTATCTCTAAAGATATAAATGATATGTGTAACCATGAGAAACATTAATAGCCCCAATAGATAAACAATAAAATTCAAAACTAGATGTAAATAGTCCTTCAACGAGAATAACAAAAGCAGCAGACTTCAATCTTCCAACCCGAAAGGTTAATGACAGTCAACCAGAATGCTGCGTTGGATATAGAGAGATGAAGTAAGGCTTATACTGCTGATACTATAACAAGGCCTTGGGAGCCGCGGACCTCACGTTCCACCCAAAAAGTAAAAAGAAATAACTATAGTGTAAACCTGTGAGGTACAAGATCAATTGCGCATAATAGCGCTACTCACGGAATGGACATGCAGAGCATGTCTTGTACCTCACTGGTTTACACTATATTTATTTCTTTTTACTTTTTGGGTGGAACGTGAGGTCCGCGGCTCCCAAGGTCTTGTTATAGTATCAGCAGTATAAGTCTTACTTCATCTCTCTATATCCAACGCAGCATTCTGGTTGACTGTCAATAACCTTTCGGGTTGGAAGATTGAAGTCTGCTGCTTTTGTTATTCTCGTTGAAGGACTATTTACATCTAGTTTTGAATTTTATTGTTTATCTATTGGGGCTATTAATGTTTTTCATGGTTACACATATCATTTATATCTTTAGAGATAGCAACACTTATTAATGGTCACGAATAGCTAATACTAAATAATATTTCACGATTTGTATTGAATAGTCGCATCTGATTGGCGACATCACTATCTTATATAGTCGCATCTTACTAGCGACATCACCACCAACTATATATATATATTTTATATATTCTTTTCCTATATTTTTTATACACTTTTGTTGTAGAAGTTGCCAGCGCAGGTTTTGTTTGTATTTTTATTTAAAGTCACAGTACTTGTATCCAGCAGCTGCAACACAATTGATGGTGTATGTATTTAATTAATTATTTTTTTTTTGAGAGCGCTGTTCTCTATATATATAAATTCTGATTAATTAACCATAATTAATTTTCAGCATCTTGAGCGTAATTGTGTGTTTTGTCTTGCTTTATTACCCACTTCCCCCTATCAGCACAAACTCGCCTTTGCTCCCCTGCTCCTCCATGCAGCTGCTGTGAGTGAAGAAAATACCTCCTACTAGGTATAGGGGAGCAAGGGACTCACTTCCTTTAGCTGCAAGACAGCACACTGTAAATGCTATCTGTAACTGAAGATAAGATTTCATTTATTTGCAGGTATCTTTATTTTTGCTCAATCATAGCTAAGAAGCACCATCTCTTAGATTTAATACATACAGGAAAAAGACTTTATGCCTGTTCATATACAATTGTGCTCAAAAGTTTGCATACCCTGGCAGAAATTGTGAAATTTTGACATTAGTATTGAAAAAATGACTGATCACGCCAAAAAAACTGCCTTTTATTTAAGGATAGCAATCACATGAAGCCATTTATTATCATAGTTTTTTGGATCCTTTTAAAATCATAATGATAACAGAAATTACCTGATAAAAAGTTTACATACCCTGGAATGTTTGGCCTTGGTACAGACACAGAAGGTGGCACACACAGTTTAAAATGGCAATTAAAGGTTAATTTCTCACATCTGTGGCTTTTGAAATCACAATTTGGCTTGGTATCAAAAGAGCCCCTAATTTTCCACTTCCTAATAAATGATTAAATAGCACTGACTGGCATATTCAAGGCTTTGGATATCTTTATATATCCTTTTCCATCTTTGTAAAGTTTCATTAACTTGTTACACAGGTCTTTTGACTGTTCTTTTCTACCTCCTCATGGCTCATTGTCTAGCCTGCCTAGTGCATCCATGTGAGAGCTAACAAACTCATTGACTATTTATACACAGACACTGATTGTGATTTCAAAAGCCACAAATGTGGAAAATTAACCTTTAATTGCCATTTTAACCTGTGTGTGCCAGCTTCTGTGTCTGTACCAAGGCCAAACATTCCAGGGTATGTAAACTTTTTATCAGGACCATTTGGGTAATTTCTGTTATCATTATTATTTAAAAAGAATCCAAAAAAACGATATGATAATAAATGGCTTCTTCTGATTGCTATCCTTAAATAAAAGACCGTTTTTGTCATGATAAGTCATATTTTCAATATTAATGCCAAAATTTACAATTTCTGCCAGGATATGCAAACTTTTGAGCACAACTGTATATTTGTGTCTATTTTGACTTGCTGTAGAGGTAGGAAGAGCTAGCCGGCCAACACACACCCAGCTCAGCCTGAGTAGTTAGCAGTAAAAAGCAGTCTCAGCTCAATTCTGGGACGTAATCATGGAGGGAGCGGGGTAAAACATGTTGGGGGGCATGGCTTGGATAAATCCAGCTGAGGCTGTTTTGCCTGCTAACTGCTTGGGCCAGACGAGGTGTGCGGAAGCTGGGCTATAGCTTCCTACTTCTACAGTGTGCTTTGGGTCTGGAAAAAACTTTTCCCAACCTGCACCCTCACTAGTCAGCGGCATCCAATTCATCGGACATTGTTAGTGGGGGCCACAAACTATTAATCGTATTTTTACTTGCTGTTTTAAATGTCTTAAGTACTTTAAGTAGTTCATGAAAGGATCTCTTATATAATACTGTAACATACTGTAGCTCACTGATTTTTTTTTTTTTGTCTGAGAGCCCCTGGTATCTTTACCAAGGTATCAAGGATGGTTTTCCATTTTTAAAGGTTCAAACAAATCTGAAAATTTCAATTATTTTTTGTTAAGTAAGAGAAGTATTATTTCATATTACCTTGGCACAGATCTATGTTTATTTTATGACTTCTCAGCTTAATTCCCATAATGCTTAATGCATGTCTTTACGAACATGTTATCCCAACATGTTTTAATCCTGATATGTGTCTGTTGTATGAAAAAGTATTCTGTTCTTTTTGTATTGCTTCCTTTGTGTGAAATACCTGGTGATCTTGCCAGTCCCTAACCCCCCCCCGCAGGCGCACAAGCTTTTCTATTTCAAACTGACAAAGTTAGGCATAGAAGCTCATCTGTCTCAACATAGTCAGTTTTCTGGCTGTGCTGGGAGAACAGCCATCTGTCCTCCAGTGATCAGACTTGTGCTGACACGCCCTCTCTGCACAGCTTTTCACTGGGAAGATCAGTATATTGCTGTTTTTCCACCTCTAGCTCTCTAAGCCAGTGTTTATCAACCTTTTGTAAGTCAAGGCACCCTTTAAAATGATTTACAATCAAGGCACAACTTTCTAAAATGTAAAAAGCGAAACATAGTTTTATATAATATAGAACCATCCACACATGTGGGACACTTAATATTAGACGTGATTTATACTTACAAAGCAAACAGTCCTTTGCACACTAGTATTGAATAGTATTCCGCCATTTCTCTTCTTCCCTCAGTTTCTCTCCCTCACTAAGCTAATGTGAGCCCAGTGCTGATGGAGAGGGGCAGGGGAGGGGCAAACAAGATGCTATGCGGGTATTCAATGTCTTCAACCAATGACATGATCAGCTGTTAGTATGCCAGCTGCCCATGGTTGTAGGGTTGCCACCTGTTCGGGATTCACCCGGACACTTCGGGTTTTAAATCATGTGTACAGGTTTCAGTCCACCTGAAACCCGGACACAATATTCAGACAGGAATGTGGCTCAGAACAGTGCCTGATAGGAGGGTGAGGGGGCACTATGCACGCCACATTACTATTCTCTTTTGGAGATGTCCCAGGTCTGTTACTATCATATAGTTTGGGCCAAAAAAAAAATTTTTTGCTGTGCGCAGCTAAAGTGTTGGGGTTTGGCTTGAAGAAAAAGTGGCAACCCTACATGGTTGTAATAAAATAAAACCTTTGGCTTTCTGTAACAAATAAGCTGTCGTGACCAGCCCGCTGGCTTAGTGACAGTTTTTGAAGAATTTTGTCAGGGCACGCCTGAAGAACCAAGAGGGCATCCCAGGGTGCCACGAAAAAAGGCTGCTCTAAGCCCCTTATGCAGCTGAAAATAGAGATTTGGGGTTTTGATTTACTAAAGGAAAATAGACTGTGCACATTGCAAGTGCAGTTTCTCTAGAACTTAGTAAATGAGGGGAAGCACTTCTGACTTCTATCATCCAATCGTGTGCAAGCAAACATTTTTTTTTTTTCCTTGCATGTGATTGGACATTCTTAGAAAAGTGATGCTTCATCCCATTTACTAAGCTCTGAAGCAACTACACTTTGAAAGTGCACAGTCTATTTGCCTTTAGTAAATCAACCCCTCTGTGATCACTTACACAGTATCTGTGCACATTCTAGATGCTTGAAGTTTGATACCTGAGCAAATGTAAGCAGTGTGATGCATGTTTTTGCACATAAAACAAAAAGTAAAGTGCTAACAGTGAAAGACACAGTTGATCAGTTACCCTTGACTTTGGGAACTCTGCGTGTGTTAACAAAATATACTTTAATCCCGTGGAAAAGACATTTTGAAGAGAGAATGTTCACATATTGTTTAATTTAAACTTTGAATCAATTTAAAATGTGTCTCACCAGGGAGCCAACCACTGTCAGTAACTGACCTGCACATTGGCACTACCTGCAACCACTACCTTAGATAACACCAAACAGAGATTCTAGTATTTGTATTGTCTAACATTGATAGATCCTGGTTCACTGTACAGTATGTTACTCCATTATACTATAGATGACACAAAGTACTGCTGGTAGTATGAATCTCATTAAGAAAAATCCTACTGTGCTTTTGATTTTTGTATGCGTCTGCCTGAATAGACTCCTTCTCTTAACAAGCCGTTGGCCACAATCTTTGCAGGATATTTTGTATTCAATTGACAAATCCGATCTGTCAGGCAGGGAACTATAATTATGTTTCGGTATTTGTTTGCTTTGCATTCTACTTATACATATAGCACATGTAAAAGGTATGGTATGCATAACAAACCCACTGTCACATATAGAATGCACTTTGTTGCTATAAATCAGCAATTTCTAGCATTTATGCAAATGATCTGTAAAGAAGAACAATGAACAGGGTACAGTTCTTTCTAATCCCATTGTTGAAATTATCAGAGCATGCATTGTGCCTGTGCTGGTGGAGGTGGCTATGAAAAAGTGATGCCTTGTGGAGGAGGCTTCCAGGATGTCAATCTAATGACAGCTTTGCACGCAAATAACTGACAACAGGAGTAGTTAGCTCAGCATGAAGGGTGGCTCTCCAGATAGGATAATCCCATCCCAATAAAACCTATATGATATAACTCACTGAAGGGCAAAACATTGCAGTAAGTAGTGACAGGTACAGTGCCTTGCAAAAGTATTGGCCCCCCCTTGGCTTTTTACCTATTTTGTTACAGTACAGCCTTTAGTTCAATGTTTTTTTAATCTGAATTATATGTGATGGATCAGAACACAATAATCTAAGTTGGTGAAGTAAAATTAGAAAAATATATACATAAAACAATTTTTCAAACTGATAATTGGCATGTGCGTATGTATTCACACCCTTTGTTATGAAGCCCATAAAAAGCTTTGGTGCAACCAATTGCCTTCAGAAGTCACATAATTAGTGAAATGATGTCCACCTGTGTGCAATCTAAGTGTCACATGATCTGTCATTACATATACACACCTTTTTGAAAGGCCCCAGAGGCTGGAACACCTAAGCAAGAGGTACCACTAACCAAACACTGCCATAAAGACCAAGGAACTCTCCAAACAAGTAAGGGACAATGTCGTTGAGAAGTACAAGTCAGGGTTATGTTAAAAATATCCAAATCTCTGATGATCCCTAGGAGCACCATCAAATCTATCATAACCAAATGGAAAGAATATGGCACTACAGCAAACCTGCTAAGAGACAGCCGCACACCAAAACTCACAGAGCGGGCAAGGAGGGCATTAATCAGAGAGGCAACATAGAGACCTAAGGTAACCCTGGAGGAGCTGCAGAGTTATACAGCAGAGACTGGAGTATCTGTACATAGGACGGCAATAAGCCGTACGCTCCATAGAGTTGGGCTTTATGGCAGAGTGGCCAGAAGAAAGCCATTACTTTCAGCAAAAAACAAAATAACACATTTGAGTTTGCGAAAAGGCATGTATGGAGGAGGATGCTCTGGTCTGATGAGACTAAAATTGAACTTTTTGACCATCAAAGAAAACGTTATGTCTGGTGCAAACCCAACACATCACATCACCCAAAGTACACCATCCCCACAGTGAAACATGGTGGAGGCAGCATCATGCTGTGGGGATGTTTTTCAGCAGTCGGGACTGGGAAACTGGTCAGAGTCAAGGGAAAGATGGATGGTGCTAAATACAGGGATATTCTTGAGCAAAACCTGTACTACTCTGTGTGTGATTTGAGGCTAGGATGGAGGTTCACCTTCCAGCAGGACAATGACCCCAAACACACTGCTAAAGCAACACTTGAGTGGTTTAAGGGGAAACATGTAAATGTGTTGGAATGTCCTAGTCAAAGACCAGACCTCAATCCAATAGAAAATCTGTGGTCAGACTTAAAGATTGCTGTTCACAAGTGCAAACCATCCAACTTGAAGGAGCTGGAGCAGTTTCACAAGGAGGAATGGGCAAAAATCCCAGTGGTAAGATGTGGCAAGCTCATAGAGACTTATCCAAAGTGATTTGGAGCTGTGATAGCCGCAAAAGGTGGCTCTACAAAGTATGGACTTCTGGGGGATGAATAGTTATGTACATTGACTTTTTCTGTTATTTTGTCCTATTTGTTGTTTGCTTCACAATAAAAAAAAAACATCCTCAAAGTTGTGGGCATGTTCTGTAAATTAAATGATGCAAATCCTCAAACAATCCATGTTAATTCCAGGTTGTGAGGCAACAAAACAGGAAAAATGCCAAGGGGGGTGAATACTTTTGCAAGGCACTGTATTTTGGAAAGTACATGACTTTCCACCAACTATCTCCAGCATAAATCTCTTCAATGTACTTGTTTCCTACTGAGTGACTATGAGGGCTAAACTTGCAGCCCGGGCTGCTCAGTCTCAGAGAACATGGGCTTAATTGGCTAATTCATTTTGTTTTTTATAATTTGTTTCTATCAGGTGGTAATTTATTATAAGTACTAAACTTTGCTCATTTTGTCCAAATGAGTGTATACAAGTTATAGCAAGAAAACTATGAATATGAATAATATTTATAGGCCTTAGCAAAATAAGAACTCAAATGTAGGCTGGTGTGAAATACATGCCAGGGCTAGTCATTCTCGATCTGGGGCTGGTATCTTTCTCTGAGGTCACGAACATTAATTTTAAATAATTTGGCTTTAAAGCCAGTTATTTAAATAATTGGCTTTACAAACCTTTTGCGTTTTTTGGAGAGCTTCCAGATGGTCAGTACCTTCTGGTACTAACATTTGTGATGATGAAATCCACTTTACCATCTTGGCAGATTGCTTAAGATCCCCTACACAAAAGACATATATTTTTAAAGGAAAGAACGATTTCTTTATTGTCTGTTGAGGGACACAAGATTTAGGAATTCTTAAACAGAAGATTGAGACACCAGGAAACAAAAATTAGTAAGACAGCGCCTCTATAAAGCCACATCCAACCATCTTGCCTCAGCTTTTGTGGAATTAACAATGTCCTAGTATAAGGTGTACCAGTTAATTTCCTGTTCTGCGAGCAGGACTTAAAGTGGAATTTCACTCTCTCAATCAACATTGACTATTTTTATTCCTTGTGCTGCTAGCATTAGTAAATAGATAGGAAAGTATATCAAATTTACTTGTTTTAAAAGTCTTTTTTGCATTTCTTCAGTTACTTCCTGGTCTCCATGCCTAGGCAAATTATGTCATACATCCCAGGAGTCTTTAGAAGGGGAGGTGGGGTTTTCTCAACTAAGCACACCCTCCTGCCTGCATGCCTGAGCTAAGGGCAGATGGTTCCAGGAAGTAAATGTCACATGAATCATCTGCCCTTACTCAAGATGGTCATGGCCAGAAATGCTAGGGGGTGTTTTTAGGGTGATTTCTCAGCAAAATAAAGCATGGAGAGTTGGAGACATGGATGGATGGATTTGCTTTGAATATTAAAAATAAATTAAATAGTGTCTTTGGTTTGTGGTGCTCAGATGCAGTGTAGTTCCACTTTAAGACCTTGTGCTATATCAGCAGAACTGCAGTTCACATACTGTGTCAGATAGCTTTGAGATGGTAAATGGTTCATGTTAGTCACGATATGCTAGAGCAACAAGGACTAGTTACTGACAGGTATCCAAGCCTTGAACCGGTCAGAACAGGCTGTAGGCAGTGGCAGAGACCATTATTCAAGTAAGGTTTGGGGCAGGCAGTATTCAGAAGTGTAATCCATTATCTAGACATGTTTAGGATAGGTAGCAATCAGTAGCGTATCTGTTATCCAGGCAAGGGTCAGGCAGGTGGCAATCAGTAGCATACACATTATGTAGACAAGGGTCTAAATTTTTTGGATAGCCCTTTTATTCTTATTTTTTCATTTTATTTTTTCCTCAGTCAAGAAATTCAGTAAACCAGTGGTCATCAACCCTGTCCTCAGGACCCACTAACAGGCCAGGTTTTATGTATTACCTTGGGGAGATGCAGACTAGAATACTGCAATCACTGAGCAGCAAATTATATCACCTGTGATATATTTCAGTTATTTTGCAAGCCTGGCCTGTTAGTGGACCCTGAGGACAGGGTTGATGACCACTGCAGTAAACCATTGATATTTTCTTTTCAGACACTTTGGCATACCAAAAAACAGGCTGATAGTGTTCGCCCTTTTAGGGATTTCATTATCAGACAGTGGACTCCCTACTTAGGTTTCAGTTTAAACTTACTGGATTGACTATCTGTTCTCTACTGGTGTGACAAGCACAACCCTTATGTCCTGGAGGGAGCTTTTGCAACAAATATCTGGAGATCTGCACTTCAGCTGTGATGGCCTCTTACAAGCATCCAATATTCTGTCCTGCGTAGAGGTAACGTCTGTTCGGCCACATTTTTGGGACATTAAGGATTCTCCCAAGGAAAAACTGATTCACTTGCCCTTTAAGGGAAAGCACTTCTTCAGACCTCCTCTTGACAATGTAATTCCCAATGTTGCTGGTGATTGGACTGTGGAGGAACATCAACCTTTATCTACTACTCTAGTATTACCTTGTAGACAACCAGAGTCTAACACCTGTTCAAGCTGCAGGTCTTAAAACAAGAATCCTTCTGACTCATCTTCTCAGGCTCTTGTATAAAACTGTGCCCCTACTTGAAAGGTCTAGACCACACACTTGTTTCCAATTTACCCATTGTGTTTACAAAATTATTGTGCATTACATTTTATATTACTGTGGGTTTTCCCACCCTTTACATAGAATCAGCGCACCTTTACACAATCAGTTACTATTTCTAAAAGACGGGCTTTGAAGCCGCTTCTCCAAGTTCTACAGCGACATCAAATTGCATATCAATGGGGTTTCCCGTTTTCATCTCTAAATATGTCTGCCGTTCTGCTGAAGAACTTCAGTCTTTCTTACAAGACATGCAGCTTTTAGAACGCCCTCTCAACCAAAATAGCACGTGAAGTCGATCAGCCTCCCACTCTCTGCAAATACCAGCGGCTAATGGATGTGACAGAAGTCACCAGGGGCAATAAAAGCGTGGTCGTTTTGCTTCTCCTACATCAGTTCCTGAAGACTCTATGGACTGATCATCTTCATTTCTTGATCCAATGCCAGTTGTCAATATACCTGTTACATCTAGTCATTCAGATAGCTAGAACCTCAACCTCTTTTCTACAGCCTTTAGCAAGTTATAATTAAAGCATTGCAAAATACCTAAAGTGACTGGCGCCTATATTATGTTTAAACTTCCCATTATAGCCATGGACTCAGCCCTGGGGGGGAATGTAAGCCTGCTCCCTGTATCTGGAGGTACCTTCCTGCTCCCAGTAGTCCCAGGGGGGCGTTTCTTTTTTCCTACTTCTTTTCCTGAGGTAATCGCAGTCCCATTATGTATTGTTAAATCATCTGTTATTCAGTTCCTAACATCATTGTTTTGACCTTAAATGTCCAAGGTCTTAATATACCACATAAACGTACCAAAGCATTTTGCTCTTTTGCTGCAGCCAAAATCCATATTCTATGTCTACAAGAGACTAATTTTACAGCTCAAGCCACCCCCAAATTGTTTAGTACCTCTTATCCACAAGTATTTACAGCCTCAGCACTTAACAACAAGGTTTTCCTATAGCTTTCCACTGTACAACCCCAATTGTACCAATATCTGAAATTAAAGACCCCGGGGGGCGTTATCTCATACTTACTGGACACATTTCAGTTGTCGCGGTAACCATAGTATTATTTTATGCTCCTAATAAACACCAAATCTCTTTTCTTTCCCATCTTTTCCATGTAGTTGGTACCCATAAATTAGGTACTGTGATACTATGTGGTGATTTAAACCAAGTCCTCCTTCCCTTTTTAGATAAATCCCGACCTTGTCCCTCTTCTAGTCCTTCTAAACATTCATTTCAACAACTTCTTTCTAAATATTACTTGTTTAACTCCTGGCGTGAGCTTAACCCTGCTCGCAGACACTTTACCTACTACTCTCATCCACATAAATCATTCTCTAGGATTTATCATATTTTCCTATATATAGGTATGGCAACAGATGTCCTTTCCTCGATCATTATACCCTTTACCTGGTCTGATCATAGTGCAGTTTGTACTACCGTCTCCTCCCCTGCTCCAAAAGCACGAGATACATCCTGGTGTATAAACATAAAGGAAAAGATGCTACTGGCGCAAAAAGACAATATAATAAATGTTACTCCAGTAATTCAGTTTGCTGCAATCAAATGTGAACCAGAGTGGAATATAAAAAATTATAACCGTTGGATGGATTGCTCTAACTTTTTAGTTCATTTATATCATACCACTTCTTAGTGTGCCAAAAAACATAAAAATATTTTAAATATTTTAAATATGTATGTGCCCTATTTCTTGTGAGAATCCTCACCAATAATTATTCCTATTGCTATCTACTTCAACTAATACACCAATACAGATATTTTCACAAGATATTATCACCCATCAACAAAGTTCTAGTGCAAAAAAAAAAATGTGAAAAAAATAAAAAATATATCCTTTCCTGCAGAGGAACCTTTTTAAAAAACTGTTGTGAAACCAACCTAGCAGGAATTCATGTGTGGTATCAACCAATTACTCCCACAAAATTCAAAACATTGGTCAAAGTGCAATGTGCCAAACAAATGTACCAACAAAAATATATAACAAAACATCAGTACATATATCCTTCTTTTGAAAAATACAATGTGCAAACAATTTTTTATATATTGTGCAAAAAAATTTTTTTTTTTTATATATATCAGGGTACTATGAATGTCCTTAGTGAGTGATCAACTCTTTCCAGTGTCCCTATTTCTTGGTTCAGTGCTTCAACTTCCACCCTTATCATGCCTACACCACCACCTAATAGAAATGGCCACTCACCAGATGAATGTGAGTGTGGTTCATTACTGGATAACCACTCCATTATGATAGACCGGTCAGTAGCCTTTCCAAGCAATATGACAGTATGTGTTGCTCTATTTATTCTCATAGGGAAAAAAAGCCATCATGGTATAGTACTATTAGCTCAAACCTTGCATTCACTGCATAAACCCATAACATCTGCGCGACTTAAGCTAAATCAAGATAATTATACAAGTAATTCTGTCAAAATTTTACACACCTTTAGCTCAAATCTTGCGAAATTATACTCTTCAAACTATAACTTTGATCACACAGCTGCTGATGCCCTTTTTTCCCATATCACACTTCCAACACTTTCCCATATTCATTGTGAAAGACTTGAGTGTCCAATTTCTGCTGCGGGAGTTTAATATGGCTATTAAAGCTTTAAAACCTAATAAGCGTTCTGGCCCAGTGGGTTTTCAGCTTCTTATTACAAGAAGTTTTCTGATATTTTAACTGTTATCCTGACTGAAGCCTTTAATTTAATGCTGAAGGGACAATCTCTATGTTACCTAAACCTAAATCTGATACAACCTCCTGGACAAATTATCGTCCTATTTTGCTCCTTAATCCTGAGATAAAACTTTTAGCCAAAATGCTAGCAACTCATTTAGGTGAGCTTATTCACTGTGATCAAGTTTGGTTTATCCCCCTATGCCAAGCAGGTGACAATGTTTGCAGAGCTTCATTACTTGCTCATGCAGCCGCATCTAGAAAAGCTGACACAGTCTCATGGTCCTATCTTCAGTACACTCTTCAAAAAGAGATTTGGACCCCATTTCTTGAAGTGGATTTCATCCCTATGGTGTCCTTTTATGAAAGTGCGGTAAAATACCGCTTTTCAGTTCTCAGGCATTCTCAGAGGAGATCGCTCTCCTCTGAGTGCCTGTTTATGAAAGTGTGTAGATGGCTTCTCATGTTGAGTTGAGGAGCGATCTACAAACGCCGGGAACTCCTGAGAACGGCTCCTCTCACTGTAATCTCGTGTGATGTAGCGGGATTACAGTATGAGGAACCATTAAATACAAAAGTTTAACACAAATCAGCACACATTATTCCCCAACATATTAATAAAATAATAAAGATAAATTCCCCCTACACAATATACATTAACCTAATTATAAAAAAAACATTGTTTTTATCAATATTTAAAGATCATACATGTCCCTATTTAAATGTGAATGGTGTATAGTAAATTAATGTAATCCACATATGTAATGCAGCTATACACCATTCATATAAATGCAAAATACATTTATAATCATTAAAAAAATAATTTTAATAAAGTATACAAGTATAAATATTTATTAATAAATTAAAATAAAATATATTTCATTATAGATAAACATAAAAATTGATAAACTGGTGCGATGCGAGAACACTGCGAATCCACTGCGGGTTCCCGCATCGCACCGACTCGCATGTCAGTTCACACTGCCATATGCGAATCGCTGGGGAGTGTCAATACATTGTTAAGGACACCCCCAGATCAGCTTGCATATCGCACTGCGAACTGACAGTTCGGACATGAATCGGATCGCATATGTGTGAACACACATGCGATCCGATTCTGGTCTGAACAGAAAAAAGGGTCCTGTGCGTGTTTGCACCGAATGCGGTGCGATATCAGCCATACTATCTGTACAGCTGATATCGCACCGCACAGACATCGCATGTAATGTGAATGGCAGTGTGCTGCAAATAACATGCGATGCCTGTGCGATGTCCGGCATCGCACAAGTGTGAACTGGGCCTAAAAGTTAACACCCCCAAATCAGTTCGCATATCGCAGTGCGATCTGCAAACTCGGACAGTAATCGAATCGCATGGGTGTGAACACCCATGCAATCCGATTCTGCTGTGGACCAAAAAAAGGGTCCTGTAAGAGTTTGCTCCGAGGGCAATGCAAATTTAGCAATACTATCTGTATGGCTGAAATCGCATCGCACAGAGATCGGATGTGATTTTGCACTGCAGTGCGGTGCGAATCACATCCGATCTCGGACACCGCAGCAGTGGGAACTGGCCCTAAATCATATTGCATTTGCACCAAAATGGTACAGGACCCTTTATTTGGTCCGCACTGGAATCGGATCGCATGGGTGTGAACACCCATGCGATCCGATTCCTGCACCATTACATAGTTCGCACTGCGATCTGTGAAATGATCTGGGGGTGTCATTAACTTTACATTGACACCCGCAGTGGTGCGCAGATGTCAATGTAGGTGCGATGTGAAAACCCGCACAGGAATCACGCTGGTTCACGCATCGCACAAGTGTGAACCCAGCCAGAGACGTGAACATCTAAAAAAAAATATATATATATCTATATATAGATACATATATATATATATATGTATCTATATATAGCTATATATATATATACATATATAGATGTATATATATATATATATATATATATATATATATATATATATATATATATATATATATATATATATATGTGTATGTATATATATATATATATATATATATATATATATATGTATATATATATATATGTATATATATATACATATATATATATATATATATATATATATATATATATATGTATATATATATATATATATATATATATATATATATATATGTATATATATACATATATATATACACTATAAATTCCTATCCTGCTGGTTTTGGGGTGTGTAATGGTGGGGAAGGTGTGCTCTGACTGTTTGGTGAAAGAAAGAAGTCAAAAGACTTCTTTCTTTCTCCAGAATATCAGCCAGTTTCAGGCTTCTCACTCTGATTCTCCACTTCTGAAATGGTGAATCAGAAAGTGAGAATTCTGTCACAGATCGCCAGTGAGGTGTGGAGATCGCACCTTCATAAACTGGCCGTTTCTGTGAATTCTCACTGTGCTGAGATAATCAGCGGAGAACATGTTCTCCGCTGATTATCTCAGTTTCATAAACTGGTAAAGCGCTGAGATCAGCGGTGAGACTCGGGATCGCCGCTGATCTCAGTTTCATAAAAGGACACCTATATGACAAACCAAAAGCATATATTAAATATGCCGGTATTATATCTGACCTATTCCCTATTGGAAGTGGTTCCCATCAAGGATGCCCTCTTTCCCCATTTCTTTTTGCTCTCATCATTGAGCTGTTTGCCCAATTGATTAGATCGGACCTAAACATTAAAGGTATTGAATTAGGTGGATATAATCATAAAGTATGCCTTTTTGCGGATTATATCTTACTCTTTTTATGACCTTTCCCCGTATCACAGCACCTAATCTCTTTTTCTGTATTTTTGTCTTTCCAAATGAAGTAATTTGTTTGTTACCCTTTGAATATGTATCACAATCTTTGTAAAATTCAGATTGTTCTTGAATATTTTTTTCAAAGCAATAAACAAAAAAAGTATTCATACCCCTTGAAATTTTCCACATTTTGTCATGTTACAACAAAAAACGTAAATGTATTTTATTGGGATTTTATGTAGCCCAACACAAAGTGGCACATAATTGTAAAATGGAATGAAATGATAAATGGTTTTTATTTTTTTTACAAATAAATATGTGAAAAGTGTGGCGTGCAATTGTATTCAGCCCCCCTGAGTGAATACTTTGTAGAACCACCTTTCACTGCAATTACATCTACAAGTCTTTTTGGGTATGTCTCTACCAGCTTTGCACATCTAGAGAGTAAATTTGTTCCCATTCTTCTTTGCAAAATAGCTCAAGCTCTTTCAGATTGGATGGAGAGCGTCTGGGAACAGCAATTTTCAAGTCTTGCCACAGATTGTCAATTGGACTTTGACTGGGGCATTCTAACAAATGAATATGCTTTGATCTAAACCAGGGGTCTCAAACTGGCAGCCCTCCAGCTGTTGCGAAACTGCAAGTCCCATCCTGCCTCTGCCTGTGGGAGTCATGCTTGTAACTGTCAGCCTTGCAATGCCTCATGGGACTTGTAGTTTCGCCACAGCTGGAGGGCCGCCAGTTTGAGACCCCTGATCTAAACCATTCCGTTGTAGCTCTGGCTTTATGTTAAGGGTCATTGTCCTGTTGAAAGGTGAACCTCTGCCCCAGTCTCAAGTCTTTTGCAGACTCTAATGCCCCGTACACACGGTTGGACATTGATCGGACATTCTGACAACAAAATCCTAGGATTTTTTCCGACGGATGTTGGCTCAAACTTGTCTTGCATACACACGGTCACACAAAGTTGTCGGAAAATCCGATCATTCTGACCGCGGTGATGTAAAACACGTACGTCGGGACTATAAATGGGGCAGTAGCCAATAGCTTTCGTCTCTTAATTTATTCTGAGCATGCCTGGCACTTTGTGCGTCGGATTTGTGTAAACACGATCGGAATTTCCGACAACGGATTTTGTTGTCGGAAAATTTTATAGCAAGCTCTCAAACTTTGTGTGTCGGAAATTCCGATGGAAAATGTGTGATGGCGCCCACACACGGTTGGAATTTCCGACAACAAGGTCCTATCACACATTTTCCATCGGAAAATCCGACCGTGTGTACAGGGCATAACAGGTTTTCTTCTAAGATTGCCCTGTATTTGGCTCCATCCATCTTCCCATCAACTCTGACCAGATTCCCTGTCCCTGCTGAAGAAAAGCATCCCCACAACATGATGCGGCCACCACCATGTTTCACGGTGGGGATGGTGTGTTCAGGGTGATGTGCAGTGTTAGTTTTCCGCCATACATAGCGTTTTGCTTTTAGGCTAAAAAGTTAAATTTTCGGTCTCATCTGACTGGAGCACCTTCTTCCACATGTTTACTGTATCCCCCACATGGCTTCTCGCAAACTGCAAACTGGACTTTTTATGACGTTCTTTCTTTTAACAATGGCTTTGTTCTTGCCACTCTTCTAAAAAGGCCAAATTTGTAGAGTGCACGACTAATAGTTGTCCTGTTGACAGATTCTCCCACCTAAGCTGTGGATCTCTGCAGCTCCTCCAGAGTTACCATGGGCCTCTTGGCTGCTTCTCTGATTAATGCTCTCCTTGCCCGGCCTGTCAGTTTAGGTGGATAGCCATGTCTTGGTACATTTTCAGTTGTGCCATACTCTTTCTCTTTTCTCTCTTTCATACTCTTTCTCCATTTTCAGATGATGGATTGAACAGTGCTCCATGGGATGTTCAAAGCTTGGGATATTGTTTTATAAACTAAACCTGCTTTAAACTTCTCCACAACTTTATCCCTGCCTCAGGCAGCACCTTGTTCAGTCAAGTTAGGGTGGTAAACAGAGCTGCATCATGGCATTGCAATATGCCTGCCTGCTGCCCCTTCATTTGTATAGACACGCTGTGCATGTCCCACTTGTCTGTACTGAGCTGAGTGCTAACATTGACCTGCCAGCACAGCAGTCTCTAGCAGGCAGTGTGAAGGTTTGGCCTGCCCACTAAAGTTAACGCCTTGGAAAGACCTGCTGTATGATAGTGAATGGCAGTCCCCATGAGTGAATGGCATGAGCATCCCCATGAGTAAGCTCCAGTGGGCGAAGTGAAACGTGTTGGGGCATGGCCTGGCGAGGGTCCAGGCTGAGATTGCCATTCACTATCATACAGCAGGTCTTGACTTGATGTGCGACTCCAGGGACACCTAGTCACTCCCTACCATTGCCTGGAGCGTAGACGAGCTCCCTTCCCGACCAGCACTCACAACAGTGGGCACAGAACTTAATTCCCATACAGCCTAAACGGCTCACACACATATCCTTGAGTCCAGTGTCTGTCCTGCAACTGTGGGTGGCCCAGGGCCAGGACTCTGCATTTCCTGCTGTCTAAGCTCCCGGGAGTGAGTTAGGACAAAGGTGGAACACTTTCTTGGGTTGAGCAATGGGTGGCCCTTGACCTTGAATGGCAGAATTCTGGCTGCTGTGCCCACCAATCTTTACCAACAGGGGAGGGGCTAAGTATGGAGCATGTGAGTATGAAAGAGGGAAGTTCAATACTCTCTGTACTGTGCTGAGTCCAACGTGCATTACAGCTAGCACTGATTATATCATGGCAGACTCGGTGGATCAGTCCTCCTACAAAACTTACCAAAGGTCACTGCATACCTTCCACAGACTGCTGCTAAACAGGGCTTCATAAGTGTTGGGGGAGTAATGCATATTGGAGTGGGACCTGTAAATGATGCCATCACGTTTTATATCCAGGAACTGACAGTGAGCTGGAGTATCTATGAGTTATATGTGATTTTCATAAATCTTTTATGTGAGTGTGCTTTTAACTCTTTTTATTGTAATAAATTGCATACACAGAGCACTATTAGTTTTCCTTTCTATTTTATGCCATTACCATGATTGTGAGTTGTGGAATATGTCTGCTGGAGGAGTAATTACTGATGATGGATCTGAATAGCATGCCTGTATATGGATTAAAGGAGTCAGAAGGTTTTTTATCTTAATGCATTCTATGCATTAAGATAAAAAGCCTTCTGTGTGCAGCAGCTTCCCTCGCCCCCCTAATACTTACCGGAGCCCCATCTCTGTCCACCAATGTCCACGAAGGTCTCTGCTGTCTCTCCTTCCTGATTGGCTGTGACAAAGCAGCGGCGCCATTGGCTCCCACTGTTAATCAAAGTCAGCCAGCCAATCAGTAGACAGAGGGGGCAGGGCGGGGCGGGTGCAGCTCCGTGTCTGAATGGACACAGGGAGCTGTGACTCAGCTCGGGTGCCCCCATAGCAAGCTTGTTGCTGTGGGGGCACTGAACAGGAGGGAGAGGCCAAGAGCACAGAAGAGTGACCCGAGAAGAGGAGGTTCTGGGCTGCTCTGTGCAGATCCACTGCACAGAGCAGGTAAGTATGACGTTTGTTATTTTTATTTTAAAAAATGCGACTTTACAATCACTTTAAGCTGTTTTGACCTCTTAGGAAGCTTTGAGGTCCAATACAGAGGTGAGTGGACCCACAGAACACTGGGTGAGGTGTACATTATTATCTACGGAGGAGGGTCCTTATCTATATTATCACACAAGATACTGGCACATTGCACTATGGAAGATTTTGGACTTATCTATTATTCACTGTGGGTTATTGCATGGTGTGTGAGGACACCTAAGTGTTTCCTCTATAATTTGTGGGGGTCTATACTGATTTATTGCACTTTTTTATTCATGTTTTATTTTATTACTGTTATTATTAATCTGAATATTCAGTGTCACATTGGCTATAAATTCATGTAAAGGATAAATCTCGGGTAGCGTTGCACTATTTTATGTTTTGATATTTTACAATGGTGTTGTGTATGCTTGCTACTCACAAGGGAATTTAATGACTGCACTGATTGCTTTTTGCTTAGTTTTGTTAGATGGGTACTGCCTGTTGGTTCTAACAAAGTTCATAGTAAAAACTTGACAGTTTGTTTTTTGCTAATACCGTACAATTTTCAGTAAATGGATCCTACGTTTGCTATATTCACAAAAAGATACATTTTGGAAATGCATCTTACTATGTTTGCTTTTCTCAGGAATCTAACAGTTTTAATATGTGAAATCCCAGCTATCTATCTATAATGTTTTTTTCTTGTTTTTTGGGTTTTTTTTTTTTTTTGCAGGATTCCCTGCCTTCTAGTGTGTGTAAATAATTCTCACAGGCTGCCATGTTGAGAGATCCTTGGTAATATTATTAAAGAGATTCTTGGTAATATTATCTAAAGTGAAAATACACATACAGTATGTGATGAAGAGGCCATGCCATGCATGCAATTAACAATTGCATGGCTATAATCTTGCTGGAGGGAGAACCATTTCACACTTCGCCTCATGCAGCAAAAAGGTTAAGAAGGCTCCTTATTCAATAGATCTTGTAAGATAGATGGTAGATGAATCAAGAGTGCTGGAGATACTAAGAAGAAAAATGGCATATACAGTATATATGAGGTGTATACAGAGTAGTTACAGAACAAGAATATGTAGACTTTATGCATTTTATATTTGAAAGAGTGCAATGTCAGGGTTTTTTTAAAAGTATATTTTAACTTGTGTTTAGTCATTTCAAAGACACTTATAAAATAGGTGTAAACTTTTGGTATATGGATATGGATTGCTAAGAGCCTCTACATGGCAGTCTCTCTGCTGACAATGAAGAAATTGGGGGTTAATTTACTAAATCTGGAGAGTGTAAAATCTGGGGCAGCTCTGCATAGTGTCCAGGTTTTATTGTCAAAGCTTAATTGAACAAGCTAAGGTTAGAAATGGATTGGCTACCATGCACAGCTGCACCAGATTGTGCACTTTCCAAATTTAGTCTAGGTTCACATCTATGCGGCTGCGCTTGATGTGTTTTGTGTTTTTAAACCCGCATTTTTTTATGTGGTTTTGCTTGCAGTTTTCATGCATTTTGCATTTTTTTCTTCTCTTCAACACACTGTGTATAGCTGGTTGGTAAGGAGTGGTCCAGGAAGCTGGCTACCAAATCCTTAACAACCGATGAGTCATCAGCTGGCAGCGGGGTTCCCCACTGCCAGCTGAATGTAAAAAAAAAATAGCCGTAAAAAAAAAAAAAAAAAAATCGTGAAGAAAACAGCATGGGGTCCCAGCAAAATCTATACCAGACCCTTATTTGAGGATGCAGCCTGGCAGGTCAGGAAAGGGTTAGGATGAGCGAGTGCCCCCCCTCCTGAATCATACCAGGCCATATGCCCTTAACATAGGGGGGGTGCTTTGGGATGGGGGCTCTGCCCCCCCCCATCCCAAAGCACCTTGTCCCCATGTTGATGGGGACAAGGGCCTCTTCCCCACAACCCTGGGCTGTGGTTGTGGGGGTCTGCGGGCGGGGTGCTTATTGAATCTGGAAGCCCCTTTTAGCAAGAGGGCCCCCAGATCTTGGCACCCCCCCATGTCAATGAGTATGGGGTACATAGCACCCCTACTGATTCACCAAAAAGTATAAAAGTGAATAAAGACAGTACAAGAGTTTTAGACAAGTCCACGTCTTTTCTTCCCTATTCTTTTGCAATTTTTTTTTTACATTCAGCTGTCAGCGGGGAATTACAAAACGCAATCTGCTGCTGACCCTTTCCAAAAATGCACCGACTGAAAAACACATAGATGTGAATGTGTACCATAGGAAACCATGTTAAATAGACTATAGTGCGTTTCTGCAAACTGCAAAGCGCACTAAAAAACGCATAGGTGTGAGCGTAGGGTAAGTAAATCAACTCCACTGTGTTGCATTCCAATCAATAGGACATGGCATGAAGAATTATAGAAATGTCTACAAACTATTAGGCCCCTTTCACACTGGGGTGGTAGGGGGCGTCGGCGGTAAAACAGTGCGGTTTTAACCCCCCACTGACGGCCGAAAAAGGGTTAAATCCACTCGTATAGCGCGGCTATAGCCGCGGTATTGCCGCAGTATAGCCGCGCTGTCCCATTGATTTCAATGGGCAGGAGCGGTTTAGGAGCGGTAAATACACCGCTCCTTCACCGCTCCAAAGATGCGGCTGACAGGAGATTTTTTCTTCTCCTGCCAGCGCACCGCTTCAGTGTGAAAGCCCTCAGGCTTTCACACTGAACAAACAGCGGAGGCTGTTTTGGGGCGGTTTGCAGGTGGTATTTTTAGCGCAATAACGCCTGCAAACCGCCCCAGTGTGAAAGGGGCCTTACTAAAAGTCTAGTGGGTCTATTTATAAAAATGTTCACACAAGATTCACAGAACTTTCAATCCAGGAAATACACATTTTACACTTTTCTAAGTGTATTCAATCAGAAAAGTAGACCCCTAGGCATTAAGTAGTCCATAATAAGACCGTTTGTCAAAAAGGCAAAGGACATACAGATCCTTAAATTTAATAACACACAATTTAAGTTTGCAACAGACCACTTTGTTGTTCCACAAAGCTTCTAGTGCAATATTATATCGGTTCTAGAAGAATAAGATACAACTTGAACCATTTTTCAGAAACTTGCAACAAAACAATGTTTGGATAAAAAAGCACTGCACATCAACACCAAGATCTCACTGCAACCAAGAATCATGGTTCAAGAAACATTGAGGTTCAGGGTTGTCTTGGTGGCTTAGGGCCTGGACAGCTTGCTAGTATAGAGGAAACTATGAATTCAAAGTTGCATATAGAAATTCCTTCACATAGTTTTCGTCTCTTTCCTGTCATACTTATATGCTGAATTTTTGTTGATTTATTCTTGATAAGACTGGAAGATGTACTAAGATAACTTGATAAGTTGTATCTGAGAAGCTTTGCCATAATAAAAGAATAAAAAAAATAAGAAACCCTAGACATATCAATGCACTAAACAGCTTTCTAAAGAGGAGTGGTCTAAATACTGAGAGACCTTTGGCACATCTGCACACACGTGGGTTTCCATGCACAAGTGCACAAGGACAGTGTTGGGAAGGAGGTCCAGCACCTCTTCTTCTGCACATGCATGAGCACAGCTTGACACATGCGCAGATGTGCCACAGGGCTCCACCAAAGTCCCCAAAGCTAGGCAGAGCCCTTCAGTGCATCTGTGCATGCGCTGAACCATCGACAATAGTGGTTCCGGTGGAAGCAAGCAGTTCCTCTTTAAACTGACTCTGTTATTCTTACAGAAAAAAACAGGTGTCTGCACTTTATACCTGTCAGCAGTTTTTGTTGTAGGTTACATAAGGCCTTCTGTATTTTAGGAACAGTTGTGCTCATACATTTACATACCCTGGCAGAATTTATGATTTCTTCGCCATTTTTCAGAGAGAATGAATGATAACACAAAACATTTTCTTTCACTCATGGTTAGTGTTTGGCTGAAGCCATTTATTATCAATTAACTTTGTTTACTCTTTTTAAATCATAATGAAAACAGAAACTACCCAAATGACCCTGATCAAAAGTTTACATATCCCAGTTCTTAATACCATGTATTGCCCCCTTTAACATCAATGACAGCTTGAAGTCTTTTGTGGTATTTGTGGATGAGGCTCTTTATCTTCTCAGATGGTAAAACTGCCCGTTCCTCTTGGCAAAAAGCCTGCAGTTCTTGTAAATTCTTGGGCTGTCTTGCATGAACTGCACGTTTTAGATCTCCCCAGAGTGGTTCAATAATATTGAGGTCAGGAGACTGAGATGGCCACTCCAGAACCTTCACTTTATTCTGCTGTAGCCAATGACAGGTCAACTTGGCCGTGTTTAGGATCATTGTTATGTTGGAATGTCCAAGTACGTCCCATGCGCAGCTTCCTGGCTGATGAATGCAAATGTTCCTCCAGTATTTTTTGATAACATGCTGTATTCATCTTGCCATCAATTTTGACCAAATTTCCTGTGCCTTTGTAGCTCACACATCCTCAAAACATCAGCGATCCACCTCCGTGTTTCACAGTAGGCATGGTGTACCTTTCATCATAGGCCTTGTTGACTCTTCTCCAAATGTAGCATTTATGGTTGTTGCCAAAAAGCTCAATTTTGGTCTCATCACTCCAAATGACTTTGTGCCAGAAGGTTTGAGGCTTGTCTCTGTGCTGTTTGGCTTATTGTTAGTGGGATACTTTGTGGCATTTGCATAGTAATGGCTTTCTTCTGGCGACTCGACCGTGCAACCCATTTTTCTATAAGTGCCTCCTTATTGTGCATCTTGAAACAGCCACACCACATGTTTTCAGAGCGTCCTGTATTTCACCTGAAGTTATCTGTGGGTTTTTCTTTGCATCCCAAACAATTTTCCTGGCAGGTGTGGCTGAAATTTTATTTGGTCTACCTGACAGTGGTTTGGTTTAATAGAACCCCTCATTTTCCACTTTTTGAGTTTGAACACTGCTGATTGGCATTCTCAATTCCTTGCATATCTTTTTATATCCCTTTCCTGTTTTATACAGTTCAACTACCTTTTTACGCAGATCCTTTGACAACTCTTTTGCTTTCCCCATGACTCAGAATCCAGAAACATCAGTACAGCACAGGATGAAAGATGCAAGGGTCTGTCAGGAGTCCACAAACTCGTTGACCTTTTACACAATCACACACACACACACTAATTACAAGAAAATGGATCACAGGTGAGCATGGTTACCTTTAATAGCCATTCAAGCCCCTTTGTGTTAACTTGTGTGGATGTTATCAGGCCAAAATCACCAGTGTATGTAAACTTTTGATTAGGGTCATTTGGGTAGTTTCTGCTGTCATTATGATTTATAAAGAGTAAACACCGTTGATTGATAATAAATTGCTTAAGCCAAACACTAACCATGAGTGAAAGAAATGTTTTTGTGTTATCATTAATATCCTCTGAAAAATGGCCAAGAAATCATAAATTCTGCCAGGGTATGTAAACTTATGAGCACAACTGTATAGCAAACATCCTTGCTGAAGCACTGTTGAAATAAAGTCAGTATCCTACAAAAAAAGCCTCTAATTTTTAATTAGCCTAAGCAGACTGATAGGATTGAAATAAAAGACAGGAACGGTGAGGCCTGATTCCTGTACAGAATTACTAAGGAAGCACAGCCATCATAATCAATCAAAAATAGGGTCGCTGCCAGAAAACTAGGTTTTTAAAAATGTACATACATCATATTATCACACAGACTATTTCAAAACACAGTTTCCCCGTAAAATAGTTTAACCTTATTTGACAATATTGTAAAACTGAGATATCTAACCTGGTTGGTTTAGTTGTAGGGTGCTCTTACTCCACTGGGACAGCCCAACAATAGCCACCATCTTGGCTCCAAGACTAGATCTCCTCTTCTTGGTCGTGGTAGTGCCAGCCACTTCTGGAGTTCCTGAGTTGCCTTTTTCTAGGTTGTACATCTCTCCACTGATGCTGGAGCTGCGGATGACATTCCTGGCTGAGGAACTAGCCTCCCCGTTGAACATTTTGGGGAGGAAAGATCTAGACATAAGAGAGGAATACAGAAAGGACATACTCTATAACGCATTCACTGTACATATCCATAAATTCCAACACTGAATTAGCAAATAAGCATTACTTTCATAATACATAATAATACACATGCACTGTGTATGTGCAATAATAACAATAGGACAGAAAAACTCTGTCTGTTACAAGTATTTATACACATTATACTTGCATAATAGTCCCTTCTGGGTTGGGGTTTAGCAGAATGAATAGGGCATGTGGCTGAGAGTTTCTTTCTCTCTCCACTTCCTCCTTCTGGGCACAGGAAGTGCATACATAATATAATTACAGACATTTACAAATTCAGACAGTAGAGGGCATCAAATCCCTACAATAATATTAAGCAAGAAATTCTAAGAGCTGCAAAAGGTGTAAAAGACCCTGAATGGTGAACACTTTACAGCTGGATTGTGTAATCTATTGGACTTTCTATTCTCCCCTACCATGCTGTGTTGTGCTCCATATAGAAGCTAATGAGCCAGTGAGCATTTGCTAAAACAGATAGGATGTAATATTCAGTCCTACAATACCTGTATGCGTCTATGTGGGTGGTTGCTTCTGTTACCCATATCCTCCTATGTGATCTGGAATCTTGGTTTAGGACCTATTCAGATTTCTTAGATTTTTTGGTATAAGTGTGTTGGCACATAAAAAAAAAATTGGCATTAGGTAGAATAAGAACTGAAGCCATTGACCTTGGGCCTTTACATGAGTGTCCAATATTCTTACATTATTAGCGCTTGATTTAAAGTGATTGTAAAGTCTTAAGGTTTTTCACCTTAATGCATTCTAAGGACATACTCACTGTACATATCCATAATTTCCAATACTGAATTGGCAAATAAGCATTACTTTCATAAATAAATAACTAGATAACATAGATAAATAACTGGGAGAAAAAGAATAAAGAAAATTTTACTTTTGTGATTAACTCCATAAAAGAAAAATGCTATTTTCTTTGTCTGAAAGCCATTATAATAAGAGAGAACAAAATACACAAGTATTTTTTTTTTTTATCTCTGCACTGCACTAAATTCTGTTACGTGCTTAAATCTGCAGAACAACAGTTATAGCTTCATATTTCCAAGACTAAGAGATAATAGTAAGGTAGGAACACATAAAGGACCGTGCCTGCCACAATCTGTATTATATTCCTGCTTTTATTTAAACCCTACTGATTTTTGAATTTGGTGTAACTTATCTATTACATGCTTGGCAGGGATCTTGTTTTTCAAAGATACTATATTTTTGTTCTGAAAAACAAAGCTCTCTCCAGAATATAGTATATTGCAAGATTATGTAAGAATTAAGCAAACTTCATTGCAGACCTTTGCCACTGACTGTCTATAATTTATTTCCTATTTTTTTTGCATGCCAAGTGGGAGGGACTGTCTGTTATAATCACGCAATCAATCCCAGTGTTTTGAGAAAAACCATGGGGAAACGCAATGAGCCAATCATAAGATCAGGACATTAATATTCCTGGTACATTCTGTACATAAACAGTGTACAGAATGCCCCACAGTTACCATAGTTAGAGTGAAGTAACATTCAGGGGCCAATTTAAAAGCAGCCAGGCTGCACATTTATAAAGCACAGCAATGTTCTTTATATATGTGCTTAACACTCTGCCAACTTCACCTAATTCTAAAGATGACAGGGTGCTATTAAACGAATGGACATAAAAATAAAGGCAGGAGGAGAGCCCCGTCAGTGACTTGCTAAAGTCACACAATCAGCATTCCCACAATCACAAGGCCCTCCCTGTTGTGCCAAGCATTTTCTGAACTGTCTGTGAAAATTGAGTGTTGGTGTGTGTAGCCAAGTGGAGTGTCCGCTGTGTTAAATCAGACACTGAGGTTTGGGTAGTTTCGAAAATAATAGGTGATAGTTGACCAATCAAATGTTTATACTAACAATTACTTACAAGATGACTTGTCCTGCACTTCCAGTATGCTTCATTGTTTTAAACATGCTTAAATGGTAATCTATGCTGCCTTCAAATTCCACCTTTAACTACAACTGCTTCATTGTTTTAAACATGCCTAAATGGTAATCTATGCTGCTTTCAAATCCTTTACCTCTGTCCATATCACTGTGATGTTTGTTTTTGTTTTTCTATTGTCCACACCTAAATTATGAGCTGGTTTTATCTTTATAGCCATGATCCCCTGCTCTCTTGCTGTATCTTGTAGTCTGTCTTTGGTGTGAGAAGTTCATTCTGTCAGCCATGTGTTCCTCCTATGCAATCCTGACTGATTATTTGGCAATAATACCCCCACCCAACTCAGTATAAATTTAGGCCTTCTCTAGGGGATGCCCAGGCAGGGGTTGCACAGGCAGGGATTGCATTGGTAACAATAATTTTGGATTAAGTATTACACTTCGGCTTAGCACTTCAGCGAATGCACAAAGCAAAAATCTACAACAGACTACTGAAACACACTAAACAGACTACAGGTGGCCTGATTCCGCATAGAACATCTCTCATCCAGTCTGCTTCTCAATCTCACCACTCTGTATCGTGCACTCCTTACTTTTCCTTCTCACAGTTGCATCCTCTCTCCTTAAACTTTCTCTCCTTCACCTTTCTTCACCCCACAGCTTACATATATCACCCTCATTCCTGTCTTCACTGTATTACTGCACTCATCAGCTCCTGCTAATTTTGAACCCACATACCAATAAAACCTCCAGGACACTGGGACGTGTCCCCCCCACATAAGTCACACTCCCATATCACCTCTCTCACCCTTCTGCTTCTCCTAATGTCTGGAGATATTTCAACAAATCATGGACCGACCATCACTTACCATTGGCCAACATACCCAGCACCCCCTATCCTCTGCCAGCAGCTGCAATCTACACAATCTAATTTCTATTTATCTAATGCCTAGAACCAGCCTCTCCCCTGTGTCCTGTGGAATGCCTGCTCGGTTTGCAACAAACTTACCACCATCCATGACCTATTTATCACAAACTTGTTCAACCTACTTGCAATTACGGAGACATAGCTTCAAGAATCTGACTTTCCTTCTCCTGCTGCCTTCTCCCATGGTGGCCTTCTATGGACTCGCTCTCCCAGGCCTAGTGGACGGAAGAAGGTGGTGTTGGAATCCACCTATCCCCTCAAAGTACTTTTCAGGTTCTTCATCCACCCCCTCTCTGTCCCTCGCCTCATTTGAAGCTCACTGTATTCGTCTATTTTCTCCAGTTTCATTGAGAATTGCTGTGATCTATCGGCCTCCTGGACCAGTATCAAGCTTCCTTGACGACTTCTCTGCCTGGCTACCTTACTTTCTCTCTTCTGAAATCCTAACAATCATTCTTGGTGACTTCAACATCCCTGTTAATCTTAACACTCCCGCTACTTCTAAATTTCTGAGCCTAACCTCCTCTTTGACCTGAAACAATGGTAAAAAGCTTCTACTCACTCTGTTGGCAACTGCCTTGACCTCATACTCTCCTACCTATGCACGCCACACAACCTCTCCAACATTCCTTTTCCTCTCTTTGATCATCACCTTATTAGTTTCACTCTCTCCTTGTCTTCCTCCTCCTTGACTTCCAACTACCAAACAATTACCCGAAGAAACCTTTGCCATCTTAACCCTTCTCTTCTTTTTTCTGTTACAGATTATCTCTATGCCAAAATCTCATCCTTGTCCTGCTCCAACCTGGCCACTTCTATTTACAACAGTTCACTGTCATCCACCCTGGATACTTTGCCCCCTCATTACGCACAGAATCAGGCCCCAACCGCTACAACCCTGGCAGACAGACAATACCAAAAGCCTCAAAAAACAGACTCGTGCTCTTGAGCGTCTGTGGCATAATACAAAGTCACAGCAAGATTTCAGCCAGTATAAATCTGCCCTCCAAAAATACCATTCCTGTCTCCACGCTGCCAAACAGACTTACTTTATCACTCTCATTAACATCCTCTCACGCAGTCCCCGTCTACTCTTTTCTACCTTTAACGCTCTACTTCGTCCACCATAACCTCCCCCACTAACTTACTTAATGCCCAGGAGATTGCTAATGACTTAAAAAATAGGATTGAGATAATTCGTCTCGAGATCTCTTCCACTCTACAGATATCTCCCTCACTTTACACTCTTTGTCCTCCTGTACAATCAATACTCTTGTTTAACCCAACTACTACAGAGGAAGTCAATAAACTTTTTTCTAACGCCCACCTAACCTCCTGCCTGCTGGACCCTGTTCCTTCTCAAATACTACGGTCACCCTCTGACTCTATCCTACACGCTTTAACTCATATTTTCAATCTCTCCCTCTATACTGGCATCTTCCCCAACCCTCTGAAACATGCACTAGTCACTCCCATACCAAAAAAGGCCTCACTGGACTCCACCAATCTTAACAACCTAAGACCCATCTCCTTACTCCCTTTTGCCTCCAAAGTCCTTGAATGTTTAGTCTACAACCGACTGAGTGACCACCTCATTGAGAATAACTTTCTTGATCCCTTTCAGTCTGGATTTCATCCACAGCACTCCACAGAAACTGCTCTCCGTAAACTCACAAAAGCCTTACTAACAGCTAAAACCAACGGTCATTATTCCGTACTCTTACTCTTGGGCCTCTCTGCTGCCTTTGATACAGTTGATCACCTCATCCTCCTAAAAAAACTCAATTTGTTTGGTATCCATGGCTGTGCTCTCCATTGGTTTCGAATCTTACCTATCTCACCGCACCTTCAGTGTCACTTACAACTCTACTTCCTCCTCTCCAACACCTCTTACCATTGGGGTCCCCCAAGGTTCTATCCTTGGACCTCAACTATTCTCAATCTACACATCCTCTCTGGGTCAGCTGATAGCCTCCCATGGCTTCCACTACCATTTATATGCCAATGACACCCAAATCTATCTCTCTACCCCTTAGCTCACCGCATCAGTCTCCTCACACATCAGTGATTTACTAACAGACATATCAGCCTGGATGTCACACCACTTCCTCAAACTGAATCTATCTAAAACCAAGCTCATAATATTTCCTCCCCCACTTGCCCCTTCTTCTGATTTCTCTGTCAAGATCAATGGCACAACTATCAGTCCATCCCCACATGCCAGGTTGCTAGGGCTAACCTAGACTCCGAACTGTCCTTTCAGGCCCACATCCAATCCCTGTCCAAATCATGCCGCCTTAGCCTCCGCAACATCTCTAGAACACGCCCCTTTTTAACCAATGACACCACCAAGCACCACCAATGACACCACCAATTCACTCCCTGGTCATCTCTCGCCTCGACTACTGCAACTCACTCCTCATTGGAATACCTTTATATGCACTATCCCCCCTTCAGTCCATAATGAATGCTGCTGCAAGACTCATCCACCTTACTAACTGTACACTGCCCACCACCCCTCTCTGCTAATCCCTTCACTGGCTTCCACTCACCCAACGAATAAAGTTCAAAGTACTAACAATAATTTACAAAGCCGTCCACAACTCTGCCCCCAGCTACATTACTAACCTAGTCTCAAAATACCAACCAAGCTGCTCTCCTCGGTCCTCCCAAGACCTCCTGCTCTCTAGCTCCCTTGTCACCTCCTCCCATGCTCGCCTACAGGATTTCTCCAGAGCTTCTCCCAATCTTTGGAACTCCCTACCCCAATCTGTCCGACTGTATCAATTGACCCTCCCTCCTAGATTGTAAGCTCTAGCGAGCAGAACCCTCTGATTCCTCTTGTACCAAATTGTAATGTAACTGTAATGTCTGCCTTAATTTTGTTAAGCGCTGCGCAAACTGTTGGCGCCATATAAATCCTGTATAATAATAAATAATAATAATAAATGTTATATTGATTTTTAGCAAAAATATGTAATAGTGTCAATACTGTTTTTTTTTGTATTATTGTTTAATGTTAGTATGTTTTTAAACTGTGTTATATCTTTCTTTACTAAATGCATACAATTTTTATTTTCTAAATAAACATTTAATGCATTGCACAATATTTTCAGTATGCTATGGGTTTTTTAAAGAGCTAAAAAAAACTCTGGGGTTGATTTATTAAAACTGGAGAGTGCAAAATCTGGTACAGCTGTGCATGGTAGCCAATCAGCTTCAAACTTCAGTTTGTTTGCTTTGATTAAAAAAAAAAAAAAAAAAGAATCTGGAAGCTGATTGGTTTGTTTGCAGAGCTGCACCAGATTTTGCACTCCCATAAACGTTTTAGTAAATCAACCCCACAGTCTCTAATTAAAAACTTCCAACAGAGTTGTTCAGAAGAAGAGGCTGTGAGAAGATGATGATTCATCATGATTCACATCTTTTTTTAGATATTTTTTATGCCTTAAAACGCAGTTTTATGGTAACCTATGTGGCTGTGCACATTAGACGTTTAGATCAGTGTTTTAAGAGGACACTTTACAGGCATAAAAAAATGTTCCAAAAGCTGCATTTCTAGAGGAGCTTATGAGCATATTTTATGCGTGCATGCGTATAAATGCGCACATATGTGTGTAAATGTATTCCAGTAGCCAGAATAAATTAATAATCTGGCCAATAGAATGAGTTTTTGCTTAACACCATACTTCTGTAAACATACATAAACGCATGTAATTACGCACTAAAACAAGCATTTTTACGAAGTCCAATTGCAGGGGTCCCTGAGTATGATGTGGTAGCTGTCTTTGTGTTGGAGATCTGATGACAAGATCAGTAGTGATGGGGAGATCCGACTGCTGTCCAACCAGCATGGAATGGAGCTTCTCACTGACAGAAACTGTAGTGCGGCACTGGAACAGTCAGCTTATTTACACTGCACTTTGGTCCCTCCCTAGCAGTTTCTAATCTGGCATGCCATCGGACCTCTAACTACCAGAAGTGGTCATCTGATTTAAATTAGTTATAGAATCCCAGACTAGAAAAGATAGGGTTAACGAAAATAGCAAGTGCTACATATCAACACAAGTGCAATAAACAGGCTCACCTACTAATATACTGCAAGGTGACTACTACATATATACAGTAGAGCAGAGCTAGCTAGCTGGCACTGTCCATGTGTAATAATAACAATAGGACAGAAAAACCCTGTCTGTTACAAGTATTTAGATACACACTATACTTGCATAATAGTCCCTTTTGGTTTGGGGTTTAGCAGAATGGATAGGACAAATGGCTGAGACTTTCTTCCTCTCTCCACTTCCTCCTTTCAAAGCCAACAGCCCAGGGCCAGGAAATGCATACATAATATAATTATAGACATTTACAAATTCAGACAGTAGAGGGCATCAATCCTTACAGTAATAGGAAACTATTACTTCCCTACAAGAAGTTCTAAGAGCTGAAAAAGGTGTAAAAGCCTGAATGATGTACACCTTTACAGCTGGATTGTGTAATCTATTGGACTTTCTATTCTCCCCTACCATGCTGTGCTGTGCTCCATATAGAAGCTAATAAGCCGGTGAGTATTTGCTAAAACAGATAGGATGTAATATTCAGCCATACAATACCTGTATGCATCTATGTGACTGGTTGCTTCTGTTACCCTCTATCCTCCTATGTGATCTGGAATCTTGGTTTAAGACCTATTCAGATTTCTTAGATTTTTTGGTACAAGAGTGTTGGCACATAAGTAAAAATCAGAGCACTCAACCCTACAATGCTGACGTGCCTTTGGCTTTAGGTAGAATAAGAACTGAAGCCATTAACCTTGGGCCTTTACATGAGTGTCCAATAGTCTTACATTATCAGAGCTTGATTTAAAGTGATTGTAAAGTCTCAAGGTTTTTCACCTTAATGCAGGGGTAGGCAACCTCAGCCCTCCAGCTGTGGTGAAACTACAAATCCCATCTTGCCTCTGCCTCTAGGAGTCATGCCTGTGATTGTTAGGGTCTTGCAATGTCTCATGGGACTTGTTGTTTCAAAACAGCTGGAAGGCCAATGTTGCCTACCTCTGCCTTAATGCATTCTATGCATCAAGGTGAAAAACCTTCTTTGCTGCGGCTGCCCCCCAAACCCCCTTTTCTCTTCCCTGAGCCCGATCCGATCCAGCGATTTTCACGAGCCCGGCGGCTCCAGCCGATGTCTCCCTCCTCATTGGACAGATTGATAGCAGCGGAAGCCATTGGCTTCTGCTGCTTTCAATCAAATCCAGTTACGCGGGAGCGGGGGGGCAGGGCCAAGTCCCGCTGTCTGTGTCAATGGACGCAGCAGCCGGACTTGGGATCGATCCCGCATCGGGTGCCCCCATGGAAATCGTCTTTCCGTGGAGGCACTCAAAGAAGAGGAGGAGTGCCAGCTGGGAACCCTGGAAGAGGAGGATCGGGGCTGCTCTGTGCAAAACCCTTGTACAGAACAGGTACCTATAACATGTTTGTTATTTTTATTTTTAAAAAAGCGAACCTTTACAATTACTTTAAAGATGTCTTTTCTCCATATAAAAAAAAGTTTTCTTTGGTTGGCTTTCAAAGAAGGTAGGAATGCTAAAGGAAATACTAAAGGAATTGGGGAAAGACATTTAACACATTTTATTTCAAATGAGCTAATTGACAATTCATTATGCTATGTACAGAAATTTACATTTTTAAATTGTTATATCACTGTAACTTATGGGGAAAGTTAATTAATTCACAAAGGGGAACTGCAGAATCTTTTTAGGGCATGATAAGTGTGATTCATGCATTTTCTAAATTTACATTTCTTGCATTATCATATCAGGCAGTGTGAAAACATGTTTCTCTTTCATTTGTATCACTTTGCATTGCATTATTGTAGTGCAAGAGAGAAGAGCAGATGACAAGGCCTTAAATTAGACCTTGCATTAAAGTTAAGGTGGACTGGGGAGTTGCCCAAAAATTGTAAATTTAGATGTTTTATTTTTCATATACGGTAGTTTGTAATTTAAAATGAATGTACTTTATAATGGTTTTGCACATTTTTATTCGTTTATTTTTTCATTCATTATGATCAGGACTAAATTATGTTTCTATCCTCGGTGCACTGGACTGTACATCTGATTCTGACCATTGAACCCTCTATGCTGCACAATGTACAGCATGCTGAGCTGTATGTTACATAACCTTTACTACAGTAATGCTATTTGTACATTGGGCTGTATGTTACAAATACTCCTGACCCCTGAATCCTCTATATTACATACTCCTGACCCTGTTACATACACCTGACCCCTGCATCAGGCATGTTTCATAGCTGCTAATTAACCTTAGCTATTTAAAAAAAAAATTTAAGGGTAGACTCAGACAATGTGATAGTGCTGTGTCTTTATTACCTGCACAGAAAAATATATCTAATAGAGGAGTTTCAATCATTTGTCCTGAGGTTTGTGTTAGTGAGTCTCTCAATTAATTAAAGCATATTTTGTAGGTACAAGGCACAGCAAGTAGGCACAGATTCTATGTATCTCTGCCCCTTAAAGCCCATCCCACTGTCAGAACAACATAGCCATTCCCACCGCTTGGTGCTTACATGTTTAGGATTCTAAATCTAAATACTCATATGTATAAATGTGCATATGGTGAAATGTTAAAAATCAGAAGATTATGGCACGTTGTACTTCAGTTATTGTAAAAAAACATTATCTTATAATGAAGCCAGACCAAAATAATACAATCTTTTTCATAGGAGGAAGAGCTATATCGCATAAGAGGAAGAGATATATACAGTGCCTTGAAAAATATTCATACCCCTTAAAATTTTCCACATTTTGTCATGTTACAACCAAAAATGTAAATGTATATTATTGGGAGTTTATGTTATAGACCAACACAAGTGGCACATAATTGTGAAGTGGAAGGAAATAGATAATCAGTTTTCAAAATATTTTACAAATAAATATGTGAAAAGTGTGGCGTGCATTTGTATTCAGCCCCCCTGAGTCAACACTTTGTAGAACCACCTTTCACTGCAATTACAGCTGCAAGTCTTTTGGGGATCTCTCTATCAGATTGGATGGAGAGCTTCTGTGAACAGCAATTTTCAAGTCTTGCCACAGATTCTCAATTGGATTTACAGTAGGTCTGGACTTTGACTGGGCCACTCTAACACATGAATATACTTTGATCTAAACCATTCCATTGTAGCTTTGGCTGTATGTTTAGGGTCGTTGTCCTGCTGGAGGCTGAACCTCCATCCCATAATGAAGTCTTTTGCAAACTCTAACAGGTTTTCTTTCAAGATTGCCTTGTATTTGGCTCCATCCATCTTCCCATCAACTCTGACCAGCTTCCCTATCCCTGCTGAAGAAAAGCATCCCCATAACATGATGCTGCCACCATCATGTTTCACAGTGGGGATGGTATGTTCAGGGTGATGTGCAGTGCTAATTTTCCGCCACACATAGCGTTTTGCTTTTAGGCCAAAAAGCAAAATTTTGGTCTCATCTGACCAGTGCACCTTCTTCCACATGTTTGCTGTGTCCCCCACATGGCTTCGCATAAACTGCAAATGGGACTTCTTATAGCTTTCTTTTAACAATGGCTTTCTTCTTGCCACTATGGAGTGCACGACTAATAGTTCTCCTGTGAACAGATTCTCCCACCTGAGCTGTGGATCTCTGCAGCTCCTCCAGAGTTACCATGGCCCTCTTAGCTGCTTCTCTGATTAATGCTCTTCTTGCCTGTCAGTTTAGGTGGACAGCCATGTCTTGGTAGGTTTGCAGTTGTGTCATACTCTTTCCATTTTCAGATGATGGCTTGAACAGTGCTCTGTGAGAAGTTCAAGGCTTGGGATATTTTTTTTATAATCTAATCCTGCTTTAATCCTGCTCTCCAAAACTTTATCCCTGACCTGTCTGGTGTGGTCCGTAGCCTTCATGATGCTGTTTGTTCAATAAGGTCCTCTAACAAACCTCTGAGGGCTTCACAGAACAGCTGTATTTATACTGAGATTAAATTACACAAAGGTGGACTCTATTTACTAATTAGGTGACTTCTAAAGGCAATTGGTTCCACTAGTTTTAGTTATTGGTATCAGAGTAAAGGGAGCTGAATACAAATGCACGCCACACTTTTCAGATATTTATTTGTAAAAAAACTGAAAACCATCTATCATTTTCCTTCCACTTCACAATTAAAACCATCTATCATTTTCCTTCCACTTCACAATTATGTGCCACATTGTGTTGGTCTATCACAAAAAATCCCAATAAAGTACATTTTTACAACATACATACGTTTTTGGTTGTAAAATGACAAAATGTGGAAAATTTCAAAGGGTATGAATATTTTTTCAAGGCACTGTAACTGTTTAAACAGATACAAACGCTTTCTTCTTATAAATATAGTAAATGCACAATCAGGTAAAATCTTGTACCCCAATCAAAGAAACTTTAGATCGTCTCCTGCAATCCAAAATGTTGATTTAATTAGAAATCAAAAAATCTATTTAAAAAATCATATAAAAGCATCCACACTAAATACCATTAATATATTTTGGTTTTTAACAAGGCTCTTTGTATGGAATAGTAAACATTCCCACATACACTCATACAACATTTCCTGGATATAGTATATTAATTAATTAATATGGACTTGATCCTTTTATGTGATTTTTTTGAAAGGTCTTTTGATACCCCAAAAAAACTGTTGTTTTGGACTGCTACATGATGTACTACATGAGGTACTGATCGTAATTCTTTTTTCTACAAAATTGTTCCCTTACTAGAAGCAGCACACCTCCTTGTCTAGCTTAGCACTGTGACTACAGCAAAACATACGCATTACCATTCAAATTATAGAACCTCTTCTGCTCCGCCAGCACTATCTATTTGCCAGCAGCTGAAGCTGTCTTATTAGATAGTATATAGCTTTATGTTTAGCAGAATAGAAGTGGAAAAAATAATGAAAATAACTATAAAGCACTAATAGCACTATAATGGTCTGTTTTTCCTGCAGTAAAATGCACATTTTACCCGCAATGCACGTTTTAGGGTATGAGAATGAATATCAAATAGCAATCTCATTTATTCCACTGTGGTTAGTTCACATCTATACAGTGCAGGTTAGTGTACTTTTCAAATATAGGGCATGGTGCAATATTTTTTTGTGTATGCGTATTAGGCAGACCGTTTAAAAGACATGATTAATGTGCCCATGTACCAAGTAGTTTTGTGCATTTTTAATACTCTTAATGTTTTCAATACTCTTAATGTTTTCAATGATTTAACAATGAAGGAACAAAAAGCACATATAAAACACAAAAATGCATACACATGAATTAATAAGGCTTTCTGGATAGAGCACTGGCATCCCAGTTTCCGACTCCAGGGTGATACTTTAGGCTGAATTGGAACCCAGACTGAGCAGACAACCACCGGAGCCCTGTAGCATCTAGCTTGGCCGCGGTGCGTACATAGGTAAATGTTAGTCACTCCTCTTCAGCTGGTGAAAGGCCTACTCGAACTGATCTGTCCATTGGTCTCAAATAGATTATCTAGGCTTTCTGGGTCCTTTACCTGACTTGTTTGGCTTGGGTGCATCCACGTCTTCTCCCTCTTTCTTTAACAACTCATTCAGGATTTGGGCCATTTTAGAGAACCCTTCGACAAATATTCAGTAGTAGGAGCACAATCCTAAAAATTACCTTAGTTCTGTGACATTATTTGGTCTAGGTCAGGAAGTGACAGCTTCTACCTTTTGTTGGGTCAGTGGTGACTCCCTCTGTGGAGACAACATGCTTCGTATAGGTGACTGAGGATTGCTAGAATTGACATTTCTCCAATGACAATTTTAACCCTTCTTCATAGAGTCTCTGCAGTATCTTTTCCAGGTGCTGCTCATGTTCCTCAAGAGTCTTCTCGAAGACGGTGATATCATGAAGATACACCATCACCTCAATCAGGTGCCTGTCCCCTACGGAACATTCCATTAGCCATTGAAAGGTTGCAGGGGCTTCTGAAAATTCTTGGGGCATTCTGGGGGGCATTCTGTTGAATTTGAAAAACCCCAGTGGGCAGATGAAGGCAGTCTTCTCCCTGTTTTCTGGGTGCATGGAAATTTGGTAATACCTGTTTTTTCAATCTAACATGCTGAACCACTTCACCCCTAATAGGGACTGTAGAGCGTCCTCGATCCGTCGAGATGTGTAATGGTCAGAAATTGTTCTCCGGGTGACTATTCACTAAAGGTATTCACATTCTGAGGAAGCTATTTTTTCTTACTTACCGCCACTATGGGGGAGGCCCAAGGGATTTGCCTCCCTCTACCAGACCAGATGGTGCCAATTGAGTAGCTGTCTTTATCTGCCCAAGCAACATCCAAGGTTTTAGCTTCACTGGGAGACCAGTATTGTTTTGGATAGTGACAGGGATCTTTCACTGATTTCGCTGCAAGGCCTTAGTCAACACTACCTTCAGATTTAGCTCCACCCCAGTGTCCTCTTCCCGAGAATCGGCATCAAGGGCAACAAAGGGTGTGGGCTGGTTCTAGGTTAAATTGACAGTGTCTCAGAAGTAAGCTACTTCCCTGGGTTGCAGCATTCTTTTTTCAGAGCCGAGTCTCCAGAGCTTTCCTACCCCTACCATTGGGGCCTTCTGCTCCTGCAGAACACGTTGATAGGCCTGACGTAGCTGGGGGTGAACATCTTTGATTGATGAGTCATTCTTCATGGCTATGGGGATGAGTAGTCTTCTCACTAGATCTGTGTTTGTTCCTATCAATTTTCCTGTTCCAGTTTTACCAAAGGAGGCTGAGGACACGCAACTGCTAAGGTATTGAATGTCTCTGTTTTCCCGACTGCAGAAGTACTGAACATCAGTCGGATTGGGTGGTACGCATCATATGGCAACTTCTGCGCTCTGATACCCCAAATTTCCAAGTCTTCTTAATTCCGTAGGTATATCTTTCAGATACTTGTCATAAAAGTCTTGATACAGTAATGTCACTTGTGCCTCTGTGTCCAGCGGAGCCTTGGTACATGCCCCTTCTACTTGGATTTTGACTATTAGCGAGGGACCCAGTAATTGATCAGGGAACTTGTTCAGGAGGCTGGGTTTAGCAGTTTGGACTTGCACTTTTCTCTTAGTTTGCTTCTGTTTTCCTCACTGTTCCAATTGTGGGGGAATGGTGTGTATTAGCTTCCCATGCCAGTCTACATGAAAGCAAAATTTTTGCGTTGACCCGCTGGTCAGGAGTCACAGAGGAGGCTTGCTTTGGTACTTTGGACTCCTGGGGTGGCTTCTTCACTTTTTAGATTGGAGCTTACTATGATGGATGGGCTCTCAGTTGACTCCTTCACTGAGGCACCGAGGTTCTTTGAAGTTTCCCTTCCCTTCGAGCTTCAGGAACAGTTTCTATAATGCTTTCAGAACTTCAGCAGTTAAAGACACAGTCTCTCTCTTAAGGAATTGTACCCTGAAATGCTCAGCTTCCCCACAACTATAACATCTTCTTCCTGAGGTGATAACATGTCCCCTTGTTTGGTTCCTTTCTCTAAAGTTAGAGTGGACAAAGTCTGCTTAATATCTGTCATAGACTTTGGCATGCTTGCATGGGTCTCCATTACTTGCATCTTGGTTTGTTGCATTTTGAACTGTGCAAGCTGGGTCAGTAAACTGGGTGCTGCTGATTCCATTCTCCCGGGTTAGATGTGGTTGGCTGTTCAACTTCTAACTCCATGAACAGCATGCGCGGCAGCTCCCAAGACGGCTGCGACCTTCCGAAGCTCCGTGCTGCAATCCCCGCTGGAGCCTTCAGGACGCCCACCCAAGATCCGCTTCGCTATCAATCGCGGGGGGAGCATACCGGGACAACCCAGATGTCCCCCAGCACTGCCACAAGGGACCTCTCTTGCCAGCTGAACTCTGCTGCCGGCCTGCTCAGAATGGCAAAATGCCGCTCCACAAGGGAGAGACACTGACACGGAGGTAGAGGACTCCATGGCAGATCAGGACGCAGCTCCTCTGACTCCACAGGGCACAGTGAGTCTCCCACACTTGATGGCACCATCCCCCACGTCCACAGAATCACTGATAGGGAGGACAATAGATGGGCTCCCCATGACACCTTTGAGTAACCCCCTGGCCGGCCCTAAACACGTGCGACAGTGAGACCTACACCACATCTCTCATCCCCACCGACTTCCCCTCTATGATTACAGCCTTCTCTGTTGTCTCTGTTGTCTCTGTTGTCCAGGACCAACTAGAAACTGCGCTTTTCAAAATTGATGACCTGGAAAATAGATACAGACGCCATAATTTCAGAGGACTCCCAGAATCCGTGAAAGAATTCCAATCAGCAGTTCGGGCCCTCATCAAAGGCCTCATTCCGGACATTCCAGATCACCAACTGGAACTCGACAAGGTACATAGAGCTCTGCAGCCCCCCGCTCAGATGGCCTTCCCAGGGACATTATAATCAAGTCTCATTTTTATTCTATTAAAGAAGAAGTGATGAAAAAAGGTCTGCTGATACCCTCACCATTTAGGGCCATGCAATACAGATCTTTGCCGATCTATCGCCCTATACGGTTCAGAGAAGCAGAGCACTCAAACCTCTGCTCCTAGTCCTGCGACAAAAAGAGATTTCCTACAGATGGTCATTCCCACTCCGCCTGAACTTTTCCTATTGCAACAAAGGCTTCGGTTTCTCATCCTTCCTGGAGGGTGGGCGTCTATCTCTCCACTTGGGTCTGATTTCCAACCACCCTCACTCAGCAAGGGACCCCCCTCATCCTCAAAATGTCCACCTCCAGCAAGCCCTCTACAACCAGCCTGGCTGACGCGATATTCCAAGAGGTCCAAGGACTGACAACCGCCATGAATAACCTGGCCAGACTACAATGCCAGACACCTGGTCTGGCTTTCTAACACCCCAACCCCCCGCCCCCCCCCCCCCCTGGTTTCTTTTTTTTTTTTTCTCCCAGGTACTATTCCCCTAGGGCCCTCATCTCAACCATGAACAGATCTTACTCCTCCACAGTTATGGGAGGCATGATCTATTAGGCACTTTCCTGGGGGGGAGGAGCAAGGGAAAGGGAGCTTGAAATAAAGTCCAACTGTTCCCCGCCAGTTTATAATTCTTTGACATTTTTGTTTTCCTTCTCACTGATTTAGGTGATTGACTCTCAAGTATGGGGTCTTCCTACGACCACACTGCTTTGAACGGCTATTTTTATACTAGGTTCCCTGGTAACCTCTCACCTGCTCAATGGATGAGCGGCCTGTGGCCGAATATCACTTAGTACAGTTCTTTACTGCTATAAGATTTAGCCGGGGGTTCCCTGGCCGAGCTGACCTCTCTCAGGGGGTTCCTGTAAGTCACGGAGATCCCTGGAGGGGGGAGTCGGTTCCGACGGGGGACCCAGTATAGGCTTGTTATTTCTACCATAATTATCTGACGGATGTTCTGTTATGTTTAAACTGTTATTGTTTCCTATCCTGGGTGGGGCTAGGGGTTTATGGTCAGCTCCAATTGCTGATTATTTGTACTCACTCATACTTACTTGTTACCCTTTTCTTTCTCCTCTGCTGTCTTCTCTTCGTCTCTCTCTAGGTCTCCCAGGAGTTCTCATACTGTCCATTCCCAGGCTCGGGCAATGAATAGGATCATGCATGGCCGCATTGTCGAGTCAACTCCTAATTGGGCGAGTGATACAATGTCACCGAGACACTCTTCCCCCCCTGGTCCATGGCTAACGCAAAACTACCTAAATCTACTTTAAAAATTGAAAAATTGCTTCTCATAACGCACAGGGACTCAACTCGCCGATCAAATGTCGGAAATTATTTCAACTGTATCACAACATGTGTTCAGATGATTTATTCATACAGGAAACACACTTGCCGGCGACATTTAAGCCCACTTTTTTGCACCAACGCTACCCCCAATTCATCCTAGCAAATGCGGCCAATAAAACAAAAGGAGTAGCCATTTGCTTCTCCAAACACATAAACTTTTTCCAGACAGAGGTAATCACAGATCCCCTAGGCCGCTACATTCTGGTATTAGGCACTATAGATGGCGAAACCTACACTTTTATCTCTTACTATACCCCCAACAAGGGCTAAGTGCAATTCTTTGAATCACTATTAGGCACCCTGCGACGACACTTCAAGGGCACGGTCATTATGGGGGGAGACTCGAATGTCGCCTTCAAACTTTCCCTAGACAAAACGGCCAAAGGAACTGCCAGATCTAAACACCCCACTAGACTAGTCTAAAAATTGCTCACGTATTACACTCGGTAAGACTGATCAATATCTGGAGGGAACTCAACCCCCGCACAAAGGATTATACGCATATCTCAGCACACACAATACCTATGCCAGGATAGACCACATATTTATGCAATCCGCATCCATCCCGCTGACCTTAACTTCCAAAATTACAGATACCCCCCTGTCAGATCACTCCATTGTGACATTAGTTACCCATCGGTCATCAGGTGCAGAAAGCCAGTTTAAATGGTGACTCAATGAAGCATTGCTAAGCGACCCAATACAATGTACGATCTTAGAAAAAACCTTGAAAGACTACTTCCATGAAAACGACAATGACTATGTCACCCCCGCAACTCTGTGGGCTGCTCACAAAGCAGTCATGAGGGGCAAGCTTATTCAGCTCTCCTCCAAGTTAGTAGGGGACATAGAGCAGACCTACAGAGGCGCACAGAGCAATTCTTCCCTCTAGCCAAGGCCCACAAACGAAACCCCACCACTTCAACCTTAGCACAGCTAGATATAGCTCGAATTAACCTTAATCTAATCCTCACCACAGCTGCAGAGAAACATCTCAGATGGACTGGAGCTAGATTCTACTCCCAAAGAGACAGAATTGACTCCAAACTTGCCACAAAACTGAGCCCCAGAAAATGCACCTTAGCCTTCCCGAAAATTCGAACCCCAACTGGGCGAAAATAATGAATGCGTTCCTGAAGTTTTACTAAACTCTTTACGAAGCTGCCCTCCATCCTCTTCTAATATCTAGAACACTTTTATTACTGACCTTCCTATCCCTAAGATAGCTCAGTGCCACAGAGACCTTCTAGAAAGCCCCTTCTCCTTCGAGTATCTCAGAAAAGTGAGTACACCCCTAAATATTTTATTATCTCTTTTCATGTGACAACACTGAAGAAATGTCACTTTGCTACAAGTGGTTGTAAACCCGAAAAAAAAACCCCTGTAATACAAAGGCATAACAAGCTAGTATGCAACGCATACTAGCTCATTATGAAATACTTACCTTAGATCGAAGCTGTTGCAGCGGCCCCGCACACCGTTGTGACCGGCGACATGTCTCCGAGAGTTACTTCCGAGTTCACAGGCTCCGGTGTTGTGATTGGCTGGAGCCGCAATGATGTCACTCCTACGCATGCGTGCAGGAGCCGCCAGTCACGGCAGGCTGCTGAAGAAACAGCACGAGTGAGCTGTTTCTTCAGTGCACATGCGCCGTCGTCACCGCAAGAATATATTTAGTAAAAATCTCCTAAACCGTGCAGGTATTTAGGAGATATTTATTTTAGGAGATATTTACAGCACCTACAGGTAAGCCTTATTATACCTGTAGGTACAAGTGGTGTAACAGGGTTTACAACCACTTTAATGTCTAAACCACTGGCAACAAACGTGAGTACATCCCTAAGTGAAAATGTCCAAATTGAGCCCAAGTGTCAATATTTTGTGTGACCATTATTTTCCAGCACTGCCTTAACCCTCTTGATCATGACGTTCACCAGAGCTTCAGAAGTTGCCACTGGAGCCCTCTTCCACTCCTCCATGATAACATCATGAAGCTGGTGGATGTTAGAGACCTTGCGTTCCTCCACCTTCCATTTGAAGATGCCTTACAGATGCTCAATAGGGTTTAGGTCTGGAGACACGCTTGGCCAGTCCATCACCTTTACCCTCAACTTCTTTAGCAAGGCAGTGGTCGTCTTGGAGGTGTGTTTGGGGTTGTTATCATGGTGGAATACTCCAACCCAGTCTCTGATGGGAGGGGATCATGCTCTGCTTCAGTATGTCATGGAACATGTTGGCATTCATGGTTCCCTCAATGAACTGTAGCTTCCCAGTGCCGGCAGCATTCATGCAGCCCCAGACCATGACACTCCTACCACCATGCTTGACTGTAGGCAAGACACACTTGTCTTTGTACTGCTCACCTGGTTGCCACCACACATGCTTGACACCTTCTGAACCAAATAAGTTTATCTTGGTCTCATTAGACCACAGGACATGGTTCCAATAATCCGTGTCCTTATGCCGCGTACACACGAGCGGACTTTACGGCAGACTTTGCTCGGCTGACTTTTCGACAGACTTTATGACGGACTTTCTGAATGAACGGACTTGCCTACACACAATCCACCAAAGTCCGTCGAATTCGTACGTGATGACGTACGACTGGACTAAAACAAGGAAGTTCATAGCCAGTAGCCAATAGCTGCCCTAGCGTGGCTTTTTCTCCGTCGAACTAGCATACAGACGAGCGGACTTTTCGACTGGACTCGAGTTTGACGGATTGATTTAAAACATTTTTCAAATCTAAGTCCGTCCAACTTTTGAGAAAACAAAATCCGCTGGAGCCCACACACGATCGAATTGTCCGACAAAATCCTGTCCGCCGGGCAAAGTCTGCCATAAAGTCCGCTCGTGTGTACGCGGCATAAGTCTGCTTTTCTTCAGCAAACTGTTTGATGGCTTTCTTGTGCATTATCTTGAAGAGGCTTCCTTCTGGGACGAAAGCCATGCAGACCAATTTGATGCAGTGTGCTGCGTATGGTCTGAGCACTGACAGGCTGACCCCCCACCCCTTCAACCTCTGCAGCAATGCCGGCAGCACTCATACGTCTATTTCCCAAAGACAACCTCTTTATATGATGCTGAGCATATGCATTCAACTTCTTTAGTCGACCATGGCAGGGCCTGTTCTGAGTGGAACCTGTCCTGTTAAACCGCTGTATGGTCTAGGCCACTGTGCTGCAGCTCAGTTTCAGGGTCTTGGAAATCTTCTTATAGCCTAGGCCATCTTTATGTAGAGCAACAATTCTTTTTTCAGATCCTCAGAGAGTTATTTGTCTTGAGGTGCCATGTTGAGATTTCAGTGACCGGTATGAAAAAGTGAGAGCGATAACACCAAATTGAACACATTTGCTCCCCATTCACACCCAAGACCTTGTAATATTAACGAGTCACATGACACCGGGGAGGGAAAATGGCTAATTGGGCCCAATTTGGACATTTTCACTTAGGGGTGTACTCACATTTGTTGCCAGCAGTTTAGACATTAATGGCTGTGTGTTGAGTTATTTTGAGGGGACAGCAAATAGACACTGTTATATAAGCTGTACACTCACTACTTTACATTGTAGCAAAGTGTCATTTCTTCAGTGTTGTCACATGAAAAGATATAAAATATTTACAAAAATGTGAGGGGTGTACTCACTTTTGTGAGATACTGTATAGTTTGAGTTTCTTATTATACATGTAGCATTAACTCACGGTGGAGCTGCTGATTTTTAGCGGGCTGTTACCACTACCTGTTTCCCCTGTAATTTCACCAGTACCGGGTCTAGGGTCCCGTTGAGCTTACTGTCAGACAATGTAGGCAACAGTGACTTGAGTATTTTTTCCAATGCTTTAATGGGATATAACTGTAGGAAGTAGCAGGAAAGAGGTAGAAGGAGAGTTGCAGGGAAGTTCAAATACCTTTTCTTGGTGTAGCACTGAACAATTCGTATTTCAGGGATGAATATATTTTCCTCTCAGAGTTAAATCTTTGCCCGCCCGGATAGGTCTCTCTCACCAACCTAGCAGCCGGTACGCAGCACGAACAAAAAGTCTCTGCCACAAACTTGAGGGAAATAAAACCCGTACGATCCTCTGCCACAGGATGTAGTGGTTTTCGATGAACAGCAAACACAGTACCAGAACCTTTAAGCCAACCCGGCAGTCCTTGTGTAGTTGTGTGGTTTAGGATATGTCCTCCAACAGAGTCACCAGGCCCTTCTTAAGACCAGCCTTGCATGGTCTCTTCCAAGATGGGTCCTCCCCTGCATCTTCCCGATTGTCCGGCTTCTTCCAGCAGGACAGACAGCACAGGACCATCCCAACGATAGCAGGTCCCAGACAGGCTTCTGGGTCCACCTGCACGGCTGCAGCTCCGCAACCCTCCAGGCCAGCATTTACTGACACATACCGCTAGGCCAGGAGGGCCACGAGGCAAAAAGCTCTCAGAAACATGGCGTCTGCCCCATAAATACCCTCTCCCAGAATGCAACCCAGAGGACCACCTCCGCCGAGTTATCTCCGGGACAGAAGAGCACTCATTCACTTTAGCATGTTGCCTTTCCAACACCGACCCATGGTGACAACGACACCCACAGGCACAGTGTGAAACTACACGCAACACAGCCAAACTGGAACAGAGGCCAAATCTGACAATAAACTAAATCTGAACTATGTACAACACATTTGACCCACTAAATTTACCTATAAGCGGTAGATTGAAAACACATACACATTAGTTCATACACTGTGGAGGCAGCGCAGAGGTTCGGAAAAAGTGCGCTATAGGGTGCAGTATGGTCTGCCCAGTGGCTCAGTCCCTGCTAGCAGGATCAGCAATGGGCAAATGGTCCTCTCACCAGTCCCCAGGATGCTACAGTGACCTCTTGGTGTAGAAGGAGAGGCCCCCTTAACCTCTCCCCAAAAGCTTCCGGTGATTTGTAGTGTAACCATCATAGCATAGCCATATGCCTGCAGTCTCCAACTACAACTTCCAGAATTCTCAGTGGGCTTGCTTGGCTTTAACACTCGCCCTGCAGGCCATAGGAGTTTTGCGCAGTTTAACGTCAGTATTCCATTACATAGCGGGAGAGAAGAATATTGCTGTAGCCCAGCACCTGGCTACATCTGCATTACATGATGTCATCAGTTAGAGCCACAGAAATAGTGAGTAGTAGAAGACATCCTCTGCTTGTTTACAAGTGACAGCAGTGGTCAACTAAGCTGTCACTGCAATCAATCATGGTCCTCTCTGATGGTGGTCCAAGCACTCTGCACCAGGCTATGGGGTGGGACCATGGGACACAGGATTTAGTTCAAATCCTAAGACAGTCCCACAGAAACCTGGATGGTTGGGAGGTCTGTAATTCTGCCATGTGTTAATATCATCCTATGATCCTGTTAGGGAGATTGTCTTTCACTTCCTGTACTGGTGATGCCTGTTTAAAAAATGGAGACTGTGGCAGTAACTAAAACAGGATGGCACGCACAGCAATTAAGCTTTCCCTGCTTTACTAAAAATCATTTTTTGTCTTTCTTCCAGTTAGAAATATTTCCTATCACCTCCTGTAATAACAGGCAGTGAGGGGAAATATCAGAAATGCCAGCATTAAAAATCTTTCCCTGCTCTATCCAACATAAAATAAAAAAAATTGGTTGGAGTTGGGCGTTAATGTTTTCAAAGGCCCCCTACTGCTGGCACAAGCTTTCAATGTGAGGGCTCACATTGGCAGAGAGTGGCAGAGGTCACTGAAGGAACATAAAAAAAAAATAATTACATTTTTCATATCTTGCATTCAAAGAAAAATGTAAGTGGAGAATTCCAAATACCACTTATTCCTAGTGTTTGTGTTGTGGATATGACTGAAGAGTATAAGTATCTTTGTATGTCTTTTATCCAGGTCATGGTATAGCTAGTAGCAGTTAATCACATTTAGAGTGGTACTAAACCCAAAAGCTAACATTTATTATATTCCAGATTACCAATTCTTAGGCCTGGTTCCACACTAGTGCGATTTCTGATGTGACTTGGATTGCACGGAATCACATGACAATGGAAATAACATTGTTTTCCATGGTGGCTATTCACACCAATGCAGTGATGTTGCTATGTGACTTTAGTTAAGGGTCCTGTGCTACTTTGTTGCGATGCAGTGTGATTTAGGGAACACATCAGAAATTGATGCACATGTGTTTTTGAAGCTATTTTGTTGCATTATTTTCCCCAGTTCAGTAGTAGTAGTAGTAGTAGTAGTAGTAGTAGTAGCAGCAGCAGCAGTACCCAGTCTATAAAATCACTTATAAAAATGCATGCCACTAAAATCAAGTGACAATTGCAAAACACTTGCACAAAAATCGCACAGCCCCTGCACTGCATAGTCATACCTGAAACCGCTTTCAAAACTCATTGTGCTAATGTGAACCAGGCCTTAGTGATGGTTGCATTCATGTTCTTTTTATAGTATTTCTTTCCTTTATTTTCATCTGGTGATCCTACCAGTAAGTCTGTTGTTTTTCAAAGGAGCAAGCTCTCCAGCAGAATGCATAAGTTACAGGGATGAGGCAAACCATTTACCACTAGCAGGGGTGCTTACAATGATCAGCTTATGTTTATTTATGGAAAATCTTTAACCCAAAAGGAAAAAAGCTGTGTGCTGTAACTGCTTATAAAGTATTAGCTGGGGTTTGGCATTCTTTTGTGTATTTAAATCTGCTAGTACGTTTAACACGACAACCACCAATGCCCCCTGTACTAATTCATCCAGCAGTGGAGATGCTTTGATACAAGAGGTTGGTTACTGGCCAGAACCTCAGGTAAAAACAGAGGGAAAAAGCCTTAACCACTTGCCTACTGAGCACTTAAACCCCCTTCCTGCCCAGACCAATTTTCAGCTTTCAGCGCTGTCACTCTTTGAATGACAAAAGACAAAAACAGAACATTCCATAGCTCAATTCACCAACCAGTTGCTGACCAACCAAATTAACCTGTCCAACAGTCTGTGCTATAACAGGGGTCATGCGCGCTCATGCAATGCTGTACCCAGATGAAATATTTATAGTTTTTTTCCCCACAAATAGAGCTTTCTTTTGGTGGTATTTAATCACTGCTGAGTTGTTGTTTTTTTACTAGAAAAACAAAAAAAATACCAAAAATTTTGAAAAAAACAAAGCAAAACTGTTTCATAGTTTGATATAAAATTTTGAAAACAAGTAATTTTCCTCCTTTATTGATGTGTGCTGATGAGGCAGCACTGATAGGCTGCACTGATGGGCACTGATAGGCACTGATAGGTGGCACTGATAGGCACTGATGAGGCGGCACTGATGGGCACTGATAGGTGGCACCGATGGGTGGCACTGATGGGCAGCACTGATGGGCAGCACTGATAGGTAGCACTGAAGGATGGCACTGATGATGAGGCATTGATGGGCATTGATTGGCAGCACTGGTGGGCATTGATGGGTAGCACTGGTGGGCAAAGGTAGGTGGCACTGTGGGCACTTGTAGGTGGCACTGGTGGGTACTGATAGGTGGCATTGGTGGGCACTGGCAGATGGCACTGGTGGGCACAGAGGAGGCAGCTGCGGCTCTCTTTGTGAGGGACCGATGTCCCTCTGACAGCAGTCGATGATCAGCTTTTTTTCCCTCACGCTAACAGCATAAGGGAAAAATAATACAATTACCGATCTTCTGTTTACATCACGTGGTCAGCTGTCATTGGCTGACAGATGATCACATGGTAAGGGGCTGGGATCTCATAAACTCGCTGCTCACAGAGCGAACTGTGCGCGGCCCGCAGGGACACGCTGACAGCGCATGCTCGGGAGGTCGTCTATGGACCCCCTCCCTGCAATTAAGGCCTGCGCTGTATCCATCTTTCGGCTATAGTGCAGGCGGAAAGAAGTTAAAAAAGAAAACAAATGCAGCCACCACATCTAATGATTGGTAAACTGCAATATATTACATTTTTTGTTTTGGGTTTAATATCACTTTAACATACCTCCCAACTTTCTGAGATGGGAATGAGGGACACCTATCAGCAAAAGTATGCAGGCATAGGACACACCCCTTGCCACGTACCCTTAAAGGAGAATTGTACAACAAAAAAATGATTGGTTAAATCCACAAGTGCTTTTTTTTTTACCACTACTATTCCATTATATTAGTTTATGGAATTTACAAATGCAGCAATTTGGAGATTAAATGAAAGGTTTAACACTGTGAAACACTTTTTGATAGATAAAAAGTGCATTTTATATACAACTTTATAGATCAGACCAAAATGAAGGACAAATGAGGAGCAAAGAGGGAGCAAAGAGGGACAGAGGGACATTGCTCCAAATCAGGGACAGTCCCTCGAAATCAGGGACAGTTGGGTGCTATGCTTTAACTGCACCTTGTACTTTAATTATTTACAGTTACTTACAGCAGATCTCCTCCCCTGGAGTAGGAATCTGACAACCAGTGAATCATAGACTTTGAATTTCCAGTATATGCTATTTCCACTGTTTTTTTGCAAGTTCCAATGAATCCCTCTTTTCACCTTGCGTGTTTTATACGTCATTAAGTGGTGTGAACGTGAGATGTTTCCATGCCACATAGCTTGCTTTAGTCTTCCTTGCTCAAATCATTATCCTAACACTTCGCCATCTAAGGTCCCGCTAGAGGTGTGATGATCCTTTCCCTATATTCCTTGTATATTAAAAGCCTGTGGCAGGCTCCACCTGATTGAACAGCAATCTACGGCAACATGATGTGTCTGTCAAACAACATTATGGATTATCCTCGCCATCACAAGACAGCTCATCCTAGGACTGATATATTGAGACAAAAACAATCAAAACACAGATTTTTATGACAGACTAATTATGCACAATGTTTGCAGACACGCTGTGGGCATCCAGTACAAATTTAAATATATACTCTTCCTACAGCTGTGGGGGAATAAAGGAATACAAATATATAACTACAGTATGGACGAGAGATCTGGGCTGCTCTGCATTATAAAGTAGGCAGATATTGCTGGTGATTACATGATCTTCCAAGCCCTATACTGATTCTTAAAGTGTTACTAAACCCAGGACCCTGCATTCACTATAACTGCTCTACCACAGTACACGGAACATGGGAATGCAATTATTTTATTAAATATAAACTGCTAAATACCTTTTCTCATCAGTAGTATATAGCAGTCTTGTGACTTCTATCAGTGTCCGGACGAGGACTGGTTAAAGCTTTTAGGAGGGTTTTTATTCTGCTCTGATTGTCCTATGAGGCAGCATGACCCCTGACTTTCTTTCTGGACAGTGTGTGCTGATCACATGCACCCTCTCCAAGGCTCTTTACGATCAGGAGATGAATTGTGGACAGTAAAAGAAGGGGAGGATCAAACAGCTTTTTTACACAATGCAGGGGAATAACCCCTTAGACTCCACAGTGAGAACAACAAGCATGCTTGCCGGCATATACAGACTGATTTTACTGTAGTGGGTTTAGAACCATTTTAGGTGTCTTATGCAGTCATTTTCCTTCTGATTTGGCTAAGAATAGGATTAAATCATGCAAGGTGAAAGTGGTAAATAGAAACAGTTCAGCAAGATTTCCCAACATGTTGGACAATCTTTATAACTGAGCTTAAAAGGATCCTGTCTGGAAGGAAGTATGATAGCAGTAAGGCCTCATGTACACTAGGCGTCAAATACTCCACTTTTAAGGGAGTTTGAATTTTTTTTTTGCCTTTAAACGTGTCCATGCACACATACTGTAGGTGTTTACAGGACTTTAGAGGAAGGGGTGTTTATAGGCAGAAAAAAAACACAGGGCCAGTCGCTAGGAGAAGAGCGATTTGCCAAACAAAAAAAAAAACCCCATGTGCCTAAACGTTTGTAAACGCTTAAAGACTGCCCACCGCAGATATACTGCAGCTCTATTGCGCGAAACAACGTACCTGTATGTCATTTTGTGCAATAGACAGCGGGGGCACACATGCCGATTGGCCAGAGGGGGAGACAATCAGCGTGTCCGGCTATCTGACAGGGAAGAACACAGTGAGCTTGTATTCCTGCTAAGTAGAAACACAGATCTCTGTGTTCCCCCAGTCAGTTCATCCCCCACACAGTTAGCAAGCACATCCTAGGGACATACTTAACCCTTTCATTGCCCCTGGTGTTAACCCCTTCCCTGCCAGAGTCATTAGTACAGTAACAGTGCATATTCTTAGCACTGATCACTGTAATAATGTCACTGGTTCCCAAAAAAGTGTCAAAAATGTCAGTCAGGTGTCCGATTTGTCCGCCGCCATGACGCAGTCCTGCTAAAAACCGCTGATTGCCACCATTACTAGTAAAAAAATGAAATAAATAAAAATGCCATGAAAATATCCCATAGTTTGTAGACGCGATAACTTTTGCCCAAAGCAATCAATATACGCTTATTGGGACTCTGTTTACCAAAAACATGTAGTAGAATACATATTGGCCTAAATTGATGAAGAAATTCGATTTATTTCATTTTTTTATTGGATATGTTTTATAGCATAAAGTAAAATAAATATATATATATATATATATATATATATATATATATATTTTTTTTTTTTTTTTAATTGTCACTCTATTTCGTTTTTTTAGCGCAAAAAATAAAAACCGCAGAGGTGATCAAATACCACCAAAAGAAAGTTCTATTTGTGGGAAAAAAAGGACATACATTTTATTTGGGTACAGCGTTGCATGATCATGCAATTGTCAGGTAAGGTATCGCAGTGCCGTATCGCAAAAAATGGCCTGGTCATGAGGGGGGTAAAACCTTCCAGTGCTGAAGTAGTTAAACATGCTTAAAGCGAAGTTCCACCCAACAGTGGAAGCTCTGCTTATCTGTCTCCTCAACGCCTCTGGTGCCAAATTTGGCACCTTTCGGGGGGGAGTGAGTATCTGTTTTCGACAGGTACCTGTCCCTACTTCCGTCGGACCTCACCGTGGCAAGGTACGTCAGAAGTTCGGCACCCCTCCTCCTTCCCCACCGCTGGGCCATTCTAAAACCACAGCGCGCTTCGCCCATGCGCAGTAGTGAATCGGCTGTGAAGCCACAAAGTTTCACTGCCGGTTTCCCTTACAGTCTATGGCGGCGACAGCACCTGAGAGCCGATGGCTGGGGTGTCGACATTGCTGGATTCCAGAACAGGTAAGCGTCCTAATATTAAAAGTCAGCAGCTACAGTATGTGTATCTGCTGACTTTTAATTTTTCTGTGGGGGGGCTGGAGCTCCGCTTTAAGCGATAGGCGCATTTGGGGCTTGACCAGTGTTGCCAACTTACCAAATTGAAATTTATGACACCCAAAATGTACTAGCACAGCCAAGTTTTACTGGCATTTCCAAAAGTTTCAAAATGACAGTTTTAAGTGCAAATTTCAGTATTTAGGCTACAAATAAGTACAATATGCAACTAGCAAAGTGATTTAAGGCAGATATTAAAGTAGTATTAAAGACAATTTTTTTTTTTTTTAAATACCAATATGTCATACTTACCTGCTCTGTGCAGTGGTTTTTCATACAGCAGCCCCGATTCTCCTCTTCTTGGTTCCTGGCCCCTCCCTTCCTGGCAAGTGCCCCTGGAGCAAGCGGCTTGCAATGGGGGCACCCAAGCAGGCGACAAAGAGCTCAGCCCCGACCCCTCTCTCTCCTCATTGGCTGTCTGGCTGTGATTGATAATCAACTCGTTGGGAGCATGCTGATTTCACTAAATTGCAAATGAGGGCACTGATAGAAACGGACCGTAGCAACCTTAAGCTGTCTACAAACATTACATCTGGCAATAAAATCTACAATGTTCATACTGATTCACACAAAATGAGAATATCTTAAATCAAACTATAAAAAAATTGGAATGAAAAAAAGACAATAACAGACTAAATTAACAAAGTTAAATTAGATTCGAAAAATGTGGTCGCAAGGCTAAACTAAAGATCCCTATCCTAGCTTTGTGAAATGAGCCTATTCATGTGAACAATCTGTTTAAATCGAATGAAAAAATATCCAACTTGTATGACCGCTGTTTAATCACTGCAGTATTTACTCCTCTAGGAGATTTTCACATTTTAAAATAGGTGAAAAGAACATTTACTTTTTTTTTTGTTACTGTTAGCAAAGTATTATAGAGCTTTTATGGCAGAAGAGTCAAAAAGTCTCTTGACCCAAGATTTAGAGAGTGTTATGGGATTTCTAAAAATAAGACATGACAGAGATTGTATGTTACACAAGGGGGTCCCTAAACTTCCTAAGGAAAGGTCCAGTTTTCTGTCCTTCATACTTCCAAGGCTTGATGGTAAGTTGAGCGTAAACAATGTCCCAAGGTTGGTGGTCAATGTGAGTAAAAAAAAAAGATTGTGAATAAGAAGATGTCTAGTATCCTCAATGATACACAACCAAAATTCCTCAAAATGTGGGACTTGGGGCTCTCCTACGCCTTACTATCCTTGAACCCCATGAATCTGTGCATCCCTTGATCCATCTTCCTGAGCTTTGGATCTGAGTTTGTGGGGGATGAGCTCTTTTCCTTTCTATTCCCTCCCCTTCTGCTTCCCTTTATCTACTTTTCTGTCTGTAACCCTACGTTAGAGTTTTCACTGGTCCTGGTAGGGACTTCTTTACTAAGTTAAGTCTATGCTTTGAGGTCACAACTCTAAGGACCATTCACACTTTTGGTTGTTTTAATCTCCAACTTTGTATGATTATTTGTGGCCCCTGCATAGGCGATTTAATTATTTCTCCTTCTTTGAAAATAATAAAAATAAAGTGAACTGAAAAAAGGACCAAGCACCTGTGCTAAATGTAAGGAAAAATGTACCCCATTGTTGGTGTCAGCAGTGGCATTTAGGTTTTGTGCTGCCCTTGGCCTGACTAAACTCATGCACCCCCTAATTTAAATATGACCCACCCCTTCCTCTCAAGGCCACACACCTTCCTGCTTAAGACCTGTCCTGTCAGTGCAGTCTCATCAGTGCCCATCAGTGCAGACCTATCAAGTGCAGCATATCAGTGCTGCCTTATCAGTGCAGCGAAGTAAGAAGAAATCCTGGATAGCCGCACTCTGGGGTGAGGACATCTTTATTCAAGTAAGATCCAACAATACAGGCAAATACAGAGAAGTACAGGGTAATAGACTGCTAACGCGTTTCACATCATTTGGATGCTTATTCGTAGCTAGAGAAGGGTAATGATAGTGTGATATAAATAGAAAAATAAAAGAGGGAGGGTGGAGTATGAGCGCTGGTAGAACAACCAATCACTGCGCTACATAGCAAACCTGCCCTTTCAGTGCAATTAAAAAGATAGTAATCCCATTATAAAAAACCCACACCTGCAAAGTGAGGAGAAAAAGCATCCATTATTAACCAAACAGGTAAACATAAAGAAAAATATATAGACAAAACTTCCATGCCAATATAAACCAGCACGGACCCGTATATGTAACTGAAAAGAAAAAATAAGGGCAGGTATTGGATGCCAGATCTCCCCACATCAGGTGGAGCCGCAACAATGGAACAATTAAGAGAAGTGGAAATGTCAAAAAAGTGTTAAACCATAAAGCCGTGGAACCGTAGGATGCCGTGCTCACACACATGTAAAACAAAAGATCAAAAAAGTATAAAAACGATATACATGAATGTGTGAGAACGCGATCCCAACATGGCATGCACGGACACTCCAAAGCACTCGCGCAACCCAAAGAAGGAGTGTACATAAACAGCTATACGGAATAAATATATATAGCCATGAGACCAAAATGTATGCATATTAAGCATAAGATCACAGTATATGCACATTAAACATAAGATCAAAATATATGCACATTAAACAAAACCTCCAATTATACACAATAACTTGTATTATATACACAAAGGAATTTTTTCAAAAATGTGTGTAAAGAAAATGAAGTCAAAAATAGGTTGCCAACTACTCGAGAAAGTGGTTACAAATGTATCAAACATGTAATGTCTCATCCAAAACAATAGTGTCAAATAGGTCTTGCTTCCTGAAAAGGAAAAACAGTAAAAAACAAACAGGGACACGAAAATGGATAAAACGTCAGATGAACCACAAAGAAATAACTATCCATTGTTATTAATATTGAACTCTCATGGTAATCTCATATTGACTGTGCGGTTAATCATGAAAAAACATGGTCAAATGCATGAAAAACATAAAAACCCAACAAAAGAACTCCAACGAAAAAACTGCTGAGTGCAGTTTCCGCGTATGCCAGCATAGTGATAGGCTATACTACAACAAATATGCGGAGACCACAAGTCTCACTTCATATGCTGAAATCTGTTAAATGAAACAAAAACAAAAATGAAAATTGTGACAGGTGCACACAATATGTTTGAGAAACTGTAGAGATTGCATGAACCAAAGCCTAGACCTACAGCCTAAACAAAAAACTCCAAAGGAAGAGCAAAGGAAAAGATTTTTTTAAAAATATTTAAAAAAAAATCTTTTTCTTTGTCACAATTTTCATTTTTGTTTTTGTTTCATTTAACAGATTTCAGCATATGAAGTGAGACTTGTGGTCTCCGCATATTTGTTGTAGTATAGCCTATCACTATGCTGGCTTACGCGGAAACTGCACTCACTTAGCAGTTTTTTCGTTGGAGTTCTTTTGTTGGGTTTTTATGTTTTTCATGCATTTGACCATGTTTTTTCATGATTAACCGCACAGTCAATATGAGATTACCATGAGAGTTCAATATTAATAACAATGGATAGTTATTTCTTCGTGGTTCATCTGACGTTTTATCCATTTTCGTGTCCCTGTTTGTTTTTTACTGTTTTTCCTTTTCAGGAAGCAAGACCTATTTGACACTATTGTTTTGGATGAGACGTTACATGTTTGATACATTTGTAACCACTTTCTCGAGTAGTTGGCAACCTATTTTTGACTTCATTTTCTTTACACACATTTTTGAAAAAATTCCTTTGTGTATATAATACAAGTTATTGCGTATAATTGGAGGTTTTGTTTAATGTGCATATATTTTGATCTTATGTTTAATGTGCATATACTGTGATCTTATGCTTAATATGCATATATTTTGGTCTCATGGCTATATATATTTATTCTGTATAGCTGTTTATGTACACTCCTTCTTTGGGTTGCGCGAGTGCTTTGGAGTGTCCGTGCGTGCCATGTTGGGATCGCGTTCTCACATATTCATGTATATCGTTTTTATACTTTTTTGATCTTTTGCTTTACATGTGTGTGAGCACGGCATCCTACGGTTCTACGGCTTTATGGTTTAACACTTTTTTGACATTTCCACTACTCTTAATTGTTCCATTGTTGCGGCTCCACCTTATGTGGGGAGATCTGGCATCCAATACCTGCCCTCCTTTTTCCTTTTCAGTTACATATACGGGTCCGTGCTGGTTTATATTGGCATGGAAGTTTTGTCTATATATTTTTCTTTATGTTTACCTGTTTGTTTAATAATGGATGCTTTTTCTCCTCACTTTGCAGGTGTGGGTTTTTTTATAATGGGATTACTATCTTTTTAATTGCACTGAGAGGGCGGGTTTGCTATGTAGCGCAGTGATTGGTTGTTCTACCAGCGCTCATACTCCACCCTCCCTCTTTTATTTTTCTATTTATATCACACTATCATTACCCTTCTCTAGCTACGAATAAGCATCCAAATGATGTGAAACGCGTTAGCAGTCTATTACCCTGTACTTCTCTGTATTTGCCTGTATTGTTGGATTTTACTTGAATAAAGATGTCCTCACCCCAGAGTGCGGCTATCCAGGATTTCTTCTTACTTCATTGTAACTCAGCAAAGCCAGCACCTGGAACTAGCTCTCACTAGGGCGGTGTCATCACAGAACAAAGAGTGTTTATGAGCTGCATCTCCTCTTTTCTTATCAGTGCAGCCTCATCAGTGCCCATTAGTGCGGCCACATCAGTGGCCACCAGTGCAGCCTATCAGTGCCCATCAGTGCAGCATATCAGTGCTGCCTTATCAGTGCAGCCCCATTAGTGCTGCTTATCAGTGCCGCCTCATTAGTGGCCATAAGTGCAGCCTCATCAGTGGCTATCAGTGCAGCCTATTAGTGCCCACCAGTGCAGCCCATTAGTGCCCATCAGTGCAGCATATCAGTGGAGCCCCATCAGTGTAGCTTTTCAGTGCCGCCTCATGGCCATCAGTGCATCCTCATCAGTGCTCATCAGTGCGGCCTCATCAGTGTCCATCAGTGCAGCCTCATCAGTACCCATCAATGCAGCATATCAGTGCTGCCTTATCAGTGCAGCCAGTGGTGTATTTAGGTTTTCTGCTGCCCTTGGCCTGACTAAACTCGTGCACCCCCTAATTTAAACATTACTCACCCCTGTCAAGGCCACACACCTTCTGGTTTAAGACCCGCCCTGTCTGTGCAGCCTCATCAGTGCCCATGAGTGCAGCCCCATCAGTGCAGCATATCAGTGCTGCCTCATCAGTGCCCATCAGTGTGGCCTCATCAGTGGCCATCAGTGCGGCCTCATCAGGGGGCAAAGTGCCGCCCTAGGCCTGGGCCTTGTCGACCTAGGGCCAAGATACAGGGCTGGGTGTCAGAAGAATGAAATAGTTGCGTACCCCTTTCTTGGTGTCAGAAGAAGGAATAGTAGTGTACCCCATTGGTAGTGTCAGTAGAAGAAATATTAGTGTACCCCACTGATGGTGTTGGTAGAAAGAATAGTACCCCATTGTTGGTATCAGTGGAACAAATAGCTCAAGCTCAATATTCCCAATGCAAACATTCCTGAAACTGGCTGTAGATTTAGATGGGTGCTGCAGTGACCACCGTCTAGAATCAAGAACAGTCAAAGTGAGAAGTGTGTCACCAGCACACCAGGATCACTTAGACAGATCCAAAGCTTTATTCAGCGATTACATCATGGTTATAATAATGAAGTTTCATAGCCATGCAGAACCCTTTTATAAACATGTGACCATCATGGTCACATGCCTGATGAATGAGTCCTGTGTGACTCCAAACATTGCTATTATAACCATTATGTGATTACTGAATAAAGCTTTGGATCTGTCTAGGAGGTCCTGGTGTGCTGGTGACACACTTCTTGCAGTGGGAGAAATTGTGTGCCATTGTTGGTGTCAGTGGGAAGGATAGAGCCCCATCGTTGGTGCCAGTGAGAGTAATAGAGCCCTATTGTTGTTGTCAATGGATAGAGTAGTGTCCCGTGGGCTAGTTAAAGGGCCACATCTGGCCCGCATGCTGCAGTTTAGAGGCCACTGCTTTAGATTCTCCCTTTCTGACTGAAATTTCAGATGTATTCTGACCAGAACAAAGCTTGGGCTATTAAGTTTTGCAAACAACAGGCTTTTATGAAGACAGGGGCTAAGGAGAGCCAGAAAAACATTTGAAAAGAGATATACATCATACATACCTGACTTAAAGAATAGCTATGGCCTTCCATTAAAAAATGTAGCACTTAAAGGAGAAGTCCAGCCTGAGCTTTTTAGGCTGGGCTTCTCCTAAGGTCACAGGAGTGCAATTTGTTTTGCACTCCTGTGACCCATTTTCAGTGGAGAGCGGTCTGGAGTCCACTCTCCGCTGATGTCACCAGGATCAGTCTAGGCAGGGCATCATCAAGACTTCCAAAGTCTAGATCCGCCAGCTGCCTTGACTGATGGCAGTCTCAGAGAGCTGCTCAGAGAGCGCTCCAATGAGCGTGGAGGAGCAGAGCAGGAGTGATGCTGACTGACAGTCAGCAGCTCTCCGCTCGGGGAGGTGAAAGAACCGAGCCATTGACAATGTTCGGTGGCTCAGTTCTTAGTGAAGAGGTGGCGGGGGAGAGATGCAGCATCGGTCTGATGCTGCATCAACCTAGGTAAATATGAATAGCCAAAAAAAAAAAACATACTTCTCTTTTAATTAAAAGGTGTCTGTTTTTAAAAGTTTCCACACAAGATTCATGCAACATTAACACAGGATTTACACAATGTTGCAATTAGATAATTACAAAGTTATATAGTTAATCTGGCTAAAAAAAGACACAAGTCCATCCAGTTCAGCCCACAGAGAAAAATAAAAACCTAAAATATACACAAATTGAAAACCTCCATACATGCAATCCTTTACCAACATTTGATCCAGTAGAAGGCACAAAAACCCAATAAAGCATGATCCATTTGCTCCAGCATGGAAAAATTTCCTTCCTAAACCCCCAAGAGGCAATCGGATATTCCCTGAATTAACTTTACCTATAAAGATTAGTATCCAGTTATATTTTGTGCATTTAGGAAATAATCCAGGCCTTTTTTCAAACAATCTACTGAGATGGCCAGAACCACCTCTGGAGGGAGTCTATTTTACTTTTTCACAGCTCTTATTGTGAAGAAGCCTTTACATATTTGGAGGTTTAATCTCTTTTCCTCTAGACGTAAAGAGTGCCCCCTTGTCCTCTGTGATGATCTGAAAGTGAATAACTCTACACCAAGTTCACTATATGGACCACTTATGTATTTATACATGTTGATTATATCCCCCCCAATCTCCTCTTCTAACTTAGGTTCAGCTAACCTTTCCTCATAGCTGAGCTCCTCCATTGTTATCAGTTTGGTTGCTCTTCTCAGCACTTTCTCCAGTTCCCCGATATCCTTTTTGGGGAACTGGTACCCAAAACTGAACTGCATATTCCAGATGAGGTTTTACTTATGATTTGCACAGGGATAAAATGATGTCTCTCTCTCAGTCCATACCTCTTTTAATACAAGGAAAGGATATTGCTTACTTTGATTCCAACTGCAACTGAATTGAATTAGAAAAATATATGAATTTTGGGTGAAAGCTGTGTAAAGCTAGACTCCTGAGTATATCTGTGGTTTCTCTTAGTCCCCCTGCAAAGCCATACAAATACCTGTTGATTTGGTACTTGGTTAGACTGTCTTTAAGAGCTACATTCACAAAGGCAATTACAAATGAACAACAGATCCCTTTGGCAATAATTAGCACAAACCTGTGGCAGAAATCATAGCTCTTTGTGAAAAGTTGTGTCCAGGAAGCCCGTGCAAATGAATGACAGGCTGACAGGAGGCCAATGCTGTCTGCATGTTATTGCACATTGAGCGATTACCTGCATTTAGGAACAGATGATCAGCAATGAATGTAGGAAGATCATTTGTCCATAGCTGCAGGTATATCGGCATGTGCAATTACATGCTGACAGCCATGGACAGATGTGGCTGCTGTCAGCTTTTTATTAATTTCTACAGGCTTCCCAGCCACAGCTATTCTTAGAGACCTTTGATTCCTGCTACAGTAAGCATTTGTAATCATCCATGTAAATACAGCCCAAAGTATTGTACTGTATTTCCAAAGTCAAAACATTTTTTAGTTTGTCATGTTATCTATCTGTGTCTCCAATGCAGGGGATTTCCCCTTACCTCCTGTCCCTTAGACCCAATGTGGATAATCGCCTCTTAGTTGTCACCAGAACAAGATTTCTTACATCACCTCTTCTAGTGACAACTCATAATTTTGGATTTTTCCATCACTTTCAGTCCCCATGACAATGGTCAACAGGACAATTACCAACTGGAGTAACACTATCAAAAAAAAGAATGTGCTTTAACCACTTGCAGACCCCACCAGCACCTGCTGTGATTGTACACCATGGGAGCCTGTCAGCAAGTCCTGGCCAATGATTCATGGACCTGCTGATTGGCTGTGTACAATCACAGCCCAGAGCTCTGTGTTGGCAATCAAGATCTCTCTCTGCAGGGAAGAGAAACTTAGAGATCTATTAGTAGAAGCAGCACACTTTACACATATTCCACATAGTTAAGCACACATTTAACCCCTTGATTAACCTAGATATTAACTCCTTCCCAGCCAGTGTCATTAGTACAGGGCCAGTGTATAGTATTATCACTGATCACTGTATTAGTGTCACTGGTGATGTCAGTGGCAGTTAGTCAATTCCCCCAGCGTGAGTTAGTGTCAGATTGTCCGCCACACTATCGCAGTCCCATTATAAGTTACTGATCACCGCCATTAGTAGTATAAAATAAATAAATAAAAATTCCAGTATATTTCCCATAGTTTGTAGGCGCTAAAACTTCCATGCAAACCAATCGATAAATATTTATTGGGATTTTTTTTATCAAAGACATGTAGCAGAATACATTTTGACCAAAATTTATGAAGATATTCTTTCTCCTTTTTTTTTTTTGCATATGTTTTCTAGCAGAAAGTAAAACATACTGTTTTTTTTTTTCAACATTTTTGGTCTTTTTTCATTTGTATCGCAAAAAATAAAAAACCCAGTGGTGATCAAATACCACAAAAAGAAAGCTCTATGTGTGTGAAAAAATGATGCAAATCTCATTTGGGTACAGTGTTATATGACCGTGCTATTACCAGTTAAAGTAGCGTAGTGCTAGATTGTAAAAAATGGCCTGGTTAATGAAGGGGGTAAAATCTCCTGGAGCCTAAGTGGTTAAATGCTGTAAAAAAAATGAAACCTTTTTTTTTTTTATGTTATTCTTTTAGCGTATGTCTACAACAGATAGAGACAGAAAATACACAGTATTCATAGCCACTATCCATGTCCTTTAAGCTGATGTCAGATGGCATCAAACTTAATTAGAAGTGTGAGGATTACACTGTAACAGATGTGGTCTCTTTAGTTATAGTGATATCCACTACCCAACCACTGTGCTAGGGGATTATATGCTGAAAAAGACACTTGTGAGGAATGCTCTGCTACAAATGGCTGTTATAAGCTCAGTTGTCCTGTCACACGTGCTGAAAATAAACTATTTAGATATAATATATCAGATATAACAAAATCAATGGAGCTCCTCAACACAAATTTCTGCTAAAACATGTTAAGTATTTAAAGCATGTCATCGTAGTTGCCTGACCTAGTGCTGTAAGAAGCCATCTAACATCAGTTTGATGTATTGAATTCTCTTAAAAACCAGTCCAGGATTTTGGATGATGTAATAAAGTTCATATCACTCTGTATGCATTTGTGTATGGCTTGTGGCTTTGTCAATTAAGAGCTTTTTTTTCTCATAGTGATCTCATGCCTTCAATTTTGTCAAAAGAGAAGGCCATTTGAAAAGCAATCATATAACATGAGCACTAAGGCCTTTTTTTATATACAGGCACTGCCATTGATACAAAAGTGTCTGCACGATCATGGACTGTGTTCTTGGTGGTCCACCATGCAGAAAAATAAAACCCAGTGGGCCTGTAGGATTTGTTCTGGGCCAGATGAGACTCCGCAAATCCATTCACGGATCTCGAATCTCCCAAAAGAGAAGGCCATCTGAAAAGCTTTTATATAACATGAGCACTAAGGCCTTTTTTTATATACAGGCACTGCCATTGATACAAAAGTGTCTGCACGATCATGGACTGTGTTCTTGGTGGTCCACAATGGAGAAAAATAAAACCCAGTGGGCCTGTAGGATTTGCTCTGGCCCAGATGCTTCTTGCAATGTTCAAGTTAGCCTGATTCAAGATAGATAAAATATATACCTGAACCTCAGCCTTAATTGGAGGAAGCATTTGGGGTCAGGAGACACTTGCCCCCTAACCAGTAGTAATAGGATATGTTGGGCTGGTGGCCCAGAGGTACTTCACCATTTAGACACGATCAAAGCAGCACCTGCAGTCAGTCAATTATATAGCTAACTGCTCCCGAGTCATATCGGTTATCACAGCATCTGGCAAAGGGAAGTCTTCTAGCACTGACTTCCTTGGTAGCTCTGAGCTGCCATGTGATCAAATGCTAAGAACTGAAACAGAAGCTAATGCTGCAGGATGTAAAAAGGTGCTTCATAATAAACCATACCATTTAGGAGCACCCACCTTTTACCATGCCTACCAATCAATATGCCTTCTTGGCACATTTTGCATAGTATACTTTCTGTAGCCCATAGAAAGCTAACAGGAAGAAGCTACTAGACTGTAGCTGTCCCCGTGTTAAAAAAAAAAAATCCAGTCTTCCCCTGGCCTAAATACACCAATTTGCATTCAAACCCAGGGGATATTTGGGAAGTGCCCCATTTTCACCCTTGGTGAACAATGTAGCCTGTCACTGCACAATTATGAAATATCATCTACCACTCTGCAATGCAAGCAACTTTTATTTTAAAAAAATGATGATTTTCAAATAGTTCAAATAGTCAGCAAAAAGTTAATCAAGGCAACAATTCAAATCAATCTTTTAACTGCTACTGCTATACTGGAAACACTGCAACTATCAGAAAGATCAAGCAGTTGATTTATATCATTTGTATAACTGATTGAATCTATATTCATGAGGTTTGCATAGTCCTTCTTAACAGAACGTTAGCCTGTCACATGGCTCTGTGCTGTGAAACCTCCCTCTCTGAGACTTACAGAAGGTTGTATTGAACCAGGGGGCCTGTGTCCCTGCATTTTTCAGGTGCATATTCAGGGTTGTCATATGGATTTAATTAGCCAACTCCACAAGGAGAACATCATGACTGAATAACACAAAGGGTCTTATAATGCTAATTGTGTCAATAAGAGATCATTTTCATATTGCTCCTAGCAACCAGCTTCCATCAATCGGGTCTGCAGTACAGAACTGAAAACAAGACAAGTATTCTTATTGGTTGCTTTGAGCATAATCATTCTCCTATTGGAACACATTACATGCATAGCCTCAAAGGAGTTGATTTACCAAAGGCAATTAGGCTGTTCACTTTGCAGCAGAATTTTCTCTTTGCTAGGGATTTTTCCCTAAAAGTGTTTGTAAAGGCTGTTTTTTTAAATATTAAACATGTTATTCTTACCTGCTCTGTGCAATAGTATTGCACAGAACAGCCCCAAACCCCCTTTCCTGAGGTCTCCCTCCAGCACTCCAGGGTCCTCCTCTTCTCAGTGCTTCACCATAGGAAGCCGCTTCCTATAGTGGCACACTTGTGGGCTAGCTCCCAAGCCAGGCTGTGTGTGTCTATAGACACACACAGCCTGACTCAGTCCTGCTCTCTCCTCACTGGATTTGATTGACAGAAGCAGTAGCTAATGGCTCTCACTGCTGCTTCTGAGTCCTGTGAGGAGAGAGAGAGCACCGTCGCTGCAGATGGGCACAGTGCTGGATCGAGATAGGGCTCAGCTATGTAAAAGGGGGGGGGGGGATATATCCACTGAAACATTTTTTGCCTTAATGCAGGAAATGCGTTAAGGTAAACAATGTTCTGCCTTTAGAACCACTTTAACTTTTTAATACATTTTTTTTTTCATTTTCTGTGCATGCGATTCGGAATTTTTTGCAAGGTGATTTCTTATCACATCCACCAAGCTAGGGGGAAAACTCCCTTGCAACAGCCAACTTGGGCGGCACAGTGGTGTAGTGGATAGCACTCTCGCCTAGCAGTAAGAAGGGTCGCTGGTTCAAATCCCAACCACGACACTACCTGCCTGGAGTTTGCATGTTCTCCCACACTCCAAAGACATGCTGATAGGTTCATTGGCTGGTGTCTAAATTGTCCCTAGTATGTATGAATAAGCTCCTTGAGGGTAGGCACTCATGTGAATGTACAATGTATATGTAAAGCGCTGCGTAAATTGATGGTGCTATATAAGTACCTGAAATAAAAAATAAATAAATTTACCTTAAGTAAATCAAAGTTTATAAGTTTGACTGGAGTGTACCTTTAACTTCTATTTTGTTCCCTGTACTTAAACAACGAGAAAATGATTTTGATTGGTTGGGATCAGAAGCGCAACATTACTTATAGCACTAGTTTTATAAATGACCATAGATACTATTTTACATACATCTCATTTCCCCATGTTGCTGCTCGCCTTGTTGTGTGACATTTTACACATGAAAAATTCTCATAAGTCAAAAACAAAAGCTGAGACAGTTTATCATTTTGTCAGTACTAGTTAAATATGTATATGAATACTGTATGTCTGTCGGGCTTGCACATTGAAATGATCATTCTGGCAGTCATATTATCTACACAAGAAGTAATGTTAAGAGAGGTGTTCTGCAATCAGTCATGGTGTCAGACAAAGAGAGAGGGAGGCTTACCACAGACACGCAATCTGATCAATAAACACTAATATTTGACATTACAATAAAGATAGATTTCTCCATAAAGAGCTGGTGCTTGATGTAATGTATAATATTGTCATTTTTTTAGTAAAGCTGATGCTGGATGTGACAGTCTGGCACTCTCTGCCTTCTCTATGTGCCATGTCATGTGATACAGGCACTGCTGCAGTTTACATATCAGTATTCAGTATGCACAGCTTATGTACTGCCTGAGCCTACCTGTCTATAGATCAAGGTGTGAGCATGATACAGAACAGGTTGTTTTATGAGTGCCCAGGGACCGTAATGGTTACTAATAATATGTGCGTTGTTCCGCAGCTCCTTAACAGTCACATAGATCACCTAGAAGCTTACGAGCTGCACTGCACTTAGCTGGTTAGGGACTGTAAGCCTTTCAACAGCAGTTTTCTACAATAAGATATACTAAACAAAACCTCTAAGAAGACGTAAGTGGGCCACATGATAAAGGTGACCAGTTTTATTATATTGTATGGCGTAACAAAGCAATAGTGCAACCAGCAACATAATAATGTAAACTACACTGTATATAATACAATGATTTAGGAAAAAAAAACAATAGCTTAAGAACAACGCAAGTGCAGGAGGTATGATTCATTTCTCCAGCAACGTCCAAGAGATCAATAAAATTGAGCAAGTCGATGTTCTATTGATAGGAAGCTACTGTGAGACCAATTATACAGGCATCTTACAAGATGTGGGGGATTGGATGGAGGAGGAAGGTTAGGGGCCATTCATTATTAGCTATTTGATCTGGCTTCAAAGTGGCCCCAGGTAGTTAGCACAGACACATGGAGCCCTCTTTAAGTTGACTTGAACCTCTGAGCAAAAAAAAAAAAAAATCATCAGTTTAATAAAATCAGAATCAAAACAGATTGCAAGCAGGAAACTTGTCCGAGTATAGCAACATAGATCTGTCTTAGGCCAAAATGTGAAATGATGCTATAGGTAAACACTCAACGCTGGTGACAATTGCAAAAGAACAACTTAATTTAACTATTACATAACAATACATCAATGATAAGATATTCTATTAATAAAGAGTGCAAAGTTCACAATATGTCTTCCGTCTAAGAACTTTTCACAAAAGTGCAGTCTTTCTTAACCTTTCTACCTCTGGGGAACCTAAACAATAATTTTTGGATTTTAGGGAACCCTAACCAAAACCAATTCCTTGGGATCCATGGCAAAAATAACTCTTAAATTGGTGGTCAGTAGAAAGAATCCAACCCCTGAAGGGGTGGTCATTAGGAAGAATCTAACCATGACAGTGGTGGTCATTGGGAGGACTATAACCCGTACAGTGGTGGTCATTACAGGAGTTAAAGTGGCAGTTATTAGAAAGAATCTAACTTGGGGGTAGATGGCAAAAGTAGCTCTTAAAGTGGTGGTCAGTAGGAAGAATCCAACCCCTGTGGTGGTGGTCATTAGGAAGAATCTAACCATGAAGGTGATAGTTATTAGGAAGAATCTAATCCTGACAGTGGTGGTCATTAGGAAGACTTCAACCCTTACAGTGGTGTTCATTGGGAAAAATCCAACCTTTTCAGTGGTGGTAGTTTGAAAGTATCTAACACTTACAGTGGTGGCCATAACAGTAAACCAACCCTTACAGTAGTTGTCACTAGAAAGAATCTAACTCTTACAGTGGTGGTCATTAGAAAGAATCCTAATCTTACAGTGGTGATCATTAGAAAGAATCTAACCCTTGGGAAGAATCCAACCCTTTCAGTGGTGGTCATTAGAAAGAATCTAATGCCGCGTACACATGGACGGACTTTCCGACGGACTTTCAATGGTCTTTTGACAGACTTCCGACGGACTTTTGAACGAACGGACTTGCCTACACACGATCACACCAAAGTCCGACGGATTCGCATGTGATGACGTACGACCGGACTAAAATAAGGAAGCTGGTAGCTAATAGCTGCCCTGGTGTGGGTTTTCGTCCGTCAGACTAGCATACAGACGAGTGGATTTTTCGACTGGACTCGAGTCCGTCGGACAAATTTGAAACATGTTCCAAATCTAAAGTCTGTCAGATTTTTGACTGAAAAAGTCCGCTGCGGGTCCGATGGAGCCCACACACGGTCAGATTGTCTGCCGGATTCGGTCCGTCGGACCAGTCTGGTCGACAAGTCCGCCGTGTGTACACGGCATAACCCTTACAGTGGTGGTCATTACAGTATTCCAACCCTTACAGTGGTGGTCATTAGAAATAATCTAATCCTTACAGTGGTGGTCATAAGGAAGACTCCAACCCTTACAGTGGTGTTCATTGGAAAGAATCCAACCCTTTCAGCAGTGGTCATTTAAAAGTATCTAACCCTTACAGTGGTGGTCATAACAGTAAACCAACCCTTACAGTGGTGGTCATTAGAAAGAATATAACCCTTACAGTGGTGGTCATTAGAAAGAATCTAGCCCTTACAGTGGTGGTCATTAGAAAGAATCCTACCCTTACAGTGGTGGTCATTGGGAAGAATCCAATCCTTTCAGTGGTGGTCATTACAGTATTCCAACCCTTACAGTGGTGGTCATCAGAAATAATCTAACCCTTACAATGGTGGTCATTAGAAATAATCTAACCCTTGCAATGGTGGTCATTGGAAATAATCAAATCCTTACAGTGGTGGTCATTAGGAAGACTCCAACCCTTACAGTGGTGTTCATTGGAAAGAATCCAACCCTTTCAGTGGTGGTCATTTGAAAGTATCTAACCCTTACAGTGGTGGTCATAAAAGTAAACCAACCCTTACACTGGTGGTCATTAGAAAGAATTCAACCCTTACAGTGGTGGTCATAACAGTAATCTAACCCTTACAGTGGTGGTCATAACAGTAAACCAACCCTTACACTGGTGGTCATTAGAAAGAATTCAACCCTTACAGTGGTGGTCATAACAGTAATCCAACCCTTACAGTGGTGGTCATTAGAAAGAATCTAACCCTTACAGTGGTGGTCATAACAGTAAACCAACCCTTACAGTGGGAGTCATTAGAAAGAATCTAACCCTTACAGTGGTGGTCATTATAAAGAATTCAATCCTTACAGTGGTGGTCATTAGAATCTAACCCCTACAGTTGTAGTCATTAGGAAGAATCTAACCCAGTAAACTAACCTTTACAGTGGTGGTCATTAGGAAGAATCTAACCCTTAGAATGATGGTCATTAGAAAGAATCTAATCCTGCAGCCGTGGTGATTAGGAAAAATCTAACCCATATAGAGGTGGTCATTACAGGAATCCAACCCTTAGAGTGGTGGTCATTAGGAAGCATCTAACCTTACAGTGGTGGTCATCAGGAGGAAACTGGCCCTTACAGTGGTGGTTAGAATGCCACCCTTACAGGCAGCTAAAAAAGATTATTGTTGTCATGCCACTAGCTCTACCAACAGGCACTGGCTCTAGAACTATGCAGGAACCATGAACCATCAGATAGGAGGTCAATCAGCCACAGTTTAAGGAACCTCTATCATCCTCTAGAAGAATCCCTAAAGTTCCATGGAACCTGGTTGAAAAAAGCTGCAGTAGTGTATCGAATATTCAACATAAGCTCCTGCCTGGTAAACATATGATGGGTTCAGTCTTGAGTCCAAATACAAAAAGACAGGTTCTGCTAGCAAAACACAGAGCTATCCATGAAATTAATTATTTTATTTAAGTTATACATAGACAGAAAGGCAGGCAGATAGGAAGATTGGGTGGGATAGATAGATAGATAGATAGATAGATAGATAGATAGATAGATAGATAGATAGATAGATAGATAGATAGACAGATAGACGGACTAATGATACATAGATAAACTAATGTTAGATAGATAGATAGATAGATAGATAGATAGATAGATAGATAGATAGATAGATAGATAGATAGATAGATAGATAGACTAATGGAAGATAGATAGAAAGAGTGACTAATGGTAGATAGATAGATAGATAGATAGATAGATAGATAGATAGATAGATAGATAGATAGATAGATAGATAGACTAATGGAAGATAGATAGAAAGAGTGACTAATGGTAGATAGATAGATAGATAGATAGATAGATAGATAGATAGATAGATAGATAGACTAATGAAAGATCACTAGGTAGGTAGATGGATAGATAGATAGAGTAACATTAGGTAGATAGATAGATAGATAGATAGATAGATAGATAGATAGATAGATAGATAGATAGATAGATAGACTAATGGAAGATAGATAGAAAGAGTGACTAATGGTAGATAGATAGATAGATAGATAGATAGATAGATAGATAGATAGATAGATAGATAGATAGATAGATAACATTAGATAGTTAGGTAGGTAGTTAGACCAATGGAAGATAGATAGAAAGAGTGACCAATGATAGATAGATAGATAGATAGATAGATAGAGAGATAGATAGATAGATAGATAGATAGATAGATAGATAGATAGATAGATAGATAGATAGATAGATAGATAGATAGATCGATAGATAGATAGATAGATAGATAGATAGATAGATAGATAGATAGATAGATAGATAGATAGAGAGATAGATAGATAGATAGATAGATAGATAGATAGACGGACTAATGATAGATAGATAGATAGATAGATAGACGGACTAATGATAGATAGATAGATAGATAGATAGATAGATAGATAGATAGATAGTCAGAACAGTAGAGATAAGAGGCATGTTATATGGCACATATGAGTAAAGCAGACAGTCAAGGCATTTTCCAGGCACACTTCTTACCAGCTGGCAAGCAGAGTCTTGGTGCCAGGGAGGCGTGGAGAAGAACTGACTGAAGAAAAAGGCGAAGAGATGCCCCAAGTTAGCCTGCTTGCCTCCCTTACCCCAGCGAGCAGATGTAAGGCTGCTGTGGGCATGGAAGGAGGGGTGCAGCATGGAGTAGGGCCGGTCAGATGCAGCAAGTGATGGAGGAGAGGGAGAGAGAGAGACAAAGGGATGGGAGAGGAAGAGACGGCAGCACAAGACGCTTTAATCGTGAAGGGTTTCTGGAGAGATACTGAGGGAGCGCTTGCAAGATTGGTTGCTAAAGCGTCTCCATGGCAACCGCGCTGACCCACTTCTGCGGTAGCCAAAAGCTTGGCTTGAGACGCCTCTCATTAACAGCTTCACTGCTAGAGCAACCCGCAACACGGGGCAGGCGGTGCGGCACAGCGGCTGGGCACACACGGGTTAATCGGGGTGACAGGTCCCGATGTGCGATCAGGTCCCTTGGCGCTTGTTGCTGCAGCCGACATATTACTATAGGAGTAACTTCACACTGGATGATGGTCAATAGGCGGATTTCACACCGACTCCCAGCTCAGAGTGCTGATTATTAAACTCTGTACCCCTTTATTATACTATAGGTTCTCCAGTGACCCCCGTGTCTCTATGTACTGCCCTATGATTTCTATGTACACTAACTATACAACATTGTATTCTACAAGAACTCATGGTGGGAGATGTATACATTGTTCAACAAGCATACACTGACATGTTGCAATCCTGTCCCTGTATCCCCATTATTGGCCCAACAACACACTATACTTGGAAATTGTCAGCAGTGCCCTGCTAAATGCCAGTATTATCCCCGATCTCTGCCCAACTGTTGTGACCCTGGAAATGGTCTTGTTCCATCCCTTGCTAAGCAGTACATTGTACCTGGAGATATAATGAAACCATAGGTGTCAGCCTATTGCATTGGGGTGTTCACCCCAAAGCTCAAATACATATCTGTGTGTGTATGTAGATGTATACAGTATCTCACAAAAGTGAGTACACCCCTCACATTTTTGTAAATATTTTATTATATCTTTTCATGTGACAACACTGAAGAAATGACACTTTGCTACAATGTAAAGTAGTGAGTGTACAGCTTGTATAACAGTGTGAATTTGCTGTCCCCTCAAAATAACTCGACACACAGCCATTAATGTCTAAACCGCTGACAACAAAAGTGAGTACACCCCTAAGTGAAATGTGCAAATTGAGCCCAAAGTGTCAATATTTTGTGTGTCCACCATTATTTTCCAGCACTGCCCTAACCCTCTTGGGCATGGAGTTCACCAGAGCTTCATAGGTTGCCACTGGAGTCCTCTTCTACTCCTCCATGATGACATCACAGAGCTGGTGGATGTTAGAGACCTTGCGCTCCTCCACCTTCCGTTTGAGGATGCCCCACAGATGCTCAATAGGGTTTAGGTCTGGAGACATGCTTGGCCAGTCCATCACCTTTACCCTCAGCTTCTTTAGCAAGGCAGTGGTCGTCTTGGAGGTGTGTTTGGGGTCATTATCATGTTGGAATACTGCCCTGCAACCCAGTCTCCGAAGGGAGGGGATCATGCTCTGCTTCAGTATGTCACAGTACATGTTGGCATTCATGGTTCCCTCAATGAACTGTAGCTCCCCAGTGACGGCAGCACTCATGCAGTCCCAGATCATGACACTCCCACCACCATGCTTGACTGTAGGCAAGACACTCTTTGTATCCTTACCTGGTTGCCGCCACACACGCTTGACACCAGCTGAACCAAATAAGTTTATCTTGGTCTCATCAGACCACAGGACATGGTTCCAGTAATCCATGTCTTTAGTCTGCTTGTCTTCAGCAAACAGTTTGAGGGCTTTCTTGTGCAACATCTTTAGAAGAGGCTTCCTTCTGAGACGACAGCCATTCAGACCAATTTGATGCAGTGTGTGGCGTATGGTCTGAGCACTGACAGGCTGACCCCCCACTCCTTCAACCTCTGCAGCAATGCTGGCAGCACTCATATGTCTGTTTCCCAAAGACAACCTCTGGATATGACGCTAAGCACATGCACTCAACTTCTTTGGTCAACCATGGCGAGGCCTGTTCTGAGTGGAACTTGTCCTGTTAAACCGCTGTATGGTCTTGGCCACCGCGATGCAGCTCAGTTTCATGGTCTTGGCAATCTTTTTATAGCCTAGGCCATCTTTATGTAGAGAAACAATTTTTTTTTTCAGATCCTCAGAGAGTTCTTTGCCATGAGGTGACAAGTTGAACTTCCAGTGACCAGTATGAGAGTGAGAGCGATAACACCAAATTTAACACACTTGCTCCCCATCCACACCTGAGACCTTGTAACACTAATGAGTCACATGACACAGGGGAGGGAAAATGGCTAATTGGGCCAAATTTGGACCTTTTTCACTTAGAGGTTTACTCACTTTTGTATCCAGGGGTTTAGACATTAATGGCTGTGTGTTAAGTTATTTTGAGGGAACAGTACATTTACACTTTTATACAAGCTGTACACTCACTACTTTACATTGTAGCAAAGTGTAATTTCTTCAGTGTTGTCATATGAAAAGATAAAATAAAATATTTACAAAAATGTGAAGGGTGTACCCACTTTTGTGAGATACTGTATATACAGGCCCGGGCATTTTAGACTGAGCAGCCAACTTTTCCAGGGACCAGGGTGGGGGTTGTTGATAGACATTCACAGGGGTGGCTGGTGTTGGTCCTCCACACTGTAATGTGCAGGGACACTGTGATATAAAGGGGACTGCACTGTAAAGGGGCACTGTAATTGCAGTCCCCTTTATATTACAGTGTTCTGGTCCTATTGTGGCCATACAATGCTAGTACTGTCTGTCTCCTATTGTGCCCACACTGCCCAGTGACACTGACCTGCTCTCTCTGGTGGTCCTGGACAGCATGGCGCTCTCTTTCTGGTGGTGTGGTACAATGTGGCTCTCTCTGGTGGTGCATGTACAGCGTGGCTCTCTCTGGTGGTGCGGGTACAGCGTAGCTCTCTCTGGTGGTGCAGGTACAGCGTGGCTTTCTCTGGTGGTGCGGGTACAGCGTGGCTCTCTCTGGTGGTGTGGGTACAGCGTGGCTCTCATGGCTCTCTCTGGTGGTGCGGGTACAGCGTGGCTCTCTGGTGGTGCGGGTACAGTGTGGCTCTCACTGGTGGTGCGGGTACAGAGTGGAGCTCTGCAGGTGTGGGTACAGTGTGGAGCTCTCTGGTGGTGTGGGTACAGCGTGGCTCTCTGGTGGTGCTGGTACAGCATGGCTCTCACTGGTTGTACAGGTACAGCGTGGCTCTCTCTGGTGGTGCAGGTACAGAGTGGCGCTCTGGTGGTGTGGGTACAGCGTGGCTCTCATGGCTCTCTCTGGTGGTGCAGTGTGGCTCTCTGGTGGTGTGGGTACAGCGTGGAGCTCTGTTGGTGCGGGTACAGCGTGGAGCTCTCTGGTGGTGCAAGTACAGCATGGCCCTCTGGTGGTGCGGGTACAGCGTGGCTCTCACTGGTGGGGCAGGTACAGCGTGGAGCTCTGGTGGTGTGGGTATAGCGTGGCTCTCTCTGGTGGTGCGGGTACAGCATGGCTCTCTGGTGGTGCAGGTACAGCGTGGCACACTGGTGGTGCGGGTACAGCGTGGCTCTCATGGCTCTCACTGGTGGTGCGGGTACAGTGTGGCGCTCTGGTGGTGTGGGTACAGCGTGGCTCTCTCTCTCTCTCTCTGGTGGTGTGGGTACAGTGTGGCTCTTTCTGGTGGTGCTGGAGCTATTATTTCCCCCAGCACAGTCCTCTTTCTTTTTCCATGTCTCCTGTAGTCTACTCGGCTTGTTTCCGGGTTTTCTCTTTTCCCCCAGCACAGTGCATGCTGGGGACTGTAGGCTGTAGCCGTCTCCCTGCTGAGATCAATTGGGCCTCCTATCTCTGGGACTACATTTCCCATGATGCCCCACTAGTTTTTTCTGATTGGCCCTCCGCTGTGGCCAATTGGGAGGGAAGAAGAACAAGCAGGAAGCTTTCTTCTCTCCCGTGCTGCCGACATGAGAAAGGTTGGGGGGGGGGATCCTGACAGTGGCCCGCAGCTTTCCCCCCTTACCCCACTGTGCGGACACCTATGGCTGGAGGAGGAGGAGCAGTCCATAGGGGCCTAGAGCGGAACTGTCAGCGCGGCTCTGAAGCTGAGCTGTGTGTGGTACACACAGCTCAGCTCATGCAGCCGCTAGTTCCGCCAGAGAAGACACAGGCACGGCCGAATAGTGGTCCATAGCGTCAATAGCGTCCAGGCCGCGGTCACGGCTTAACTCCCGCTGTGCGGCCTGATCATCAACAGTCCACGGAATGGGGGGCCCAGGCCCACCGGGCAAATGCCCCGGTGCCCTATGGCCAGTCCGGGCCTGTATATATATATATATATATATATATATATATATATATATATATGTACAGTGCCTTGAAAAAGTATTCATACCCCTTGAAATTTTCCACATTTTGTCATGTTACAACCAAAAACATAAATGTATTTTATGGGATTTTATGTGATAGACCAACACAAAGTGGCACATAATTGTGAAGTGGAGGGAAAATTATAAATGTTTTTCACAATTTTTTACAAAAAAAATATCTGAAAAGTGTGGCGTGCATTTGTATTTAGCTCCCTTTACTCTGATACACCTAACTAAAATCTGGTGGATCCAATTGCCTTCAGAAGTCACCTAATTAGTAAATAGAGTTCACCTGTGTGTGTGTGTGTAATTTAAACTCAGTATAAATAAAGCTGTTCTATAAAGTCCTCAGAGGTTTGTTAGAGAACCTTAGTGAACAAACAGCATAATGACGGCCAAGAAACACACCAGACAGGTCAGGGATACAGTTGTGGAGAAGTTTAAAGCAGGGTTAGGTTTTTAAAATATATCCCAAGCTTTGAACATCTCACAGAGCACTGTTCAATCCATTATCTGAAAATGAAAAGAGTATGGCACAACTGCAAACCTACCAAGACACGGCCGTCCACCTAAACTGACAGGCCGGGCAAGGAGAGCATTAATCAGAGAAGCAGCCAAGAGCCCCATGGTAACTCTGGAGGAGCTGCAGAGAGCCACAACTCATTTAGACGAATCTGTCCACAGGACAACTATTAGTCATGCACTCCCCAAATCTGGCCTTTATGGAAGAGTGGCAAGAAGAAAGTCATTTTTGAAAGAAAGCCATAAAAAGTCCCATTTGCAGTTTGCGAGAAGCCATGTGGGGGACACAGCAAACATGTGGAAGAAGGTGCTCTGGTCAGGTGAGACCAAAATGTAACTTTTTGGCCTAGAAGCAAAATGCTTTTTGTGGCAGAAAACTAACACTGCACATCACCCTGAACACACCATCCCCACCAGGAAACATGGTGGTGGCAGCATCATGTTATGGGGATGCTTTTCTTCAGCAGGGACAGGGAAGCCGTCCCTGCTGAGCCAAATATAGGACAATCTTAGAAAAAAACCTGTTAGAGTCTGCAAAAGACTTGAGATTGGGGTGGAGGTTCACCTTCCAGCAGGACAACGACCCTAAACATACAGCCAGAGCTACAATGGAATAGTTTAGATTTAAAGCATATTCGTGTGTTAGAATGGCCCAGTCAAAGTCCAGACCTAAATCCAATTGAGAATCTGTGACAAGACTTGAAAATTGCTGTACAGACACTCTCCATCTAATCTGACAAAGCTTGAGCTATTTTTGAAAAGAAGAATGGGCAATAATTTCACTCTCTAGATGTGAAAAGCTGGTAGAGACATACCACAAAAGACTTGTAGGTGTAATTACAGTCTAAGGTGGTTCTACAAAGTATTGACTCAGGGGGCTGAATATAAATACATGCCTCACTCTTCAGATATTTATTTGTATAAAATTTTGAAAGCCATTTATCAATTTCCTTCCACTTCACAATTTTGTGCCACTTTATGTTGGTTTTATCACAAAAAATTCCAATAAAATATGTTTACATTTTTGGTTGTAACATGACAAAATGTGGAAAACTTCAAGGGGTATTTATACTTTTTCAAGGCACTGTATATGGCAGTAGGGCAACGGACAATGTCAGTAGAGCAATGGACGATGTCAGTAGGGCAAAGATTGGTGTCAGTAGTATATTTTTATTATTTTTTTATTAGTACTTTTTTTACAATTTTATTTTTTTATTATTTTTTACAATTTTTTTTGGCAATAATTCTTTATTATTATTTTGTACATTTTTTTTAGGAGCCCCATTGGGGGGCTTTCATGAAATATCAGTGATATAAACAGACCCCTGATGTCTCACTTTTGAGACAGAGGAAGGAACTGAGGACATGAATTCCCCAGCCCCTTTCTCTGCAGCCAAGCAGCAGGGGGAATCTGTGCAGTGCAGAGTGATTAGGGTGTGCCTAGGCACACCTGTCACACCCTGTACGCACGCCCATGACTAACTCTTCCCATCCCTGGCTAAGAAGCACATTGTACCTGGAGATATAACTCTATCCATCCCTAGCTAAGCAGCACATTGTACTTGGAGATATCACTCTTCCCATCCCTGGCTAAGCAGCACCTTGTACCTGAAGATATAACTCTTCCCATCCCTGGCTAGGCAGTACATTGTACCTGGAGATATAACTCTTCCCATCCCTGGCTAGGCAGCACATTGTACCTGGAGCTATAACTCTTCCCATCCCTGGCTAAGCAGCACATTGTACCTGGAGATATCACTCTCCCCATCCCTGGCTAAGCAACACATTGTACCTGGAAGATATCACTCTCCCCTCCACCCCCAGCTAAGCAGCACATTATACCTGGAAGATAATACTCTCCTCATCCCTGGCTAAGAAACACGTACCTGGAGATATCACTCTCCCCATCCCTGGCTAAGCAGCACATTGTATCTGCAGAGGTCAGGATTCTGTGCAGACCAGTCAAGTTCCTCCACCACTGACACTCTTCCATGTCTTCATGGACCTTGCTTTGTGCACTGGTGCACAGTCATGTTGGAACAGGAAGGGGACATCCCCAAACTGTTCCCACAAAGTTGAGAGCATGAAATTGTCCAAAATGTCTTGGTATGCTGCCGCCTTAAGAGTTCCCTTCCCTGGAAGGCCAAAGCCAAGGCCAACCCCTGAAAGACAACCCCACACCATAATCCCCCCTCCACCAAATGATTTGGACCAGTGCACAAAGCAAGGTCCATAAAGTCATGGATGAGTGAGTTTGGGGTGGAGGAACTTGACTGGCCTGCACATAGTCTTGACCTCAACCAGATAGAACACCTTTGGGATGAATTAGAGAGGAGACTGTGAGCCAGGCCTTCTCATCCAACATCAGTGTTGCAGATATGATCCAGCATATGAATAAAAGTAAAAAGTTGCCAGGAACCAATCCACAGGCATTGTAACCTTGGCGTGCGTGGTGACGTCACAGACATGGACTCTGCCCTGCATGTTTTGTCAGAGTTGATGTCATCAAGGGCTGAGGTTACAATGCTTGTGGATCGGTTCCTGGGAACTTTTGCTCATATGCTGGATCATATCTGCAACCCTGTGGGTTTTTTAGTACTACTATATTCAAATAGATGGATTTACGGTTTTACACTATGTGGTCATACCTTATCTATTCCCCATGGTCATTGTCATGGAGCGATCCTCAGCACTAGCCATGACAATACCTCCACTTCCATAACAGGGAAGAAGGATTGGATCTGTCTATCTTGGGCTTATGACCAGTGCCTTTTGGCTCTTATAATTTGGAGTCTAAGGTTTCTGGTAAGGAGGCAATTTATAAGGTTTCTGGTGGAGGTACACCTGGGTGATTGATCGGTATATTTATTTGCCTTATTCATTCACATTGGATATATATCACAAGAGTTTTGGATTTCTGATTATCGTTTTCTTCACCAAGGAGAACAGCATGAATTGTGTCACTATATAGACTTTTTTTTCATATTTGTTCAGCGCTGCAACTTTTTAGGTTTTTATTCTGTTATTTCACAATTTGTCCTATTGTGTTGTTGCCAGCAGCTTTATGTTTCTACCTGTGCAATAATTTTTCTTGTTTATTTTGATTTTTATTATGACCAGCTTCCTAATCTGACAATGGGTAGCATTTTTTTTTAAACTGTCACAGCTACAGATTCTTAGTTGCAGTTGTAAGAACTACCTGAATTTGTCTCAGGTGTTGTTGGTACTGTTAACGCAACTGTCACAAATGCTTTCCTGAATTAGACACAGTTTGTTTTAAAGGGACCTACTGCTAGAAAAGTGTTGTCAATTGTATCAGCCTATTTTTTAAGATTTATTTTTGTGCCTTATGAACCTTTTACTTACTCTGTCAGGGCCTGACACTTCAGCTCATGTCAGGGATTTAAAGGTTACATTAAAGTGAAACTAAACCCATCAATGAAACAGTTCCCCAAAACAGTTTTACATTGGAGGCATGCTGTGAATGATACCTGTTACAGTAGCTTGTAATCTCAGTCATATGGGCAGCTCCATGGCAGCTGCAGATCATAACAGAGGCTAAGATGACAGCTTCCTTGGATGTAAAGAATTGGAGAGTTTAGTTCTGTTTTATGTCTGACAGTTGATGAAATCAGATTTCACCTTACTGAAATTAGATTACTTAAAGAAGTAATTTGATTTCTGGCTGCTATAGGTTTTGTAATTAAGCAACTATGAGAGTGCTCAGCCAAGATGGGGAGTATATTATTTCCAAGGACAATCATCTGGTATGTCTAGAATGGCGGGGAGGATGTTCGGAGAAAGAAGCCAGAGATGGAACAAGTGATATTTTTTAGGTACAATGGGCTACTAAGCCAGGGGTGAAGTCAAATGGACATTTCCAGGGGTAATAGAGTGCTAAGCAGGATCATTTCTGAGTCAGTAGTGTGAATAACAGTGCAAACAACTATGTGTTATATATATGTGAACCTTTAACTTGTAAAACAACCCATTCAGTTTAACATAGAAATACAAGGCAATATATATACAGTGGGGACGGAAAGTATTCAGACCTCCTTACATTTTTCACTCTTTGTTATATTGCAGCCATTTGCTAAAATCATTTAAGTTCATTTTTTTCCTCATTAATGTAGACACAGCGGCCCATATTGACAGAAAAACACAGAATTGTTGACATTTTTGCAGATTTAACAAAGAAAAACTGAAATATCGCATGGTCCTAAGTATTCAGACCCTTTGCTCAGTAGTAGAAACACCCTTTTGATCTAATACAGCCATGAGTCTTTTTGGGAAAGATACAACAAGTTTTTTCACACCTGGATTTGGGGATCCTCTGCCATTCCTCCTTGCAGATCCTCTCCAGTTCTGTCAGGTTTGATGGTAAATGTTGGTGGACAGCCATTTTTAGGTCTCTCCAGAGATGCTCAATTGGGTTTAAGTCAGGGCTCTTGCTGGGCCATTCAAGAACAGTCATGGAGTTGTTGTGAAGCCACTCCTTGGTTAGTCTGAGGTCCTGAGCACTCTGGAGAAGGTTTTTGTCCAGGATATCCCTGTACTTGGCCGCATTCATCTTTCCCTCAATTGCAACCAGTCATCCTGTCCCTGCAGCTGAAAAACACCCCCACAGCATGATGCTGCCACCACCATGCTTCACTGTTGGGACTGTATTGGACAGGTAATAAGCAGTGCCTGGTTTTCTCCACACATACCACTAAGAATTAAGGCCAAAAAGTTCTATCTTGGTCTCATCAGACCAGAGAATCTTATTTCTCACCATCTTGGAGTCCTTCAGGTGTTTTTTAGCAAACTCCATGCGGGCTTTCATGTGTCTTGCACTGAGGAGAGGCTTCCGTCGGGCCACTCTACCATAAAGCCCTGACTGGTGGAGGGCTGCAGTGATGGTTGACTTTCTAGAACTTTCTCCCATCTCCCAACTGCATCTCTGGAGCTCAGCCACAGTGATCTTTGGGTTCTTCTTTACCTCTCTCACCAAGGCTTTTCTCCCTCAATAGCTCAGTTTGGCCAGACAGTCAGCTCTAGGAAGGGTTTTGGCCGTCCCAAACGTCTTCTATTTATGGATTATGGCGGCCACTGTGCTCTTAGGAACCTTAAGTGCAGCAGTAATTTTTTTGTAACCTTGGCCAGATCTGTGCCTTGCCACAATTCTGCCTCTGAGCACTTCAAGCAGTTCCTTTGACCTCATGATTCTCATTTGCTCTGACATGCACTGTGAACTGTAAGGTCTATTGTAGATAGGTGTGTGGCTTTCCTAATCAAGTCCAATCAGTATAATCAAACACAGATGGACTCAAATGAAGGTGTAGAACCATCTCAAGGATGATCAGAAGAAATGGACAGCACCTGAGTTAAATATATGAGTGTCACAATAAAAGGGTCTGAATACTTAGGACCATGTGATATTTCAGTTTTTCTTTTTTAATAAATCTGCAAAAATATCAACAATTCTGTGTTTTTCTGTCAATATGGGGTGCTGTGTGTACATTAATGAGGAAAAAAATGAACTTAAATGATTTTAGCAAATGACTGCAATATAACAAAGAGTGAAAAATTTAAGGAGGTCTGAATACTTTCCGTCCCCACTGTATATATATATATATATATATATATATATATATATATATATATATATATACAGTATCTTACAAAAGTGAGTACACCCCTCACATTTTTGTAAATACTTTATTCTGTCTTTTCATGTGACAACACTGAAGAGATTACACTTTGCTACAATGTAAAGTAGTGAGTGTACAGCTTGTTTAACAGTGTAGATTTGCTGTCCCCACAAAATAACTCAACACACAGTCATTAATGTCTAAACTGCTGGCAACAAAAGTGAGTACACGAAGAAGCACATTAAGGTCATGCAGTGACTTAGTCAGTCTCTAGACCTTAATCCTATAGAAAATGTATGAAGGGGGCTGAAACTTCAAGTTGCCAAGTGACAGGCAAGAAACCTTAAGGATTTAAAGAAGATCTGTAAAGAATAGTGGACCAAAATCCCTCCTGAGATGTGTGCAATTCTGGTCACCAACTACAGGGAATGTCATACCTCTGTGCTTGTCAAGGGTTTCTCCACCAAGTCATGTTTTGCTTGGGGATCAAATACTTATTTCACTTACTGAACTGCAACTTAATTTATAGCATTTGTTTTATGTGTTTTTTTTTGGATTTTTGGTTCTGTAGGGGATCAAAAACTTATTTCCCCCACTATATATATATATATATATATATATATATATATATATAAAATCTTTTTTTGAAAGTGATCACACGACCTCTGTGCTCAGCTGCATATACCCTGTTTCCCCGAAAAAATAAGACCTAGCGTGATTGTCGGAGATGGCTGCAAATTAAGCCCTATCCCCCAAATAAGCCCTAGTTAAAGTCCTTGTAGGTCTTATTTTCAGGGTAGGGCTTATTTTTAGGGAAACAGGGTAGGGCTTATTTGGGAGGTAGGGCTTATATTGCAGCCATCACCGACAATCACGCTAGGTCTTATTTTGGGGGAAACAGGGTAGGGCTTAGAGAACTGGGGGTGGAGACTGCGTTGAGCGGGAGGGGTGACGTGAGGGAGAGAAACAGCAGTTATTGATCTAAATGGTGAAATGTTTCACAGGGGGACATGACTACTGAAGTACAGGCAAGCTGTGTTACCAAGTAGGTAGTGCTACCAAGAAAAGAAGAAAACTGACCACACTAGAATGGATGTGCTTCCATGCCTAGTGTAGTCATATTGAAATAGGAAAACAGGGGAACTGGCAGGATCACCAGCAGGGGCATACGAACAGGGGTCATAGGAGTCACCATTGCTACCCTGCCCCATGCTCCAGGGGGCCCGTGCGACCCCCTGTATGCCTTGTTAGGAGGGCGGCAGTATGTGGACATTGTAGAGGAATTGATCCCTCCATGTAGCCCCTGAATGCCGCTTCTCCTCCTCTCCCTCCCACAGACATTCAGCAGCTGCAGGAGGGAAATGGAGGGCATTGGTTCCTCCACATGCCACCCTTGCCCCCTCTCTATCCATATTGTGTTGCCTGGGCCCCTGTGTGGTTCCCTGGCCATACTTGCCCTGCTGCTGGGTTTCCCTCTCCCACCTCCTGCCGGCTGCTGCAGGAGATCTGTCAGGATGGGGAAGGGGCTGGTAAATGTGTCATTTACCAGCCCCTTCCTTTTTTTAATGAATATAGTCAGGGATCCTTTTTTTTTTTTATTCATTCATAGCTGGGGCATAGTTAACTGTGTTTACTATGCCTCAGTCTATGAATCAACGAGAAGCTCTGTACAGAGCTATTCCTGTCAATTATTTCAGTGCAGCTGAAGCTGCAGAGAAAGGGACTGATGAACTTGTCCTCAGTCCCTTTCTCTGTCTCAAAAGTGAGACATCCGGGGTCATCAAAGCCCCCCGACAGGGGTCCTAAAAAAAAAAGGTAAAATATCATTAAGAAAAAAAAAAAAAAAACTACTGACATCAGTGGCAGTACTACCAGGGTCGCAAAGATCGCACTTGCGACTGGGCTCTGGCATTCCACCACCATAGGGGGGGGGACCTCAATATGGCAGGAAGCTGGTCTGCTACGGGACCATAATAAACGGTCTCACGGTGGGAGTAAAGTGCCCAGGGATCAGTGGCAAGACTCCCAGTTGTGGGTCAGGGGGGCCTTCATGGTTTCTTGCACTGTGGCCCTGAAGGTTCTAGTTATGCCTCTGATCACCAGGTATTTCACACAAGGGAAGCAAAGAAAATACTTTTTAATACAAATACAAGTACATGGTACAGTAGACACATAGCAGGACTATTAAATGTTGGGGTAACATACACTTTATGTCTGCTCTTGAATCAGAGATGGTATTGAAGCTGAACTCCAGGATTATAAAATATTGTCTAACTAAGACAGGCATGTGTATTCTTACTTGAATCTTGGTGTGCTTTGTGTATTTTTTCCAGATCTGTGCAGTAACCTAGCATGAAGTGCTACCTGTAAAAAAAGACAGTCACTGCTGCCCTCTCTTCTGGTGAAGAGTGACTGGTGTTGTCTCTGCTACCTCTTGTAGTTTTCTGCAGGCAGTGGGAAGACCTGCTGGGTTACTCCCACAGCTCTGTTCTATGTACGTCCATGTAAGTCTATGTACAGTACAATGATGATGTCACTGCTACACTGAAAGGGTAATAACTTGGTTTGCAAAGGCATTATGAACACGCAAAGTGGATTTATATCCTCCAGTTATTGGTGAATATATTTAAGCAGCTTTAAACCTCTGACATGATAAATGAACAAAACATATGTGGGGAGGTGCACTGTGGTGCAGCAGCGGTAATTACACAGACTCCGGTTGCAGAGAACAGAATTTGTATTAATGTAGAATCCAGTAATTCACCAGGAACACTTACAGTATGTCACAGCAAGGTGTAGTAGAGCAAGTCTCAGATGTGCCGACAGCATCTGTCTTGAGGGGCGAAAGCCGGCCTGGCCGGTCCGGACCCAAATGGGGAGGTCTCAAGGTAGGATGTCATGTCCCCATCCTTTGCCTACTCATCAGGAACCACTCCCTGCCACTAATCACTGTCCCTATCAGACGGGTGACCTGTCCCTACAATACCCAAATGGGAAATGCGCGCCAAGCCTGGAAGCCAGAGCCTTAAATAGGCTCTGCCTGACCCAAGATAGCTGCCGGAGTCACATGGGGCAGCAGCACTCAACCAGACAGCTTCCCCAGTGACCCTGGAAACCAAAGAGGAACCATGTTTCTCTTGACTTCCTCTCCCCTGCAATGCCGCCGCGGTTGAGCATCACCCGCAATGGAGAAAATAGACTGTACTTGCCTACACGTCTTATTCTGTGGTGTGTACTTGCCTCAATCCAAAGCACCAAGTGTCATTTGCCTCTGCTGTCTCCTTCTTTTGCTAGCTGCATTCTGCATGAGTCACTTCTTAAGAGGTTATGTCGACACCAGTCAATCCCAGGAGATGCCCCCTCCCCCCCAGCAGCTGATTGACAGTCTCAACTGTCCATGTTTCCCTGTGAGTGAGAGTGGGGGGGGGTGGGTCCATTCCCTCCACTCAAGTTTCAGAGTACAGTGAGCTCTCTTCTCTAGTCTGTGCAGTAAAATCCCTACCCCCTGCCTTGTGGAGCTGAAAAAAAAAACTTTGATCTGTGTGATTTAGAAGGTTGTAGAGGAGAGAGAGTTGCAGATAAACATGTACAACTTATGTAGGAGGTTTTATCTCTGTATCACATGAGGCTAGTCACTTCACTTTACGGCAGGGAAGGATTTTCAACCACTTTAAATAAAAGTTGTTGTGCCTGAAATTCAGCTTTGACATAGCAGAAGTATGTGTCAGGGGGCACGTCTGAGAAAGCCATGCCTTTTTTAATGTGTATCCTGCTGATCATGTAAGAACACTACCAGCACTGAGTCAGCAAATACCATTGGTTATCATTTTCTTTTTAAACCTACTTGCTTACAAAGAATGTTAAACTTGTATTGCTTGTAATTATCGCTCAGCATCACGTACAGTTTTTTATTTACTGATTTGAAATTGATCAAGACTTGATCAGCATGCACAGTTGAGTGATAGTTGCAAGCAGAAATACAGCTGAGCCCACTGGCATAGGATGCATTGAGCCCATACTATGAAACACCAGAGTCTTCAGCCAGTAATTGAAAAAATCATTGTGTCACTTTTGTTGGCAAATGGAAACATGTAAATCTACCATTACACAATGCAACACATAAATCTTCTCTCAAATAATTTTCTCAATCAGTGGACATACAGTACAAGGTATAGCATACCTCCCAACTTTTTAAGATGGGACTGAGGGACACCTATCAGCAAAATTATGCAGGCATAGGACACACCCCTTGCCACACCCCCTTAAAGGAGAATTGTACAAAAAAAAACAAAATTGGTTATACCCACGAGTGCTTTTTTTTACCACTACTATTCCTTTATATTGGCTTTTGGAATTTACAAATGCAGCAATTTAGAAATCAGATGAAAGGTTTAGCACTGGGAAACACTTTTTGATAGATAAAAAGTGCATTTTATATACATCTATATAGATCCTACCAAAATGAGTGACAAATGAGGAGGAATGAGGGACAGAGGGACATTGCCCCAAATCAGGGACAGTCCCTAAAAATCAGGGACAGTTGGGAGTTATGGGTATTGTAATGAGTGAAGTATTCTGAATATATGTGAGCATCGCTAAACTGAGTCCTGATGCAGAATGTATACTGTATACAAGGGCTCCATAGCATTGTTGCATTGGGGTTCAGCTTAGTGGAGAGCTTGTGCAGATGTAATTCAAGTGTCAAGTGGGTTTAAAAGCTTCCTGCCCATGTTTATTGGACAGCGTGTAACAAAGCAGGAACCAAAACAAAATGTTTCCTTGCAGGGATAACCATCACAGTCCAAAACATTATCTAACTAAAAGGTTTTTAAAGCGTAATTCCACCCTAAAGTGGAACTTCCGCTCATCGGATTCTCCCCCCCCCTCCGGTGCCACAATTAGCACCTTTCAGGGGGGAGGGGGTGCAGATACCTGTCTAAAGGCATGAGGTGGCAACCCTAATTGAAGGATTTATCCTCCATTACTTTTTTGGAGATAACCGAAATTTTGTGATTTTCTTCTACTTTCACTTTCAATGATATTGGTAAACAAGACAAATAGAGAGGATGAATCTCCCTAACGGAGGCACAGACAGCAATAAAAACCTAATAGGTATTCTAATCCATTTCTGCTCCATCCAAAACTAAAACAAAAAAGAGTTTGTCTTTAGTTAAACTTTAAGGTAATGTAGATGTTGTAGAGATGTTGAGGCCATAGGACTCTTGCTACTTCTGGCCCTTCTTAGAACCTTTTTGCTAGTTTACTGCAGCAAGATCTGGTGTAGTGGGAATAGATTCCTTGGCTAATTGAAAACTCTGGCTAGTATGTTATGAAAGTGGTAGGAAGCCCACCTCTTTTTTCTAGATATCTGGAGGAAAGTACAGGAAGCTGTTTCACCACAACATACACATTCGAAGTGAATGAAATGATCATCCCAGCAACAAGAGTTAGCCATCCCAGATCAAACATATGCCCTTGTGTTGCCTCAAGGCTTATGCCCTGTACACACGACCGGTTTTGCCGTCGGAATAAACTCTGAAAATTTTTACGATGGAGTTCCGACGGAATTCCGCTCAAGCTGTCTTGCATACACACAGTCACACCAAATTCCGACCGTCCAGAACGCGGTGACGTACAACACGTACGGCGGGACTGAAAAACGGAAGTTCAATAGCCAGTAGCCAATAGCTTCCGTCTCGTACTTGCTTCAGAGCATGCGTCGTTTTTGGTGCGTCGGAACAGCATACAGACGAGCGTTTTTTCCGATAGTAATTTGTTATATAAACAAATATATAAATATAGAACATGTTCTCTATCTAAGTCCATCTGAATTTTCGACAGAAAAAATCCAATGGGGCATACACATAGTCGGGATATACGATGAAAAGCTCCCATCAGACTCTTTCTGTCGGAAATTCCGCTTGTGTGTACGTGGCATAAAAGGGTTACTAAACCCTCATTTTTTTTTTTGTTTAAAATAACAAACAAATCATACTTACCTCCACTGTGCAGTTTTTTTTGCACAGAGTGGCCCCCTTCTTCTGGGGTCCCCCGGCGGCACTCGTGGCTCCTCCTGGCATCTGTAAACCCCCTAGGAGAAGCGTTCTCCCAGGGGGTTACTGCGCGGGCGCACGCTCCTGAGTCCAGCATTTGCGTCCGTCGACACAGAATTCTGAACTCGGCCCTGCCCCCTATGCCCGCGTCATTGCATTTGATTGACAGCAGCGGGAGCCAATGGCTGCGCTGCTATCAATCTATCCAATCAAGAGCCGAGAACCCCAGGCAGAGAACTAGAGCATGTCTCCGCCGTGGGAACGAATGGGCTACGGTGAGTAAAGCGAATAGGATGCATTAAAGTGAAAGGACACAAGGGTTTACAACCCCTTTAAAGAGAATTACACAACAACATGAACTTATGTCCTTATTAGTATCTCTACAGATCAATATGCTATCCCCATTTAATGATCAAGTCATTATTTGGCACATACGGAAAGTGGAGAAAGTCCTGTCCCATGATCTGTGACACTATTTTAGTACTGTGGATATTACTATTATCAGAGCATGAAGAACTGGACAAGTTTAAAAATGCATACACTGTGCAAAAACATGCCCACTGGCCTGGATTCATTGGTCTATCATGTTGGTAAAATAAATAATGCATTGAAACAGCATTACAGAGTACGGGTAACAAAACACCACTCTGGAGAGCAGGTTCCTCAAGCAAAAATCACACAAATGCATTATATAGTCAGAATTATTTTTAACTCACAGTGTAATTTTAAAAACATTAGAGCAATATATAAAATAAAGAGAATATTTGTAACTAGTGGCTATTTCACTTTTTTTAAGATATACTACAGGTGTAGTATGCAACAGGAGTTTCACTACTTTTGGCAATGTTGCTAATAGTTGCCCTTCTAATAGGTTCACTCTCTTTTTTTTGATTGTTAAGGGAAGAGCGTGATTGGAAAAGCATGTAGACAGTCATTCCTGGCTTCTCCTTCTAAAAGTGCTAGATGTGTGGCTGTAAAGATGACCATGTGACTTTTGGGTCACTCACTCAAACCAAGCGTATAGATAAAGACATATGACTCCAAAGGTCAGCAATTGTAGTTACCATAGTTCTCTCATTGTGGCCAGGCATCTTACGTCCAATGTCTTGGTCTAGTTTTCACACTATAAAATTCTACTCATGTCTTTGGATTTAAGAGAACCAAATTACGGATGTCAATTTTTTTTTTACAGTCAGGATGAAATAATGCTTTTTAAAAATATATTTATTTTAGGTAAATATGAAATACTGCAATATGTTGTATTTTCATAAGCAGCTAGCAACTGAAGCTTCAGAAAGAAGCCAATTCTTTACAGAGCTCAATAGCTCAGTCTGCAATGACAACAAAATGAATCAGAGCATTGATTCATCCCCCTCCCTCTCACTGTTTAAAGTCAGCTCAAAGTTTTATTTAGGCACTTGGGCATATAAGCAAACGGCTTCTGATGTGCGCTTCCATTAAAAACGCATAGTTCTGTGTGATACCAGCGTGATTGGTCTTTAAGTTTGTCCTGTCTAAAGCCTAGAACACACTATCAGTTTTTGACCCCCCCCCCCGCGCTGGAACACACCGGTCAGCACTCACAGCCATTGGCTGCCAGCGCTGATCGGATGCCGATTGGATGCTGGCTTTCCAGCATGCCCATCTGACTGTTAGACAGGCTGGGGTACACACAGACCAAATGTCGTCAGGTTTCTGTTGAACTGACTGATATACTGATATTCAGCCTGTGTGTACCAGGCATAAATGTATTTGTGCTCGTAGACTTCCCATTCCCCTGAAAAGACATACTAGGTGTTTTTTATATCTAACTTCTGCTAGAAGACCCACAATTCTCTTCTTTGTCTTTGTGACATCATCACAGGAACTTTTTTTGGTTTTTAATTTAATAAAGCCTGGATCATAGAGGGCCCATTGCAGTTGCTGCACCAAGTGAGGCCGGCATTCAATGGCAGTAAGAAAGAGCTTTATCAGCAGTGACAATGTTGATAACACTTCTCCTTATAGTGCAAGGCTATGCAGCACTGTAGTCCTCAGGGCTACAACACTGAGAAGGGTAACAACTCTGTAGTGAATCCACTTCAGCACATTTAACATTGTCACTCGCCTGTCTCGCTCTGCCTCTCTCGCTCTCTGCCTGTCTCTTTCTGACAGTCTCTCTCTGCCCGTCTCTCTCTATCTGCCTATCTCTCTCTCTCTGCCCCTCTCTCTGTCACCCTCCTCTCTCTCTCTGCCCCGTCTCTCTCTGTCACCCTCCTCTCTTTCTGCCTCTCTCTCTCTCTGCCAGTCTCTCTCTCCCTCTCGTTGCCTGCATCTCTCTCTCTCTGTGTCTCTCTGCCGGTCTCTCTCTCACTCTTTCTCTGCCTGTCTCTCTCTCTGCCTCCCTCTCTCTCTCTGCCTCCCTCTCTCTCTCTGCCTGTCTCTTTCTATCTCTGCCTGTCCCTCTCTCTCTCTGCCTGTCCCTCTCTCCCTCTCTCTGCCTGTCTCTCTGCATGTCTCTCTCTCTCTCTGCCTGTCTCTCTCTCTCTGTCACCCTCCCCTCTCTGCCTGTCTCTCTCTCTGTCATCCTCCTCTCTCTCTCTGCCTGTCTCTCTGCCTGTCTCTCTCTCTCTCTGCCTGTCTCTCTCTCTGTCACCCTCCCCTCTCTCTCTGTCTGTCTCTCTCTCTGTCACCCTCCTCTCTCTCTCTGCCTCTCTCTCTCTCTCTCTGCCGGTCTCTCTCTCTCTGCCTGTCTCTCCCTCTCTCTCTGCCTCTCTTTCTCTCTCTCTGTCTCTCTCTCTACCCCCCTCCTTGCAGGCAACAGCATGCGGTGAAAATTGTGTTTTTAAAATATCTCACATGTTCCTCTTTCAGAATGCTTATAGACGAAAATGTGCCTAAACTCAGGTTACAGCTTTTACTTGAGTTTACAAGCAGTTACAAGCATTTGGCATTTGTGTAAAAAAAAATGCCACTAAACTCAACTGCCTCTAAAGGACTGTAAACTAATCAATGTACAGATAAGATAACATAGAGGAGAGTTCAGGGGCTGCTGAAAAAAACTCCCAACTGCTCCTAAACGTCCGTTTATCAGCAGCAGTGTACACATACCTCCCAACCGTCCCAGATTCCGTGGGACCTTCCTGCAATTGGCAGCTCTGTCCCAGGTCCCGGGCACCCTCATTCCAGGACAATACAGTGTCTCGGAATTGCCCCCTGGCCCTGGGCCAATCTAATGCCCCCTAAAATAGCCTTTGGATCGCCGTTGTCTCTCACTGTCAGCCTGTGGTGAACCCCTGGCTGGCAGAGACCCCTTTTAGGCCTCATGCACACGAGACGCCAGAGCAAACTCTGCTGAACGCATGTTTTTAAAAGCTAAAACTGGCATTTAGAAACGCCCGTTTTGCCGCGTTTGCATGCTGCATTTAGCCGGGTTTACCCACGTTTAGCCGCGTTTGCGTCTAGAAGCGTCTGCAGAGCAGAAAATGACATTTTGTGACCCAACTTTGGGGCCCCATATCTCGGGGCCACTTGGTGCTAGAAACCCAAAATTTGGTGTGCTAACACAGTGGAACTAGCACTACAACATATCCAAAGTCAGGTCGCAAAATGTCAAGCACTTCTGCAGCAGAGAATGACATTTTGTGACCCGAATTTGGGGCCCCATATCTCAGGGCCACTTAGTGGATATGTTATAGTGATGGTCCAACTGTGTTAGCACACCAATTTTGGGGTTCCTAGCTCTAAATGGCCCCGAGATATGTGGCCCCAAAGTTGGGTTGTAAAAAACACACTCGTCTGAAATGTGGAAAACTTTTGCGTCTGAACCCATTTTTTTGCTTCTGGAAAAACGAGGTTAAACGCAACTGCCTAAAAACGCCAAAAAACGAGACTGTGTACATGGACACATAGGATAACATTGAATGGGTTCAGGGGCAGTTGAAAAAAGTGTCCAACTGCCTCTGAACGCGCGTTTAACAGCGTCTCGTCTGCATGAGGCCTTACTTTATTAACCACCGCCGCTGGCTCCGTGCTCAAATTGGTTGCTCCCTGCCACCCGCCTGGCATCTAGCAACCAGTGACGTCACGAGGAGGAGAGAGGCAGAGACCCAGAATTCACAGCTGAGGAGATTTAACTTCCTCCTTCTCTGCGCCTACTGTTTAGCTCCACCCACCTCCTCCTTGTATGTTCACGAGTCCAGCCAGGCGGTGGCATGCAGAAGAAACATCTGAGGCAAACTGCAGTGCACAAACGAAACGGAGAGATGGTAGAAAGGCAAGTAAAACGCAAAGCACTCACCAACATGACAGATCCATCGGGGTTAAAATCCTCAGTCAGCTCATCCCCCAGCAGCCAGGGTTCTGTGTTGAACTGTCAGCACTTCTCAGGAGCCCAGAGTGTGTGTTAGGCTGGAGTAAGCAAGCTTCTCAGTGCACTGTGCAGAGAGGACAGTAGGCAGATAAGGGACCACAGGAGAGGACAGATGAGATTACACCCTGGATGGAAGGAGGACACATCCTTAGATATCAGGGCAGGATTCAGTCCTTCACTTTTGGGGGATGTGACCCCCCCAAAAGTGAAGAAATACAGGTTCCAGCATGAAGATGTTTCTCACATCATTGTACACATGATGACTCCTCATACCCAGCCATTCTGTCCAGCTGCTCGCTGTCTCTTCTCTCCCACTATTTGTTTGGCTCTCCTCCTTCATCCTCAGCCTTTCATGTTCTGCCACTTTTTCACCTACTAGTCTTCTTAACCCCTCTGTACGCTAAGCAATTCTCTCAGTAGTGGCCCATCTGTCATCTGCAACAGTCACAGCCTCAGAATTCTGCCAGCATTCCATTCATTGCTCATTGCTTCTTCATCCTGCCAGAACTTTTTTTTCCTCCACTGCAGCGGTGTAACTACAGGGGTCGCCATTGCAACCCAGCCTCATAGTCCAGGGGGCCCATGCAGCTTTCCTCTAAAGCTGGATAGGAGGGGCAGCATATAGAGGAACTGATGCCCTCCACGTTCTTCTTGCAGCTGCTGAATGCCTGGAGGAGGTAAAGGTGGAAAAGTGGGCATTCAGCGGCTGCAAGAAGATCATGGAGAACATCAGTTCCTCTATATGCCGCCCCTCCTATCCAGTTTGCTTCTGCTGACCACAGGTCCCTCAACTCTCTCCTGGCCCCTCTGTGATCTTCCCCAGCAACTTCTCTGCTCTCTCCCACCCCACACCCCTTCTCCAACCCCCTGCTGTGCTCGGTCCCACCTGTGCTCTTCTTCAGTCCCCCCACCCTGTGCTGTTCTCCGGTCCCCCTTGTGCTGTTCTCCAGTCCCCCCCCCCCGTACTGTTCTCCAGTCCCCCCTGTGCTGTTCTCCAGACACCCCCGTGCTGTTCTCCAGTCCTCCCTGTGCTGTTCTCCAGTCCCCACCCCTGTGCTGTTCTCCTGCCCCCCCCCGTGCTGTTCTCCAGACCCCCCCTTTGCTGTTCTCCAGTCCCCCCCCTGCTGTTCTCCGGTCCCCCCCATGTGCTGTTCTCTGGTCCCCCTCCTGTGCTGTTCTCTGGTCCCCCCTGTGCTGTTCTCCGGTCCCCCCCTGTGCTGCTATCAGGTCCTCATGCTCTTCTCCGGTCCCCTCCTGTGCTGTTCTCCGGTCCCCCCTGTGCTGTCTCCAGTCCCCCCACCTGTGCTGTTCTCCAGTCCCTCCCCCTGTACTGTTCTCTAATCCCCCCCATGCTGTTCTCCAGTCCCCCTGTCCAGTCCCCCCTGTGCTCTTCTCCGGTCCCCTCCTGTGCTGTTCTCCAGTCCCCCCGTACTGTTCTCCAGTTCCCCCCCTGTACTGTTCTCCAGTCTCCCCTGTGCTCTTCTCCGGTCCCTTCCTGTGCTGTTCTCCGCCCCCCCCCCGTGCTGTTCTCAGGTCCTAATGCTCTTCTCCGGTCCGCCCTGTGCTGTTCCCTGGTCCCCCCTGTGCTGTTCTCTAGTCCCCCCCGTGCTGTTCTCCAGTCTCCCCTGTGCTCTTCTTCGGTCCCCTCCTTTGCTGTTCTCCGGTCCCCTCCTGTGCTGTTCTCCGGTCCCCCCATGCTGTTCTCCGGTCCCCCCCTGTGCTGTTATCAGGTCCTCGTGCTCTTCTCCGGTCCCCTCCTGTGCTGTTCTCCGGTCCCCCCTGTGCTGTCTCCAGTCCCCCCACCTGTGCTGTTCCCCAGTACCTCCCCCTGTACTGTTCTCTAGTCCGCCTCATGCTGTTCTCCAGTCCCCCTGTCCAGTCCCCCCTGTGCTCTTCTCCGGTCCCCTCCTGTGCTGTTCTCCAGTCCCCCCGTACTGTTCTCCAGTTCCCCCCCCTGTACTGTTCTCCAGTCTCCCCTGTGCTCTTCTCCGGTCCCTTCCTGTGCTGTTCTCCGCCCCCCCCCCCCGTGCTGTTCTCAGGTCCTAATGCTCTTCTCGGTCCCCTCCTGTTCTGTTCTCTGGTCCCCTCTGTGCAGTCTCCAGTCCCCCTCTCCAGTCCCCCCTGTGCTCTTCTCCGGTCCCCTCCTGTGCTGTTCTCCAGTCCCCCTTGTGCTGTTCTCAGGTCCTCATGCTCTTCTCCGTTCTTCTTGCAGCTGCTGAATGCCTGGAGGAGGTAAAGGTGGAAAAGTGGGCATTCAGCAGCTGCAAGAAGAACATGGAGGACATCAGTTCCTCTATATGCCGCCCCTCCTATCCAGTTTGCTTCTGCTGACCACAGGTCCCTCAACTCTCTCCTGGCCCCTCTGTGATCTTCCCCAGCAACTTCTCTGCTCTCTCCCACCCCACACCCCTTCTCCAACCCCCTGCTGTGCTCTGGTCCCACCTGTGCTCTTCTTCAGTCCCCCCACCTTGTGCTGTTCTCCGGTCCCCCTTGTGCTGTTCTCCAGTCCACCCACCGTACTGTTCTCCAGTCCCCCCTGTGCTGCTCTCCAGTCCTCCCTGTGCTGTTCTCCAGTCCCCACCCCTGTGCTGTTCTCCAGTCCCCACCCCTGGGCTGTTCTCCAGTCCCCCCCGTGCTGTTCTCCAGACCCCCCCCTGTGCTGTTCTCCAGTCCCCCCTGTGTGCTGTTCTCTGGTCCCCCTCCTGTGTTGTTCTCTGGTCCCCCTCTTGTGCTGTTCTCCGGTCCCCCCTGTGCTGTTCTCCGGTCCCCCTGTGCTGTTCTCCGGTTCCCCCCTATGCTGTTCTCAGGTCCTCATGCTCTTCTCCGGTCCCCCCTGTGCTGTTCCCTGGTCCCCCCTGTGCTGTTCTCTAGTCCCCCCGTGCTGTTCTCCAGTCCCCCCCTGTACTGTTCTCCAGTCTCCCCTGTGCTCTTCTCCGGTCCCCTCCTTTGCTGTTCTCCGGTCCCCTCCTGTGCTCTTCTCCGGTCCCCTCCTTTGCTGTTCTCCGGTCCCCTCCTGTGCTGTTCTCCGGTCCCCCCCCCCCCGTGCTGTTCTCATGTCCTCATGCTCTTCTCCGTCCCCCCTGTGCTGTTCTCCGGTTCCCCCCTATGCTGTTCTCAGGTCCTCATGCTGTTCTCCAGTCCCCACCCCTGTGCTGTTCTCCTGTCCCCCCCCCTGTGCTGTTCTCCGGTCCCCCCCCCCCCGTGCTGTTCTCCAGTCCCCTCATGTGCTGTTCTCTGGTCCCCCTCCTGTGCAGTTCTCTGGTCCCCCCTGTGCTGTTCTCCGGTCTCCCCTGTGCTGTTCCCTGGTCCCCCCCTGTGCTATTCTCTAGTCCCCCCCATGCTGTTCTCCAGTCCCCCCCTGTACTGTTCTCCAGTCCCCCCCCGTGCTGTTCCCCCCCCCCCGTACTGTTCTCCAGTCTCCCCTGTGCTCTTCTTCGGTCCCCTCCTTTGCTGTTCTCCATTCCCCTCCTGTGCTGTTCTCCAGTCCCCCCGTGCTGTTCTCCGGTCCCCCCCTGTGCTGTTATCAGGTCCTCATGCTCTTCTCCAGTCCCCTCCTGTGCTGTTCTCCGGTCCCCCCTGTGCTGTCTCCAGTCCCCCCACCTGTGCTGTTCTCCAGTCCCTCCCCCTGTACTGTTCTCTAATCCCCCCCATGCTGTTCTCCAGTCCCCCTGTCCAGTCCCCCCTGTGCTCTTCTCCGGTCCCCTCCTGTGCTGTTCTCCAGTCCCCCCGTACTGTTCTCCAGTTCCCCCCCTGTACTGTTCTCCAGTCTCCCCTGTGCTTTTCTCCGGTCCCTTCCTGTGCTGTTCTCCGCCCCCCCCCCCGTGCTGTTCTCAGGTCCTAATGCTCTTCTCGGTCCCCTCCTGTGCTGTTCTCTGGTCCCCCCTGTGCAGTCTCCAGTCCCCCCTGTGCTCTTCTCCGGTCCCCTCCTGTGCTGTTCTCCAGTCCCCCTTGTGCTGTTCTTAGGTCCTCATGCTCTTCTCCGTTCTTCTTGCAGCTGCTGAATGTCTGGAGGAGGTAAAGGTGGAAAAGTGGGCATTCAGCAGCTGCAAGAAGAACATGGAGGACATCAGTTCCTCTATATGTCGCCCCTCCTATCCAGTTTGCTTCTGCTGACCACAGGTCCCTCAACTCTCTCCTGGCCCCTCTGTGATCTTCCCCAGCAACTTCTGTGCTCTCTCCCACCCACACCCCTTCTCCAACCCCCTGCTGTGCTCTGGTCCCACCTGTGCTCTTTTTCAGTCCCCCCACCTTGTGCTGTTCTCCGGTCCCCCTTGTGCTGTTCTCCAGTCCACCCACCGTACTGTTCTCCAGTCCCCCCTGTGCTTTTCTCCAGACCCCCCCTTGCTGTTCTCCAGTCCTCCCTGTGCTGTTCTCCAGTTCCCACCCCTGTGCTGTTCTCCAGTCCCCACCCCTGTGCTGTTCTCCAGTCCCCCCCCCCGTGCTGTTCTCCAGACCCCCCCTGTGCTGTTCTCCAGTCCCCCCCGTGTGCTGTTCTCTGGTCCCCCTCCTGTGCTGTTCTCTGGTCCCCCTCTTGTGCTGTTCTCCGGTCCCCCCTGTGCTGTTCTCCGGTCCCCCTGTGCTGTTCTCCGGTCCCCCTGTGCTGTTCTCCGGTTCCCCCCTATGCTGTTCTCAGGTCCTCATGCTCTTCTCCGGTCCCCCCTGTACTGTTCCCTGGTCCCCCCTGTGCTGTTCTCTAGTCCCCCCGTGCTGTTCTCCTGTCCCGCCCTGTACTGTTCTCCAGTCGTCCCCCCCGTGCTGTTCTTCCCCCCCCCCGTACTGTTCTCCAGTCTCCCCTGTGCTCTTCTCCGGTCCCCTCCTGTGCTGTTCTCCAGTCCCCCTTGTGCTGTTCTCAGGTCCTCATGCTCTTCTCCGTTCTTCTTGCAGCTGCTGAATGCCTGGAGGAGGTAAAGGTGGAAAAGTGGGCATTCAGCAGCTGCAAGAAGAACATGGAGGACATCAGTTCCTCTATATGCCGCCCCTCCTATCCAGTTTGCTTCTGCTGACCACAGGTCCCTCAACTCTCTCCTGGCCCCTCTGTGATCTTCCCCAGCAACTTCTCTGCTCTCTCCCACCCACACCCCTTCTCCAACCCCCTGCTGTGCTCTGGTCCCACCTGTGCTCTTCTTCAGTCCCCCCACCTTGTGCTGTTCTCCGGTCCCCCTTGTGCTGTTCTCCAGTCCACCCACCGTACTGTTCTCCAGCCCCCCCTGTGCTGTTCTCCAGACCCCCCCGTGCTGTTCTCCAGTCCTCCCTGTGCTGTTCTCCAGTTCCCACCCCTGTGCTGTTCTCCAGTCCCCACCCCTGTGCTGTTCTCCAGTCCCCCCCCCGTGCTGTTCTCCAGACCCCCCCTGTGCTGTTCTCCAGTCCCCCCCGTGTGCTGTTCTCTGGTCCCCCTCCTATGCTGTTCTCTGGTCCCCCTCTTGTGCTGTTCTCCGGTCCCCCCTGTGCTGTTCTCCGGTCCCCCTGTGCTGTTCTCCGGTTCCCCCCTATGCTGTTCTCAGGTCCTCATGCTCTTCTCCGGTCCCCCCTGTACTGTTCCCTGGTCCCCCCTGTGCTGTTCTCTAGTCCCCCCGTGCTGTTCTCCTGTCCCGCCCTGTACTGTTCTCCAGTCGTCGTCCCCGTGCTGTTCGTCCCCCCCCCCCCCGTACTGTTCTCCAGTCTCCCCTGTGCTCTTCTCCGGTCCCCTCCTTTGCTGTTCTCCGGTCCCCTCCTGTGCTCTTCTCCGGTTCAATCCTTTGCTGTTCTCCGGTCCCCTCCTGTGCTGTTCTCCGGTCCCCCCGTGCTGTTCTCCGGTCCCCCCGTGCTGTTCTCCGGTCCCCCCCTGTGCTGTTATCAGGTCCTCATGCTCTTCTCCGGTCCCCTCCTGTGCTGTTCTCTGGTCCCCCCTGTGCTGTCTCCAGTCCCCCCACCTGTGCTGTTCTCCAGTCCCTCCCCCTGTACTGTTCTCTAATCCCCCCCATGCTGTTCTCCAGTCCCCCTGTCCAGTCCCCCCTGTGCTCTTCTCCGGTCCCCTCCTGTGCTGTTCTCCAGTCCCCCCGTACTGTTCTCCAGTTCCCCCCCTGTACTGTTCTCCAGTCTCCCCTGTGCTTTTCTCCGGTCCCCCCCCCGTGCTGTTCTCAGGTCCTAATGCTCTTCTCGGTCCCCTCCTGTGCTGTTCTCTGGTCCCCCCTGTGCAGTCTCCAGTCCCCCCTGTGCTCTTCTCCGGTCCCCTCCTGTGCTGTTCTCCAGTCCCCCTTGTGCTGTTCTCAGGTCCTCATGCTCTTCTCCGTTCTTCTTGCAGCTGCTGAATGTCTGGAGGAGGTAAAGGTGGAAAAGTGGGCATTCAGCAGCTGCAAGAAGAACATGGAGGACATCAGTTCCTCTATATGTCGCCCCTCCTATCCAGTTTGCTTCTGCTGACCACAGGTCCCTCAACTCTCTCCTGGCCCCTCTGTGATCTTCCCCAGCAACTTCTGTGCTCTCTCCCACCCACACCCCTTCTCCAACCCCCTGCTGTGCTCTGGTCCCACCTGTGCTCTTTTTCAGTCCCCCCACCTTGTGCTGTTCTCCGGTCCCCCTTGTGCTGTTCTCCAGTCCACCCACCGTACTGTTCTCCAGTCCCCCCTGTGCTTTTCTCCAGACCCCCCCTTGCTGTTCTCCAGTCCTCCCTGTGCTGTTCTCCAGTTCCCACCCCTGTGCTGTTCTCCAGTCCCCACCCCTGTGCTGTTCTCCAGTCCCCCCCCCCGTGCTGTTCTCCAGACCCCCCCTGTGCTGTTCTCCAGTCCCCCCCGTGTGCTGTTCTCTGGTCCCCCTCCTGTGCTGTTCTCTGGTCCCCCTCTTGTGCTGTTCTCCGGTCCCCCCTGTGCTGTTCTCCGGTCCCCCTGTGCTGTTCTCCGGTCCCCCTGTGCTGTTCTCCGGTTCCCCCCTATGCTGTTCTCAGGTCCTCATGCTCTTCTCCGGTCCCCCCTGTACTGTTCCCTGGTCCCCCCTGTGCTGTTCTCTAGTCCCCCCGTGCTGTTCTCCTGTCCCGCCCTGTACTGTTCTCCAGTCGTCCCCCCCGTGCTGTTCTTCCCCCCCCCCGTACTGTTCTCCAGTCTCCCCTGTGCTCTTCTCCGGTCCCCTCCTGTGCTGTTCTCCAGTCCCCCTTGTGCTGTTCTCAGGTCCTCATGCTCTTCTCCGTTCTTCTTGCAGCTGCTGAATGCCTGGAGGAGGTAAAGGTGGAAAAGTGGGCATTCAGCAGCTGCAAGAAGAACATGGAGGACATCAGTTCCTCTATATGCCGCCCCTCCTATCCAGTTTGCTTCTGCTGACCACAGGTCCCTCAACTCTCTCCTGGCCCCTCTGTGATCTTCCCCAGCAACTTCTCTGCTCTCTCCCACCCACACCCCTTCTCCAACCCCCTGCTGTGCTCTGGTCCCACCTGTGCTCTTCTTCAGTCCCCCCACCTTGTGCTGTTCTCCGGTCCCCCTTGTGCTGTTCTCCAGTCCACCCACCGTACTGTTCTCCAGCCCCCCCTGTGCTGTTCTCCAGACCCCCCCGTGCTGTTCTCCAGTCCTCCCTGTGCTGTTCTCCAGTTCCCACCCCTGTGCTGTTCTCCAGTCCCCACCCCTGTGCTGTTCTCCAGTCCCCCCCCCCGTGCTGTTCTCCAGACCCCCCCTGTGCTGTTCTCCAGTCCCCCCCGTGTGCTGTTCTCTGGTCCCCCTCCTATGCTGTTCTCTGGTCCCCCTCTTGTGCTGTTCTCCGGTCCCCCCTGTGCTGTTCTCCGGTCCCCCTGTGCTGTTCTCCGGTTCCCCCCTATGCTGTTCTCAGGTCCTCATGCTCTTCTCCGGTCCCCCCTGTACTGTTCCCTGGTCCCCCCTGTGCTGTTCTCTAGTCCCCCCGTGCTGTTCTCCTGTCCCGCCCTGTACTGTTCTCCAGTCGTCGTCCCCGTGCTGTTCGTCCCCCCCCCCCCCCGTACTGTTCTCCAGTCTCCCCTGTGCTCTTCTCCGGTCCCCTCCTTTGCTGTTCTCCGGTCCCCTCCTGTGCTCTTCTCCGGTTCAATCCTTTGCTGTTCTCCGGTCCCCTCCTGTGCTGTTCTCCGGTCCCCCCGTGCTGTTCTCCGGTCCCCCCGTGCTGTTCTCCGGTCCCCCCCTGTGCTGTTATCAGGTCCTCATGCTCTTCTCCGGTCCCCTCCTGTGCTGTTCTCTGGTCCCCCCTGTGCTGTCTCCAGTCCCCCCACCTGTGCTGTTCTCCAGTCCCTCCCCCTGTACTGTTCTCTAATCCCCCCCATGCTGTTCTCCAGTCCCCCTGTCCAGTCCCCCCTGTGCTCTTCTCCGGTCCCCTCCTGTGCTGTTCTCCAGTCCCCCCGTACTGTTCTCCAGTTCCCCCCCTGTACTGTTCTCCAGTCTCCCCTGTGCTTTTCTCCGGTCCCTTCCTGTGCTGTTCTCCGCCCCCCCCCCCCCCCCCGTGCTGTTCTCAGGTCCTAATGCTCTTCTCGGTCCCCTCCTGTGCTGTTCTCTGGTCCCCCCTGTGCAGTCTCCAGTCCCCCCTGTGCTCTTCTCCGGTCCCCTCCTGTGCTGTTCTCCAGTCCCCCTTGTGCTGTTCTCAGGTCCTCATGCTCTTCTCCGTTCTTCTTGCAGCTGCTGAATGTCTGGAGGAGGTAAAGGTGGAAAAGTGGGCATTCAGCAGCTGCAAGAAGAACATGGAGGACATCAGTTCCTCTATATGTCGCCCCTCCTATCCAGTTTGCTTCTGCTGACCACAGGTCCCTCAACTCTCTCCTGGCCCCTCTGTGATCTTCCCCAGCAACTTCTGTGCTCTCTCCCACCCACACCCCTTCTCCAACCCCCTGCTGTGCTCTGGTCCCACCTGTGCTCTTTTTCAGTCCCCCCACCTTGTGCTGTTCTCCGGTCCCCCTTGTGCTGTTCTCCAGTCCACCCACCGTACTGTTCTCCAGTCCCCCCTGTGCTTTTCTCCAGACCCCCCCTTGCTGTTCTCCAGTCCTCCCTGTGCTGTTCTCCAGTTCCCACCCCTGTGCTGTTCTCCAGTCCCCACCCCTGTGCTGTTCTCCAGTCCCCCCCCCCGTGCTGTTCTCCAGACCCCCCCTGTGCTGTTCTCCAGTCCCCCCCGTGTGCTGTTCTCTGGTCCCCCTCCTGTGCTGTTCTCTGGTCCCCCTCTTGTGCTGTTCTCCGGTCCCCCCTGTGCTGTTCTCCGGTCCCCCTGTGCTGTTCTCCGGTCCCCCTGTGCTGTTCTCCGGTTCCCCCCTATGCTGTTCTCAGGTCCTCATGCTCTTCTCCGGTCCCCCCTGTACTGTTCCCTGGTCCCCCCTGTGCTGTTCTCTAGTCCCCCCGTGCTGTTCTCCTGTCCCGCCCTGTACTGTTCTCCAGTCGTCCCCCCCGTGCTGTTCTTCCCCCCCCCCGTACTGTTCTCCAGTCTCCCCTGTGCTCTTCTCCGGTCCCCTCCTGTGCTGTTCTCCAGTCCCCCTTGTGCTGTTCTCAGGTCCTCATGCTCTTCTCCGTTCTTCTTGCAGCTGCTGAATGCCTGGAGGAGGTAAAGGTGGAAAAGTGGGCATTCAGCAGCTGCAAGAAGAACATGGAGGACATCAGTTCCTCTATATGCCGCCCCTCCTATCCAGTTTGCTTCTGCTGACCACAGGTCCCTCAACTCTCTCCTGGCCCCTCTGTGATCTTCCCCAGCAACTTCTCTGCTCTCTCCCACCCACACCCCTTCTCCAACCCCCTGCTGTGCTCTGGTCCCACCTGTGCTCTTCTTCAGTCCCCCCACCTTGTGCTGTTCTCCGGTCCCCCTTGTGCTGTTCTCCAGTCCACCCACCGTACTGTTCTCCAGCCCCCCCTGTGCTGTTCTCCAGACCCCCCCGTGCTGTTCTCCAGTCCTCCCTGTGCTGTTCTCCAGTTCCCACCCCTGTGCTGTTCTCCAGTCCCCACCCCTGTGCTGTTCTCCAGTCCCCCCCCCCTGTGCTGTTCTCCAGACCCCCCCTGTGCTGTTCTCCAGTCCCCCCCGTGTGCTGTTCTCTGGTCCCCCTCCTATGCTGTTCTCTGGTCCCCCTCTTGTGCTGTTCTCCGGTCCCCCCTGTGCTGTTCTCCGGTCCCCCTGTGCTGTTCTCCGGTTCCCCCCTATGCTGTTCTCAGGTCCTCATGCTCTTCTCCGGTCCCCCCTGTACTGTTCCCTGGTCCCCCCTGTGCTGTTCTCTAGTCCCCCCGTGCTGTTCTCCTGTCCCGCCCTGTACTGTTCTCCAGTCGTCGTCCCCGTGCTGTTCGTCCCCCCCCCCCCCGTACTGTTCTCCAGTCTCCCCTGTGCTCTTCTCCGGTCCCCTCCTTTGCTGTTCTCCGGTCCCCTCCTGTGCTCTTCTCCGGTTCAATCCTTTGCTGTTCTCCGGTCCCCTCCTGTGCTGTTCTCCGGTCCCCCCGTGCTGTTCTCCGGTCCCCCCGTGCTGTTCTCCGGTCCCCCCCTGTGCTGTTATCAGGTCCTCATGCTCTTCTCCGGTCCCCTCCTGTGCTGTTCTCTGGTCCCCCCTGTGCTGTCTCCAGTCCCCCCACGTGTGCTGTTCTCCAGTCCCTCCCCCTGAACTGTTCTCTAGTCCCCCCCATGCTGTTCTCCAGTCCCACTCTCCAGTCCCCCCTGTGCTCTTCTCCGGTCCCCTCCTGTGCTGTTCTCCAGTCCCCCCCCCCTGTGCTGTTCTCCAGTCCCTCCCCCTGTACTGTTCTCTAGTCCCCCCCATGCTGTTCTCCAGTCCCCCTGTCCAGTCCCCCCTGTGCTCTTCTCCGGTCCCCTCCTGTGCTGTTCTCCAGTCACCCCGTACTGTTCTCCAGTTCCCCCCTGTACTGTTCTCCAGTCTCCCCTGTGCTCTTCTCCGGTCCCTTCCTGTGCTGTTCTCCGCCCCCCCCCCCCCGTGCTGTTCTCAGGTCCTAATGCTCTTCTCGGTCCCCCCCTGTGCTGTTCTCTGGTCCCCCCTGTGCAGTCTCCAAGTCCCCCTCTCCAGTCCCCCCTGTGCTCTTCTCCGGTCCCCTCCTGTGCTATTCTCCAGTCCCCCTTGTGCTGTTCTCAGGTCCTCATGCTCTTCTCCGTTCTTCTTGCAGCTGCTGAATGTCTGGAGGAGGTAAAGGTGGAAAAGTGGGCATTCAGCAGCTGCAAGAAGAACATGGAGGACATCAGTTCCTCTATATGCCGCCCCTCCTATCCAGTTTGCTTCTGCTGACCACAGGTTCCTCAACTCTCTCCTGGCCCCTCTGTGATCTTCCCCAGCAACTTCTCTGCTCTCTCCCACCCCACACCCCTTCTCCAACCCCCTGCTGTGCTCTGGTCCCACCTGTGCTCTTCTTCAGTCCCCCCACCTTGTGCTGTTCTCCAGTCCCCCCTGTGCTGTTCTCCAGACCCCCCCGTGCTGTTCTCCAGTCCCCACCCCTGTGCTGTTCTCCAGTCCCCACCCCTGTGCTGTTCTCCAGTCCCCACCCCTGTGCTGTTCTCCAGTCCCCCCCCCGTGTGCTGTTCTCTGGTCCCCCTCCTGTGCTGTTCTCTGGTCCCCCTCTTGTGCTGTTCTCCGGTCCCCCCTGTGTTGTTCTCCGGTCCCCCTGTGCTGTTCTTCGGTTCCCCCCTATGCTGTTCTCAGGTCCTCATGCTCTTCTCCGGTCCCCCCTGTGCTGTTCCCTGGTCCCCCCTGTGCTGTTCTCTAGTCCCCCTGTGCTGTTCTCCAGTCCCCCCCTTTACTGTTCTCCAGTCGTCGTCCCCGTGCTGTTCTCCAGTCCCTCCCCCTGAACTGTTCTCTAGTCCCCCCCATGCTGTTCTCCAGTTCCCCTCTTTAGTCCCCCCTGTGCTCTTCTCTGGTCCCCTCCTGTGCTGTTCTCCGGTCCCCCCCCCATGTGCTGTTCTCTGGTCCCCCTCCTGTGCTGTTCTCTGGTCCCCCTCCTGTGCTGTTCTCCGGTCCCCCCTGTGCTGTTCTCCGGTCCCCCTGTGCTGTTCTCCGGTTCCCCCCTATGCTGTTCTCAGGTCCTCATGCTCTTCTCCGGTCCCCCCTGTGCTGTTCTCCAGTTCCCCCTATGCTGTTCTCAGGTCCTCATGCTGTTCTCCAGTCCCCACCCCTGTGCTGTTTTCCTGCCCCCCCTGTGCTGTTGTCCAGTCCCCCCCTGTGCTGTTCTCCGGTCCCCCCCCCGTGCTGTTCTCCGGTCCCCCCCATGTGCTGTTCTCTGGTCCCCCTCCTGTGCTGTTCTCCGGTCCCCCCTGTTCTGTTCTCCGGTCCCCCTGTGCTGTTCTCCGGTTCCCCCCTATGCTGTTCTCAGGTCCTCATGCTCTTCTCCGGTCCCCCCTGTGCTGTTCCCTGGTCCCCCCCTGTGCTATTCTCTAGTCTCCCCCGTGCTGTTCTCCAGTCCCCCCCTGTACTGTTCTCCAGTCGTCGTCACCCGTGCTGTTTGCCCCCCCGTACTGTTCTCCAGTCTCCCCTGTGCTCTTCTCCAGTCCCCTCCTTTGCTGTTCTCCGGTCCCCTCCTGTGCTGTTCTCCGGCCCCCCCTGCTGTTCTCCGGTCCCCCCCTGTGCTGTTATCAGGTCCTCATGCTCTTCTCCGGTCCCCTCCTGTGCTGTTCTCCGGTCCCCCCTGTGCTGTCTCCAGTCCCCCCACCTGTGCTGTTCTCCAGTCCCTCCCCCTGTACTGTTCTCTAGTCCCCCCCATGCTGTTCTCCAGTCTCCCTGTCCAGTCCCCCCTGTGCTCTTCTCCGGTCCCCTCCTGTGCTCTTCTCCTGTCCCCCCCGTACTGTTCTCCAGTTCCCCCCCTGTACTCTTCTCCAGTCTCCCCTGTGCTCTTCTCTGGTCCCTTCCTGTGCTGTTCTCCAGTCCCCCCCCCGTGCTGTTCTCCGGTCCCCCCCCATGTGCTGTTCTCTGGTCCCCCTCCTGTGCTGTTCTCTGGTCCCCCTCCTGTGCTGTTCTCCAGTCCCCCCTGTGCTGTTCTCCGGTCCCCCTGTGCTGTTCTCCGGTCCCCCTGTGCTGTTCTCCGGTTCCCCCCTATGCTGTTCTCAGGTCCTCATGCTCTTCTCCGGTCCCCCCTGTGCTGTTCTCCGGTTCCCCCCTATGCTGTTCTCAGGTCCTCATGCTGTTCTCCAGTCCCCACCCCTGTGCTGTTCTCCTGTCCCCCCCCCGTGTTGTTCTCCAGACCCCCCCTGTGCTGTTCTCCAGTCCCCCCCCCCCCCGTGCTGTTCTCCAGTCGTCGTCCCCCCCGTGCTGTTCTCCAGTTCCCCCCCTGTACTGTTCTTCAGTCTCCCCTGTGCTCTTCTCCGGCCCCCCCTGTGCTGTTCTCAGGTCCTAAGGCTCTTCTCTGTCCCCTCCTGTGCTGTTCTCCAGCCCCCCCCCCCCCGTGCTGTTCTCCAGTCCCTCCCCATGTGCTGGGTCCTCATGCTCTTCTCCGGTCCCCTCTGTGCTGTTCTCCGGTTCCCCCCTATGCTGTTCTCAGGTCCTCATGCTGTTCTCCAGTCCCTACCCCTGTGCTGTTCTCCTGTTCCCCCCCCCGTGCTGTTCTCCAGACCCCCCCTGTGCTGTTCTCCAGTCCCCCCCCGTGCTGTTCTCCAGTCCCCCCCCCATGCTGTTCTCCAGTTCCCCCCCTGTACTGTTCTTCAGTCTCCCCTGTGCTCTTCTCCGGTCCCTTCCTGTGCTGTTCTCCAGTCCCCCCCTGTGCTGTTCTCCAGCCCCCCCCCGTGCTGTTCTCAGGTCCTAAGGCTCTTCTCTGTCCCCTCCTGTGCTGTTCTCCAGCCCCCCCCCCCGTGCTGTTCTCCAGTCCCTCCCCCTGTGCTGTTCTCCAGTCCCCCCCCCCTGTGCTGTTCTCCAGTCCCCCCCCCCCTGTGCTGTTCTCCAGTCCCCCCCCGTGCTGTTCTCCGGTCCCCCTTCTGCCCCCGCAGCTCTTGCTGGTTCCCCCCTCCCCTCTCCCAACAGCTGCTGCGGGGATATATCAGGATGGAGAGCAGGGGAGGGGCCAGTAAATATGTTATTTTCCCGGCATCTTCCTTGCCTAAAATGACAAGGTACCGATCACTTACTCTGTCCAATTCTAACTGTAGCATAGTAAACTAGGTTTACTTTGCTTTAGTCTGTGAATGAACGGGTAGCTCTGTACAGAGCTATTCCGGTCCATTCAATCTGTGCAGCTGGGCCTGCAGAAAAGATTGAGGGCTGTGTCCTCAATCTTCTTTCTCTGTCTCGAAGGTGAGATGTCAGGGGTCTGTTATCCCTGATATCTCACCAAAGCCCCCTAATGGGACTCTTAAAAAAACAACTACTGACACCAGTGGAGGAACTAGCAGGGTTGCAAAGATTGCACTTACAACCAGGCCCTGGCTTTCTGCCACTGGGCTCAGAGGTAAGGGCCCCCAGCTAGGGATCAGGGGGTCCTCCATGGTTTCTTGCACCAGGGCCCTGAAGATTCTAATTACCTCTCTGCTCCACCGCCAGTGTCTAAGCTGGAGTCCTCACACTACCACTTAACTTCTCATCCCACTCTCTTCTCTCCCTGCCACTTTTCCTCTCTGCATCCAATTTCCATCATTACCTTCTATTGCAGCAGTTCATGTAATAGTAATAATATACATTGCTTTCCTAATTTCTAAGAGCTTTCTGTTCATTTACTGTCCAGAGCAGCTGAGGCTGCAGAGAAAGGGACTGGGGAATCTGTCCTCAGTCCCTTTCTCTGTCTCAATAGTGAGACTGTTTAGATCCCTAATATTTCACCATAGTCAAAAATGAATGCTGTTAAAAATGTAAAAAAATTAAAAAAAAAATACAATTCTAAATACTGTAAAACAAAGAAAAAAATATAAAACAATTAAGATACATTAAGGGTTTGTTTACACTTTGGTCTCTGAAGAGTGATCGGCATTTGGATTGCTTTTCAGAGAGCATTTGGCAGGTGATAAAGAGGTGTTGTATTGCCTTTTCACCACCTGCTTTAACCATTTCAACCCCACAATCACACCAAGTATAACCCCCACATTAGCATGCTGCAACCGTGTACATTGCACACAGTTGTGGGGCACTTACAGAGCAGCGCCATTCACTTGAATGGGTGATGTTCAACAGAGGGTATAATTCATGCCATAGCTGTGAAGCAAGGCATTGTGGATACAGCATGTTTACACCTGCAGGCGCTGCTTGTGTAGCTAAAGGGGGTAGTGGTAGAGGCACACAGGGGATGCCAGATTATCTCCTCCCAGCCAGCATAATTTAACCACACCCACATTTCGCCATGGCACAGTACTCTTGCCACAGGTCAATCTTCCCCCCAAATGTCCCTCATTCTCAACTTCAAAAGTTGGGAGGTATGGTGTAAATGAGGCCTTTTATAACTTCTGATAGAAGGCCCACAATTCTTTTCTTTGTCTTTGTGACATCATCACAGGAACTTTTTTTGGTTTTTAATTTAATAAAGCCTGGATCATAGAGGGCCCATTGCAGTTGCTGCACCAAGTGAGGCCGGCATTCAATGGCAGTAAGAAAGAGCTTTATCAGCAGTGACAATGTTGATAACACTTCTCCTTATAGTGCAAGGCTATGCAGCACTGTAGTCCTCAGGGCTACAACACTGAGAAGGGTAACAACTCTGTAGTGAATCCACTTCAGCACATTTAACATTGTCACTCTGCTGGAGAAATGGTGATCAACTGGCATGATCACCAGGTACTAAAAATTTAAATAAACAAAAAAATGTGGTTTTATTGTTTGTGACATAGGAATTTTTATTGTTAAAGTGGAACTTCACCCAAAAGGAGATATTCCGCTTATTTGCATCCTCACTCCCTCCTCTTTGATATTTGGCACTTTTGGAGGGGGGAGGGTAGCAGGTACCTGGTTTTGACAGGTACCCGCTCCCACTTCCAGTCAGATCACTGAGGCGATCTGAGCAGAAGTTCAGCCCCTCCTTCCCCCCGCAACCCTCTGGGACATATCACAGGTCCCAGAAACTGCAGGACCATTCACAAAGCGCAGCACGGTTCGTGCATGTTCAGTGCGAAGATGGCTGTGAAGCCGCAAGGCTTCAAAGTAATTTTCTTTTAGTTAAGATGCCGGTGCATGGACCAGAAGCCGACTGAAGGATTGGCTCGGGTGAGGACAGTACTGGATCCCTATACAGGTAAGTCAGCAGCTACAGTAATTATTTTTTTTTTTCAGTTTAACTATTTATAAACTTAAAGGGCAATTTAATCCTCACTAGCCCCCCAAAAATAAACAATGCCTAACACTTGTTCCTGTCCCAAATGAAAAAAACAAAAAAAAACATACACTATATTACCAAAAGTTTTGGGAAACCTGCCTTTACACTCACATGAATTTTAATGGCATCCCAGTCTTAGTCCGTAGGGTTCATTATTGAGTTGGCCCAAACTTTGCAGCTATAACAGCTTCAACTTTTCTTGGAAGCCTGTCCACAAGGTTTAGAAGTGTGTCTATATGAATGTTTGACCATTCTTCCAGAAGTGCATTTGTGAGGTCAGGCACTGATATGGATGAGAAGGCCTGGCACACAGTCTCCGCTCTAATTCATCCCAAAGGTGTTCTATTGGGTTGAGGTAAGGGCTCTGTGCAGACCAGTCAAGCTCCTCCACCCCAAACTCGCTCCTTCATGTCTTTATGGACTTTGCCTGGTGCACTGGTCCAAATCATTTGGTGGAGGGGGGATTATGATGTGGGATTGTTTTTCAGGCGTTGGGCTTGGCCCCTTAGTTCCAGTGAAGAGAACTCTTAAAGCGGGGGTCCACCTATCTATCGTTTTTTTTTCTTTGAGTTGATTCACAAACTTTTCTTCTCAGCATTACATACTCACATATTGTGTGTAATATGTCCGCCTGTGTCAGATTTCGTCGGAAAGAATAACTTATATTATTCACTGCAGGCGGTTTCCATCTTCATTGTGGGCATTTGAAGCCCACAAGCATTTATTTCCTGGATGTGGTGAATGCTGTGCTCCCAGCATTCACTGCTTGTTCCCGCACATGCTCAGTGGCATCCTGGGAAGCCTGAGACTAGCTCCCAGGAGTCTGGGAGAGGCTAGAAACACACCTACTCCCACAGGAGGAGAACCAGGAAGTGCAAAGAAGAATAGAAAAATAAAAGGTAATTACGGCGATTTAATTTTTTTTAAACGGCATGTCAGCATCTAGGCAAGGAAGAGAATACATACAGATATTGTTCAAAATTTGGATGGAACCCCGCTTTAAGGCATCAGCATAAGGCATAAGGCGGAGGAAGGCCCGGATATAGCATAGATATCAGCGGATACTGCGGCTATCTATGCCCGGAAGTGGGAGCAAATACCTGGATTATACAGGTATCTGCTCCCCCCTGAAAGGTGCCAAATATGATATTAGAGGGGGGGAGGATTCCGAAAAGCATTTTTGTGTGGAACTCCGCTTTAAAGTTCATGTGCGTGTAAAGGCAGGCATCCCAATACTTTTGGAAATATACTGTACATACTAACTAGACCATGAAGTCCAGCACTGTCATGCTTGAAGCGCAAGTACTCTCCTTGTCGCTCTTCTCCAGCACCATCTTCAACAGTGATCTGGCGCATGCGTAGATATGACGTGAGTCTCTGCCAGATTAACAAGACCTGGCAGAGATCCTGCAGTATGCTGACATAATAACGACCCCAAACACACCACCTAGACGACCACTGCCTTGCTAAAGAGGCAGAGGGTTAAAGTGATGGACTGGTCAAGCATGTCTCCAGACCTAATCCCTATTAAGCATCTGCACGGCATCCTCAAGCAAAAGGTGGAGGAGCGTAAGGTCTCTAACATCCACCAGCTCTGTGATGTTGTCATGGAGGAGTGGAAGAGGACTCCAGTTACAACCTGTGATGCTCTGGTGAACTCCATGCCCAAGAGGGTTAAGGCAGTGCTGGAAAATAATGGTGGCCACACAAACTATTGACACTTTTGGGCCAAATTTGGACATTTTCACTTAGGGGTGTACTCACTACTTTACATTGTAGCAAAGTGTCATTTCTTCAGTGTTGTCACAAAACAAAATATTTACAAAAATGTGAGGGTTGTACTCAACTTTTGTGACATACTGTGTATATATATATATATATATATATATATATATATATATATATATATATAATTTTTTTTTTTTTTTTACTGGTGTCATTTATGTATGTAGGAGACACACACTTTTACTATATTCGGAATTTTAAAAATAATTATGGAAAGAAATGTGAGAATATTTCCTAGTTAGAGAAGAAATTCTTCATTCATACTTATAAACTCTTCACAGTTGTTGTGTCCTCATTCACTATCCTATAGAATTTATTTATGAACCTAAGGCCTCGTGTACACTGGAGGTTTTTACAGCTGCTTTCTAGGGGCGTCTTGGGTTTTTTTTTTTCCTGCCACTCCATGTTAGCCTATGTGTCCAAGCACACATAGGCTTTTAGCAGCCAGTGAATCCAGGAGCAGCAGTGTTTGGGCAGAAAAAACTCCTGATGCTACTAAAAGCTGCTATAACACAAATAATATAAATGATTTATTCTGGCTAATGAAATGAATTAATTCCCAAGATCTTGATGCCTGTAAAAGCTCCTAAAAGCTTTAGACACTTTTACAAGCGTCAGGCAAAAACGCTGCTGTTTTCTAAGAGAGTTAAAAAATCATCCTTTGGGCACGAGGCCTAATGTATGCCAGGTTTTATACACAAGATTTGTTCTTAAAAGTTAACATCAGAAAATTTGTTAGTAAGTTTACAGAATATTGTGCTAAATTAAAATGAGTCTGCCTGTTACTGTATATACAAATAGCAGTTTGTCTTAGGAAGTGTAATTTTTCAGTTAGCTGTTAGAGTATTGTTTCTGCAGCTCACTGGGAGAATAAACTGATTATCTTGTAAGTTCAGAGTTTGCATTGCATTTACATCAGAGTGCTATTCCAAATGTCACGTGGGGCTATTGATTAACAAGCAGTGTTCATCCAAGCTAATGAAATAGAGTGATCTAGAATGTGCTTACTTTTGAATGCATGTAAAACAACAGTGATTATGCAGCTGAACATTAGACTGTCTTACCAAAAAATGGGGTAGCAGAGATATATTTCATATACACAGATAAAAGATTACACTATGGACACCCAATAAAGAGGCCTTGTCTATACATAACACATATACAAGTACAAAAAGAATGGATCTATCTTATAACGTCACCTCTCGAATGGCCTTAGTTCTAAAAATTCATGATCAAAAAATACATTTAAAAAGATAGAGATACTACACCCTTAACTCCCGATCCCCCCTTGGAACCCCCACCCCCCACAAAAAAAAGGGGGGGTTATATATCATTCCCCCTACTGACACCATCAATCGGGCACTATTCTTCTCATTGACATCAACAATGGGGCACTATTCCTTCCATTAAAGCCAATGATGGGGCATTAGTGCCAGGGCATTTTCTACTCCCACTGGCCACAGTGTGGCCCCCCTGAAGCCTGAAGGACAGTAAACTGGCCCTTTGCTATAATATGCAGGGGGGGGGGGGTGCTACAGAATTTACTTTTCCAACTGTATTAAAATTTTCCACCAAGTTCAGAGGCACATTGCAAGCGAATAAACAATAATTTATGGAAAGGAAAACACTGTTAGTAACCATGTAATTGCATTTAACCATCTTGCATTTAACCTTCAATTTTTAGTTTGTGACAGGGTGTCTTTGAACTCATTTATGCAAGTGCCTCTGGCAGTACTGGTACTGTATAGTATTATACTGGTGTATACCAGTGTGCATACATAGTGCAATCTGAATTTCCTTCCTTAAGCTCCTTTAGGCCCCTTTCACACGATCGGACCATTCAGGTCCGCCTGTCAGTTTTGAAGGCGGACCTGAACGGGCGCTCCATGTTAGCCTATGACATGTCCGCTGACATCCGACCCCGTCTGATCCGCTAAAAGCAGACGGATGGCCCTATGTCCAGATCCGTCGCTGGCGGATTGGATTGGGTGAGATCTGATGAAAACGGACATGCTGTCTGTTTTCATCCGATCCCTCCATAGGCAGCAGCGGCGCCTGACAAGCCCCTCCCCGCTCAGTGAGCAGAGAGGGACCTGTCATCCGCCGGCTCAGCGGGAGATCAACGGACTGATCTCCCGCTGAGCCGGCGGACCGAAGCGGGCTCCGTGGAAATGGAGTCCGCCTCGTGTGAATGAGGCCTTACAGACAAGTTGAGGTGACTCCCTCTTGAGTCACCTTCACCAGATCATCCCCTGCAGCTATTACCTTTTGTACCATCTCCCCCTCCCTTTAGATTGTAAGCTCCATGAGCAGGGCCCTCCTATTACTTCTGTATTGAACTGTATTGTAATTGTACTGTCTCCTCTTATATTGTAATTGTACTGTCTCCCCTTATATTGTAATTGTACTGTCTCCCCTTATATTGTAAAGCACTGTGCAAACTGTTGGCGCTATATAATCCTGCATAATAAGAATTATAATGAATTGACCTCAGTCATTCCTCCTCACTCACTGTTTAGGTAACCAGTTGTTCAAAGACAGTCAAGGTTTTGGCTAATGTTAGAGATGAGAAAATCAATTTGCCTGGTTCTAAATTCCACTTAGATGAGACCAATTCACTCAAATTGGAGATTATGACATTTTTGAAAGTTCGCTATTGTGTGCCATTTTCACAGCGGGGCAAAATCTGGGTCGAAGATGTTTCCTGTCCTTAAAGTGTTTGTAAATATCACTTGACCCTCCCTCCTAGATTGTAAGCTCTAACGGGCAAGGCTCTTTGCTTCCACCAGTATTGAATTGTATTGTAAGTGTACTGTCTGCCCTCATGTTGTAAAGCGCTGCGCAAACTGTTGGCGCTATATAAATCCTGTATTATGATAATAGTAATAATAATAATAATAATAATAATAAATGATCACCTTGTAAAACAACCCATTCAGTTTAAAATAGAAATAAAAGGCAAAACATTTTTGTATAGATATAAAACAACATTATAAATACCCTCAATATCACATTCCCTCTGTTCTCAGCTGCATAAGAGCTGGGGGGAGGAGAAGTAGCAGCACACTGATCTTCCCAGTGAATGGCTGTGCAGCAAGGGGGGGTGTGTGTGTCAGGACAAGTCTGATCATTGGAGGAGAGCAGGCTGAGTTCCCTGCATAGCTAGAGAACTGACCACGGTGTCTTCTCCTGCATAGTGTGGTCAGTTTTTATTAGTAAAGCAGAGGGACTGGCAGGATCACCGGGGATTTCACACAAAGGAAGCAATACAAAGAGAACAGGGTACTTTCTCATACAAGTATATGTTACAGCCGACACATATCAGGAATATGAAATGTTGGGGTAACAAATCCTTTAAGTCAATGCCATGAGTCACAACCTCATACAGTATAAAAGTACATATTGCCTTTTATTCTTCTTCAGAACTCAATACATCAGCAGTGCTACTCAGAACCTTCATTACAATATATTTCCATTTTTCTTTTTCTCAACATTTTACATAATACATCAAAAGTTTCATGTTGTGCTGCAGTGCTGATCAAAATCTTAACTAATAGTAAAAAAAAGTCAGAGTTGGCTCATTACCATCCTCAGACAATCGGAGATGCATTTAGGTATTATCTTAAAACAATTATCAATAATTGTTAAATCATTTTTAAAATAATTCTTTATGTATGTTTTTGTAGTAAGATAATTGCAAGGTTACCAAAGCGGATTGTCATATACAGTTCCAACACGGAGGTACTATGATATATAACGAAGTGTACAGTAGTATGACTGGGGTAACAAGGAAATCACAGAAAATTCAAAACTTCAGTACATTGTCCCTCCTGAGCAGTCAAGTAATTACTCCTTACCACTTATGAACAGTACAGAAAACAGAAATGTTTGGATGATTGTTATGTGTGGGAAAGATATATATATATATATATATATATATATATATATATATATATATATATATATATATATATATATATATATTCAAAAGTATTGGGACGCCTGCCTTTAAACGCATTATTCTCCAACAAAGGACCATTAAAGCATACATTATATTACCAAAAGTATTGGGACACTTGCCTTTACAGGCACATGAACTTTAATGGCATTCCAGTCTTAGTCCGTAGGGTTCAATATTGAGTCGGCCCACCCTTTGCAGCTATAACAGCTTCAACTCTTCTAAGATGGCTGTCCACAAGGTTTAGGAGTGTGTCTATAGGAATGTTTGACCATTCTTCCAGAAGGGCATTTGTGAGGTCAGGCACTGATGTGGATGAGAAGGCCTGGCTCACAGTCTCCACTCTAATTCATCCCAAAGGTGTTCTATCGGGTTGAGGTCAGGACTCTGTGCAGGCCAGTCCAGTTCCTCCAACCCAGACACAGTCATCCATGTCTTTATGGACCTTGCTTTGTGCACTGGTGCACAGTCATATTGGAACAGGAAGGGGCCATCTCCAAACTGTTCCACAATGTTAGGAGCATGAAATTGTACAAAATGTCTTGGTATGCAGAAGCCTTAAGAGTTCTCTTTACTGGAACTAAGGGGCCAAGCCCAACCCCTGAATAACAACCCCACACCATAATCCCCCCGCCACCAAATGATTTGGACCAGTGCACAAAGCAAGGTCCATAAAGACATGGATGAGCGAGTTTGGGGTGGATGAACTTGACTGGCCTGCACAAAGTCCTGACCTCAACCCAACAGAACACCTCTGGGATTAATTAGAGAGGAGACTGCAAGCCAGGCCTTCTCGTCCACTTCAGTGCCTGACCTCACAAATGCTCTTCTGGAAGAATGGTTAAACATTCCCATTGACACACTCCTAAACCTTGTGGACAGCCTTTCCAGAACAGTTGAAGCTGTACTGGCCATCGGGACTACCGGGAGTGGGCCGATGGCTCAGTAGCCTGGTTTCAGTGACAGGGGAGGAGTGGGAAATACACAGCGCTAACTAAGTGTAGCATTAAAACAACTTTTATTCCACTAAAAGAACATGACTAGCAAAGGGAGTAGGGTGAAAGGCATTAAAACACTGTGCAAGAGTCCAGGCTTATCATCAATCTGAATTAGAAGCCACCAGCGGGAACCGATCGGGCCAGTAGATGCAGAGTACCGGTGTGTACTTCTACTTCCTGGTGGCAGTGGAATGCACGATGGAGCAGATGTGATGGCAGCTTTTAAACTGTCCTGACCTCAACCCGATAGAACACCTTTGGGATGAATTAGAGCGGAGACTGTGAGCCAGGTCTTCTCATCTAACATCAGTGCCTGACCTCACAAATGCGCTGGAAGAATGGTTAAACATTCCCATAGACACACTCCTAAACCTTGTGGACAGCCTTCCCAGAAGAGTTGAAGCTGTTATAGCTGCAAAGGATGGACCAGCTCAATATTGAACCCTATGGACTAAGACTGGGATGCCATTAAAGTTAATGTGCCTTTAAAGGCAGGCGTCCCAATACTTTTGGTAATATAGTGTATGCTTTAATGGTCTTTTGTTGGAGAATAAGTAGGGTCAGCAAATTGCATTATTGTTAAGTTGAGGAGGTGTTGAGATTGTCCATCCATTAATTTTAGCTTGCCTGACATGTCAGGCTAAAATTTAAATCCTCACAATAAATGATTAAGTATATTAGGATTCACCTTGGGGCTTAGTGACATTTATAAATACAGTGGCCTTGTGCATTTACAGGCTCACTGAATTCCTCAGAGAATGGTAATGACATGAATAAATTAACAGTAGTTGGTACATTATTCTGTATATTATTAAGGACTTACAACATGCAAACAGACAACATCAAATGGGGAAGGTGTACCCTTGCAATATGAATTTCTGTGTCTCTAATACAGGAAGGCTGTTTCCTAGAATAACAGGATTTGTAATTATCGGAGCTCCTGATGAGAGGAGGATATGGTGATAAAGAAGGACCAGCAGCATATGCTGAGGTCTAAATAAACAGCTCGGAAGAAGAAGCAGATGGACTGATGGGATCCTGTATCTGGCATCCACCAGACATCAGTCTGTCCGGGCAGAAATCCAGAAATCAGTACATCAGCCATGCAATGGACTCACAGTGATTCCACGGGAAACCTGGCAATCTAAGGTGTGGCACATAAAAGAGCGCTGACACATAAAAAGAGCACACTGGTGTGATGTAATACATCTTGACACTGCAACCACATAAAACATTAATAAAAAATGAAAATAACCTAGTTACATAAAATAATAATCCAACATGATCTGCGTTTGGTAACATAGCTGTACGGAGGGTGGTACATGATTGCTTTTTTTCTAGGACAGTGTTTAAAGACCACACCAGATTAATATGCCAATTGTAAATGTGTTTCTGTCTATCTCACACCTCCCTTCTAGCTTTAATAGGATCCAGGCTGCTAAATAATTCACTTAGTTATTGATTCAGAGCTGTACAATTTGGTGTTGTGGCCAAGCCCTCTACATCAAACTGGAGGGTCCCACTGGTATTGCGCATTTTATTGCTGCATTGTACCAGGCAGAGCTGTACTTTATAGTAGAGGAGGAAGGGAGATTTGTGCAGCCGCTCAGCAATGCATATAGCACAACATGTACATTGTATTCTGATCAAACCACACGCTGTACCCTTTAATAAATACATAATAAGGTCTGAGGGGGAAGTGTTTTATTTTCACTTACATTGCCCGACTTGGCCATGTATGCACAGTCAGTGCCACACTGATTCCTATTTTCTAAATGATTCTGTAATAGCTATAGCAGAACAGCTTGTGATCTGTATCTAGGAAATATTCTGAATTATTTGGATAAGCAGTAAAGGATTAACCTCTTTTCCAGATAAAAGAAATTTTAAAAAAGATGACTGCAGTTCTGTTTCCGATACTAGGCAAATTTAAGTACTCATGTTTCTTTTCTTCCAAGCTGATTTCATCTTCTATATGGGAATGTCTACCTCCCAAGTACCTAGGCTATGCAAACACCTTTACGCTTCCATACAGTTGTTATGTATAAGGCTTTATGCCTTGTACAGTGTGGGATAATAATTATTTGATCCCCTGCAGATTTTGTAAGTTTGCCCACTTACAAAGAAATGCTGACTATGACCCCAAGAACACCATCCCTACAGTCAAGTATGGAGGTGGAAATATTGTGCTTTTGGGGCTGTTTCTCTGCTAAAGGTACAGGCTGACTTTGCCGCATTGGGATAACAAAAAATTCTGCGCGGCCAAAAAAGATAAAAATAAGCAGCTAACACAACCAATAGGATATAGGCATGTAACAAAGAACAAAACTAATGTGTAGCGCTAAAAGTTCAACATAAAAATAATGTCCAACCAATGATAAAGGGTATCAAAGAAAACATAAAGAAAGTCCTCCATATATATAAGACTCGTGAAATGGTTGATGTTTTTCCAGTGACTTCGTGTAAGGAACATATCAAATGTGTGACATCTAGGGTGAACACAGAAGAGACGCACCACCACCAACAATAGGGAGGCTTACCGGATGGCGTGGACCCAAGAGGGCATATGCTCAACTGGGTCAAATCAGGCTTGGGTGGTGGGTGTTGATGGATGTTCCAAGGAATGGAAGTCCGAGAGCAGACCGGAAGCAGGTAGGTCCCTCAGGATAATGTTGAAAAGCAAATGGCCATATAATGTAATGAGAAGGAGAGAAGCCACATAGTGTGATTCCGTAAAGAAATACCAAATTTATTAAAAAATGAGAGTACACTCACATGAAGTTCTAAAATCAGTGCTGTAAAAAGAGTGGCGGCAGTGGGGTCCTATCCGATGCGTTTCGTCCTCTTAGACATCGTTTGGGGGGTCCCCCCACTGCAGCCAGCAAGGTATATATAGGTAGTGTGTTTCTATAGAGGGGAGGCCACTCAAAACCATACATAATTACCACTTCCTGTTTACTGGCAAAATGGCTGCTCGGCGTGCGTTCCACGCCTCTCTGTGGGGCCGGGTGCCGATCCCGGAAGTTAAACCAATGGGGTTAATGAAACCCCAATGGAGCAATCAAAATGTTTCATTAAAAACAGTAATCAAATACCATCATATGTAAATGTTGAGTATGTGACTGTACAGGAATATTGACAGTGAGAAGGAAGTTTGCTGTGAATCGGCCGTCAGAGGTGCGCGCGTGCGCCATAATACGTCATGGCCTGTGTAAGGAAGTATGCTGAAAGTCGGCCATCAGAAGTGCACGCGCGCACCATATCACGTCATGGCCTGTATAGGACATAGAGTGCAATGATGTGCGCGCACACCGTGCGCATGCGCACCCGTAGAGTAAACGTGGCTGTAATGACAGACCTTGCAGATAGTGGTCCGCCCCCTGTTTAGGAGAGACTCCGCCCCTGAGAGCACATCCCAAACACAGGGGACGACGCATCCCTTGCAAGACGTAGTCACATGTGTTGGTACGGTGGCTCCAAAGCAACAAGGATGGTGGAGTCACCGTGAACGTTGTGTGCTAATCACAAAAAACACACAAAAAAAGGGAATATTATTGTGTGTGTCTGTATTGAAAAATATTTCAAGGAGAGATGTATTGTCTCTACCAGTGAGGGGACAACGAAAATATTGGATATATATAAATAATATATGCAAATATTCAATAAATGTGCAGGACAGATGCCAATGAAATAAAGTGATTAGTGTACAAATGTGTAGTGGACTCCCCTCACAATGTAGATACATTTCATACAAAAAACATGAAAGTATATGAGGATGCATACAAATAAAATTACAAGCATATAAGTGGAAATATGTCAAAAATAGTAAAAACGCAAAAAGGAAGGAAATTTATCGTTGATTCCCATAGAGTTGCTATATAAACATACGATAAGAGAGAGCATATACATAGCCAGGGAATGAGAGGGAATGTGATAGTGGGGCCGGGCATCAAGCCGTATTGATGAAGGCATTGACGTCCAGCTCCACATTGATGCCTAGAGGGGAATAGGTACAGAGTTCATGGATCCAGAAGGTCTCCAAACGTGACACCCCTCTGGTCCTGGCTCCCCCCCCTCCAAGGGGGGGACATATTTGTCAATTACTACAAATTGCGTTCCATCTATTACCCGATTATGATTGAGCTTATAATGTCTGGGGACGGTGTGTTTGGTGTCACCATTCTTAATGAGCGCAATGTGCTCTGCTACTCTGACTGCAAAAGAGCGAATGGTGCGTCCCACATACTGTTTACCACAATGGCATGTGATCAAGTATACAATATAGCTGGTGGTGCAGGTACAGAACTGCTTGATGGAGTAGCGTTTGTGGGTAACCGAAGATGAAAAGGACACAGTCTTGCTTCCTATCCCAGAATTGTGCTGGCACACCACGCACTTTCTGCACGAGTAGAAACCTTCCATCTCGTGAAAGAAAGGCTGGCGTATGGGGGGATTAATGACATTTGGGGCAATTTTGCTCTGTAAGGTAGGGGCACCTCTAAAAATGACCTTGGCTCGATCTGGCAAGACTGAATTTAAAACTCGATCACTTTTCAGGATACCCCAATGTTTGGAGATAATGGCTCTAATCTGTTTGTGTTGAACAGAGAAAGAGGTGAGCATAGACCATTTAAAGCTGTCATTTTGTTCTTTCTTAGGTCTTTCTCTTAATAGTGACTTTCTATCAATAGCAAGAGCATGCTGGAACTCATGTTCAACAAGACCAGGGTCATAGTCTTTATCTAAGAACTTAGTTCTTAAAAGTTCCGATTGTACTTTAAAGGTGTCAATATCCGAACAATTTCTGTGTAGCCTAAAGAATTGGCTGCGTGGCACAAAGTCAAGCCAGGATCGATGGTGACAGCTGTCTGGTGGTATGAAGCTGTTACGATCCGTGGCTTTGAAATGGGTCTGAAATTGGAATTGACCAATGCATATTCCTATTTCTAGATCAAGGAAATTAATCTTGTCTCTACTGGTGGTATAGGATAGAGAGATACCTCTGTCATTATCATTCAAATATTTGTAAAATGAGTCAAGGGATTCGGCACTACCCCTCCATAGGAGGAGGATGTCGTCTATATAACGCACCCACATAGTCAGGGAAGGATCCCTATTGGTATAGACGACATCCTCCTCCCACTTGGCCATAAATAAATTGGCAAGGCTAGGGGCGTATTTAGCACCCATAGCCACTCCATGTAACTGTAAATAATATTGCTGATTAAACCAAAAATAGCTTCGCTGCTATAAGCATTTTTAAGGACCTTGTCCTCAAGGACCTGGCAGAGCTCCCAGATAAACGTATACGCCACCACCCTTTGTCCAACATAGGCCTCAAGTCCCTATGTTCCCAAAAAGATCTTGTTATTCCCAGGCCGACAAAGGTGGTGGGATTGTTATTCTGGATAAGAAGGACAATGAATCGGAGATGTATAGAATCCTTAACGAACCTGACACCTATAAAATCATACCCAATAATCCCACTTCTGTTTATAAGAGAGAGCTGACCAATATTGTAGAGAGAGGTTATGATCAGGGTATTTTGAATAGAAAGGAGAGAGATTTTTTGGTTCCTTTGGCACCCAGGGTTCCAACTATAAATTATTTACCCAAGGTCCATAAGAATCCAGTACAACCCCCAGGTCGGCCTATCGTGAGCGGGATCGATTCCATCACCTCACGTATAGGCCGTTACATTGATTTTTACCTCCAACCTCTGGTAAGACGGATGCCATCCTATTTAAAGGATACAGGCGTCACCATCCGTCTATTAGAGAGTTTGGAGTTACATGGAGACCACATTATTGCGACTGCAGATGTCGCATCTCTCTACACGTGCATCCCTCAAGACAAAGGTCTTGATGCAGTTCAGTATTTCTTGTAAAAAGAGCCAAGCATCGCCTCTTTCCAACGCTCCTTTATCATGGAGCTATTGGAATTTGCAACCAAGCGAAGCTATTTTTGGTTTAATCAGCAATATTATTTACAGTTACGTGGCGTGGCTATGGGCGCTAAATACGCCCCTAGCCTCGCCAATTTATTTATGGCCAAGTGGGAGGAGGATGTCGTCTATACCAATAGGGATCCTTCCCTGACTATGTAGGTGCGTTATATAGACGACATCCTCCTCCTATGGAGGGGTAGTGCCGAATCCCTTGACTCATTTTTCAAATATTTGAATGATAATGACAGAGGTATCTCTCTATCCTATACCACCAGTAGAGACAAGATTAATTTCCTTGATCTAGAAATAGGACTATGCAATGGTCAATTCCAATTTCAGACCCACTTCAAAGCCACGGATCGTAACAGCTTCATACCACCAGACAGCTGTCACCATCGATCCCGGCTTGACTCTGTGCCACACAGCCAATTCCTTAGGCTATGCAGAAATTGTTCGGATATTGACACCTTTAAAGTACAATTGGAACTTTTAAGAACTAAGTTCTTAGATAAAGACTATGACCCTGGTCTTGTTGAACGTGAGTTCCAGCACGCTCTTGCGATTGATAGAAAGTCACTATTAAGAGAAAGACCTAAGAAAGAACAAAATGACAGCTTTAAATGGTCTATGCTCACCTCTTTCTCTGTTCAACACAAACAGATTAGAGCCATTATCTCCAAACATTGGGGTATCCTGAAAAGTGATCGAGTTTTAAATTCAGTCTTGCCAGATCGAGCCAAGGTCATTTTTAGAGGTGCCCCTACCTTACAGAGCAAAATTGCCCCAAATGTCATTAATCTCCCCATATGCCAGCCTTTCTTTCACGAGATGGAAGGTTTCTACTCGTGCAGAAAGTGCGTGGTGTGCCAGCACAATTCTGGGATAGGAAGCAAGACTGTGTCCTTTTCATCTTCGGTTACCCACAAACGCTACTCCATCAAGCAGTTCTGTACCTGCACCACCAACTATATTGTATACTTGATCACATGCCATTGTGGTAAACAGTATGTGGGACGCACCATTCGCTCTTTTGCAGTCAGAGTAGCAGAGCACATTGCGCTTATTAAGAATGGTGACACCAAACACACCGTCCCCAGACATTATAAGCTCAATCATAATCGGGTAATAGATGGAACGCAATTTGTAGTAACTGACAAATATGTGCCCCCTTGGAGGGGGGGAGCCAGGACCAGAGGGGTGTCACGTTTGGAGACCTTCTGGATCCATGAGCTCCGTACCTATTCCCCTCTAGGCATCAATGTGGAGCTGGACGTCAATGCCTTCATTAATATGGCTTGATGCCCGGCCCCACTATCACATTCCCTCTCATTCCCTGTCTATGTATATGCTCTCTGTTATCTTATGTTTATTTAGCAACTCTATGGGAATCTAACCATAAATTTCCTTCTTTTTTTGTGTTTTTACTATTTTTGACATATTTGCACTTATATGCTTGTAATTTTATTTGTATGCATCCTCGTATACTTTCATGTTTTTTGTATGAAATGTATTTACATTGTGAGGGGAGTCCACTACACATTTGTACACTAATCACTTTATTTCATTGGCATCTGTCCTGCACATTTATTGGATATTTGCATATATTATTTATATACCCTGTTTCCCCAAAAATAAGACCTAGCGTGATTGTCGGTGATGGCTGCAATATAAGCCCTACCCCCCAAATAAGCTCTAGTTAAAGTCCTTGTTGGTTTTGTTTTCAGGGTAGGGCTTATTTTTGGGGAAACAGGGTAGGGCTTATTTGGGGGGTAGGGCTTATATTGCAGCCATCACCGACAATCACGCTAGGTCTTATTTTCGGGGAAACAGGGTATATCCAATATTTTCGTTGTCCCCTCACTGGTAGAGACAATACAAATACATCTCTCCTTGAAATATTTTTCAATACAGACACACACAATAATATTCCCTTTTTTTTTGTGTTTTTTGTGATTAGCACACAACGTTCACGGTGACTCCACCATCCTTGTTGCTTTGGAGCCACCGCACCAACACACGTGACCACGTCTTGCAAGGGATGCGTCGTCCCCTGTGTTTGGGATGTGCTCTCAGGGGCGGAGTCTCTCCTAAACAGGGGGCGGACCGCTGTCTGCAAGGTCTGTCATTACAGCCACGTTTACTCTACGGGTGTGCATGCGCATGGTGCGCGCGCACATCGTTGCTCACTCTATGTCCTATACAGGCCATGACGTGATATGGTGCGCGCACGCACTTCTGATGGCCGACTTACAGCATACTTCCTTACACAGGCCATGACGTATTATGGCACGCGTGCGCACCTCTGATGGCCGATTCATAGCAAACTTCCTTCTCACTGTCAATATTCCTGTACAGTCACATACCCAACATTTACATATGATGGTATTTGATTACTGAAACATTTTGATTGCTCCGTTGGGGTTTAATTAACCCCATTGGTTTAACTTCCGGGATTGGCACCCGGCCCCACAGAGAGGCATGGAATGCACGATGAGTGGCCATTTTGCCAGTAAACAGGAAGTGGTAATTATGTACGGTTTTGAGTGGCCTCCCCTCTATAGAAACACACTACCTATATATACCTTGCTGGCTGCAGTGGGGGGACCCCCCAGACGATGTCTAAGAAGACGAAACGCGTCCGGTAGGACCCCACTGCCGCCACTCTTTTTACAGCGCTGATTTTAGAACTTCATGTGAGTGTACCCTCATTTTTTAATAAATTTGGTATTTCTTTGCGGAATCACACTATGTGGCTTCTCTCCTTCTCATTACATTATATGGCCATTTGCTTTTCAACATTATCCTGAGGGACCTACCTGCTTCCGGTCTGCTCTCGGACTTCCATTCCTTGGAACATCCATCAACACCTACCACCCAAGCCTGATTTGACCCAGTTGGGCGTATGCCCTCTTGGGTTCACGCCATCCGCTAAGCCTCCCTATTGTTGGTGGTGGTGCGTCTCTTCTGTGTTCACCCTAGATGTCACACATTCGATATGTTCCTTACACGAAGTCACTGGAAAAACATCAACCATTTCACGAGTCTTATATATACGGAGGACTTTCTTTATGTTTTCTTTGATACCCTTTATCATTGGTTGGACATTATTTTTATGTTGAACTTTTAGCGCTACACATTAGTTTTGTTCTTTGACTTTACCGCATTGAAGGGCCAATGCATGGGGCCATGTATTGTAAAATCTTGGAGGAGAACCTTCTTCCCTCAGCCAGAACACTGAAGATGGGTCATGGATAGGGATGAGCTTCGAGTTCGAGTCGAACTCATGTTCGACTCGAACATTGGCTGTTCGCAAGTTCGCCGAACAGCGAACAATTTGAATGCCGCGGAACACCCTTTAAAAGTCTATGGGAGAAATCAAAAGTGCTAATTTTAAAGGCTAATATGCAAGTTATTGTCATAAAAAGTGTTTGGGGACCCAGGTCCTGCCCCAGGGGACATGGATCAATGCAAAAAAAAGTTTTAAAAACGGCCGTAAATGTTCTATAGGATTAAGATCTGGAGACTGGCTAGGCCACTCCATGACCTTAATGTTGTTCTTCTTGAGCCACTCCTTTGTTGCCTTGGCGATTTGTTTTGGGTCATTGTCATGCTGAAAGACTCATCCATGACTAGGGATGAGCCGAACACCCCCCTGTTCGGTTTGCACCAGAACATGCGAACAGGAAAAAAGTTTGTTCGAACACGCGAACACCGTTAAAGTCTATGGGACACGAACATGAATAATCAAAAGTGCTAATTTTAAAGGCTAATATGCAAGTTATTGTCATAAAAAGTGTTTGGGGACCTGGGTCCTGCCCCAGGGGACATGGATCAATGAAAAAAAGTTTTAAAAACGTCCGTTTTTTCAGGAGCAGTGATTTTAATAATGCTTAAAGTCAAACAATAAAAGTGTAATATCCCTTTAAATTTCGTACCTGGGGGGTGTCTATAGTATGCCTGTAAAGGGGCGCATGTTTCCTGTGTTTAGAACAGTCTGACAGCAAAATGACATTTTGAAGGAAAAAACTCATTTAAAACTACCCGCGGCTATTGCATTGCCGACAATACACATAGAAGTTCAATGATAAAAACGGCATGGGAATTCCCCAAAGGGGAACCCCGAACCAAAATTAAAAAAAAAAAAATGACGTGGGAGTCCCCCTAAATTCCATACCAGGCCCTTCAGGTCTGATATGGATATTAAGGGGAACCCCGGCCAAAATTAAAAAAAAAAAATGACGTGGGGTTCCCCCTAAATTCCATACCTGACCCTTCAGGTCTGGTATGGATTTTAAGGGGAACCCCGCGCCAAAAAAAACCAAAAAAAACGGCGTGGGGTCCCCCCAAAAATCCATACCAGACCCTTATCCGAGCACGCAACCTGGCAGGCCGCAGGAAAAGAGGGGGGGATGAGAGTGCGCTCCCCCCCCTCCTGAACCGTACCAGGCCACATGCCCTCAACATTGGGAGGGTGCTTTGGGGTAGCCCCCCAAAGCACCTTGTCCCCATGTTGATGAGGACAAGGGCCTCATCCCCACAACCCTGGCCGGTGGTTGTGGGGGTCTGCGGGCGGGGGGCTTATCGGAATCTGGAAGCCCCCTTTAACAAGGGGATCCCCAGATCCCGGCCCCCCCTGTGTGAAATGGTAAGGGGGTACTTACCCCTACCATTTCACTAAAAAAATGTTAAAAATGACAAGAGACAGTTTTTGACAATTCCTTTATTTAAATACTTCTTCTTTCTTCTATCTTCCTTCATCTTCTGGTTCTTCTGGTTCTTCTGGCTCTTCTGGTTCTTCCTCCGGCGTTCTCATCCAGCATCTCCTCCGCGGCGTCTTCTATCTTCTTCTCCTCGGGCCGCTCCGCACCCATGGCATGGGGGGGAGGCTCCAGCTCTTCTCTTCTTCTTTTCTTCTCTTCTTCTCTTCTTCATTTTCTTCTCCGGGCCGCTCCGCACCCATGCTGGCATGGAGGGAGGCTCCCGCTGTGTGACGGCGCTCCTCGTCTGACAGTTCTTAAATAACGGGGGGCGGGGCCACCCGGTGACCCCGCCCCCCTCTGACGCACGGTGACTTGACGGGACTTCCCTGTGACGTCACGGGGAATGCCACAGGGAAGTCCCGTCATGTCCCGTGCGTCAGAGGGGGGCGGGGTCACCGGGTGGCCCCGCCCCCCATTATTTAAGAACTGTCAGACGAGGAGCGCCGTCACACAGCGGGAGCCTCCCTCCATGCCAGCATGGGTGCGGAGCGGCCCGAAGAAGAAAATGAAGAAGAGAAGAAAAGAAGAAGAGAAGAAGATGAAGAAGATGAAGAGAAGAGCGGGAGCCTCCCCCCCATGCCATGGGTGCGGAGCGGCCCGAGGAGAAGAAGATAGAAGACGCCGCGGAGGAGATGCTGGACGAGAACGCCGGAGGAAGAACCAGAAGAGCCAGCTGAACCAGAAGAACCAGAAGATGAAGGAAGATAGAAGAAAGAAGAAGTATTTAAATAAAGGAATTGTCAAAAACTGTCTCTTGTCATTTTTAACATTTTTGACAGTTTTTTAGTGAAATGGTAGGGGTAAGTACCCCCTTACCATTTCACACGGGGGGGCGGGATCTGGGGGTCCCCTTGTTAAAGGGGGCTTCCAGATTCCGATAAGCCCCCCGCCCGCAGACCCCCACAACCACCGGCCAGGGTTGTGGGGATGAGGCCCTTGTCCTCATCAACATGGGGACAAGGTGTTTTGGGGGGCTACCCCAAAGCACCCTCCCAATGTTGAGGGCATGTGGCCTGGTACGGTTCAGGAGGGGGGGGCTGCACTCTCGTCCCCCCCTCTTTTCCTGCGGCCTGCCAGGTTGCGTGCTCGGATAAGGGTCTGGTATGGATTTTTGGGGGGACCCCACGCCGTTTTTTTGTTTTTTTTTGGCGCGGGGTTCCCCTTAAAATCCATACCAGACCTGAAGGGTCTGGTATGGAATTTAGGGGGAACCCCACGTCATTTTTTTTTTTTTATTTTGGCTGGGGTTCCCCTTAATATCCATACCAGACCTGAAGGGCCTGGTATGGAATTTAGGGGGACTCCCACATCATTTTTTTTTTTTAATTTTGGTTCAGGGTTTCCCTTTGGGGAATTCCCATGCCGTTTTTATCAATGAACTTCTATGTGTATTGTCGGCAATGCAATAGCCGCGGGTAGTTTTAAATGAGTTTTTTCCTTCAAAATGTCATTTTGCTGTCAGACTGTTCTAAACACAGGAAACATGCGCCCCTTTACAGGCATACTATAGACACCCCCCAGGTATGAAATTTAAAGGGATATTACACTTTTATTGTTTGACTTTAAGCATTATTAAAATCACTGCTCCTGAAAAAACGGCCGTTTTTAAAACTTTATTTTCATTGATCCATATCCCCTGGGGCAGGACCCAGGTCCCCAAACACTTTTTATGACAATAACTTGCATATTAGCCTTTAAAATTAGCACTTTTGATTATTCATGTTCGTGTCCCATAGACTTTAACGGTGTTCGCGTGTTCGAACGAACTTTTTTCCTGTTCGCATGTTCTGGTGCAAACCGAACAGGGGGGTGTTCGGCTCATCCCTAGTCATGGATGAGTCTTTCAGCATGACAATGACCCAAAACAAATCGCCAAGGCAACAAAGGAGTGGCTCAAGAAGAACAACATTAAGGTCATGGAGTGGCCTAGCCAGTCTCCAGACCTTAATCCTATAGAACATTTATGGAGGGAGCTGAAACTTCGAGTTGCCAAGCGGCAGCCAAGAAACCTTAAGGATTTTGAGAAGATCTGTAAAGAACAGTGAACCAAAATCCCTCCTGAGATGTGTGCAAACCCGGTCACCAACTACATGAAACATCTTACCTCTGTGCTTGCCAACAAGGGTTTCTCCACCAAGTACTACATCATGTTTTGCTTGGGGATCAAATACTTATTTTACTCACCGAACTGCAACTCAATTGATAACATTTGTATCGTGTTTTTTCTGGATTTTTGGTTGATATTCTGTCTCTATCATTTAAAATGTACCTATGATAAAATTATTATTATAGCCTATTATAGAGCCTATTATAGACTCTTAATTTATTTGTAAGTGGGCAAACTTACAAAATCTGCAGGAGATCAAATTATTATTTCCTCACTGTATATAGGCCTGATGCACACTAGGCATTTAGCCCCGATGCATGAGGCTCCAGCATTTAAAGGAGTTGTAAAGTCTTGTGGTTTTTCACCTTAATGCATTATGCTTTTACTTACCTGAACTCGATTTTTACAGCGAGGACAATGAGCCCAGCAGCTCCAGCCACTGTCTCGGGTCCTCACTGGATAGATTGATAGCAGCTGGAGCCATTGGTTCCTGCTGTTGTCAATTAAATTCAGTGACACTGGAGCCGGGGCGGGGCCAAGTCCCGCTGTCTGTGTCAGTGGATGCAGCACCAGGACTCGGGAGCGCGTCCGCACAAGTGCCCCCATGGAATTCGTCTCTCCGTGGGGGCACTCGATGTGGAGGAGGAGCCAGGAGTGTCGCTGGGAGATCCCAGAAAAGGAGGATTGGGGCTGCTCTGTGCAAAACCTGTGCACAGAGGAGGTAAGTATAACATGTTTGTTATTTTTTTTAAAGAAAAAAAAACAACCTTTACAATCACTTTAAGGTTACTTTCCCACTGGGGTGTTTTAGCGCAAAAAATAGCGACTGTAAAGCAAACCGCCTCCCCATGCCCCATGCCACCCCAGTGTGAAAACCCGAGTGCTTTCACACTGGGGCGGTGCGCTTGCGGGACGTTACAAATAGTCCTGTGAGCAGCATCTTTGGGGTGGTTTGGGAGCGATGTATACAGTGCTCCTAAACTGCCCCTGCCCATTCGGAAAGCGACTGAAAAGTGCTTCAGAAGCACTGCAACACAGGTGGTTTTAACCCTTTCTTCTGGCCCTAGCGGGGGTTAAAAGCTCCCTGCTAGCAGCCAAAAAGCTGCTACAACAACGGTAAAGCGCCACTAGTGCGGCTATAGTGTGAAAGTAGCTTAAGTGCAATAGAAGACACAGTTACAACTTCCAGCCCCACTGCTGGCAGCCTGTAAATGTCAAGAGAGGCTAATGCCGCGTACACACGGTCGGACTTTTCGTCTACAAAAGTCAGACGGACGCCGACGAACTAAAGCTGGCTGACAATCCGATCGTGTGTGGGCTTCCCCGGACTTTCAGCTGACTTTTCCAGCCTCAAATCTGACGGACTTTAGATTTGAAACATGCTTCAAATCTTTACGTCGTAACTACCCCGGACCCAGAAATCCGCTCGTCTGTGTGAAACCCACGCTAGGGCAGCTATTGGCTACTGGCTATCAACTTCCTTATTTTAGTCTGGTGTACGTCATCACGTACGAATCCGTCGGACTTTTGTGTGATCGTATGTAGGCAAGTCCGTTCGTAAGAAAGTCTGCCGCAAGTCCGCCAAAAGTCCGACAAAAGTCCGTCGAAAGTCTGTCGGACAGGCTGTCGGACTTTTGTAGACGAAAAGTCCGACCGTGTGTACGCGGCATAACAGCTGCTGTGGTTGGACAGTTTACCAAGCAGTATGCACCCAGGGATGAATGCCCGGAATGCAAACAGTCTGTATTCTGAGCATTTGTCCCTGAGCGCATACTGCCCTATACATAGTTACTGCTCTGTGCTCCACCCAGCTGCAATAACTGTCAGCCTCTCAAAGACACTGTAGCCCTGTATTGGGGTTGGATGGTGCACCTGTGCCTTCCACCTGCCTCTGAACGCCAGAGCCATATGTGTGCACAGACTATTGCATTAGGGTGTGCACCTAAAAACCCAAACACATATGTGTGTGTGTGCATGTGTATATATATACTGACGGTGTCAGTAGAGCAGTGGACGGTGTCAGTAGGGCAGAGATTGGTGTCAGTAGGGCAGTGGTTGGTGTCAGTAGTTTTTATTTGTATTATTTTATTTTCTATTATTTTTTACAATGTATTTATTTATTTATTTATTTTAGCAGCCCCGTTAGGGGGCTTTGGTGAAACATCAGGGGTTTAAACAAGGGAAATCTGCACCACACAGGGTGATTATGGTGTGGGCCAGACACACCTGGCACACCCTGTGCGCACACCTATGGCCATAGCCTGATGCACCATGGCTAAATGCTCAGTGTGTATGAGGCCCAAATGTAGTCTAGTATAAACGTATGTTCTATTTACCTCAAACAAGCTGGTAAACATACAAACAGATGTCTTCAGACAGACAGAAGAAACACCAGATAATGTTGTTATGTATTTGTTAAAAATAATAGGATTTTTTAAAAACAGCTTACCTGTAAAATCCTTTTCTTGGGAATACATCATACATAATTACTTAGTGGATTAGATAGTCACCATCAGGTGATTGGACACTGGCAACCCTAATTACAAGGTGAGTTCCTCCCCTATATAACCCTTCCCATATGGAGAGCAGCTCAGTTTTGTAGCAAAGCAATAAGTATCCCATTGTATAATCCCGAAGAGGGTCGGGAGCTCTGTGTCCCATGATGTATTCCCAAGAAAAAGGATTTTACATGTAAGCTGTTTTTAAAAAATCCTACTTTCTTGTTCATGCATCACGGGACACAGAGCCTTTGATAATTACTTAGTGGGATGTCCCAGAGCAATGCCCAAATTTGAGGTAAGGGCGACACAGATCAGAAACATGGACCGCCAACGGACAAGAGGACCTATACTGCTGCCTGCAGCACACTGCGCCCGAAAGTGGCATCTTCATGCCCTCTTACATCCACCTGATAGAATCTAGTGAATGTATGGACTGAAGACCAAGTTACAGCCTTGCAGATCTGAGCCATGGCGGCCTGGTGATGCACTGCCCATGAAAAGGAGGAATCTTCTTCTTTACACTCCTGTCAAATCCATCTAGAGATAGTGGATTTCGACGCTGCCTGGCCCTTTTTGGGGCCTTATGGCAGAATAAATAGACAATCAGTCTTTCGTATCTGAGCTGTTGCCTGCAGATAGATTCTTACTGCTCTTACAACATTTATAGAGTGTAACAACTTCTCCTCCGCAGACTGCGGATCTGGAAAAAAGGACGTTAGGACAACATCTTGATTCAGAATCCTGAAACTACTTTAGGCAGAAATGTCGGGTGAGAACGCAACATCACCCTGTCTTTGTGAATAATCAAATATGGCTCTTTACAAGAAAGAGCTGATAACTCCGATACCCTTCTAGCCGAGGATATGGCTACCAGAAAAACCAATTTCTTTGTCAAAAGAACTAAAGAAGCATGGTGCAACGGTTCAAAACGTTGTTCCTGTCAAACAGACAAAACCAAATTCAAATCCCATGGGCACACTGGAGGCTTAACCGGCGGATTCAAGTGTAGTGCCCCCTGAACAAAGGCCCGGACCAGGGAATGAGATGCAAGCCGTCTTTGAAAGAATATCGACAAGGCCGAGATCTGGCCCTTGATAGTGCTCAAGGCCAGCTTCATCTCTACGCCTAATTGAAGAAAGGCAAGAATCCTGCTAATGGCATACTTTCTAGGATGCCACCCCCTGGTTTCACACCAGGAAACATATGCCTTCCAGATTCTGTAGTAGATGAGCCTGGAGGCTTCCTAGCATTAACTAGAGTGGACAGGACTGGCCCCGAGAGGCCACGACTCTTCAGAATGTGGGTCTCAACCTTCAAATTCAGACTTTGTAAGGCAGGATGGAATATTGGACTCTGTGAGAGTAGATCTGGGCGCAGCGGAAGAACCCAAGGTCTTCCTTTTGCCATTTTTACGATCTCTGCATACCAAGGTCGTCTGGGCCAAGCCGGGGCCACCAGAATTACCGGCTTTCCTTCCCTTTTGACCCTCCGAAGGAATCGTGGGAGAAGCGGGACTGGAGGGAACGCATAAATCAGAGAGTACTGATCCCATGGAATCGTTAAGGCATCTGACCCTTGTGCTAGCGGATCCTTTGTTCTTGACACAAAGCTGTCCAGATTCTGTTGAACCTGGAAGCCGGTTCAACAGGTCTACAAACAGGTCTACATCCGGGGTGCCCCATCTTCGACATAAGGCCTGAAATATGTTGGGGTGTAGAGACCATTCTCCTGGACACAGCTGCTGGCGGCTTAGGAAATCCGCCTGCCATTTTTCTACCCCCGGAATGAAGACCGCAGAGAGGCAAGGAACATGCCTCTCTGCCCAAGAAAAAATGTGATTCACCCCTTTTTGGGCATCCAGACTCCTGGTACCCCCTTGGTGATTGATATAGGCCACTGCCATAGCATTGTCGGACTGTATCCGGACAGGACAATCCTGCAACCTGTAAGTCCAGACTCTGAGGGCTAGGCGAATTGCCCAGATCTCTAGAATGTTGATAGGCAAGAGCCTTTCGGTTCTGGACCATCTTCCTTGGGTGGAAGCTTCTTCCAGAACTTCTCCCCAACCTATTAGGCTGGCATCTGTGCTTACGTCTTTCCAAGTAACTGGAACAAAGGATTTTCCTTTCAGTAGATTCTTGGTCAGTAACCACCAATTGAGGCTGTGGCCTACCCATGGAGATAGGCATATTGGAAGATGCAAGGCTTGCACTCTTTTGTTCCAGGCAGAGAGGATGCTGCTCTGTAAAGGCCTTGAGTGAAACTGGGCGTAAGGAACAGCCTCGAAAGAGGCCACCATTTTCCCTAATAGTCTCATACATAGAGGTCATAGAATCATAGGAGGGATTTTTCCTTGCTATGACTACCCGGACCAAATTCTTTATGGCTTTGGCTTTTGACCCGGGTAAAAATACTCTGCTTTGGACTGTGTCTATGACCATGCCCAAATACTCCAGCCTTTTTAGGGGCTGTAAGGAAGATTTCTCTAGATTGAGGACCCAGCCTAGGTACTCTAAGTACTTTACTGCGCTACTACGGACTGTTGTACGAGTAGCAAATCTTCCAGATAAGCTGTCACTGTTATTCCCCAGGCCATTAGTTTTGCCAGGGGCTAGAAGTTTCGTGAATACTCGAGGAGAGGTAGCAAGACCGAAAGGTAGGGCCATGAATTGGAAGTGGTGCTGATCCACCGCAAACCTTAGAAAGCTTTGGTGAGTGGGAAATTTTGGCACATGTAAATATGTATCTTTGATGTCTATTGATGCCAGAAATTCTCCCCCCTGAAGGGTGGAAAATACTGAGCGGATTGACTCCATGCCGAAATAATAAATGTCTAGGAACTGATTCAGGTCTTTTAGATCTAGAATAGGTCTCACATCTCCGTTCGGTTTTAGAACCGTAAAGAGGTTTGAGTAGAACCCTGAGCCCTGCTCTTCTGGGGTCACTTCTATAATTATGCCTTGGGATAATAGACGTTCTAAGGCCAGAAACAAGGGCCTCCCCTTTTCTGGATCTTTGGAGACTCTTGACCTTAGGAAACGAGATGGCGGAAGCTCCTGGAACTCCAGCTTGTAGCCCAGAGACACCGTGGAGACTACCCATTTGTCCTGAATCTCTTCCCGCCAGGCACCTGTAAACTGCAGCAGCCTTCCCCCTCCTCGGCCAAGCGGGGGTGCCTCTTCATAGGGAGGCTTTAGGATTCTGTTTAAAAGATATTGGACCCCAAGACTTCTTTTGGCCTTGGGCTTGGCCTTGGACCTTTCCCTTAGTATTGGACTGGGAATCCAGTCAAATATTCTTTGCATGAAGCCTCAGCTACCCAATGCTTAAGCCAAAGGGCGCATGTGTACCAGCAGGAGAGTAAGGCGGGATGCTTGCTGAACAGAATACATAATGGCATCAATCGCAAAACACAAGGCTTTAGGAAGGTCTGCATAAACCTCAACCCCCTCAGTGGAGAGGAGGTTAAGCACCTGCTTCATTTGTTCCTTGAGGAACTGGCACATGCCAGTTGCTGCAACCGCACGTTGGACCACAGCACCAGCCATAGAAAAGGAGGCTTTAAAACCCCTTCCCGCTGACCGTACGCAGATATGCGTACTCGGCTTTCCGGGGTTATACCGGGATGATGCCCGCAGCTGCAGGCATCATCCCGGTACCGTTGTTTACAGCGGGCGATCGGCTACCCGAGTATAACAACTGATGCGGTTAAAAGCCGCTCGGTTGCTATACCGGAGGAGCGGGAGGGGACATCCCCCCCCTCCCGCCGCCTCCCGCCGCTGTTACCGGGCCTGATCCTGTGCCTTCGGCGGCTGGGGGCGGGCTGGAACGAAGCTGTGGGCGGCTTCGTTCCAGCCTTCTCGTTGTAAACGTGCCGAATTTAAAAAAGTACACAGTATTCAGAATTGCAGTTTTCGGCGATCTAAATACTTTGAAGTGTAAAGGAGGGATGGGGGGTCTTTTAGACCCCCATCCCTCCATAAAGAGTACCTGTCACCACCTATTACTGTCACAAGGGATGTTTACATTCCTTGTGACAGCAATAAAAGTAAAAAAAAAAATTTTTTTTTTAAAACACAATTTATAAAGTAAAAAAAAAAAATAAAATAAATAAAAAAAAAAAAAAATTTTTAAAGTGCCCCTGTCCCCGCGAGCTCGCGCAGCGAAGAAAACGCATACGGAAGTCGCGCCCGCATATGTAAACGGTGTTCAAATCACACATGTGAGGTATCGCCGCGATCGTCAGAGCGAGAGCTATAATTCTAGCCCTAGACCTCCTCTGTAACTCAAACCTGGTAACCGTAAAAAAAATTTAAAGCGTTGCCTATGGAAATTCATAGGTACCGTAGTTTGTCGCCATTCCACGAGTGCGTGCAATTATAAAGGGTGACATGTTTGGTATCTATTTACTCAGCGTAACATCATCTTTCACATTATACAAAAAAATTGGGGTAACTTTACTGTTTGGATTTTTTAAAATTCATGAAAGTGTCCCTTTTCCAAAAATTTGCGTTTAAAACACTGCTGCACAAATACCGTGTGATAAAAAATATTCTAACAATCGCCATTTTATTCTCTAGATTCTCTGCTAAAAAAATATATATAATGTTTGGGAACTCTAAGTAATTTTCTAGCAAAAAATACGGATTTTAACTTGTAAACACCAAATTTCAAAAATAGGCTTAGTCATGAAATGGTTAAATAAAGTTTCCAGCTTCTAATCAGTTGGATCTTTGAACCCCTGAGCACTGTCCACAGGACAGTTCAGGCTTTTATTCACACAAGAAATAGCCGCATCTATTGCTGGCACCCCCCATTTCTTGGTGAACTTTTCCTCCACCGGATAAAGCATAGAAAACCTCTTAGGAGGAGAGAATAGTTTATCTGGGTGACCCCAGTCATCATACAACAATTTCTCCAGTAAGGGATGAATTGGGAAGGTATACGCAGCCTGTGGGGATTTCCGGGATCCCAAGGAGGAAACAGAGGCTATGGCAGCCTCAGCAGAGGGCAATCTGTATTTGGTATGCACCAACTCAGTATAATATTGCACCTGTACTTTGAGGGACTGGGAGGCAGAAGAGAGCTTCTCCTCTTCCCCTGAATCATCTGACTGCTCCTGATTCCCATCCCCAGATAGGGATATTTCATCATTATCGGAATGCTCATCCGATAGGGAACCCAGAGCAGAGGGATGGGATCTACCCCTTTTTCTGCTACTCTTTAAGGAAGCTGTGATAAAATTAGTAATCCTTCCTTCTAAACCATCCAATGCAGCCTTCATAGTGTCTTCAGTGACATATACAGGGACTGTAACATTGGGAGAGGCTGCAAAGCCTGACAGGGGCACAGACTCATCCCGTGAGACTGTCTCCAGTCTTTCAGGGGGGGGGGTGGTATCCTGCAGGCATGTTCAGAACCCCTAGATCTAGGCGATGATTTCTTAGTGCCTCTTTTACCTCCCCCTGAAGCCCTCTTGCGGGGAGACATAGTCCTAAGCTGCAAATATTAACATTAGCTCAGTCTGCACAACCTGATGCCGAGTAAGTGTCTTAGGTATGCCTGGATCCGAATCCACTGAGATGCTTACTGCCCGCAGCTCTGTGTCCCACCACTTACAGGAACTCCAGCGTACTGGGCTTTAAACATAGCCGCTTTGCGCCTGTGCACTGGTGCCGCAACAACGCCCCCCTCCTTCCCCGCCGAAACCACCGTAAAAGCGTTACCTCTGCACGTGCATGTGCGTAGGATCGTCATGGCGGTGGCCGGGGGCGAGGGGGGAGAAAGGCGACTACCTGAGGACTGCACGGGACCCCCGGACTGCGTGGGATCAGTTTATGTGGCAGAGCCTGCAGCGGAGGAGGTGAGCGACTTCTCAGACCAGCTTCACTGAGCGTGTATCCTGGATGGCATGATGTAAGTATACACCAGGTATGTCTCTTACTCCCTCTAGTGGCGGGAACCAGGTAAGACAGGCAAACTACTCAAAAGAAGAAAGTCCATAATGTGTATACTTTAGGATTAATTGTCTTCACTTACCTTATCCCCACCACAGGAACTACTGAGAACAGACAGATCCATCCTTCACCCATCACGGCGGGTAGCGTTGTGCCAACCTTCAGGGTTCTGGGGTCCTACCCACAGGATCCTCTTCCCTGGACCTGTAGAAGACTCTGCCAGAAACTTTTCGCGCAACTTAAATTTGTGCACCAAAGCGCTGGATCCCAGAGCCCAGAGAGAGACATTACAGGCAAAACCTTGTTTCTTCTTTCACGAGGCCCGGGTACCATTCATCTTAGGCGTATTTATTGGCCCGAGGCATGGATCCGGTTTTATAGCTCCTAGGCCTCCGCAGAGACCGTCAAACAGAGCTTTCTTCTTAGCACATCTTTAACGTGACCAACCACCTTAGACACTGGTGAAAAAACTGAGGTGCTCTCCATATGGGAGGGGTTATATAGGGGAGGAACTCGCTAGGGATGAGCCGAACACCCCCCCGTTCGGTTCGCACCAGAACTTGCGAACAGGCAAAAAATTAGTTCGAACACGCGAACACTGTTAAAGTCTATGGGAAACGAACATGAATAATCAAAAGTGCTAATTTTAAAGGCTTATATGCAAGTTATTGTCATAAAAAGTGTTTGGGGACCTGGGTCCTGCCCCAGGGGACATGGATCAATACAAAAAAAAGTTTTAAAAACGTCCGTTTTTACAGGAGCAGTGATTTTAATAATGCTTAAAGTGAAACAATAAAAGTGTAATATTCCTTTAAATTTCATACCTGGGGGGTGTCTATAGTATGCCTGTAAAGGGGCGCATGTTTCCCATGTTTAGAACAGTCTGACAGCAAAATGATATTTCAAAGGAAAAAAGTCATTTAAAACTACTCGCGGCTATTAATGAATTGCCGGTCCGATAATACACATAAAAGTTCATTGCTAAAAATGGCATGGGAATTCCCCACAGGGGAACCCCAAACCAAAATTAAAAGAAAAATAATGACGTGGGGGGTCCCCCTAAATTCAATACTAGGCTCTTCAGGTCTGGTATGGATATTAAGGGAAACCCCGGCCAAAATTTTTAAAAAAATGGTGTGGGGTCCCCCTCAAAATCTATACAGACCCCTCAGGTCTGGTATGGATTTTAAGGGGAACCCCGCGCCAAAATGGAAAAAAAAATGGCGTGGGGTCCCCCCAAAAAAACACCCGTTACGTAACCCTGCCCCCTTCTGACATCACGGGGAATGCCACAGGGAAGTCCCCGTCAAGTCCCCGTGCGTCAGAGGGGGGCGGGGTTCACCGGGTGGCTCCACCCCCCGTTATTTAAGAACCGTCAGAAGAGGAGAAGCGTCACACAGCGGGAGCCTCCCTCCATGCCATGATGGATGCGGAGCAGCCCGAGGAGAGGAAGGGAAGAAGACGCCGCGGAGGAAGATGCCGGACGAGAACACCGGAGGAAGAACCAGAAGAACCAGAAGAAGAAGAAGTTGGAGGAAGAAACCGAAGGAAGATAGAAGATAGAAGATAGAAGAAAGAAGATAGAAGATAGAAGAAAGAAGAAGCATTTAAGTAAAGGAATTGTCAAAAACTGTCTCTTGTCATTTTTAACATTTTTGACAGTTTTTTGTGAAATGGTAAGGGTCCTTTTGTACCCCCTTACCATTTCACACGGGGGGGGCCGGGATCTGGGGGTCCCCAAGTTAAAGGGGGCTTCCAGATTCCGATAAGCCCCCCGCCCGCAGACCCCCACAACCACCGGGCAAGGGTTGTGGTGATGAGGCCCTTGTCCCCATCAACGTGGGGACAAGGTGTTTTGGGGGGATACCCCAAAGCACCCTCCCAATGTTGAGGGCATGTGGCCTGGTACGGTTCAGGAGGGGGGGGCGCTCTCTCGCCCCCCTCTTTTCCTGCGGCCTGCCAGGTTGCGTGCTCGGATAAGGGTCTGGTATGGATTTTTGGGGGGACCCCACGCCATTTTTTACAAAAAATTGGCGCGGGGTTCCCCTTAAAATCCATAGCATACCTGAAGGGTCTGGTATAAATTTTGAGGGGGACCCCACGCCATTTTTTTAATTTTGGCTGGGGTTCCCCTTAATATCCATACTAGACCTGAGGGGCCTGGTATGGAATTTAGGGGGACCCCCCACGTCATTTTTTTTATAAAATTTTGGTTCTGGGTTCCCCTGTGGGGAATTCCCATGCCGTTTTTATCAATGAACTTTTATGTGTATTGTCGGACTGGCAATTCATTAATAGCCGCGAGTAGTTTTAAATGACTTTTTTCCTTTGAAATGTCATTTTGCTGTCAGACTGTTCAAAAAACAGGAAACATGTGCCCCTTTACAGGCATACTATAGACACCTCCCAGGTATGAAATTTAAAGGAATATTACACGTTTATTGTTTATTGTTTCACTTTAAGCATTATTAAAATCACTGCTCCCAAAAAATGGCCGTTTTTAAAACTTTTTTTTGCATTGATCCATGTTCCCTGGGGCAGGACCCAGGTCCCCAAACACTTTTTATGACAATACCATGCATATAAGCCTTTAAAATTAGCACTTTTGCTTTCTCCCATAGACTTTTAAAGGGTGTTCCGCGGCTTTCGAATTTGCCGCAAACACCCCAAATTGTTCGCAGAACTGGCGAATAGCCCATGTTTGAGTCGAACATGAGTTTGACTCGAACTCGAAGCTCATCCCTAATGGTGACTTTCTAACCCACTAAGTAATTATCAAAGGCTCTGTGTCCCATGATGTATGAACAAGAAAATTACATTTTTATATGCAAGTACCTGAAATTTAATATCAGCCTCACAATATTGTCTACACAGCAGCCAATCAATGCTGACAGGAGAGGAGAACAGAGTGAGCAGTAAGATTACTCCACGGGTGTGCTGATGTTGCCCTTCTGTCCACTTGGAAAATTGACAATTTGTCTTGCTCCAGTGTTCTACAGTAAGCTGTGTTAATTGAGAAGCATCTGGGGCCCCCTGAAGAGTTTAAAGCTGTGGTATGCATATACATTACACGAGAAGTGGGCATGGTTTAAAAGGACATTGCTAAAAAGAACCTGAATCTGCTTGCTGTATACAGAGCACACATATGCTGCAATCCTCGCACACACAAAATATTCCTTAATCACTGCTCCACAAACAAGAGTTTTACACCACAGCCTAAAAAAGCGATGATCATGAAAATGTAATAACCAGCACAGCGTACAGAGCACAGAGGTCAGGAGTATGTACTGTGCAGTGTGGTCAGTGTAGTACCCCTTTCCATTAGTGGCCAGTGTCATGCCCCCTTTCTTTAGTGGTCAGTAAAGTGTCTCACTACATTGTTGGTCAGTAAAATACCTCCTAATGTTGGGGGTCATTATTTGGGTAATAATGGACATCAAAATAAGTGTATTTATGAAACTTGCTTCTAAACCAGATTGCATTAAAAGAAATTAATACATTAGAGATACATTAATACATTAGCAGATAAAAATACTGTAGCTGATGACTTTTAATATAAGGACACTTACCTGTGCAGGGATCCCGCAATGTCAAAAACCCCAGACAATCTTTCAATCGGGTCTCAGGGGCTGCCGCTGTCATTCTTTGTAAGAGAAACCGGCAGTGAAGCCAGTTCCTTACTGCACATGCGTGAAGCGCACTGCGCTTTGTGAATGGCCCGGTGGCGGGGGAAGGAAAAGGGGGGGCTGAACTTCCGGGGGACCTTGCTGAGGCGAGCTCACCTGGAAGTGGGGACAGGTACCTGTCAAAAACAGGTACCCGCTCCCCCCTCCCCCCCAATAGGTGCCAAATGTGGCACCGGAGGGGGGGAGGAAGCAAACCATCAGAGCTTCCACTTTTGGGTGGAGCTCCACTTAGTGACTGTCAGAAGAGGAATTTTAGTCTGGAAGGTTTAAACAACTAGTGACGTAATCACGACCAAGCTGCGATCCAGAGAGTGTTCAACCCCTCTATCTTGGCTTTCCTCCTACACACCACCATCTTGCCAGCCAGGACAAGCTAGGACAAGCTGTCAGAGTAGCCAGGATGACTCTTCATGTGGACCACTGCCACAGATGCATCACCGGACCATACATTTAAGATGTGCCTGTCATTGAGTAATTAAAAGTGAATTTTACTAATATGGTTTACAATTTGTAACAGTCGATACTCAGAGGCTCCTGCATTATTTTCTTCGCCTACATATCCTGGAGATTACTTCTGCTTCCCTGCCTAAGGCTGGCCCTGACATATTGGCCTTCATTTATTCTCCCCTCTCTTGTTTGCCACTAGGGATGAGCTTCGCGTTCGAGTCGAACCCATGTTCGACTCGAACATCAGCTGTTCAATCGTTCACCGAATTGCGAACGTTATGGGCCGTTCGCGCCAAATTCGTGTGGCGCGTCACGGCCCATAATTCACTGCGGCATCGCAGTGCATTGCTGGCTGATGATTGGCCAAGCATGCACTATGACCCGCATGCTTGGCCAATCACAGCGCCGTCGGTAGAGAGAGCTGTAATTGGCCAAAGCCAGGGTGGCTTTGGCCAATTATGGCTCAGGGGGTTTAGAACACGCCCCACACTATATAAGGCCGCCTGCACGGCGGCCCTGTGTAGTGTGTTCCAGGGTGCTGAGAGATAGAGAAAGAGACAGTGTCATTTCATTTGCGTTGGCTAGATTAGGCAGGACAGTCAGTGAGTTAGCTGCACTTACAGTGTATTGTGTATATATATGCATCCCAGCTGTTGCATATATATACACTGTATTCAGTTTAGCTAGATCCTTTCCTGTTATCTTCCTACTGACAGGCAGGCTTGTCTTGTTACAGTATTTACAGCTAACTGAAGAAAATTGCTGGTGTTCTTTTGATCCTATTAGTACCACAGTCAGGCAGCTAGACTATTTACAGTTAGTGTAGTGCGTCCTCCTCACAGTGTTCAGTTAAAGCTACAAGTTGGTTTAGTGTGACCTCTGCACAGTGTTCAGCTAAAGCTACAAGTTAGGGTAGTGTTTCCTCCTCACAGTGTTCAGCTAAAACTACAAGTTAGTGTAGTGCGACCTCTGCACAGTGTTCAGGTAAAGCTAAAAGTTAGTGTAGTGCGTCCTCCTCACAGTGTTCAGCTAAAACTACAAGTTAGTGTAGTGAGACCTCTGCACAGTGTTCAGCTAAAGCTACAAGTTAGTGTAGTGTGTCCTGCTCATAGTGTTCAGCTAAAACTACAAGTTAGTGTAGTGCGACCTCTGCACAGTGTTCAGCTAAAGCTACAAGTTAGTGTAGGGAGACCTCTGCACAGTGTTCAGCTAAAGCTACATGTTAGTGTAGTGCGTCCTGCTCACAGTGTTCAGCTAAAACTACAAGTTAGTGTAGTGCGACCTCTGCACGGTGTTCAGCTAAAGCTACAAGTTAGTGTAGTGCGTCCTCCTCACAGTGTTCAGCTAAAACTACAAGTTAGTGTAGTGAGACCTTTGCACAGTGTTCAGCTAAAGCTACAAGTTAGTGTAGTGCATCCTCCTCACAGTGTTCAGCTAAAGCTACAAGTTAGTTTAGTGTGACCTCTGCACAGTGTTCAGCTAAAGCTACAAGTTAGTGTAGTGAGACCTCTGCACAGTGTTAAGCTAAAGCTACAAGTTAGTGTAGTGTGTCCTCCTCACAGTGTTCAGCTAAAGCTACAAGTTAGTGTAGTGCGACCTCTGCACAGTGTTCAGCTAAAGCTACAAGTTAGTGTAGTGCTTCCTCTGAACAGTGTTCAGCTAAAGCTACAAGTTAGTTTAGTGTGACCTCTGCACAGTGTTCAGCTAAAGCTACAAGTTAGTGTAGTGTGTCCTCCTCACAGTGTTCCGCGAAAACTACAAGTTAGTGTAGTGCGACCTCTGCACAGTGTTCAGCTAAAGCTACAAGTTAGTGTAGTGCATCCTCCTCTAAAGCTACAAGTTAGGGTAGTGCGTCTTCCTCACAGTGTTCAGCTAAAGCTACAAGTTGGTGTAGTGTGTCCTCCTCACAGTGTTCAGCGAAATCTACAAGTTAGTGTAGTGCGACCTCTGCACAGTGTTCAGCTAAAGCTACAAGTTAGTGTAGTGCGTCCTCCTCACAGTGTTCAGCTAAAACTACAAGTTAATGTAGTGAGACCTCTGCACAGTGTTCAGCTAAAGCTACAAGTTAGTGTAGTGCGTCCTCCTCACAGTGTTCAACTAAAGCTACAAGTTAGTTTAGTGTGACCTCTGCACAGTGTTCAGCTAAAGCTACAAGTTAGGGTAGTGCGTCCTCCTCACAGTGTTCAGCTAAAACTACAAGTTAGTGTAGTGCGTCCTCCTCACAGTGTTCAGCTAAACCTACAAGTTATTTTTTTGCGAGCTCTGCACAGTGTTCAGCTAAAGCTACCTGTAGAAGGTTGGTGGTGTTTTCCTGATCCTATCACTACCGCAGGCAGCTAAATAAGCTACAAGTTATTTTTTGCAAGCTCTGCACAGTGTTCACCTAAAGCTACCTGTAGAAGGTTGGTGGTGTTTTCCTAATCCTATTACTACCGCAGGCAGCTAAATAAACTACAAGTTAGTGTAGTGCGAGCTCTGTACAGTGTTCACCTAAAGCTACCTGTAGAAGGTTGGTGGTGTTTTCCTGATCCTATCACTACCGCAGGCAGCTAAATAAGCTACAAGTTATTTTTTGGCGAGCTCTGCACAGTGTTCACCTAAAGCTACCTGTAGAAGGTTGGTGGTGTTTTCTTGATCCTATCACTACTGCAGGCAGCTAAATAAGCTACAAGTTATTTTTTGGCGAGCTCTGCACAGTGTTCACCTAAAGCTACCTGTAGAAGGTTGGTGGTGTTTTCCTGATCCTATCACTACTGCAGGCAGCTAAATAAGCTACAACTTAGTTTTTTGCGAGCTCTGCACAGTGTTCAGCTAAAGCTACCTGTAGAAGGTTGGTGGTGTTCTACAGGCAGGCAGTTGATTTTGCTAGCTGCAGTTTTAGTACATGTACATATATATATCACACATCTCACTGCAGGCCATTAGTATGTCTGGAAGGCCAACAAGGAGAGACAGACAGTCACAAGCCAATAAAAGAGGGCAAGCAGGCTCTGTGTCTAGAGGCAACAGTGCCGGTCGTGGAGACGGTGCATCTTCATCAGCACGTGGCCATGGGACACGCTTGGCCTTTTTTTCGGCAGCTGGCTGTGTTGAGCCGCAACATGCGGAAGACTTGGTCAAGTGGATGACCAAGTCGTCCTCATCCTCCTCATCCTCTCTCACCCATGCTCAGGGTACTTTGTCTGGCAAAGCAGCGGCCTCTTCCCTCAGCTCAATGTCATCAGTGACTCCTTCCCTAGCCCCACCATGTCCTCCTGAGGAGTCCCTCGAACTCTTTGACCACAGTGTTGGGTACATGCTTCAGGAGGATGCCCAGTGTTTGCAAGGCTCTGATGATGATACTGAGCTAGATGAAGGCAGTAACGTGAGCACGGACAGAGGGGGTGCCCAAGAAGGACAGCAATCTGGCAGTCATGCTACCCCTGCTGCAGCATACTGCCAGGTTTGCTCCAGTGATGAGGAGGGAGGGGATGATGAGGTCACTGACTCAACGTGGGTGCCTGATAGGACAGAGGAGGAGGAGGAGGCGGCACATCACCAATGAGGCAGGATGCCCTCCAGGGGCCAGCCAAAGGGCAGCACACTGACTGCATCACACCCCAAAGCTCTGCATGTGCAGGGCGCTGCAGTCTCTGCGCGTTATTCAAAAAGTTCTTTGGTGTGGGCCTTTTTTGAGACGAGTGCATCAGATCGCACCGCTGCTATTTGCAACATATGTCTCAAGCATATCTCGCGTGGCCAAAACATCTCCCGCTTGGGCACCACATGCTTAACCAGACATATGTTGACCTGCCATGCAGTTCATTGGCAAGCGTATCTAAAAGACCCACACCAAAGAACAAAGAGGACCTCTCCTTGCTCCAACCCCACTATACCTTCAGTCCTCTCTGAGACCTGCACTGAGAGGAATGAAGGTATAGAATTAGGTGTGTCACAGCCAAGTACTTGTGGGCAATCTGCTTTCGGTACACCGACGTCAGATTGTACAAGGCAAATTTCCCTGCCCCAGCTGCTGCACCGCCGAAAGAAGTTCGCTCCCAGCCATCCACATGCCCAGCGGTTGAATGCTAGCAAAATTGCTAGCACTTCAACTGCTGCCTTTTCAGTTGGTAGACTCTGCCCCCTTCTGTGAGTTTGTGGAATGTGCGGTTCCTCAGTGGCAGGTACCTAAACGCCACTTTTTCTCATGGAAGGTGATTCCGGCTCTCTAACGGCATGTGGAAGGCAATGTCTTGGCCTCGCTGGACAGGGCAGTCAGCGGTAAGGTGCATATTACCGCTGACTCATGGTCCAGCAAGCATGGACAGGGACATTACCTAAGTTTCACCGCGCATTAGGTGACTCTGCTGGCAGCTGGGAAGGATGCAGGACAAGGTGCAGTGGTGTTGGAGGTTGTTCCACCACCACACCTCCAAAATGCCACTACTAATGATTGTGACACACCTCTCTCCTCCACCCCCTCCTCTTGCAGGCCAAAAGATGCCATGCAGTGCTTGAGCTGGTGTGCTTGGGGGACAGGAGCCACACTGGGGCAGAGGTTCTGTCAGCTCTGCAGGGGCAGGTTCAGGGGTGGTTGACGCCACGCCAACTTAACGCAGGAATGGTGGTTTGCGACAATGGCACCAACCTCCTCTCTGCCCTCCGACAGGGACCCATGTGCCCTGTTTGGCTCACGTCCTTAACTTGGTGGTGCAGCAGTTCTTGGGCAGGTACCCGGGCTTACAGGATGTCCTGAGGCAGGCCAGGAAAGTCTGTGTGCATTTCCGCCGGTCATATAATGCCAGTGCTCGGCTGGCAGACCACCAAAAGGAGTTTAACCTGCCCAAGAACCGCCTAATCTGTGACATACCCACCAGGTGGAACTCAACGTTGGCCATGCTGCAGTGGCTGCACACGCAACAGAGGGCCATCAATGAGTACCTGTGCGACTATGGCACCAGGACAGGGTCAGGGAAGCTTGTTTTTTTTTCCCCACGCCAGTGGGCCATGATCAGGGATGCATGCACTGTCCTGTCACCATTTGAGGAGGCCACGAGGATGGTGAGCAGTGACAGTGCATGCATCAGTGACACTGTCCCCCTTATCCACCTGTTGGAGCACACTCTGCGTGGAATAATGGACAGGACACTTGAGGCAGAACAGAGGCAGGAAGAGGAGGACTTCCTTAGCTCTCAAGGCCCCCTTTATCCAGACAGTGTTCCTGCGTGCCCGCCGATCACACAGGAAGAGGACGAGGACGAGGAGGAGGATTGTGTCAGTATGGAGGTGGAGCCTGGCACTCAGCATCAGCAGCTGTCTTTAAGGGATCAGTCCCAGGAAACACATGGACTTGTACATGGCTGGGAGGAGGTGGCTGCGGACCATGTCGTCCTTAGTGACCCAGAGGACTCCGGACCGAATGCCTCAGCAAACCTACGCTGCATGGCCTCCCTGATCCTGCAAAGCCTGCGTAAGGATCCTCGTATTCATGGTATCAAGGAGAAGGACCAATACTGGCTGGCAACCCTCCTTGATCCACGTTACAAGGGTAAGGTTGCGGACCTTATCTTGCCATCGCAGAGGGAGCAGAGGATGAAACATCTTCGGGAGGCCTTGCAGAAAGGTCTGTGCAACGCGTTCCCAGAGACTGGGAGGTTACAAACTCCTGTTTCTGGACAACGTGTTGCGGAGGCTTCGGTCAGTCAAAGAAGGAGCAGTGGAGAAGGTGGCCATCTGACCGATGCGTTCAAACAAATTTTTTGGTCCGCAGCCCCAAGGTATGATTGGTTTCAGCAACCATCGCCAGCGTCTGTTTTACAGGAATACCTAGGGGCAAGATCTGACTTGGACACCTTTTCCACTAGAAATCCTCTGGGTTACTGGGTCTTGAGGATGGATCACTGGCCAGAGCTTACACAGTATGCAATTGAGCTACTGGCCTGTCCTGCATCCAGCGTTCTTTCGGAACGCACATACAGTGCTGCTGGAGGCTTTGTAACCGATCACAGGGTGGGTCTGTCCACCGACTTGGTCGATCGACTGACCTTCATAAAAATGAATCAGTCTTGGATCACCACCAGCTACCAAGCACCTGATGCTGATGTAACCGAATAATTTTTTTTGAAATCTCAGATCCCTTCAAAGACTGCCTATGCTGATGCTGAGTGACTATCCTGAGTAATTATCCTCTTCCTCCTCAATGATCACGCTGATAGCTTGTAAGAACATTTTTGGTTCTGGGCGCCACCACCAGTGCCTAAGGGCCCTGTTTAACAGGGGCGTGTAATTACAATTTTTGATGCAATACTTTGCAGCAGGGCTCGTTTCTGCGTTCCAACTAGAGTATCTGTGAGGGGTTGCGGTGTTGTGGCACCAGCACCAGTGCCTAAGACCCAATTTTTCAGCCCCTGTGCAACAGGGGCATGTAATTACAATTCTTGATCTAATATTTCACAGCAGGGCCCTGTGAGGGCTTACAGTGTTGTGGCCTCAACACCTAAGGCCCAAATTTCTGCTGAGTATATAGGGCAGGCCCCTACTTTCAAACATCCAATTTACAAACGACTCCTACTTGCAAACGGAAGGAGACAACAGGAAGTGAGATGAAATCTACCCCTAGGAAGGGAAATTCTCTCCTGTAAGAGTTAATATGGGAAAAACGTTTCTCCTTTCCACTGATGCTTTATCACCAATCCTTGTTTCACAAAAAACCCCAAATTTTCAAAAAATATTTGTCATTGGGACAAAAATGAGGTGAAATCTTCTGAAGAGGAGCACAGACAGCAAAACAAATGTCACAGGGGTGATAACCCTTCCCTATGTTTTCCAAAAAGCTTAAAATAGATTTTTTGGCTGGAGCTAAACATGTTAAAAATGTACCAGTTCAAAATTACAAACAGATTCTACTTAACAACAAACCTACAGTCCCTGTCTTGTTTGCACCGCCTGTATACTGCTGTTCAGAGTATATAGGGCCTGGGGGCCCCACGCCTTTCCTTTTTTTAATTTAGGTGCGGGGTTCCCCTTAATATCCATACAAGACCCAAAGGGCCTGGTAATGGACTGGGGGGGGGTACCCATGCTGTTTGTCTGTCATAAACAGGTGTGACCAGATTGTGTGGACTGCAAAGAGGAAACCCAACTGCATGTAAAGTGAAATAGAATAATGTTTATTAAAGATAAGTGATATAAATAAACAACACCCAAAATACAAATAGTGCTCAACCAACCAACAGAAACCCACAGACAACAGATAATATATACAGCCAAAGGGAAGTACCGAAATCAAACACGTTAGCCAGGCCAGGGTCATACACAGGGGGATCAGCAACTGAACAAGGGCAGGTTAGGAGAGGGAGATAATGGATGGGATATGGCTACAAGGGAATAGGAACACAGGAGGGACAGGATCAGGATGGGATCGGATACAGGCTCAGGAGCAGGTTCAGGTTCAGGTTCCAGATACAGGTTCCAGGTCAGGGCGCAAGGAAGAAAGATACCAAGGCAAGCATGTGATTGCTTGCCGGGTATTTCTAGGCCTGTGATTGGCCTCAAGTGACACCTGATTGTAGGAGGTACTGTCTGCTCCACACTGCCAGGATCCATCCGCTGGTGGACGCCAGTACTGTGGCCCAAAGATGACATAACATCAGCAGGGAAAAGCTCTCCTGACAGTTCCAAACTGCCAGGAGACACCTGCTGGTGGACCTCAGTACTGCATGCCAAATGACAGATATTACCAGCGGATGGAACATTTCCTGACAGTACCCCCCCTCAAAGGAGCGGCCTCCGGACGCTCCAACTGGTTGTAATCGTCCATAGTCTATGGCATCAAGCAGAATGGTGGAAGAAAGTATTTCAGACTGGTCGTCAAGCACATCCAGGCAGATAGCTGGCACATCGGGGTCACTGAGCTGGGCAGCAGACAGGAACACACCAAGCTGGGCAGCAGACAGGAACACACCAAGCTGGGCAGCAGGCAGCAGGCACTTCAGGCTGGGCAGCAGGCACTTCAGGCTGGGCAGCAGGCATGGGCACTTCAGGCTGGGCAGCAGGCACATCAGGCTGGGCAGCAGGCACCGGCACTTCAGGCTGGGCAGCAGGCACTTCAGGCTGGGCAGCAGGCACTTCAGGCTGGGCAGCAGGCACTTCAGGCTGGGCAGCAGGCACAGGCACTTCAGGCTGGGCAGCAGGCACAGGCACTTCAGGCTGGGCAGCAGGCACATCAGGCTGGGCAGCAGGCACATCAGGCCGGGCAACAGGCATGGGCACTTCAGGCTGGGCAGCAGGCACATCAGGCTGGGCAGCAGGCACGGGCACTTCAGGCTGGGCAACAGGCACTTCAGGCTGGGCAGCAGGCATGGGCACTTCGTGCTGGGCAGCAGGCACATCAGACTGGGAAGCTGGCACATCAGGCTGGGAAGCTGGTACATCAGGCTGGGAAGCTGGCACATCAGGCTGGGAAGCTGGCACTGAGACAATAGGCTGGAAAGCAGGCACATCAGACTGGGAAGCTGGCACATCAGGCTGGGAGGCTGGCACATCAGGCTGGGAGGCAAGCTTCGAGACAACAGACTGGGAAGCTGGCACATCAGACTGGGAAGCTGGCACATCAGGGTGGGAAGCTGGCACATCAGGGTGGGAAGCTGGCACATCAGGGTGGAAGGCAGGCATTGAGACATCAGGCTGGAAAGCAAGCTTCGAGACATCAGGCTGGAAGGCAAGCTTCGAGACATCAGGCTGGAAGGCAAGCTTCGAGACATCAGGCTGGAAGGCAAGCTTCGAGACATCAGGCTGGAAGGCAAGCTTCGAGACATCAGGCTGGAAGGCAAGCTTCGAGACATCAGGCTGGAAGGCAAGCTTCGAGACATCAGGCTGGAAGGCAGGCACTGAGACATCAGGCTGGAAGGCAGGCACTGAGACATCAGGCTGGAAGGCAGGCACTGAGACAACAGACTGGGAAGCTGGCACATCAGACTGGGAAGCTGGCACATCAGACTGGGAAGCTGGCACATCAGACTGGGAAGCTGGCACATCAGACTGGGAAGCTGGCACATCAGACTGGGAAGCTAGCACATCAGACTGGGAAGCTAGCACATCAGACTGGGAGGCAGGCATCGAGACATCAGGTGGAAATGCAGACACCGAGACATCAGGCTTAAAGGAAAGCTTCGAGACATCAGGCTGGAAGGCAGGCATGAAGACATCAGACTGGATGGCAGGCACATCAGACTGGAAGGCAGAGACATCAAGCTGGAAGGCAGGCACCGAGACATCTGGCTGGAAGGCAGGCATCAAGACATCCGGCTGGAAGGCAGACACCGAGACATCAGGCTGGAAGGTAGGCATCAGGACATCAGACTGGGAGGCAGGCACATCAGACTGGAAAGCAGGCACCGAGACTTCGGGCTGGAAGGCAGGCATCAGGACAGACTGGACAGCGGGCACGTTAGACTGGGAGGCAAAGACATAAAGCTGGGAGGCAGGCACCGAGACATCCAGCTGGAAGGCAGACATCAAGACATCAGACTGGACAGCGGGCACGTCAGACTGGGAGGCAAAGACATCAAGCTGGAAGGCAGGCACCGAGACATCCGGCTGGAAGGTAGACATCAGGACATCAGACTGGGAGGCAGGCACATCAGACTGGTTGGCAGGCATCAGGTTGGCAGGTTTAGGGGGGTCATCAAGTTCAACTGGCATGAACGCAGGCTGGAACAGGTTGGTTGGTGTGGAAGCAAGTTGGGTTACTGGCAGGATCGTGTGAGTGGGGAAGAACTTCCATTTCTTCTTTGGCTTAACTGCTGGGGATCTGTAGGTGGCTGTATGACTGTAGACAGGAGGTGAGGCATACTGAAACGAAGGGCTGGGATATGGCAAGGAAGGGGGGACAACGGCCAGAGGAAGTTCTTGTGGGGAAGTTGCAGGTATTAGAGAAGAGGCAGGTGGGTTAAAGGCAGGATAGGTGCAGGAAGTAGAAACAGGGTATTGATACTTGGTGGGGAGCAGGGTATATTGGACTGTAGCTGAGATTGCCAGGGGTGATGGGAGAAAGGACATCTGAGCAGGCAGGTGTTTAGTAGCAGGTCTGAGTTGTGGAGAGCTGACAGAGGCTGGGCATAACAGGTCTGACCATGCCTGAAGTACAGGTAGCACAAAAGTGGGCTCACATATCCTCTGTCTGACCAGGGACTGCACTTCATCTATACAATCTTTCAGCAACTGTTTGGGACAAACCGAATAATGCTCAAAAAAGGATGCAGTTATCCTCCAACAGCCATACTAAGGACGCAACCTGGTTAATGCTGAAGGGGGGAGAAAAGTCATCATGGCCCTTTGGGATACAAGGCAGAGCCAGATCTGTACACATTCCAATTAAAGGCTAAACATCCTCAAACCGTATACTGCCCTGATCGACCAAAGAGTGAGCTAAACAGATAATCTCCAGCAGCTGATGACTGGACCACCCTTCCAATGTCTGGCGGAGATATTCAGAACTCTCTGTTGCCAGCAGAGCATAATAAACAATTATATCTGAATTCATCCCAGCAACGTGTAATGGAACCGAGATGGTTCCCCTGTGCAGCCACTTCTGGTCAGAGATGGCCTTGGTATACTGTCATAAACAGGTGTGACCAGATTGTGTGGACTGCAAAGAGGAAACCCAACCGCATGTAAAGTGAAATAGAATAATGTTTATTAAAGATAAGTGATATAAATAAACAACACCCAAAATACAAATAGTGCTCAACCAACCAACAGAAACCCACAGACAACTGATAATATATACAGCCAAAGGGAAGTACCGAAATCAAACACCAGGCCAGGCCAGGGTCATACACAGGGAGATCAGCAACTGAACAAGGGCAGGTTAGGAGAGGGAGATAATGGATGGGATATGGCTACAAGGGAATAGGAACACAGGAGGGACAGGATCAGGATGGGATCGGATACAGGTTCAGGTTCCAGATACAGGTTCCAGATACAGGTTCCAGATACAGGTTCCAAGGAAGAAAGATACCAAGGCAAGCATGTGATTGCTTGCCGGGTATTTATAGGCCTGTAATTGGCCTCAAGTGACACCTGATTGTAGGAGGTACTGTGTGCTCCACACTGCCAGGATCCATCCGCTGGTGGGCACCAGTACTGCAGCCCAAAGATGACATAACATCAGCAGGGAAAAGCTCTCCTGACAGTTCCAAACTGCCAGGAGACACCTGCTGGTGGACCTCAGTACTGCATGCCAAATGACAGATATTACCAGTGGATGGAACATTTCTTGACATTGTCTCACTGATTTTCATCCATATTGCCAGGACCCGCCATTACATTAAAGCCGCAAGCAGTTTTAAATGACTTTTTTTCCTTTAAAAATGAAATTTTGTGCAGGGACTGTTCTAAGCACGGGAAACACGTGCCACTTTACAGGCATACTATAGACACCCCCCAGGTACGATATTTAAAGGAATATTTCAATTTTTTTTTTTTTTAACTTTAACCACTTGCCGACCGCCTCATGCATATATACGTGAACAAAATGGCACGGGCAGGCAAAATCACGTACCTGGTACGTGATTGCCTTCCTGCGGGCGGGGGGTCCGACCCCCCCGGTGCCAGCGGCGGTCGGCTTCAGTCTGGGAGCGTTGAGAGGCGAGGGGGAGGCCATCCGATCGTGGCCCCCCCCCTCGCGTTCGCTCCCAGCCAATGAGAAACATCCCCTGCCTGTGTATAGTACACACAGGCAGAGGATGTGATGTCATCTCTCCTCGGCTCGGCAGTTTCCGTTCCGGCGCCGAGGAGAGAAGACTTCACAGTGAGTAAACACACACACACACAGTAGAACATGCCAGGCACACATAACACCCCCGATCCCCCCCCGATCGCCCCCCGATCACCCCCCAATCACCCCTCCCCCCCTGTCACACTGACACCAAGCAGTGTTTTTTTTTTTTTCTGATTACTGCATGGTGTCAGTTTGTGACAGTTAGAAGTGGTAGGGCAGTTAGTGTTAGCCCCCTGTAGGTCTAGGGTACCCCCCTAACCCCCCCTAATAAAGTTTTAACCCCTTGATCACCCCCTGTCGCCAGTGTCACTAAGCGATCATTTTTCTGATCGCTGTATTAGTGTCGCTGGTGACACTAGTTAGGGACGTAAATATTTAGGTTCGCCGTCAACGTTTTATAGCGACAGGGACCCCCATATACTACCTAATAAATGTTTTAACCCCTTGATTGCCCCCTAGTTAACCCTTTCACCACTGATCACCGTATAACCGTTACGGTTGACACTGGTTAGTTCGTTTATTTTTTATAGTGTCAGGGCACCCGCCGTTTATTACCGAATAAAGGTTTAGCCCCTGATCGCCCGGCGGTGATATGCGTCGCCCCAGGCAGCATCAGATTAGCGCCAGTACCGCTAACACCCACGCACGCAGCATACGCCTCCCTTAGTGGTATAGTATCTGAACGCATCAATATCTGATCAGATCTATACTAGCGTCCCCAGCAGTTTAGGGTTCCCAAAAACGCAGTGTTAGCGGGATCAGCCCAGATACCTGTTAGCACCTGCGTTTTGCCCCTCTGCCCGGCCCAGCCCAGCCCACCCAAGTGCAGTATCGATCGATCACTGTCACTTACAAAACACTAAACGCATAACTGCAGCGTTTGCAGAGTCAGGCCTGATCCCTGCGATCGCTAACAGTTTTTTTGGTAGCGTTTTGGTGAACTGGCAAGCACCTGCCCCAGGCAGCGTCAGGTTAGTGCCAGTACCGCTAACACCCATGCACGCACCGTACACCTCCCTTAGTGGTATAGTATCTGAACGGATCAATATCTGATCCGATCAGATCTATACTGGCGTCCCCAGCAGTTTAGGGTTCCCAAAAAGGCAGTGTTAGCGGGATCAGCCCAGATACCTGCTAGCACCTGCGTTTTGCCCCTCCACCTGGCCCGGCCCAGCCCACCCAAGTGCAGTATCGATCGATCACTGTCACTTACAAAACACTAAACGCATAACTGCAGCGTTCGCAGAGTCAGGCCTGATCCCTGCGATCGCTAACAGTTTTTTTGGTAGCGTTTTGGTGAATTGGCAAGCACCAGTGGCCTAGTACACCCCGGTCGTAGTCAAACCAGCACTGCAGTAACACTTGGTGACGTGGCGAGTCCCATAAGTGCAGTTCAAGCTGGTGAGGTGGCAAGCACAAGTAGTGTCCCGCTGCCACCAAAAAGACAAACACAGGCCCGTCGTGCCCATAATGCCCTTCCTGCTGCATTCGCCAATCCTAATTGGGAACCCACCGCTTCTGCAGCGCCTGTACTTCCCCCATTCACATCCCCAACCAAATGCAGTCGGCTGCATGAGAGGCATTTTCTTTATGTCCTCCGGAGTACCCCTACCCAGCGAACCCCCCCAAAAAAGATGTTGTGTCTGCAGCAAGCGCGGATATAGGCGTGACACCCGCTATTATTGTCCCTCCTGTCCTGACAATCCTGGTCTTTGCATTGGTGAATGTTTTGAACGCTACCATTCACTAGTTGAGTATTAGCGTAGGGTACAGCATTCCACAGACTAGGCACACTTTCACAGGGTCTCCCAAGATGCCATCGCATTTTGAGAGACCCGAACCTGGAACCGGTTACAGTTATAAAAGGTACAGTTACAAAAAAAGTGTAAAAAAAAAAAAAGGTTTAAAAAAAAATAGTTGTCGTTTTATTGTTCTCTCTCTCTCTATTCTCTCTATTGTTCTGCTCTTTTTTACTGTATTCTATTCTGCAATGTTTTATTGTTATTATGTTTTATCATGTTTGCTTTTCAGGTATGCAATTTTTTATACTTTACCGTTTACTGTGCTTTATTGTTAACCATTTTTTTGTCTTCAGGTACGCCATTAACAACTTTGAGTGATTATACCAGATTGATGCCTGCAGGTTTAGGTATCATCTTGGTATCATTCTTTTCAGCCAGCAGTCGGCTTTCATGTAAAAGCAATCCTAGCGGCTAATTAGCCTCTAGACTGCTTTTACAAGCAGTGGGAGGGAATGCCCCCCTCCCACCGTCTTCCGTGTTTTTGTCTGGCTCTCCTGTCTCAACAGGGAACCTGAGAATGCAGCCGGTGATTCAGCCAGCTGACCATAGAGCTGATCAGAGACCAGAGTGGCTCCAAACATCTCTATGGCCTAAGAAACCGGAAGCTACGAGCATTTTATGACTTAGATTTCGCCGGATGTAAACAGCGCCATTGGGAAATTGGGAAAGCATTTTATCACACCGATCTTGGTGTGGTCAGGTGCTTTGAGGGCAGAGGAGAAATCTAGGGTCTAATAGACCCCAATTTTTTCAAAAAAGAGTACCTGTCACTATCTATTGCTATCATAGGGGATATTTACATTCCTTGAGATAACAATAAAAATGATTAAAAAAAAAAAATGAAAGGAACAGTTTAAAAATAAGATAAAAAAGCAAAAAAATAATAAAGAAAAAAAAAAAAAGCACACCTGTCCCCCCTGCTCTCGCGCTAAGGCGAACGCAAGCGTCGGTCTGGCGTCAAATGTAAACAGCAATTGCACCATGCATGTGAGATATCACCGCAAAGGTCAGATCGAGGGCAGTAATTTTAGCAGTAGACCTCCTCTGTAAATCTAAAGTGGTAACCTGTAAAGGCTTTTAAAGGCTTTTAAAAATGTATTTAGTTTGTCGCCACTGCACGTTTGTGCGCAATTTTAAAGCATGTCATGTTTGGTATCCATGTACTCGGCCTAAGATCATCTTTTTTATCTCATCAAACATTTGGGCAATACAGTGTGTTTTAGTGCATTAAAATTTTAAAAAGTGTGTTTTTTCCCAAAAAAATGCGTTTGAAAAATCGCTGCGCAAATACTGTGTGAAAAAAAAAAATGAAACACCCACCATTTTAATCTGTAGGGCATTTGCTTTAAAAAATATATAATGTGTGGGGGTTCAAAGTAATTTTCTTGCAAAAAAAAATAATTTTTTCATGTAATCAAAAAGTGTCAGAAAGGGCTTTGTCTTCAAGTGGTTAGAAGAGTGGGTGATGTGTGACATAAGCTTCTAAATGTTGTGCATAAAATGCCAGGACAGTTCAAAACCCACCCAAATGACCCCATTTTGGAAAGTAGACACCCCAAGCTATTTGCTGAGAGGCATGTCGAATCCATGGAATATTTTATATTGTGACACAAGTTGCGGGAAAGAGACAATTTTTTTTTTTTTTTGCACAAAGTTGGGGTCATTTGGGGGGGGGGGGTTGGTAGTGATTGGTTTTCGGGGCCCCATACGCGGCTAGGCTCCCAAAAAGTCCCACACATGTGGTATCCCCATACTCAGGAGAAGCAGCTAAATGTATTTTGGGGTGCAATTCCAAATATGCCCATGGCCTGTGTGAGCAATATATCATTTAGTGACAACTTTTTGTAATTTTTTTTTTTTGTCATTATTCAATCACTTGGGACAAAAAAAATGAATATTCAATGGGCTCAACATGCCTCTCAGCAATTTCCTTGGGGTCTCTACTTTCCAAAATGGGGTGATTTGTGGGGGTTTTGTACTGCCCTGCCATTTTAGCACCTCAAGAAACGACATAGGCAGTCATAAATTAAAGGCTGTGTAAATTCCAGAAAATGTACCCTAGTTTATAGGCGCTATAACTTTTGCGCAAACCAATAAATATACACTTATTGACATTTTTTTTTACCAAAGACATATGGTCGATTACATTTTGGCCTAAATGTATGACTAAAATTGAGTTTATTGGATTTTTTTTAGAACAAAAAGTAGAAAATATCATTTTTTTTCAAAATTTTCGGTCTTTTTCCGTGTATAGCGCAAAAAATAAAAACGGCAGAGGTGATCAAATACCATCAAAAGAAAGCTCTATTTGTGGGAAGAAAAGGACGCAAATTTCGTTTGGGTACAGCATTGCATGACCGCGCAATTAGCAGTTAAAGCGACGCAGTGCCAAATTGTAAAAAGTGCTCTGGTCAGGAAGGGGGTAAATCCTTCCGGGGCTGAAGTGGTTAAGCATCATTAAAATCACTGCTCCCGAAAAAACGGCCCTTTTTAAAAGTTTTTTTTGCATTAATGCATGTCCCCTGGGGCAGGACCCGGGTCCCCAAACCCTTTTTAGGACAATACCATGCAAATTAGCCTTTAAAATGAGCACTTTTAATTTTGAACATTCGAGTCCCATAGACGTCAATGGGGTTCTAACGTTCATGCGAATTTTCGGTCCGTTCGCAGGTTCTGGTGCGAACCGAACCGGGGGGTGTTCGGCTCATCCCTATTTGCCACAGTGCACAGCTGTGGAACTACAAGGACTACATAGACTTTAATGCAGCAGGATTCACAATAGTTTTTGCGCCATATTTGCATGTCGGTTTAAACAACCAACCAGCCTTTTTATAATAGGGACAGTTTCTTGGGGGCTACATAAAGTGTACCACACTAAGTGCGCTGCAGTACTGCAGTGATTGATGGCCATGATGAAAGGTCGGTATTGTTTTAAAGAACCTGGATAAATGTAACACACATTTTTATATATATATATATATATATATGCTAAAAAATTGGGATTTTAATTGGTGAATTGATTTGAGAGTTTAACAAGATGACTGGTGCCCTATGAAAATGATAACAACTCATCTAAATAAAATGTAAACAAATGCCATGCCATAATCCCAAATAATCCTTATTCAGTTTACAACAAATAAGCACAACACATTTCACAGTTTTGCTTTTTCCCTGCATTGCCTTCCTTTGCAGATCTCTGACTTCTGTCACATGACATCTGAGAAACACAAAGGAAGTTGATGCTTTCCTCTGCTAGGCGCTGTGAACAAGAAACAGTTACCTTTTAACACCCAACAGCTGTCACTGATTGATGGTCCAATTCTAACTGAGGTCTTAAGCTTCGTACACATGGTACAATTTTTGGCCAACCGAGCGTCATTGTTTTGTCTTAAGGACATGTGCCAGGATCTTGTCTTGCATACTAACGGTACACAATTGTCATGCAACAAACACGAATGTAGTGACGTACTAGACGTACTAAGAGACTATAAAGAGGAAGTTAATTTCTCAAGAGCCACCCTTTGGGCTCCTTCTGCTAATTTCGTATTAGTAGAAGTTTGGTTAATGTTGATTTGCGCTTTTCAGTTTGTTTCTGAACGGCCGGTTGTCAACCATCCATTTTGTGTAAGAGGAGGGAACGTGTAATAATTTTGGACTAGGAGTTATTGCTTTGACCCAAGTCCAGTCCAGGACCAGGAGGAGTTCTTGGACCAAGAATTGGTTGCTTAATCGTGACCAATTATGTCATATGCCATTGCTGCGGGAGCTCCAGAATAATACGGGTGATTTTCCGAATTATCTCTGGATGACAGACCCCTGCTTTTACCAACTCTTGGCATTGGTGTCCCCCTATATTAAGAAGCAGGACACATATGTATGAGGCTTTCCATCACTCCAGAGCAAAGGCTCATAGCCACCTTGCGGTACTTGGCAACAGGGAGAAGTCTCCAGGACCTCAAGTTTACGACTGGGATCTCCCCCCAGGCTCTGGGAGTATTATTCCAGAGACCTGCTCTGCCATCATTCAAGTCCTGCAGAAGGACTATATTAGGGTACGTTTTTACCTTTAAGATCACATTCTACAGTGCCTTGAAAAAGTATTCATACCCCTTGAAAATTTCCACATTTTGTCATGTTACAACCTAAAACATAAATGTATTCTATTGGGATTTTATATGATAGACCAACACAAAGTGGCACATAATTGTGAAGTGGAAGGAAAATGATAAATGGTTTTCAAAATTTTTTCCAAATAAATATGTGAAAAGTGTGGCGTGCATTTGTATTCAGCCCCCTTGAGTCAATACTTTGTAGAACCACCTTTCGCTGCAATTACAGATGCGCATCTTTTTGGGTATGTCGCTTTGCATATCTAGAGAGTGACATTTTTGCCCATTCTTCTTTGCAAAATAGCTCAACCTCTGTCAGATTGGATGGAGAGCAGCTGTGAACAGCAATTTTCAAGTCTTGCCACAGATTCAACATGCTTTGATCTAAACCATTACATTGTAGCTCTGGTTGTATGTTTAGGGTCGTTGTCCTGCTGGAAGGTGAACCTCTGCCCCAGTCTCAAGTTTTTTGACTCTAACAGGTTTTCTTCTAAGATTGCCCTGTACTGGGCACCCCCCATCTTCCCATCAACCCTGACCAGCTTCCATGTCCCTGCTGAAGAAAAGTATCCCCACAACATGATGCTGCCCCCACCATGTTTCACGGTGGGGATGGTGTGATCAAGGTGATGTGCACTGTTAGTTTTCTGCCATACATAGTGTTTTGCTTTTAGGCCAAAAAGTAAAATTTTGGTCTCATCTGACCAGAGCACCTTCTTCAACAAATTTGCTGTGTCCCCCATTTGGCTTCTCGGAAACCGAAAACTGGACTTCTTATAGCTTTCTTTCAACAATGGCATTCCTCTTGCCACTCTTCCATAAAGGCCAGATTTGTGGAGTGCACGGCTAATAGTTGTCCTGTGGACAGATTCTACCACCTGAGCTGTGGATCTCTGCAGCTCCTCCAGAGTTACCATGGTCCTCTTGGCTGCTTCTCTGATTAATGCTCTCCTTGTCCGGCCTGTTGGTTTAGGTGGACGGCCTTGTCTTGGTAGGTTTGCAGTTGTGCCATACGCTTTCTATTTTCGGATGATGGATTTAACAGTGCTCCATGAGATGTTCAAAGCTTGGGATATTTTTTATACCCTAACCCTGCTTTAAACTTCTCCACAACTTTATCCCTGACCTGTCTGGTGTGTTCCTTGGCCTTCATAATGATGCTTGTTCTAACAACCTCTGAGGGCTTCACAGAACATTCTGTATTTATACTGAGATTAAATTACTCACAGGTGGACTCTATTTGCCAATTAGGTGACTTCTGAAGGCAATTGGTTCCACTAGATTATAGTTAGGAGTATCAGAGTAAAGGGGGCTGAATACAAATGCACACCACACTTTTCAGATATGCATTTGTAAAAAAATTTGAAAACCATTTATCATTTTCCTTCCACTTCACAATTATGTGCCACTTTGTGTTGGTCTATCACATAAAATCCCAATAAAATACATTTAAGTTTTTGGTTGTAACATGACAAAATGTGGAAAATGTCAAGGGGTATGAATGCTTTTTCAAGGCACTGTATGTATTTATGTTTGCTAATGTATTGTATTCATTTGTTGATTACATATATCTCAATATTGTAATATGCTGTGAATGTCCCCTTTGTCCTCATGCATGCTGTAAGCTTTTCCTGCTCCTTTTTTGGTCTACATGCATATTTTCCTTCACTAACCTCCCCAGCATGCTATCCTGGGCCCATACACAACTATAGCCTTGTAACTTAACAATGTTTTTTGTCAGCTACATTTTGGGGCTTACCCTAAACAACCCCTAAAATGTGTACAAATGTTATCGTTGTCCTCAAATTCAGGCAGAGTTTCAAGAGGCCATTTTTTGGGGCCCAAACTCATTTTGAGCCCTCCCTCCCCCCCAAAAATACTCTATCTGCTGACTTTGCAAAACCCATACACACTATCCCTCTTTTGTGTTTAAATTTCTGTATAAATTCACCAAACCATGTAGTGCAAAGACCTGCCTGATTAACTACAAATTGAAACCTATTATGTTTTTGTCTCCTATTATATTGATTGGTTAAATCATAATGTCAAAATGTGCTGCAATTTGGACAGTGTGTATCCAGCTTTTTAGATTATGACACATACCTGTCCACTGGGCTGCCAATAGTGTAAGTAAGGAGGGTCTGGCCAAAGTATCACTGATTATTTATACAAACAGCTCTCATGGAAGTGGAGAGGGATACCTGTACAAAACATCTACCCATTACCCCCCCCATAAAATTTGTCTAATGGGCCCCCAGAGGGGGGAGGAATCAGACAAGTTTACCTTCAACTTTTGTCTTTAAATACTCATTTAAGTGTATGCTTATGTTGGCTAAGCATGTATCTGTCAAATCTGCTTGCAATATTATGTACAGAAGTAGTCATTTCTTTTTTTAATCCACAGTTTCCTTCCAACCCAGAGCAATGGCAGGACGTTGCAGCCCAGTTCCATCATCAGTGAGATTTTCCAAACTGTGGTGGTGCTATTGATGGCAAGCATGTCCGGATTGCATCACCACCCAACTCTGGCTCCTACTATTTTAATCATAAGGGCTTTTGCAGCATAGACATGCTCGTTGTGGTGTCTGCCAATTACTAGTTCTTGTATTTGGATATTGGGAAGAACAGTCTCAACTCTGACGGAGGAGTGATTATGCAGACAGAGTTCTACAAGCGGCTCCAGAATGGCACCTTAAACTTGCCACCTGCTGAGGAGAATGTTGAGGGCCTCAATTTTGTTTTTGTGGCAGATGAGGCCTTTGCTCTGTGGGAACATCTGATGAAGCTGTTTCCTATGAGGAACCTCACCCCAGAGCACAGAATTTTCAATTATAGGCTCTCTCGTGCCAGAAGGGTGGTCGATGCCTTTGGCATCCTATCGAGTAGTTTCAGGCTGTTTTTGACTCCAATCAACCTGGCACTCTACAAGATAAACCATTTGGTCCTGTGCTGCTGTATTCTCCATCATTTTTTAAGGATGCATGCTACCACCTACCTAGCCTCACTGCCAAGTGACGTGGACCATGCAGTGGCAGCCCCAGCTGAAGAGGCTGCAGCTCGTCCGTCTGCGGGCAAGCTGACGGCTATTGAAAATGCCCATGCTGGATTGCGCTTACAAATTGCCCGAGATTTATGACAGGAATACCTGGAATATTTTGTGGGTAGAGGGGCAGTGGCCTGGCAGCAAATTGTAGCTGATAATTTATATATTTTTTTGTAGATCATAAACTCCTATTTCATTTGAACTGCTGTTGTCTGTGTTTCTTATATGTCTAACATGTTCCCAAATGGGCTTTATTTTGGCCACTTGCTCCAATAGTGCAAATGTACCTTAATTGCTATATGAGGTGACAATATCTTCTTCGGCTAACTATTATGGTGTGCTGTTGGTCTTCTACACACACACAATGTTTTTGTTCTTAATGGATCTAATGAAGTTCAAAAAAAATTTAGCCTTTACAACTCCTTTAATTTTTTTGAGGCCTAAAAATTGCAGTTGTCCACATTTAAGAGCACATTGTCACTGTATCTACAACAACTTAAGAAATGCACTGGTATTGAGCAATGAAATAATAAGCCACACATTGTTTAGTAAAAAACATTTTACGCAAAGCACATTCACATGTGCGTTTTAAGGTTTTAAAACAAACCAACATCTTGGTATATAACATGTATGTTTTGTATTATTTGTGTTATTTCTCCTTTTTTGTGGCTAAACAGACATGTTCTAAAACATTATTTACACATCCCAAACTCAGTAACTTACAAAGTTTGAGTTTGGTAAAGTGAATACCAAACGTGACATTAGTATCCCAAGACTGTGTGGATGGGGTGATCTCACCCCTCTAAAAGCCAAAATTTTAAGCTACATACACGTAGAGCCATAACAATTAAATGTCCCTTATGATCCCATGCCTAAAATGTGTCTAATTACAAACATCTATTTTTCTAAACCCACAAAACACACAGTGTGTCAACATGTGCTATCTCCCATCACAGGGTATCAATGGACGCATTTTGGGGGTGCAACCCCTTCCTCTGAGCTACTTTAGTTATGAGTAACACATTTTAGGCAGGGGATCATGGGGGAAACAAGAGTGTTAAGGTCCAATTTGGGGGCACCTTAAAATTTGGGGTTTTAGATTATAAAACACACATAAACATTACAATTCTCATTAATTAGGGCAGTGTTTCCCAACTCTCCTCCTCAAGATGCAAACCCAGGTCATGTTTTCGAGATTTCTTGAATTTGGCACAGGTGATGTTGTAATTTTCACTGTTAGTAATCTGCACAGTCGTTTTTAGACTGAGGAAAATCTAGAAAACAGGACCTGGATGTGCACCTAGAGGAGTGGAGTGTAGAGTTCTGTCCCTATACTTTCATATTTAAAAGTCATAAAAACATGGTAATTATTGAAAGGGCAAACAGGAGCCAACAAGTGAAACAATAATCTTCAGACCAGGGAAGAGGAAATTAAAATTTGGCAAGCATGTCCACAAAATCTCTTATTGTTCGCTGTAAAGCAGTGGCAGCCTCCTTAATTTGCTCTAGGTCCTTCAAACAATGCAACACGTCTGCACTCATTCTGCCAATAGTATATTGTGGAAGATCATGACCTAGTAAGAAGAGTAAAAAGTATTAAGGGAACGATGGTCAAGTGGCTGAGGCCATACATAGTGAGTTTTGGTCAAGTTACTATTCAAATTCAGGAAATACTTACCTACCCAGTCTATTGTTGCTTGCAACCTGCTTGCGCTTCAGACAACTACACTACTAGGAATGTACACACTGCAACTACTCTGTAATCTTGGCCCTGGTGCCTGGGTCTCCCAAACTCAGGTACCTGGTTCACTTTGGCCCTCACTGTGACTCGGGTCAGGGGATTTGACGACCACAATGGCAATGTCTGTGCTGGGTCCAGGAGTCAGATACCATGGCTCTAAAGAAACATCCCGGGTGAGTTGACCACACTCACTTTCCTCTAAAAAGAAACAATACACCATTCATTAAGCCCCCCCAAGTCACATCTGTTTCTAGCATCCATTTTGCTACATTAGTTGACCAACCTTGCACTTTGTCTGATGTGCTGCACTCTGTTTTTTTTACTGTGAAAAATGCATAGAAAAGGGAAGGTGATGGCATTTTAGAGAGGGCAAACACTTGGAAATGTGCCAACATTGAAAAAGTCCTGCAGTTTCCACCCACCCCTCTTGTCTCCTATGGGATACGGGATATATGATGACCATCCTAGCAGGCGTGACTCTGTGTGACTGGGAGCCCCAGGGCCTCTCCTCTACCCATGCCTACACTGGCAAGGCTGCATTAATGGGTACTGATGAGCCAGGCAGCAACCAGAAAGTGTTCTTTACCCCTTAAGTTCTGCCCTAAGCCCATGGCCTTTAGCCCACCTAGAAACACCTCTGTCGGTGGCTAAATGAGTGTGTTTGAAGTTGGCACTTACGTTTTTGGGGGGAAGATGGCCTTGTTGCCTCCCCTGTTGAGGCCGAGCGAGGGTAGCCTCCCTTCATCCCTTGTGGTGGCTTGGCCGGGGTCTCCTTTTTTGGTGCCTCCCTGTTGAAAGTAGAAAAAACAATAAGTTCTATAAAAAAAGGAATGGCCAAAAACATGACCAAATAAGAATGTTCATATATGCTTTATATTTACCTTCATCTTTGGAATCCCAAGTCATACAAAGATTTTAGAAAAGCTTATATAGAATTCTCTAGCACTACTTGGAGAAAGAACATATACAGACAGCTAATTTACACATATACATATAGTTTAGATCAAAGTATTGCTTACTTTTTTATGATCTGATGTATGTACTCCAACTGGTCTTGTTTCCGGTGTTTTAGATCAGACCATGGTTTTCAGATTTGGTCCTTTGATCGTTTTAACCGAAAATTCGCACTGAAAAACGATGATGACCTTCTCCAAAATGATGTCCTTTCAGCTGTTGGGCCTTTTGTGATTGCGCATCTTGCAGTTGTAATCGTGCTTCTCTAGGTTGTGCACCATTTCCACCATCTCACCCTGTCTCATGGGGGTTGCTTTGTGCCTCCTATGAGCTCCACCACCACAAGGCTGCCTGTAATCCTCCAAATCCACCATGTTGTCCCTCCCGAATGTTCTGCCGTGTGTATCGTATGCAGAAGAGAGATGTACCGGGAGCTGCCCTGTCTCTAGAAGGTCAGGAGTAGTCTCTAAAATATAGAGGAAGGCAGCTTTGGAGAAACTGGTCAAGTTGGTCAAACCAGTGTAGACCAGGGCAGACACCAGCTACGTAAAGCAAAAGATTGCTAACTCCTCAAGGACTACATTTAAAAAGGAGCTGAACAAGGTCCTGGACTCAGAGAGATCTGGAGCAGCAGCGGATGACCTATATGTCCCCAGGCTGTGGTATTACCACAGCCTGCGGTTTTTGACAGACCAGACAGAACCCAGGCCATCGCTGTCTACGCTCCCTTTGACATCAGCTCCTGACATCCGCACAGGTCCTGATGCACAGGATGAAGATGTGGAGGAGCCCAGCTTGACCCAGGTATAGCATTGTTGAACATATTTGTAGCCAAAAATACAATGATGATAACTAGACTTTATTGGTAAAATATTTCTGCCTTAACAAAGTGGTTTCCATATCAATAGACAGTAGTGATCAAAAATGATTTGAACAAGAATGAAAAATGCTGGGGTCAGAATGATAGTCTTTTCTTTTTCTCCACATTCAATTTGCAACAGTGAGGAGATCAAAAATGTGTGTGATTGATGACCAAACCCTAAAAAAGATTCTAATTATGTCTCAATTTCATACACAAGAAAGTGTCAGTCTGGAGGAGCCAGTGGCCAGTAGCCAGACGGAGTCGCATATCCCTCCCTTACCTCCTGCTGCTAAAAGGGCCAGGAAGAGCAGGAATCTAGAGGAGGCCACAGCTTCCTTCCTCAGCCAGGTCACTACTGCGCTCCAAACAGACCCAGGTGAGGCTAAGGCATTTGGGTGTGTGACTGACAATAAATTAAGACAGATGGCCGATGAACAAAGGAGCAGGTGTGAGGAACTCATCCTGCAGCTCCTCAACAAGGGGGTGAGGGGCCACATTTTGGATTTTGTGGCCCCATCTCCACCACCTCCACAGCCAACCCACACACCACAGCCACCCTACCCACCACAGACACCCCACCCACCACAGCAGCATAGCGGTCAGTGGCAATACCAGCAACAAGACCTTTTTTTTTTTTTTTTCATAATTATTTTATTTGTTATATTTTCTATATTTTTGAATACATAGAGTGCACTTTTGGGTTAAGTTCTTTGTATTTGGATGGCAGATAGCATGTCTAATTCAATTTGTTTCATTTTTTTCTGCACAATAAAAAAAATGTATAGAGTAGTGCTTGGCTGTGTATGAATAGTACTTGGATGTGTTTTACTTCAAATGACAGTTTGGGAGTAGGCAGTTACATTTAAAAAAATACAATGTAAAATTAACAAGGGACACCAACACACTTGTATCTTTGATCTTAAAAACTCCGGGATAATGGTGTTGTGATAACTTGCCCAAAAAAACAAACAAGCATTATAATTATATTCTTGGTATCAGTATAAAAAAAATCCTTTTAAAATATGTTTACCATAACTCCATCAGTATCAACAGCAAAGCAGCTTCATTATTATCCCATTAAAGAAGAAGAGAATGTGCGCTTCATTTAGATAATTTGCCACGGCACAAATGTTAATTCTCCATTACGAACGCTAGTTACATAGTTACATAGTAGGTGAGGTTGAAAAAAGACACAAGTCCATCAAGTCTAAACTATGTATGTGATTATATGTCAGTATTACATTGTATATCCCTGTATGTTGCAGTCATTCAGGTGCTTATCTAATAGTTTCTTGAAACTATCGATGCCCCTGCTGAGACCACCTCCTGTGGAAGGGAATTCCACATCCTTGCCACTCTTACAGTAAAGAACCCTCTACGTAGTTTAAGGTTAAACCTCTTTTCTTCTAATTTTAATGAGTGGCCACAAGTCGTTTTAGACTCCCTTCTGCGAAAAAGTTTTATCCCTATTGTGGGGTCACCGGTATGGTATTTGTATATTGAAATCATATCCCCTCTAAAGCGTCTCTTCTCTAGAGGGAATAAGTTCAGTGCTTGCAACCTTTCCTCATAACTAATATCCTTCAGACCCTTTATTAGCTTTGTTGCCCTTCTTTGTACTCGCTCCATTTCCAGTACATCCTTCCTGAGGATTGGTGCCCAGAACTGGACAGCATACTCCAGGTGTGGCCGGACCAGAGTCTTGTAGAGCAGGAGAATTATCATTTTATCTCTGGAAATAATCCCCTTTTTAATGCATGCCAATATTCTGTTTGCCTTGTTAGCAGCAGCTTGGCATTGCATGCCATTGCTGAGCCTATCATCTACTAGGACCCCCAGGTCCTTTTCCACCCTAGATTCCCCCAGAGGTTCTCCCCCGAGTGTATAGATTGCATTCATATTTTTGCCACCCAAATGCATTATTTTACATTTTTCTACATTGAACCTCATTTGCCATTTAGTTGCCCACCCCATTAATTTGTTCAGATCTTTTTGCAAGGTTTCCACATCCTGCGGAGAAGTTTTGCCCTGCTTAGCTTAGTATCGTCAGCAAATACAGAGATTGAACTGTTTAACCCATCCTCCAGGTCATTTATGAACAAATTAAATAGGATTGGTCCCAGCACAGAACCCTGGGGGACCCCACTACCCACTCCTGACCATTCCGAGTACTCCCCATTTATGACCACCCAATGAACTCGCCCTTGTAGCCAGTTTTCAATCCACATACTCACTCTATGGTCCATGCCAACGGACCTTATTTTGTACAGTAAACGTTTATGGGGAACTGTGTCAAATGTTTTTGCAAAATCCAGATACACCACGTCTACGGGCCTTCCTTTATCTAGATGGCAACTCACCTCCTCATAGAAGGTTATTTATTAATGTTAAGTTTCCCAAGTCTAATTTTAATTTTGTCCTCTGTTAACCATGGAGGTGCTTCCTGTGATGTGTCATAAAGATAAACACTGCAGTTTTGGTTACTGAAGCCCCTTGATTCCCTCGTGAAGACTTAGGAGAAGAATAAGTTTAATACTTTTGCCATCTCCCCATCCTTTGTAACCAGATGTCATTTCTCATTCTTTATGGGGCCAATATGGTCTGTCCTTCCTTTTTTACTGTTTACATACTTAAAGAATTTCTTGGGATTTTTTTTGCTCTCCTCCGCTTTGTGTCTTTCATGTTCTATCTTAGCCATCCTTATTGCACCCTTACATTTCTTGTTGCATTCTTTATAAAGTCTGAATGCTGATGATGATTCCTCAACCTTGTATTTTTTGAAGGCCTTATCCTTTGCTTTTTATGCATTTTTACATTGGAGTTAAGCCATCCAGGACTTTTGTTCGCTCTTTTAAATTTATTACCCAATGGGATGCATTGGCTAATGCCCTTATTTAATATGCTCTTAAAGCAAACCCATCTCTCCTCCGTGTTCTTTGTTCCTAAGATTTTATCCCAGTTTATGCCTTCTAGTTTACATGACCGACTGCTTCCGGCTCATTCCTTGCTTCCTATCATGCGTGTTTGTACTTTCGACTTTTGTGTGACGGATCTGTGTACTGACCATACGAAAATCTGACGTCAATCCGTTGTCCGCTGAAAATTTACTAGCCTGCCATCCAACATTTGTTGGCCGAAAGTTGGACAACAATTGTCAAAAGGAGCGTACTAACGGTAAGATTTTAGGACAACAGTCTGTCAACAGACAATCCCCTGCCAACAATCGTACCGTGTGTATGAGGCTTTAGACCCCCATAACACCATACAACTGTTGTCTGATTTCCTTTAGATTTACCAAAACCATGTAGTGCAAGGGCCTCCCTGATTGCAAACAAACTGAAACTCTTAAAGCATAACTCCACAAAACATTCCCCTCTGAGTGATCTATCTACATTGCAAGGATTATAACAAACCTTGTTGCAGATTCCTACCTTTTGTTATTCTGAAAAAATACCTCTGTGTGTGTCTAAGAGAGTGGTTTCATAATTAACTGTCAGGTGTGCAGATGAAGAGAACTAATGAGGAAATCTGCTGGGCCTACATTGCTTTAAACATGTTCCCATTGAAAGTATCTCTCCAAAAATGGGGGGTAAAAAGGGGGTAGCCTATTTAGGTCCCCCTTACCTCATGGGGCTGTGGCGTCGGCTAAATTAATAATATTAACAGGGTTTTAAATGGGTCTTATTCTAATTGGTGGGATAAGGTCACATGATAGAGAAGCTTCCAGAAGGTTAGGGGGTTGACTGGGGATTGGCTAGTTAGGGTCAAGTGACCTTAGAACCTTCTAGAGGGTTTGTTGGGAGTCTATTTAAGGGGCCCCCTGACAGAAATTTTTGCCAGTCGCCAGAGAGGAGTCGTCACAAAGAGCTTCCCTCCCAAACCCCCCCCCCTCGTCATGGCCGGTTTATGTGGTGGGTCCCTTTGGTCAAGTAATCAAAGGGGATATGTGAGAATATGTTTAAAAAGAAATGATGGTCTCTGGGGAGAGGTTAGTACACACTCTGTGTACAGAACACCTCCAGGTAGCCATATTGCAATGCATTCTCAGATAATTACAGGGATTGCAGATTGAAAAGGAAAGGTAATTTTTAATACCATTCAATTACAATATGATTAGTGTCTCAATTATATGCGCTATGTTATTTTTTCTTTATTTGCTATTTTTTTCCCCACGAAAGTGGAGTGACCCTTTAAGGTTTGAGCTAACTTTATACGATTTTGGTAAATCTATAGGAAAAAATCTACAGAAAATTGTATGTATCCAGCTTTACACTCTCCAGCCTCTACCAAAAATAGCAGATTTGGTGGACACAAATTACTCTATATTATGGTTTATTATAATGGTTTATAATACAACAAATATTACAGCAAGCTTCTGAATCATGGCCAGATATGGTCATCCAACTGCAATCTGACATTTATTTTCTTTCAGTACACATGCAATGCTATTCTTTGTTGGAGTAATCAACTTTAGAAAGAGACAGGCAGCTTATTGCAAAACCTAGTCAGAGACAAAGTGAGTATGTTTTTGTGTCTGTCTGGCTTCCTTACAAATTATTCTCTTGTATAAATTACCTGCTTCGGAAAGCATTGTTTTCTGCAGAGATAACACCTCTAGATTACACAATAGAACAGATGCTACTTGGATTTTTTTGTGCATATACAGAAAGATGGAAAAATCCTTTCACTAAGCACTGAATAATACAAGCATTTTGCTGTGTGTAGCCAATATTACCTGTAAGTAAAACAAATAGGCATAATTCAATAAAAACCAAAATCAAGCAAGTTATCTTTTAATAACCTAGTCTTGTAATAAAATAATAATATCAGATACCAGTTAAAGGAAACCTTCACTCTGAAAATACATAGGCCACCATACAGTAGCTGAACTTTCCTGGCTGTTAAGTTGATCCAAAGGCTTTAGCACTTTATGAGTCGTTGACTTTTGGAAAATATACACAGATTAGTTGTTCTAATTTTTCTCTCAGATAACTAACTGAATGCTTGTTCTGAATCAGTGATTCAGAATTGAGACCAGAAACAGGCACTTACAGTAACACTTTCAGCATTTCAATTGGAGCCTCTGTATTTTTCTCACTAGAGATTTCCTTTAATGGAATAGTCCACTCAAAATGAATTACTGTACTTTCAGAGATATCTGCCTGGATCTGCATCCCTCTGCCATGCTCGGGATTGGTGAGCTTCATTAATTCTGCACTCTCTATAATGTAAAAGAAAGAACCTAATAGGAAAGACTAACCCTCTTTTAATGGCTGCTACAGCTGAGTGGAGGTAGTAACTGAGCCAGAGAATTAGTCCCTCTGGTATTGCAAATAAATATAAAAAAACAATAGCATACCTGCTCATCCACACTGTGCACTCACACTGACACCAAGGCACTGGAGGTCCTCTGTGGGATGGGGCAAAGAGGGGCTAGCCATTTTAGGATGATGGGGTCTATTGCTCAACTCTTTTACACAAACTCTGGAGCTTTTTTTTCCCCCCCAAGAGCTTTTTTTTCCCACTGGCCAACAGTAAGGGGCACAATATTACTGACCACTGCACTCTGTACACAATACTGTCTCCTTGTACTGCATTCACTATGTAGTATGTTATACATCTTACCCCTGCACTGTATACATTGTTTTTTTTATAATATACTCCTGACCCCCTGCACTGTATACACTACATTGTACATTATACTCCTGACCACTGTACTGCATATGCTATGTCATGCATTATACTCCTGACCCCTGCAGTGTCTACACAATGTTGTATGTTATACTACTGATTCCTGTACTGTGTACGCTATGTTGTATTTTATACTTCCAAATCTTGCATTGTTATAGCTATGTTGTACATTATACTCCTGAAACCCTGCACTGTATACGTTATGTTGTACACTAAACTCCTGTCCCCAGACTGTATAAGCTATGTTGTACGTTATAGCCCTGTTCCTGCACTGTATATGCTATGTTGTACATTATACAGTACTTCTGATCCCTGCAATGTATACACTATATTGCATATTATACCTCTGACCCATGCACTGTATACACTATGTTGTACATTACAATCTTGACCCCTGCACTGTATATGAAATGTTGTACTTTATTGTAATGACCTTTGCACTGTATACCATATATTGTACATTATACTTCTGAACCCTGCACTGCATATGCTATGTTGTATATTATACCCCTGACTCTTGCACTGCTGTGTTGTATATTATTCTCCTGATCCATGCACTGTATTCCCTATGTTGTATATTATACTCCTCACCCCTGCACTATGAACAGTCAAGATCTTAGTGTTTGGGAGAAGGGATTTCAACGCTAGGGAGTAGGGGCTTTGGTGCTGTGGAGTGGGGATTTTGGTCTGGGGGAGTTGGGATTTCTTGAAATTTTTGTTTAGAAGGGCGAGAATTTTTGTTGGGCAGAGATGTTTATGCCATGTGCATTATGTACCCCTAACTCCTGCCTTCTATAGGCTATAATTTACATCACATACTTGATATATTGTTAGTACATAGACTGTGGCATATGGCTTTTCCTACTATGCCCCTCTAGCTGTTAGCGCAATGTGACCAAGCCCATCATTCGCAGTGGAATGCTAAGTGCACCATATTGCATCTTCCTTCAAGATGGCTAAGGGTGCCCAAGGTCTTTCACAATCTTAGCAATGCTCCTGTTCTCACCTCTTATCCTTCACTGCCCCCCAACAGACTCTTGTTTCCACTCTCAGGTTAAAGGATGCCCAGTAATTTCTTAATGAAATTGATGCACAAGGCAAAATTACAGTCATACTACAATCTTGTCTCATATGATATCATAAATCAAATTATAATAATAGTGCAGCTGGCAAGCTGGAAATTTTGAAATGATACTCTATAGTTCTCTTGTGATGGAGAAATGAGATAAAAATGAATGATGTTCTGTCTGTAGGACATATAGTAGTGAATATGTGACCAAGAGATGTCCGAAAGGTCTGATAATTATGGCTGGCCTTACGCACACTCAAGCACTCCTCACACCAGCTCTGTCAATACAGGAACAAATTATAGAGGCCCCCCTGTCTGAGGTCCAAGGCTAGTTACAGTTAGATGTTATTCCCATGACAGCTCTGTAACATTATTGATTGATGCTGAACATGCTCTTACCTCAATTGTCCTCACCATGGGAAGAGATTGTCCAGTTGTTTACATCTCTAGTGTGACGTCGAAGAGCAAATGTCACTGTCCTCTAGTTTGTAGATCCTTTCATTTACAGTGAACACATACAGCAAACACACACAGTATACCGTATATCTTCTGCAAAGCCTTTTCACAAATGCTGGTTACTAATATATGTATATTTTGTTGTCATTCCAGAGTCTTTTCTATTTTAAGGCTGAATAATAATCAGGGAAACATACAGCACCAGATAACTGAGCTATCTGTGTGTGTATCCTAGTTAGATGTGTGGTCAGATGTCATTATCCACGTATCACCAGGTTGGTGCTATTAAGCCCTGTGCCTCTGACAGTGCTTGAGGTTTACAATGCAGAGATTGCTCCTAATGTGCATTCTGTTTTTGTAGCTCATCTGCTTCATTCTAATTGCTGCTGATGTGATGCTGCATGCATTTTATCCTCACCGGTTATGTATAATGTCTTCTAGTAATCTCTGCTAGAAACTGCAGAGTAAAGAAAGGAGAAAGCTTTTACTGAAGCCAGTACTGAACATTTACCAATCCCTTAAAATTCTCCAATTTTACCTTTTTACGACAACTGCCTCATTCTTCTCATGAGCTTTTTTATTTTATTTTTTGTTTTGTTTTTTCACTGGGTTGATCATAGCTTTTAAAACACCAGCAGTGAAATCCTTGTAATAACATGGTTTTCTCCCCAGTGACCCAGGCTCAATGTTTTTGGCAGTCAGCTGCTACCTTGCCCCTGGGGCATTGTGCAGTACTGCTCCAGAAATGAAATATGCTTTTTTTCATATACATCTGATCTCTGTATTTTACACATAAGAAGCACACAGCAAGGGTCGGCTCATAATATCCTCATTTCCAAGCATTCTAGCACATTCACGAATTTCTGTTAACAGAGTCTTAGTATATCGCATACTATATCTGCACAAAGGCCAGAGTGGGAGCTTTTATCCATTGTCAATTAAATATTTGGTTATGAGATAATTAACTGCCTGTTACGTCTGTCAGTTTGCATGCATAGATCTTAGGAATGAGAAGGTTTTTCAAGCTTAGTACATTTTATTCTATAAAACAAAAATGTGTGCAATGCATATATTGTATATATTTGAAGGAGTAGAATGGAAAAAGCTTCTCAAATAGACAATTCTAATTGTGAACGTGGTTTTCCTTTGGGAAATATTGAACATATTGGAATAAAACCTGTTTTATATGCCTAGGATTCTATTCAAATAGCAAGTCTGGAAGACACCACTTCAGCCCCGGAAGATTTGGCTGCTCAATGACCAGGCCATTTTTTGAGATACGGCACTACGTCACTTTAAAGAGGAAGTAAACCCTGATGGGTTTACTTCCTCTTTGTTTCCCTGCAAAGGTAAAGCATAATGGGCTACTATGTATCACATAGTAGCCCGTTATGTGTCACTTACCTGACACAGGAGCCTGCGATGTCACCTCTGTCCCTTCTCCTACGGAGCGTCCATCTTCTTTCCGGGTATCGTGGCTCTGGCGCTGTGATTGGCCGGAGCCACGATGACGTCACTCCCGCGCATGCGCACGGAAGCCGCCACTAACGGCATATCGCTGTTAGCAATGGCATGCTCAGTGTGTCTGCGCGCCGCTGTCTACGGCACAGCGGTGCCTGTCTTTTTGCAAATATCTCCTAAACTGTGAAGGTTTAGGAGATATTTCTTGGACCCACAGGTAAGCCTTAATCTAGGCTTACCTGTAGGTCAAAGTGGTCTGTAAGGGTTTAGAACCACTTTAACTGACAATTGCGCGGCCGTGCGACATTGTACCCAAACAAAATTGACGTCCTTTTTTCCCACAAATAGAGCTTTCTGTTGGTGGTATTTGATCATCTCTGCGGTTTTTATTTCTTGCGCTATAAACAAGAAAAGAGTGACAATTTTGAAAAAAAACACAATATTTTCTACTTTTTGCTATAATAAATAAATGATAAAAGTACATTTTTTCCTCAGTTTAGGCCAATATGTATTCTTCTACATATTTTTGGTAATAAAAATCGCAATAAGCGCATATTGATTGGTTTGCGTAAAAGTTATAGTGTCTACAAAATAGGGGAAAGATTTATGGCATTTTTTTTTTTTACTAGTAATAGTGGTGATCAGCGATTTTTATGGGGACTGCAACATTATGGCAGACAGATCAGACACTTTTGACATACTTTTGGGACCACTGGCATTCATATAGCTGTCAGTGCTATAAAAATGCACTGATTACTGTGTAAATGTCACTGACAGGAAAGGGGTTAACACTAGGGGGCGATCAAGGGGTTAACTGCGTTTCCTAGGGAGTGATTCCAACTGTGGGGGGATGGAACTTCCTGGGTGAGGAAATCGATCGTTGTTCATACTTAGTATGAACAACAGATCGGTTTCCTCGCCCCTGACAGCACAGAGATCTGTCTGTTTATATTAACAGATCTCCCTTCTGTGTGGAGCAATCGTAGGTGCCCAGCGGTCATCGCGACCGCCGGGCACGCGCATCAGCTCTAGCGCCGCGCCCCCTAGTGGTCAAAAGGCGAACTGACGTAAGGTAACGTTGATTCGCCCAGGGGAGCCAACCTGCCGCTACAACTGCAGCGGCTGGTCGGGAAGTGGTTAAGGAGTTTCTAATGAAATTTGTTGACTCAATGATGGCAAGAAATTACATTCTGACAAATGTTTTTTCTATGAAAGTTCAAACAAAAACTCACCTCTTATGTCCAGCTTAAGGATAGCTGAATGCAGACAGAGAGGAGAAAGGCTCTCTGCAGCTGCTAGGAAGCAGGAGGATTGTGTTAACCGTAAGCAACAATGATTCAACATAGTTTTGGCAGTGTATAGATAATGCAACCAATGCACAAGCATTCAGATCCCTGATGAAGTCTGAGAGATGAAATGACACAATCCATGATGGAAACTAGGGATGGGCTTGATGTTCGAGTCGAACGTAATTTTGACTCGAACTTCGGGTGTTCGTTTGTTCGTTGAACAACGAACAAGTAGGGCGCTCACGGAAAATGTGCCCACCACCAAGTGCCCAATAATGCACTGCGGGCTCGCAGTGCATTGATTGCTGCTGATTGGCTAAAGCATGCACCTGACCTGTATCCTTTGGCCAGTCACAGCACGATGTACTCTGAGAGCCGTGAATGGCCAAAGGCACGGTGCCTTTGGCCAATCATGGCTCAGGGACTAGGTCCACACCCCAACTATATAAGGCTGCTTACATGGCAGCTGTGTATAGTGCTGTGTATTAGTGGAGATTAGTTAGTGTATTGTGCGGTCAGTCAGTTTAGTGTATATAACACAGTGTAGTGTAGAGTATATAATACAGTGTATATAATGCAGTGTAGTGCAGTGTATATAATACAGTGCAGTGTATATAACACAGTGTGGTGTATATAACACAGTGTAGTGCAGTGTATAAAACACAGTGTAGTACGGTGTATATAACACAGTGTAGTGCGGTGTATTCAACACAGTGTAGTGTATATAACACAGTGTAGTGCAGTATAGGGATGAGCCGAACACCCCCCGCACCAGAACCAGCGAACGGACCGAAAATTCGCGCAAACTTTAGAACCCCATTGAAGTCTATGGGACTCGAACGTTCCAAATCAAAAGTGCTACATTTAAAGGCTAATTTTCATGGTATTGTCCTAAAAAGGGTTTGGGGACCCGGGTCCTGCCCCAGGGGACATTATCAATGCAAAAAAAAGTTTTAAAAACGGCCGTTTTTTTTCGGGAGCAGTGATGTTGATGATGCTTAAAGTGAAAAAAAAAGTGAAATATTCCTTTAAATATCGTACCTGGGGGGTGTCTATAGTATGCCTGTAAAGTGGCGCGTGTTTCCTGTGCTTAGAACAGACCCTGCACAAAATGACATTTTTAAAGGAATAAAAATCATTTAAAACTGCTTGCAGCTTTAATGTAATTTGCGGGTCCCGGGAATATGGATGAAAATCAGTGAGACAAATGGCATGGGTACCCCCCCCCCCCCCCCAGTCCATTACCAGGCCCTTTGGGTCTTGTATGGATATTAAGGGGAACCCTGAACCCAAATTAAAAAAAGGAAAGGCATGGGGCCCCTAGGCCCTATATACTCTGAACAGCAGTATACAGGCGGTGCAAACAAGACAGGGACTGTAGGTTTGTTGTTAAGTAGAATCTGTTTGTAATTTTGAACTGGTACATTTTTAAAATGTAGCTCCAGCCAAAAAATCTATTTTTAAGCTTTTTGGAAAACATAGGGAAGGGTTATCACCCCTGTGACATTTGTTTTGCTGTCTGTGCACCTCTTCAGAAGATTTCACCTCACTTTCTGTCCCAATGACAAATGTTTTTTGACAATTTGGAGTCTGGAGTGAAACAAGGAGTGGTGATAAAGCATCAGTGGAGAGGAGACATGTTTTTCCCATATTAACTCTTACAGGAGAGAATTTCCCTTCCTAGGGGTAGATGGTGGTGGTGGTGCTGGTGCCACAACACTGTAAGTCCTCACAGTTACTCTTGGTGGGTGCAGAAACGGGCCCTGCTGTGAAATATTAGATCTAGAATTGTAATTAATTGCACCTCTTGAACAGGGGCAGAAAAATTGGGCCTTTGGTGGTGGTGGTGGGGTTGCACACAACACTGTAAGTCCTCACAGTTACTCTTGGTGGGAGCTGGAACGGGCCCTGCTGTGAAATATTAGATCAAGAATTGTAATTACATGTCCCTGTTGAACAGGGGCAGAAAAATTGGGCCTTAGGCACTGGTGCCACAACACTGCAACCCCTCACAGATACTCTAGTTGGAGGGCAGGAATGAGCCCTCCTGCAAAATATTGCATCAAAAATTGTAATTACATGCCCCTGTTAAACAGGGGCTGAAAAATTGGGCCTTAGGCACTGGTGCTGGTGCCACAACACTGCAACCCTTCACAGATACTCTAGTTGGAGCACAGGAACAAGCCCTGCTGCAAAGTATTGCATCAAAAATTGTAATTACATGCCAATGTTAAACAGGGGCTGAAAAATTGGGCCTTAGGCACTGGTGCTGGTGCCACAACACTGCAAACCCCTCACAGATACTATAGTTGGAGCGCAGGAATGAGCCCTGCTGCAAAGTATTGCATCAAAAATTGTAATTACACTCCCCTGTTAAACAGGGGCTGAAAAATTGGGCCTCAGCCACTGGCGACGGCGCCCAGAACCAAAAATATTCTTACAAGCTATGAGCATGATCATTGAGGAGGAAGAGGATAGTCACTCAGCATAACAGGATAGTCACTCCGCATCAGCATAGGCAGTCTTGAAGGGATCTGACATTTTTAAAAAAATCATTCGGTTACATCAGCATCAGGTGCTTGGTAGCTGGTGGTGATCCAAGACTGATTCATTTTTATGAAGGTCAGCCGATCGACCGAGTCGGTGGACAGGCGCACCCTGTGATCGGTTATAAAGCCTCCAGCAGCACTGAATGTGCGTTCCGAAAGAACGCTGGATGCAGGACAGGCCAGTAGCTCAATTGCATACTGTGCAAGCTCTGGCCAGTGATCCATCCTCAAGACCCAGTAATCCAGAGGATTTTCGGTGGGAAAGGTGTCCAAGTCAGATCTTGCCCCTAGGTATTCCTGCACCATGTAAAACAGACGCTGGCGATGGTTGCTGGAACCGATTTTACCTTGGGGCTGTGGACTAAAAAATTGTCTGAACGCATCGGTCAGATGGCCACCTTCTCCACCGCTCCTTCTTTGAGTGACCGAAGCTTCAGCAACATATTGTCCAGGAACAGGAGTTTGTAACCTCCCAGTCTCTGTGAACGCGTTGCACAGACCTTTCTGCAAGGCCTCCCGAAGATGTTTCATCCTCTGCTCCCTCTGCGATGGCAAGATAAGGTCCGCAACCTTACCCTTGTAATGTGGATCAAGGAGGGTTGCCAGCCAGTATTGATCCCTCTCCTTGATACCACGAATACGAGGATCCTTCCGCAGGCTTTGCAGGATCAGGGAGGCCATGCAGCATAGGTTTGCTGAGGCATTCGGTCCGGAGTCCTCTGGGTCACTAAGGACGACATGATCTGCAGCCACCTCCTCCCAGCCACGTACAAGTACATGGGTTTCTTGGGACTGTAAATGATCCCTTAAAGACTGCTGCTGATGGCCAGGCTCCACCTCCATGCTGACACAATCCTCCTCTTCCTCCTCGTCCTCTTCCTGTGTGATTGGTGGGCATGCAGGAACACTGTCTGGATAAAGGGGGCCTTGAGAGCTAAGGAAGTCCTCCTCTTCCTGCCTCTGTTCTGCCTCAATTGCCCTGTCCATTATTCCACGCCGCGTGTGCTCCAACAGGTGGACAAGTGGTACAGTGTCACTGATGCATGCACTGTCACTGCTCACCATCCTCGTGGCCTCCTCAGATGGTGACAGGACAGTGCACGCATCCCTGATCATGGCCCACTGGCGTGCGGAAAAAAAAAACAAGCTCCCCTAACCCTGTCCTGGTGCCATAGTCGCACAGGTACTCATTGATGGCCCTCTGCTGCGTGTGCAGCTGCTGCAGGATGGCCAACGTTGAGTTCCACCTGGTGGGCATTTCACAGATTAGGCAGTTCTTGGGCAGGTTAAATTCCTTTTGGAGGTCAGCCAGCCGAGCACTGGCATTATATGACCTGCGGAAAAGCACACAGACTTTCCTGGCCTGCCTCAGGACATCCTGTAAGCCTGGGTACCTGCCCAAGAACTGCTGCACCACCAAAATTAAGGACATGAGCCAAACAGGGCACATGGATCAGTTGTCCCTGTCGGAGGGCGGAGAGGAGGTTGGTGCCATTGTCGCAAACCACCATACTTGCCTTAAGCTGGCATGGCGTCAACCACCTCTGAACCTGCCCCTGCAAAGCTGACAGAATCTCTGCCCCAGTGTGGCTCCTGTCCCCCAAGCACCCCAGCTCAAGCACCGCATGGCATCTTTTGGCCTGCGTGCTTGCGTAGCCCCTTGAATGCCTACAGAGCACCGCTGGTTCCGAAGACAAATCAGCACAGGAAGAGGCCATGGAGGAAGAAGAAGAGGAGGGGGTGGAGGAGAGAGGTGTGGCAGAATCACCACTAGTAATATTTTGTGGTGGAACAACCTCCAACACTACTGCACCCTGTCCTGCATCCTTCCCAGCTGCCAGAAGAGTCACCCAGTGCGCAGTGAAAGATAGGTAACGTCCCTGTCCATGCCTGCTGGACCATGAGTCAGCGGTAATAGGCACCTTACCGCTGACCGTCCTGTCCAGCGAGGCCAAGACATTGCCTTCCACATGCCAGTAGAGAGCCGGAATCGCCTTCCGTGAGAAAAAGTGGCGTTTGGGAACCTGCCACTGAGGAACCGCACATTCCACAAACTCAGGGAAGGGGGCAGAGTCTACCAACTGAAAAGGCAGCAGTTAAGTGCTAGCAATTTAGCCAAGCTAGCATTCAACCGCTGGGCATGTGGATGGCTGGGAGCAAACTTCTCTCAGTGGTGCAGCAGCTGGGGCAGGGAAATTTGCCTGGTACAATCTAACGTCGGTGTACTGATAGCAGATTGCCCACAAGTACTTGGCTGTGACACACCTAATTCTACACCTTCATTCCTCTCATTGCAGGTCTCAGAGAGGACTGAAGGTATAGTGGGGTTGGAGATCTCAGCTGATGAGGAACAAGGAGAGGTCCTCTTTGTTCTTTGGTGTGGGTCTTTTAGGTACGCTTGCCAACGAACTGCATGGCAGGTCAACATATGTCTGGTCAAGCATGTGGTGCCCAAGCGGGAGATGTTTTGGCCACGCGAGATACGCTTGAGACATATGTTGCAAATAGCAGGGATCTGATGCACTCGTCTCAAAAAAGGCCTACACCAAAGAACTTTTGGAATAACGTGCAGAGACAGCAGCGCCCTGCACATGCGGAGCTCTGCGGTGTGATGCAGTCGGTGTGCTGCCCTTAAGCTGGCTCCTGGAGGGCATCCTGCCTCTTTGGTGATGTGCCTCCTCCTCCTCTCTCCTATCAGGCACCCACCTGGAGTCAGTGACCTCATCTTCCCCTCCCTCCTCATCACTGGAGCAAAGCTGACAGTATGCTGCAGCTGGGGGAACATGACTGCCAGATTGCTGTCCTTCTTGGACACCCCCTCTCTGCTCACGTTACTGCCTTCCTCTAGCTGGGTACCATCATCGGAGCCTTCAAAACGCTGGGCATCCTCCTGGATCATGTACCCAACACTGTGGTCAAACAGTTCGGGGGACTCCTCAGGAGGACATGGTGGGGCTAGGGAAGGAATGACTGATGCCATTGAGCTGAGGGAAGAGGCCGCATTGGCAACTGCTTTGCCAGACAAAGTACCCTGAGCTTGGGTGAGAGAGGATGAGGAGGATCAGGACAGCTTGGCCAGCTGCCGAAAAAAAGGACAAGCGTGTCCCACGGCCACGTGCTGATGAGGATGCACCGTCTACATGACCAGCACTGTTGCCTCTAGACACAGAGCCTGCTTGCCCTCTTTTATTGGCTTGTGACTGTCTGCCTCTCCTTGTTGGCCTTCCAGACATACTAATGGCCTGCAGTGAGATGTAGCTGCACAAAGCTGGTATGTATATATATACTGATACTGCAGCTAGCAGAATCAACTGCCTGCCTGTAGTATTATTAGTATGAGAACACCAGCAATTGTCTTCAGGTAGCTTTAGGTTCACACTGTGCAGAGGATGCAGTACACTAACTGTAAATACTGTAGCTGCCTGCGGTATTAATAGGAGCAGAACAACAGCAATTGTCTTCAGGTAGCTTTAGGTGCACACTGTGCAGAGGACACAGTACACTAACTGTAAATACTGTAGCTGCCTGCGGTATTAATAGGATCAGAAGAACACCACCAATTTTCTTCAGGTAGCTTTAGGTGCACACTGTGCAGAGGACATAGTACACTAACTGTAAATACTGTAGCTGCCTGCCTGTGGTATTAATAGGAGCAGAACAACAGCAATTGTCTCCAGGTAGCTTTAGGTGCACACTGTGCAGAGGACGCACTACACTAACTGTATATACTGTAGCTGCCTGCCTGAGGTATTAATATAGGATCAGAAGAACACCACCAATTTAATTCAGGTAGCTTTAGGTGCACACTGTGCAGAGGACGCACTACACTAACTGTAAATACTACAGCTGCCTGCCTGTGGTATCAATAGGATCAGAAGAACACCACTAATTTTCTTCAGGTAGCTTTAGGTGCACACTGTGCAGAGGACGCACTACACTAACTTTTAAATACTACAGCTGCCTGCGATACTAATAGGATCAGAAGAACACCACCAATTTTCTTCAGGTAGCTTTAGGTGCACACCGTGCAGAGGACGCACTACACTAACTTGTAAATACTGCAGCTGCCTGCGGTACTGTATGTCAGGAGACTTAGTAGACCAGACTGTGTGGACTGCACAGAGATAACCCAAAACGCATGTAAAGTGAATAATGATATTTATTAAAATAGATGATAAATCAAAAAATACAAACAGTGCACAACCAACCCAACAACCCCACCAACAACAATATATACAGCAAGGGGCAGTACCAGAATCACAGATGTCAGCCAGGCCAGGGTCATACATGGCAGGTCAGCAGGACAAGGGATATTCCAGAAGCGTAAATGTTAGCCAAGCCAAGGTCATACACAGTAAATGAGGGACAGGGAACCAACGGGATAGAGAGGGGATGGATCGGGCTGAAGGGTACAGGAACACAAAAGGGACCGGGTCAGGATAAGCTCGGGAACAAGGTCAGATGCAGGCTCAGGATCGGTAAACAGGCAAAGAAGGTCAGGGCTCAAGGAGAGAGATACCAAGGCAAGCATGTGAGGGCTTGCCAGATATTTATGGGACTGACAATAATTGTCTTCATGTAACACCTGAGCGCAGGGAGTGTTGTCTGCTCCATACTGCCAGGATCCATCCGCTGGTGGACATCAGTACTGCGGCCAAAAGATGAAATAACACCAGCAGGGAAAGATTCCCCTGACAGTTCCAAACTGCCAGGAGACACCTGCTGGTGGACCTCAGTACTGCATGCCAAATTATATATCTTACCAGCGGACTGACCCTTTCCTGACAGTATCCCCCCTCAATGGAGCGGCCTCCGGACGCTCCAACTAGAAGTAATTGTCCAAAGTTAATGGCCTCACACTGAACAATAGATGAGGGCAAGCCAGACTGGGCATCGGGTACTTCAAACCGGACAGCGGGCACATCACAGCAGACAGCGGGCACATCACAGCAGACAGCAGGCTCCGGGTCATTGAGCTGGGCAGCAGGCTCCAGGTCATCGAGCTGGGCAGCAGGCTCCAGGTCATTGAGCTGGGCAGCAGGCTCCAGGTCGTCGAGCTGGGCAGCAGGCTCCGGAACATTAGGCCGAACAGCGAGCACCGTAAGGGCAGGCCGGATCACAGGCACCGGCTCAGCAAGCTGGGTAACGGGCCCCGGCCCAGTGGGCTGGGTAACAGGCTTCGGCTCAGCGAGCTGGACACACCGGGCACTGGTTCGGCAAGCCAAATAACGGGTACTGGCTTAACAGACCGAGTGACGGACTTCGGTTTAGCAGACTGGGTAACGGGCACCGGTTCAACAGACTGGGTAACGGGCACCGGTTCAACAGACTGGGTAACGGGCACCGGTTCAACAGGCTGAGACACGGGCACCGGTTCAACAGGCTGAGACACGGGCACCGGTTCAACAGGCTGAGACACGGGCACCGAAACTTCAGGCTGAGATACCAATATCACGACATCAGGCTGGAAGGCAGGCAATGAGACACCAGGCTGGAAGGCAGGTACCAGGATATCAGGCTGGAAGGCGGGCACATCAGACAGGAAAGTGGGCTTATCAGGCTGAACAGCGGGCACATCAGGCTGGAAAGTGGGCACATCAGGCTGGAAAGTGGGCACCGAGACATCAGACCAGGCAGCAGGTACTGGAACTTCAGGCTGGGCAGCAGACACAGGCGCTGGCACATCAGGCAGAACAGCAGGTACTGGCACAACAGGTACATCGGATTGGACAGTAGTCACTGGAACGTCAGACTGGAACATGGACACTGGGATTTCAGGCTAACCAGCAGGCACTGGGACCTCAAACTGGGCAGCGGGCACAGGTATTGGCACAACAGGCTGAGTAGCAGACACTGGCACATCAGGCTGGGCAGCGGCACATCAGACCGGAAAGTGGACACATCGGACTGGAAAGCAGGCACCGAGACATCAGACCAGGCAGCAGGTACTGGAACTTTAGACTGGGCAGCAGACACAGGCGCTGGCACATCGGGCAGAACAGCAGATGCTGGCATAACAGGCTGAACAACAGGTACATCAGACTGGACAGTAGTCACTGAAGCGTCAGACTGGAACATGGGCACTGGGATGTCAGACTGAGCAGCAGGCACTGGGACCTCAAACTGGGCAGCGGGCACAGGCATTGGCACAACAGGCTGAGTAGAAGACACTGGCACATCAGGCTTGGCAGCAGACAGGAACACATCAGGCTGGGCAGCAGACAGGAACACATCAGGCTGGGCAGCAGACAGAGGATTGTCAGACTGGAAAGCGGGCACATCAGACTGGAACACTGGCAGCAAAACGTTAGGCTGGAACATGGACACAAGGTCATCAGACCGGTCAGCAGGCACGGGGACGTCAGACTGGGTAGCAGGCACGGGGACGTCAGACTTAGGTGGGTCATCAGGCTCAACTGAGGTGAAGGAAGACTGGGGCAGGTTGGTCAGCATGGAGGTAGACTGGGTTACTGGCAGAATTGTGTTGGTTGGAAAGAACTTCCGTTTCTTTTTTGGTTTAGCCACTGCAGCTTTGTAGGCAACTGCAGGGCTGTAAGAAAAAGATGTAACTGGGCAAAGGGAAGACCAGGGAATAGTGGCTGGAGGAGGGTTTTGTGGAATTGTTACAGGTGGAAGAGAAGAGGCAGGTGGATTGAAAGCAGGATAGGTGCAGTGAGTAGACACTGGGTAATAGTACTTGGTGGGAAGCTGTGTATACTGGGCTGTAGCTGAGGTTGCCATGGGTGACGGGGAGATAGATTTTTGGGAAGGCAAGTGACTAATGGCAGGGCTGGATTGTTGTGGCTTGGCTAAATACAAGACATCTGACCATGCCTGTAGCACAGGTTGAACAAAAGTTGGTTCACATACAGCCTGTTTAATCAGAGACTGTACTGAACAAATACAATCAGATAACACCTGCTGGGAACAAGAGGAATAATGTTCATAAAAAAAAAAAAAAAAAACACGGATCATCCTCTAACAGCCAAACTAGGGATTCAACTTGGCCACAATTGAAGGGGGGGAGAGAAGTCATCACTTCCTTCAGGCAAACATGACAGGGCTGGCTTTGCACATAACTGAATCAAAGGCTGCACATCCTCAAATAACATATGACCCTGATCTACTAGGAAATGAGCCGATCGGATCGTTTCCAGCAGCTGGTCACTGGACCAATCTTTTAACGTCTGGCGACAGTATTCACTATCCTCTGCCGCCAGCAGAGCGTAATAGACAATTTCATCTTTAGCAAGCCCAGAACACCAGGAGGATTCCTCAATGCAGCCACGTCTGGTCAGGGATGGCCTTGGTATACTGTCAGGAGACTTAGTAGACCAGACTGTGTGGACTGCACAGAGATAATCCAAAACGCATGTAAAGTGAATAATGATATTTATTAAAATAGATGATAAATCAGAAAATACAAACAGTGCACAACCAACCCAACAAACCCACCAACAATAACAATATATACAGCAAGGGGCAGTACCAGAATCACAGATGTCAGCCAGGGTCAAACATGGCAGGTCAGCAGGACAAGGGATATTCCAGAAGCGTAAATGTTAGCCAAGCCAAGGTCATACACAGGAAGATCAGTAAATGAGGGACAGGGAACCAACGGGATTGATCTGGCTGAAGGGTACAGGAACACAGAAGGGACCAGGTCAGGATAAGCTCGGGAACAAGGACGAATGCATGCTCAGGATCGTTAAACAAGGTCAGGGCTCAAGGAGAGAGATACCAAGGCAAGCATGTGAGGGCTTGCTGGGTGTTTATGGGACTGACAATCATTGTCTTCATGTAACACCTGAGCGCAGGGAGTGTTGTCTGCTCCATACTGCCAGCATCCATCCGCTGGTGGACGTCAGTACTGCGGCCAAAAGATGAAATAACACCAGCAGGGAAAGATTCCCCTGACAGTTCCAAACTGCCAGGAGACACCTGCTGGTGGACCCCAGTACTGCACGCCAAATGATCTATCTTACCAACGGACGGACCCTTTCCTGACACTGTACTACAAGGATCAGAAGAACACCACTAATTTTCTTCAGGTAGCTTTAGGTGCACACTGTGCATAGGATGCATTACACTAACTGTAAATACTGTAGCTAATAGGACTAATAGGATCAGAAGAACACCAGCAATTTTCTTCAGGTAGCTGTAAATACTGTAAAAACACCTGCCTGACTGTCAGTAGTAGCAAGAGAATAACAGGAACGGATCTAGCTAAACTGAATACAGTGTATATATATATATATATATATATATATATATATATATATATATATATATATATATACACACAACACCTAGGATGTGTATATATATATATATATATATATATATATATATATATATATATATATACACAATACACTGTAAGTGCAGCTAACCGACTCGCCTGCCTACTCTATCTAACTTAAATCAAATGACACTGTCTCTCTGTCTATCTCTCTCTCTCAACGCCAGAACACACTACACAGGGCCACCGTGCAGGCAGCCTTATATAGTGTGGGGTGTGTACTAAACCCCCTGAGCCATAATTGGCCAAAGCCACCCTGGCTGACAAGTCGAATCCCAAGTCGTTGTAGTGTGAACCAACCCTTAGGCTGATAATAAGTGGCAGTGGCGTCACTAGGGTCGGTGTCACCCGGTGCGATAAAACATGGTGTCACCCCCCCACTCCAACTATAGTCGCCCCCCAGTACAGACCCCCCTCCACTAAGTAAAGACCCCCCCGTCAGTGCAGACCCTCTACGAAGTATAAACCCCCTCCATCAGTATAGACCACCCTCCTCAGTACAGACCCCCCCTCCCACAGTATAGACCTCCCCCTCCATTAGTACAGACCCCCCCAGAACAAACAACCCCCCTCCATAACAAACCACCCCCATCCATTAGTACAGACCCCCCCAGAACAAACCACCCCCACCATTAGTACCGACTCCCCCCCAGAACAAACCACCTCCCTCCTCCATTAGTACAAACCAGCCCCCTTCATTAGTACAGAACCCTTCAAAACAAACCACCCCCCTCCATTAGTACAGAACCCCTCAAAACAAACCACCCCCCTCCATTAGTACAGACCACCCCCCTCCATCAGTACAGACCCCCCCAGAACAAACCACCTCCCTCCATTAGTACAGACCAGACCCCCTAGATTAGTACAGAACCCCCCAAAACAAACCACCCCCCTCCATTAGTACAGACCCGCCAGAACAAACCACCCCCCTCCATTAGTACAGACCACCCCCCTCCATTAGTACAGACCCCCCAGAACAAACCACCCCCCTCCATTAGTACAGACCACCCCCCCTCCATTAGTACAGACCCCCCCAGAACAAACCACCCCCACCATTAGTACCGACTCCCCCCCAGAACAAACCACCCCCCTCCTCCATTAGTACAAACCAGCCCCCTCCATTAGTACAGAACCCCTCAAAACAAACCACCCCCTCCATTAGTACAGACCACCCCCCCTCCATTAGTACAGACCCCCCCAGAACAAACCACCTCCCTCCATTAGTACAGACCACCCCCCTAGATTAGTACAGAACCCCCCCAAAAGAAACCACCCCCCCTCCATTAGTACAGACCTGCCAGAACAAACCACCCCCCTCCATTAGTACAGACCACCCCCCTCCATTAGTACAGACCCCCCCAGAACAAACCACCCCCCTCCATTAGTACAGACCACCCCCCCTCCATTAGAACAGACCCCCCCAGAACAAACTCCCCCACCATTAGTACAGACCCCCCCAGAACAAACCACCCCCCTCCATTAGTACAGACCCGCCAGAACAAACCACCCCCCCTCCATTAGTACAGACCACCCCCGCTCCATTAGAACAGACCCCCCAGAACAAACCCCCCCACCATTAGTACAGACCCCCCCAGAACAAACCACCCCCCCACCATTAGTACAGACCCCCCCAGAACAAACCACCTCCCTCCATTAGTACAGACCACCCCCCTAGATTAGTACAGAACCCCCCAAAACAAACCACCCCCCTCCATTAGTACAGACCCGCCAGAACAAACCACCCCCCTCCATTAGTACAGACCACCCCCCTCCATTAGTACAGACCCCCCAGAACAAACCACCCCCCTCCATTAGTACAGACTACCCCCCCTCCATTAGTACAGACCCCCCCAGAACAAACCACCCCCACCATTAGTACCGACTCCCCCCCAGAACAAACCACCCCCCTCCTCCATTAGTACAAACCAGCCCCCTCCATTAGTACAGAACCCCTCAAAACAAACCACCCCCTCCATTAGTACAGACCACCCCCCCTCCATTAGTACAGACCCCCCCAGAACAAACCACCTCCCTCCATTAGTACAGACCACCCCCCTAGATTAGTACAGAACCCCCCCAAAATAAACCACCCCCCTCCATTAGTACAGACCCGCCAGAACAAACCACCCCCCTCCATTAGTACAGACCACCCCCCTCCATTAGTACAGACCCCCCAGAACAAACCACCCCCCTCCATTAGTACAGACCACCCCCCCTCCATTAGAACAGACCCCCCCAGAACAAACCCCCCCACCATTAGTACAGACCCCCCCAGAACAAACCACCCCCCCACCATTAGTACAGACCCCCCAGAACAAACCACCCCCCTCCATTAGTACAGACCCGCCAGAACAAACCACCCCCCCTCCATTAGTACAGACCACCCCCCCTCCATTAGAACAGACCCCCAGAACAAACCCCCCCACCATTAGTACAGACCCCCCCAGAACAAACCACCCCCCACCATTAGTACAGACCCCCCCAGAACAAACCACCCCCCCTCCATTAGTACAGACCCGCCAGAACAAACCACCCCCCTCCATTAGTACAGACCACCCCCCTCCATTAGTACAGACCCCCCCAGAACAAACCACCCCCCTCCATTAGTACAGACCACCCCCCCTCCATTAGTACAGACCCCCCCAGAACAAACCACCCCCACCATTAGTACCGACTCCCCCCCAGAACAAACCACCCCCCTCCTCCATTAGTACAAACCAGCCCCCTCCATTAGTACAGAACCCCTCAAAACAAACCACCCCCTCCATTAGTACAGACCACCCCCCCTCCACAGTGGCGTCACTAGGGTCGGTGTCACCCGGTGCGATAAAACATGGTGTCACCCCCCCACTCCAACTATAGTCGCCCCCCAGTACAGACCCCCCTCCACTAAGTAAAGACCCCCCCGTCAGTGCAGACCCTCTACAAAGTATAAACCCCCTCCATCAGTATAGACCACCCCCCTCGGTACAGACCCCCCCTCCCACAGTATAGACCTCCCCCTCCATTAGTACAGACCCCCCCAGAACAAACAACCCCCCTCCATAACAAACCACCCCCATCCATTAGTACAGACCCCCCCAGAACAAACCACCCCCACCATTAGTACCGACTCCCCACCAGAACAAACCACCTCCCTCCTCCATTAGTACAAACCAGCCCCCTCCATTAGTACAGAACCCCTCAAAACAAACCACCCCCCTCCATTAGTACAGAACCCCCCAAAACAAACCACCCCCCTCCATTAGTACAGACCACCCCCCTCCATTAATACAGACCCCCCCAGAACAAACCACCTCCCTCCATTAGTACAGACCACCCCTCTAGATTAGTACAGAACCCCCCAAAACAAACCACCCCCCTCCATTAGTACAGACCCGCCAGAACAAACCACCCCCCTCCATTAGTACAGACCACCCCCCTCCATTAGTACAGACCCCCCCAGAACAAACCACCCCCCTCCATTAGTACAGACCACCCCCCCCTCCATTAGTACAGACCCCCCCAGAACAAACCACCCCCACCATTAGTACCGACTCCCTCCCAGAACAAACCACCCCCCTCCTCCATTAGTACAAACCAGCCCCCTCCATTAGTACAGAACCCCTCAAAACAAACCACCCCCTCCATTAGTACAGACCACCCCCCCTCCATTAGTACAGACCCCCCCCAGAACAAACCACTTCCCTCCATTAGTACAGACCACCCCCCTAGATTAGTACAGAACCCCCCAAAAGAAACCACCCCCCCTCCATTAGTACAGACCCCCCCAGAACAATCTACCCCCCTCCATTAGTACAGACCACCCCCCTCCATTAGAACAGACCCCCCCAGAACAAACCCCCCACCATTAGTACAGCCCCCCCAGAACAAACCACCCCCCCCACCATTAGTACAGACCCCCCCAGAACAAACCACCCCCCTCCATTAGTACAGACCCACCAGAACAAACCACCCCCCTCCATTAGTACAGACCACGCCCCTCCATTAGTACAGACCCCCCCAGAACAAAACACCCCCCCTCCATTAGTACAGACCACCCCCCTCCATTAGAACAGACCCCCCCAGAACAAACCCCCCCACCATTAGTACAGACCCCCCCAGAACAAACCACCCCCCCACCATTAGTACAGACCCCCCCAGAACAAACCACCCCCCTCCATTAGTACAGACCCGCCAGAACAAACCACCCCCCTCCATTAGTACAGACCACCCCCCTCCATTAGTACAGACCCCCCCAGAACAAACCACCCCCCTCCATTAGTACAGACCACCCCCCCTCCATTAGTACAGACCCCCCCAGAACAAACCACCCCCACCATTGGTACCGACTCCCCCCCAGAACAAACCACCCCCCTCCTCCATTAGTACAAACCAGCCCCCTCCATTAGTACAGAACCCCTCAAAACAAACCACCCCCTCCATTAGTACAGACCACCCCCCCTCCATTAGTACAGACCCCCCCCCAGAACAAACCACCTCCCTCCATTAGTACAGACCACCCCCCTAGATTAGTACAGAACCCCCCAAAAGAAACCACCCCCCTCCATTAGTACAGACCCGCCAGAACAAACCACCCCCCTCCATTAGTACAGACCACCCCCCTCCATTAGTACAGACCCCCCAGAACAAACCACCCCCCTCCATTAGTACAGACCACCCCCCTCCATTAGAACAGACCCCCCCAGAACAAACCCCCCCACCATTAGTACAGACCCCCCCAGAACAAACCACCCCCCCACCATTAGTACAGACCCCCCCCAGAACAAACCACCCCCCCACCATTAGTACAGACCCCCCCAGAACAAACCACCCCCCTCCATTAGTACAGCCCCCCCAGAACAAACCACCCCCTTCCATATGGTATAGCTGTAACCAGCAGCATAAACCAACCTCATCTGCAAGCCCCGCCCCCCCACCCCACAACATCTCACCTCAGGCAGCGGAGGACATCCCCCCCATCTCAAGCCGACACCCCCCGCCCGTTACCGCACCAGATCGGGCGGCTCAGGTGCACAGAACACCCGGGCGGAGAGGAGAAGAGGAGAGAGACAGAGTGCAGCCGCGCCGCCCGGGTGGAGAGCAGCTGCACATCGAGACAGGCTTGAGCAGGAGTCAGAGACAGAGGAGGAGGAGAACACATGGCAGGCACGGCCGCGGCGCTGGAGGTGTGTCCCGGCTGAAGGAATAAAAAACCTGCCAAAGGGAGCCAGGGCTTTCATTACCCTCGGGATGGTGTCACCCCCCCTCCATTAGAACAGACCCCCCCAGAACAAACCCCCCCCACCATTAGTACAGACCCCCCCAGAACAAACCACCCCCCCACCATTAGTACAGACCCCCCCAGAACAAACCACCCCCCTCCATTAGTAAAGACCCACCAGAACAAACCACCCCCCTCCATTAGTACAGACCACCCCCCTCCATTAGTACAGACCCCCCCAGAACAAACCACCCCCCCTACATTAGTACAGACCACCCCCCTCCATTAGAACAGACCCCCCAGAACAAACCCCCCACCATTAGTACAGACCCCCCCAGAACAAACCACCCCCCCACATTAGTACAGACCCCCCCCAGAACAAACCACCCCCCCTCCATTAGTACAGACCCGCCAGAACAAACCACCCCCCTCCATTAGTACAGACCACCCCCCTCCATTAGTACAGACCCCCCCAGAACAAACCACCCCCCTCCATTAGTACAGACCACCCCCCTCCATTAGTACAGACCCCCCCAGAACAAATCACCCCCACCATTAGTACCGACTCCCCCCAGAACAAACCACCCCCCTCCTCCATTAGTACAAACCAGCCCCCTCCATTAGTACAGAACCCCTTCAAAACAAACCACCCCCTCCATTAGTACAGACCACCCCCCCTCCATTAGTACAGACCCCCCCCCAGAACAAACCACCTCCCTCCATTAGTACAGACCACCCCCCTAGATTAGTACAGAACCCCCCAAAAGAAACCACCCCCCCTCCATTAGTACAGACCCGCCAGAACAAACCACCCCCCACCATTAGTACAGACCACCCCCCTCCATTAGTACAGACCCCCCCAGAACAAACCACCCCCCTCCATTAGTACAGACCACCCCCCCTCCATTAGAACAGACCCCCCCAGAACAAACCCCCCCACCATTAGTACAGACCCCCCCAGAACAAACCACCCCCCCACCATTAGTACAGACCCCCCGAGAACAAACCACCCCCCCCCAATTAGTACAGCCCCCCCCAGAACAAACCACCCCCTTCCATATGGTATAGCTGTAACCAGCAGCATAAACCAACCTCATCAGCAAGCCCCGCCCCCCCACCCCACAACATCTCACCTCAGGCAGCGGAGGACATCCCCCCCATCTCAAGCCGACACCCCCCGCCCGTTACCGCACCAGATCGGGCGGCTCAGGTGCACAGAACACCCGGGCGGAGAGGAGAAGAGGAGAGAGACAGAGTGCAGCCGCGCCGCCCGGGTGGAGAGCAGCTGCACATCGAGACAGGCTTGAGCAGGAGTCAGAGGAGGAGGAGAACACATGGCAGGCACGGCCGCGGCGCTGGAGGTGTGTCCCGGCTGAAGGAAAAAAAAACCTGCCAAAGGGAGCCAGGGCTTTCATTACCCTCGGGATGGTGTCACCCCTCTAGTGGGTGGCACCCGGTGCGGACCGCACCCCCCGCCCCCGTCTAGCAACGCCACTGATAAGTGGTGCTGAGCCTTTCCTATTAACGCAGGGCCTGGCCCTGCAGGCTGGGCTTACTGTATATTAATGCTTGGTTGTGGCTTGGAACTTTTGCAGTACATGTGTCCAAGGTGGGTTTAACCTGCTAGTGCTAATTGTCTGATGACTATTAACCTGTGCTGCCTGCCTGTGATTACATTGACTCTACGGTACTAATGACTGCTATGCGTTTATTACTATTACATGCTGACCTTGATGCTAAAATGAAATTCAGGATCTGCTTAGATACATTTCCTTAGTCCTTTCCCCATACCTCCCAACATTTTGAGATGGGAATGAGGGACACCTACTAGCATACATATGTAGGCATAGGACACGCCCCCTGCCACATCCCCTTAAAGGACAATTAACCAAAAAAAAGTTAATTAAATCCTCAAGGGCTTTATTTTTACCACTACTATTCCTTTATATTGGCTTTTAAAATGTACAAATGCAGCAATTTGGAATTTGGATGAAAGGTTTAGCACTGGGAAACAGTTTTTGAAAGATAAATAGTGCATTTTATATACAACTATATAGATCAGACCAAAGTGAGGGACAATGAAGAGGAATAAGGGACAAAGGGACATTACTCCATATCAGGGACAGTTGGGAGCTATGCTTTACCTGTTAGTAATGTGTAATTGCTTCTGTTATTTGTGGTACACCACAGAGGGATAGGTGGTTTGCTGCTTGTAGTGGTTACTACTGATGGTTTTTTAACAAATACTCACAGGCATGGCTCCAGTCTTTCAGCTCATCCGTGGGCCAGTAGCAATCAGCCTTCCTAGAGACCAGCAATGTTCATTAAGGTGAGGGCAGTTAGGTATATTCTATATCCTAAAAGAGTGCACATTATGGGCATAATGGATTGTAAATCTCTCCAAGCCCTCAACACCAACACCACTTCTCAGGAAAAGGAGAGTCAACCTGCCTCTGCAACAGGGACAGGTCCTCTTTAGCCCCGAAGGAACCACTATGTATTTAACTGTCAGAAGAGGCAGACCAAGGAAATCTCTATAATAATCATCGGGGGAGATAGTGGACTGGTGGTAGCTGGTGTGTCGGCCAAAATGCATGCCAAGTTGCAGGCCAGAGGCAGTGGCAAATGGGCAGAGACTGAGAAAACCTATAGTCACTAATGGTTCCCTACCAAGCCTAATCAAACAGCTGTGTTTATTTAAAGGCAACCTCTACCTCAGAAGCAGTTGGCCAGGGAGTCTTTATCAGACTGGCCAGATGGGTCAGCCTTAGCTTGCTTCTAGGAAGTTATGGCAAGTTGGCATATCAGAAGCAAAAATTGGATGTTTTAACCCTGTCCAAACTGACTGTGTGGATCTGTTCAATAATGCTCAGGTACTAAGCTAATTAAACAACTAAATCATTTAAAGGGTACCTCTGCCTCAAAAGCAGCCAGCCAAACAGGCTTCATCAGAATAGCTAGGGGTGCCATTCTGCCAGCAGGAAAGCAATATCCTTTGCAGAGATTCTGGGACAGCGAATGGATCTGGAGATGAAGAAGGTTCATACTACTATTGAGTAGTGTTTTGTGACCTGCGGTTGAGCTCACTTCGGTAGCCAGACTGTCAGGATCTCAGACAAGATGAAAGCAGAGCTCTGGCCAGTGAAAAAGTCTCTATGATGGCTGATCCTAGAGTAAAAATGAAGTAGCCAGTGATGCAGTTCAGCCACTGTGGATACAAGACTGTATACTGTTTCTCTGGTAGTCCGTTGTGGTCAGTTAACCCTTATGGCTCATCCCACAAGTAACACATACCTCTTTTAGGTCAGTATGGTGACTGTTCAAGTCGGATCTGGTGATATATATATAAGAGGAGTAATCCCTTATGTTAATCGCCAATGACCAGAGGATAGATAAAAAGCAAAGTAAGGAAGACTGAATGACAGGTTATACCTAGGAAAACTATAGAGGAGAATAAAGAATCAATAATCATCTTTATTTGTCTGCCTAAACCCAAGTCTACCCAAGTCGCCCAGCAGGGTCGGCTGACAGAATTATATGTAAATTTGAGCTTTAGGATCCGTGGGTCCTGTGCATTAAGGAAGCCATTGGAGCAGAAGGGTTATGACTGCGTGTTCTTTAGTCAAAAGTAAGATTTGGTCAACAAGCAGAAGGATTAGGATCCAAAACTGCATATGGCATCATTGCAATCAATCTCTCCAGCCATCAGGAAGGCTTGGCTTCCACAAATCGTACCCCATGATTTCCAAGGAGTACCCTTCATAGCGGTGCAACTTCCAATCGCAGCATTAAAGTAGTCCCTGCACTACTTTGATCCCACTTTGATGCAACTTGGGCCATGGACCTCAAGAATACACAGGCATTGCTTTAAGTCTTATAAGTCGCAGCAAAATTGTACGACTTTTAGGTTGCAATAGCGGAAACCTAGGCTAAGATTGTAGATTGTCTTTAGACCTTGTGTGTGTGTGTGTATACTGTATACACACATGCTTCTGCAAGTACTTTCGCTTGGTCGTTCGAGTTCACTACGAGTTCATCGGGCAGACTTTGACCTTTCCCCAAACTCCGGGCATTTCCCAGGATATTAGGTCCAGTAGTGGTCGCCTTGCGGGAGCAAGGACTTCTGGTGAGCCTTGTTTGGGCAACAGCCTGGCACAATGTCTTCCAGGTCCTGGAAAAAAGTTCTTGTTCAGACTCTGATGGAATTGGGAGGAGCCATCATCGAGAGACCAACTAGTCTCATTACAGCAATGACCTACCTGGAAGCAGTTCTGAATCTCTGAAGAATACAGTAGAGTTACCCTCAGAGAGAGCAACAGTATAAGTATCTCACTTAAACAAATTATAGCTCTTTCCCATTGGTTGCATCCCACGGTCGCAAAAGGGTAAAGAAGTAGCCTTTAGTAACCCATGTGGTCCAAGGAGCCCAATGGAAGGTTGACAACTGTATTAACTGCTTTTATAGTAAGGGGAGACTTGCTTCCTGCACCAGGAACCGTGACTCCACAGAGGAGACAAGTCCTTTTTGGGAGGTAACTAAGCTAGCTAATCTTTCAGCTTATCAGCTACTAGGCATACCAATCATCGCAATCTATTACTTGTTGGGTATTCATGCCAATGGAGGAGAAGGTGTCCAAAGTCAGAGTTGCAGTGGTCGCAGACTGAAGTTCTTCCGAAAATGCAACAAAGAGAGCCTCAGCTATGCTGCAAAGACTCAGCAAAATTGGGAAGTCCTATCTTTGCTGTCGAGAAGGAATGCAAGACTAGTCAACTTCTGTCAGAGGTATCTCCCAGTCAGGTCTGCCAGCCCTTTAAGTTCGGGTTTCCTAAAACTTCCTGCCAGACAGCGTAAGGTACAAAGCCGTTGGATGCCAAGGGATGGTCTCTAAACCAACATGCCGTTCACGGGATTGGCAACAAATAAGGCTATCAGGATATTGATCTGACAGTAACCTTGGTGGCTTCCCAGAGGTGGAAGCAGTGAAACTACTGACATCCAGCTGGGTCTGCACATTAGCCAATATGTATATTGAACAAACCTAATAGTCTCCAAGATCCTTATCAGGATCCGCAGTCGTTCAGTGGTGATGAGGAGAATAATTGCCAGGTGGCCTGCAGGCCATGATATCCGTGGGTACAGTCTCAGATCCAAGAACCTCTTATTCTCCTTCCTGGGATCCAACACCTCAAACAGCGTGGCCAATGCTATCTTCCAAATTCAGACAAGTTATATTTAGATGCTGGAGACCAAGAAGTGAAGGCTCACCTGGAGGTCTCACCTTTAGTGTTTGAAATCCTATGAAGGTCAGGGCGCCTACTCCAAACTTCAAGTATATTAGATCATAGGAAACCCTACAGAATTTAAGGGATGGAATCCTCTGTTCCCTGCTGTAAGGATTGAATTGTATATAAGTAAGCCTAGAGACGGCATTAAAGGATAGAGGAGGCTCGGTCATGTCCTCACTCTCTGGGATCCAGTAACTGTTGTATATCTTGGCAAACCGATTCTGAAAGACCTGGGCAGATTGTTCTTTCCCCCCCTGGTGTCTTCCAAATAGTGTGGGACACATTGTCTCACTCTCCATTCAGAGGGATAAGACATCCTCAATATGGCCAGTAACACTGATTAAGTATTTTGTATGGCTAATAGGTCTAGAAGGATCTCAGATATCCAAGTGTCAAGCCATAAACTACCTTGTTGCTGAAATTATCAGGCAAAATGGCTCTAGTCTATTCCTTAGCACTATACAGAGGTCTGAATCTTTGCATCTGGGTTAGAACATCATCCTTCTGGCATATCCAAACTAAAGTGTTTGAAGTACCACAAGCATTGGAAATAGATTCAAGGTTGAAGAGAGACATAGAATTGGTCCTTCTTCAAGGAGCAAACAATAGGCTCTTCAGGCCTAACGGCATCAGAAGAAGACATTCGCTGTCCATTAAAGACAATCGCAGTGGTGCGGATCAAGTTAGTCAAGGGGCTTAGATGGCTAGGACAAATCCATCAATTGAGGGCAGAGACCGCTTTCCCAGACAGATTGCGCATCCATGGACGGAACTCCAAAGGAGTCCCTCCAGAACTAATATGTAAACAATGACCTGGTCTACATTCAACCCATTGGGGGCCCATTTTAAAGTGGACCCAGTGGCCTTAGCTACAATACATTTCAGTCGTTAGTGGGGTTAGATTTAATCCTCGACTTAAACACGTCAGCATTACCCACCCTTGTTGTCTGGTGATTTGGTACATCCCATACGTATATGCTGTCATGCTGTGTCAGGAAAGAGGAAAATGTTATACTTACCTGACGGTAATTTTCCTTTCCTGATGCAAAGCATGACAGCTTATAGGTCCCTTCCAAAAGGGCTTCACAGTGATACTAAGTTATGAGAATGCTGCCTGCAGGGAGGAGACTTACTTATATAGTATAACCGGTCCTGGAATAGGGCAGGGGGCGGAGCCTACCCATACGTATATGCTGTCATGCTTTGCATCAGGAAAGGAAAATTACCATCAGGTAAGTATACAATTTTCCTCTTTATAGTGCACCAAGCACAAAAGCATTGCACACAAGCACCATATTTTCATCCCACACTCTATAATAAAAAGGTATAAAAATCCCCCCAAAAAATACTTATGTCCAAAAGGCCAACAAGGAGATGTAAAAAGTGTGAGAGCACTTAAAGCTGAAAATTGGTCTGGGCAGGAAAGAGGTGAAAGGGCCCTGTGTTGAAATGGTTAAGGGGAACCCTATGAAAGAATTAAAAAAAAAAAAACGACCTGGGGTCCCCTCCAGACTCCATACCAGGACCTTTGGATCTGGTATATATTTTAAGGGGAAGTCCACGCCAAAATTAAAAAAAAAGCGATGTGGTGCCCCCCACAAAATACATACCAGACCCTTATCCGAGCATGCAGTCTGGCTGGCGAGAAAAGGCCGTGCCGCTTGCCCTCAACATAGGGAGGGTGCTTTGGGGTGCAAGGGCCTCTTCCTGACAACCCTGGGCTGTGGTTGTCGGGGTCTGTGAGCGGGGGGCTTATCGGAATCTGGAAGCCCTCTCCAACAAGGGGGCCCGCAGATCCCGCCTACCCCCTACCCATTCACCAAAAAAGTGTCAATAAGTAATAACCGCAGGAATCAGTTTTTGACAAGTCCTTTATTAAAAAAATAATAAAAATAGTGCCCTCAATGTAATCCCATCATCAATCACGTCGCCAGCAAACATATATATAAAAAAAAAAACTCCTGTCATCTCTTGGGAGGCCTCTGGCCGTCTGCCTTCTTTCTGCTTTGACAGCTCTTATATAGGTAAGGGGCGGGCCACTCGGCTACGTCACCTGGGAGCACCGCCCCTTCTGATGTCACGTGACTTCATGTGACATCATAAGGGGGCGGTGCCACTGGGTGACGTAACCGGGTGGCCTCTCTCCTTGCCTATATAAGAACTGTCAAAGCAGAGAGGAGGCAGACGGCCGGTGGCCTCCCAGAAGGCAGAGCGTTTTTGTTTTTTTTTTCTATTATTCGGGTACGGCGGGCAACGTGATTGACAATAGATTACATTGAGGGACGCTATTTTTTTTCTTTTTTAATAAAGGATTTGTCAAAAACTGTTTTCTGTGTTTCTTACTTTTTGACACTTTTTTGGTGAATGGGTAGGTGTACGATGTACCCGATACCCATCTACATAGGGGGGGTCGAGATCTGGGGGCCCCCTTGTTAAAGGGGGCTTCCAGATTCCGATAAGCCACCCACCCGCAGACCCCGACAACTACAGCCCAGGGTTGTCAGGAAGAGGCCCTTGTCCCCATCAACATGGGGGACAAGGTGCTTTGGGGTGGGGAGGGACGCATGCCCACCCCCCCCATGTTGAAAAAGAAAAAAGAATGGCGAATCTGTGCTTAAAAGTGCCACATCCAATATTTAAAGTGAAAGAAGAGGGGGTTCCCCTAAATCAATGGGTAAAGCTAAAATACTCTTTAAGAACATCTCCCTATTTTCTTTTCTTTGGGACTAACTTTCACTGACCTATACTATTAAATGGGCTCATTATATGCCTTTTGAGGCTGTTACCAAAACATACCCCATGATGATTTATTCATTTATTATTCTTCTGTAGTGGCTGATATTGGCTCTCCACTTCATTTGGCTGTTAGCCTCACCAGCAAACTTTCCATACCAGTAGGTATATCTATTCAATTTCTCATACATGTTGTGGAATAGCAGATATTTTAAATTTGACATACTCCTCGTTTTTCATTTTTAGTTACATTTCAGTACATTTTTTCTTGCTTTTAAGGATTTCCATATATGGCCTCGGTATATCCTCCTGGCTGTCTGTTGCCTAGGAGCGTAAGGAAGTTTTCCGCCCCCTGGATGTTAGTAATATCTGTCTGTGTTTCAGACCTATCTGATGCCCTTTTACCTTGAGAGAGCGCGCACCCCCCCACCGGCAAAGTTGTTCTGTGCTATCTGTCTGCATTTTTAATGTTGTTATAATGAAACATTGAAAACCATTTCACCATTCAACCTTATGTAAGTGAACATCATAATCATAACAGTTAAGTATTTAATTATGTACGTTATGCTGGTAATACCTTTCCACTTCAAAATATTGATCTAATATTTGAATTATGCTTTAGATGAATTCCTCCTTCCTCTGCACCCCTGAAGAAGGACTATACTGTACCCCGAAACACGTTGGGTGTAAGGTCTCTTCATAAAAAATTCCTTGTTTATGGTGATAGTAATGAACTATACTGTGACGAATCAATGTTTCACTTTATTTTAATCATGTTCAATTATCAATAAAATTTGTTGTTATTATAATATTTTTGTATATGCTTATTTAGAATATTGTCAGTTGCCTAAAAAGTCCATTTAGGAGAACCGCCTCTTCTTTCACCCCCCCATGTTGAGGGCATGTGGCCTGGTATGGTTTAGGAGGGGGGCTGCTCACCCCCCCTTTTCCTGACCTGCTTAGCTGCATGCTCAGATAAGGGTCTAGTATGGATTTTGGGGGGGACCCCCACGCCATTTTTTTTTTATTTTGGCGCGGGGTTCCCTTTAAAATCTATATTAGACCCGAAGGGCCTGGTATGGACTGGGAGGGTGGGACTCCACGCGGGTTCTTTTCATTTTTTTTTTAATCTGTATTGCCAGGAGCCGGCAATACATTACTGCCGCAAGCAAATTTGAATTACATTTTTTTCTTTAGAAATGTCATTATTGCTGCGGCATGTTCTATACATTGATTTTTCATGTTCGCATCCCATAGACTTTATTTGAGTCCACATGTACAGTAGTACTTTTTGCCTGTTTGAGATGTTCCACCCCTAATGTTTGGCCCACCCCTAATGGAAACAGAGAGCCTGAAGGATGTACAGTAGGAAATTAAGCCTCCAGGGGGAGAAAAAATTGTGAGAGAAGACTGTATCTAGGTAAACTTGCAACCAGTCAGCTTTGCTAGTACAGCAGATGAATAGGCAGTGCTGAGATGAAGGACCCACACAGACACCAGATATGGGTGCAGGCTTGAGGAGGGAGGCCCAGGGCATGGTGGCCTGCCTCTTGCCTGGCCCCTGCAGGGATGTTCCAGCAGTAAAGAGGCCACCAGGGACAGTGCAGCCTACACCACTTGTCATGCTTCATCCGAACAAAGGCATTGCAACCTATATTCATTCACCTCAATTCAGCCTAGAGGAGTGGCCATCAGTGGGAATACTGTTGCATCAGTGTAGTGAGTGGCCTTTGACCACCATTATTTGTCTTAACCTTTAACTACGTGATGTCTGGAAGATTTTACCCCCCTTCGTGAACAGGCCACTTTTTGCGATACGGCACTGTGTTAATTTAACTGAGAATTGCGCGGTCATGCACCATTGTACCCAAATAAAATTGATGTCCTTTTTTCCCACAAATAGAGCTTTCTTTTGGTGGTATGTGATCACCACTGCATTTTTTTAATTTTTTGGGCCTTAACCACTTCCTGCCGAGAGGACGTCCGTGTCCTCCCATGAATATGTTGGATTCTATATAGATACATAAATCTGAAAAGGATAGCAACATTTTTAAGGGTTTGCCAATACTTATCCTTACTCAAAACTAATCAACTTCACCTTTTATGATTTGCTAATACATAGATCAAATTACATTTACATCTGGTTCATACAGTGACTTTGTTCAAGACTGGATCTTTTTTAGGACAACATTATGAAAGATAAAAATAGAATTTTGTGAAAATCAGTCTAATGATTCTAATAAACCAGAAATGTGACAGCTTGTCCTACAATTCAGAAATGGTATTTGGAAGTTAAGCACATTGGGGAATTTTAACATGACATTAAAAATAAATACCAAACTGAAATCTTAAATGACAACTGTAGATTCATTTACGTCAGCGTGGGCAAACTGTATAATATGTTTATTATAGCATTCTAAAATTAAAGAATATAATATATAAGAATATATACAGTATATATTCAGAAATGTCTTAAATACACATGCAATCAAACCATAAGCATTCAGATCTCTCAAAGAAATTTGAATGATAAAACTAGTATGAAGCACATTATAAAGGTGCCACTGATTGTTTTTGTCTATCTATATTTTTTTTAAGTTTATATATAGTCAAAATTTAAAATCATTATATTCATTTCCACATTGAGTTTCAATTATTTATAGCCTATTCCTATTAATCTGAAAGATCCAGAAATTTGTAAACTTGCTATGTGAAGATCGCTACACATTTACGATCTTGAATTCTGTGACACATATTCATTACGTAAGTACTGTAAGTCGGCATTTCTGTGTCACACATTTCACAGAGCCTGACTTCTGAACTTCAGAGGTGCTAAGGGGAGGAGTTTCAGGAGGTGAGGTCAGTACAGGAATAACTGCTTGCAGGCAGCACGGTACCATGGGATATGTGGTTCTTAGAAATTGAAAATATACAGCGGAGGAGAAGCTGTAAAGCATGCAGGGAATCCAGGATATTGTGGAAAGAGATGGCCAGCAGACAGGTGCACTCACAACATGAAAGCAGATTTTTAAGTAAGTTTATATTGGATTGTCATAAATAAATATTATTTTTATTGTTATTACAATGCTGATGTTATAAAATTAAAGTGTATGCTGGGACCATTGAACTGCATTAACAAATCATTTAAAGCTATACGGATTTGATACAATTCTCCACATACAGCTAATATACAATAAAAGTTGACTGTTTCCACACCCCACAGGAATGTCATCATCATCTACCAACATGGCACTGCGGTATTTCTCAGTGGTGGGATGTGTCTGCACTGACACTGCCATGCATGATGACGTTATCCATCACGCACATGTGTGGTGGGAATTAAGTGCTCTGGATGCCAGTTTGGATAATCCTTATTATATGTATTTCAATGGAGTTTTCCCACACCTTACATTTGTTCAGAATTGACTTAATTAAGCTGGTTGATTTAATGGTCATCACTATTTATACCAGCTGTAGGAGCAGTTCTGTCTCTTTGTGTTCACCCTTGGGGATGTCTGATGATTCTTTGGTATCTGACAGAGGCTAGGTTGATTAAATTATATTATATTTGAATGGCCTTTTAAAAAATCTCTGTTTTGGACATCTCTATTTGGTTTCCTTTTTTCAGAATCTATGGTCACTAATCCTTGCAGCTTGCTGCACAACTTTCATTCATATATTTTTTTCTCAACTTTATGTAGGTGCAATGTGTAATTTTTGAATCCGGATCTTTGTTGCTCCCTTTTTTTGTGCTTATTTTTTCTTTTGTTTGATCCAAGAGTGGTGCCTGTGATCCTGCAAAGCAAGATTTCCCTGAACCTGCTGCATGGTAGTGGGTGGGTGGTCCCCTAGTGCAATTTGTTTATCATCATTGCTCAGTGATCCCGATCCCTTGGGTTGTAAGTGTACAAAAAATTGTATTTTAATGAATTAATATACGGGATACCTGTAAAATCCCAATCCACAGATATTTCTTCTTTATACACACACAACTAATGTGTAAGGTAAAGTCTACAGGCTTTGAAAAATCAATTTGTAAATGGATAGAAAACTTGCTATTCAGAGAGTAGTGCTTACTGAATCATACTCTGAATGGTCTAAGCTTATCAGTGGTGTACCCCAATGTTCAGTGTTGGGTCCCTTACATTTTAATATACAGCATCTCACAAGAGATACTGTATACCCATCACATTTTTGTAAATATTTTATTATATCTTTTCATGTGACAGCACTGAAGAAATTACACTCTGCTATGTAAAGTAGTGAGTGTACAGCTTGTATAACAGTGTCAATTTGCTGTCCCCTCAAAATAACTCAACACAAAGGCAATAATGTCTAATCCGCTGGCAACAAAAGTGAGTACACCCCTAAGTGTAAATGTCCACATTGGGCCCAATTAGCCATTTTCCATCCCCGATGTCATGTGACTCATTAATGTTACAACATCTCAGGTGTGAATGGGGAGCAGGTGTGTTAAATTTGGGGTTATCCCTCTCACTCTCTCATACTGGTCACTGGAAGTTCAACATGGCACCTCATGGCAAAGAACTCTCTGAGGATCTTAAAAAAAGAGTTGTTGCTCTACAGAAAGATGGCCTAGGCTATAAGAAGATTGCCAAGACCCTGAAACTGAGCTGCAGCACAGTGGCCAAGACCATACAGCAGTTTAACAGGACAGGTTCCACTCAGAACATGCCTCACCATGGTCGACCAAAGAATTTATTTGAGTGCACATGCTCAGCGTCATATCCAGAGGTTGTCTTTGGGAAATAGACATATGAGTGCTGCCAGCATTGCTGCGGAGCTTGAAGGGGTGGGGGGTTAGCCTGTCAGTGCTCAGACCATACGCCGCACACTGCATCAAATTGGTCTACATGGCTGTCCTCCTAGAAGGAAGATTCTTCTAAAGATGATGCACAAGAAAGCCAGCAGTTTGCTGAAGACAAGCACACTAAGGACATGGATTACTGGAACCATGTCCTATGGTCTAATGACACCAAGATAAACTTATTTGGTTCAGATGGTGTCAAGCATGTGTGGCGGCAACCAGGTGAGGAGTACAAAGACAAGTGTTGCCTACAGTCAAGCATGGTGGTGGGAGTGTCATGGTCATAGGCTGCATGAGTGCTGCTGGCACTGGGGAGCTACAGGTCATTAAGGGGAACCATGAATGCCAATGAAGCAGAACATGATCCCCTTCCTTCGGAGACTGGGCCGCAGGGCAGTATTCCAACATGATAATGACCACAAACACACCTCTGAGATGACCACTGCATTGCTAAAGAAGCCGAGAGTAAAGGTGATGGACTGGCCAAGCATGTCTCCAGACCTAAACCCTATTGAGCATCTATGGGGCATCCTCAAACGGAAGGTGGAGGAGTGCAAGGGGTCTAACATCCACCAGCTCTGTGATGTCCTCATGGAGGAGTGGAAGAGGACTCCAGTGACAACCTGTGAAGCTCTGGTGAACTCGATGCCCAGGAGGGTTAAGGTAGTGCTGGAAAATAATGGTGGTCACACAAAATATTGACACTTTGGACCCAATTTGGACATTTTCACTTAGGGATGTATTCACTTTTGTTGCCAGCGGTTTAGACATTAATGGCTGTGTGTGAGTTATTTTGAGGGGACAGAAAATTTACACTGTTATACAAGCTGTACGCTCATTACTTTACATTGTAGCAAAGTGTCATTTCTTCAGTGTTGTCACATGAAAAGATATAAAAAAAAAAATATTTACAAAAATGTGAGGGGTGTACTCACTTTTGTGAGATACTGTATTTATAAATGATATAGGGTCTGGGATTAAAAGTACAATTTCAGTCTTTGCAGATGACACCAAGCTATGCATCAGTGCCATCTTAAGAGCATTATAGGCCCCCGGGCAATACAGTGCACTGGAGCCCTGTCTACACAATCACGCACGATTGCACAAAGTTTGCACATTTTCTCTTTCTCCTCTGCAGCCTTTTTCCTCTTCTGTGCTCCACGCAAAACATTACGTTTTATTTCTGCTCTGAATGTTATTTTCACCAACACGTAAAATAAAGTTTCTTTTTCCTCACCTTTCTCACACTTCCTCGAACTAGAGGCAACTCTAATGCCCCGTACACATGGTTGGACATCGATCGGACATTCCGACAACAAAATCCTAGGATTTTTTCAGATGGCTCAAACTTGTTTTGCGTACACACGGTCGCACAAAGTTGTGGGAATTTCCAATCGCCAAGAACGCGGTGACGTCAACCACATATGACGAGACTAGAAAAGGCCATTTCAGAACCAAGCGCGGCACCCTTTGGGCTCCTTTTGCTAATCTCGTGTCAGTAAAAGTTTGGTGAGAGACAATTCGCGCTTTTTCAGACTCGTGGCTTTCAGATCGTTTTCTGCGGTTCAGTTTGTGCTTGTGGGTTTGTATCTGCTCTTCAGTCCGTGCAAGCAAGTTACGCGTGACTTGGATTAGTCATTGTGTTCTTGTTCATTCGTTGCTGTTTTTCAGGTCGCTCTTCACAGGCCTTGCTGTTCTTCAGTGCGTTCTGTTACTTCGTTCTGAGCAGCCGACCGTTTTCTAGCCATGTTGCGTATACGTACTCCTCGTAGAGTTCTTGCTGTGCGGGGGCTTGGTGTTGGGGTCCTGACCTTGACACAAGTCCAGTCCATGAACAGGGTGGGGAGGAGTTCATGGACCAAGAATTGGTTGCTTCAGCGTGACCAGTTCTCTCATATGCCTTTGCTCCGTGAGATCCGTGAGAATAATCCTGATAATTTCAGGAACTTTCTCCGGATGAGGGACCCCGTATTTCACCGTTTGTTGGCTTCGCTGACCCCCTATATCAGCAGGCAGGATACCTGCATGAGCCAAGCCATCACTCCGGAGCAGAGGCTCGTCGCCACCCTGCGGTACTTGGCAACGGAGAGAAGCCTGCAGGACCTCAAGTTCTCAACAGGCATCTCCCCCCAGGCTCTGGGGATCATTATCCCAGAGACCTGTTCTGCCATCATCCAGGTCCTGCAGAAGGGCTATATTAAGGTGAGATTTTTATCCTTTAATATTACATTTTATTGTATTTAATGTTTGATAATATATTGTATTTCTTTCCTCATTCCCTAATTACCATGATTGTAATATGCTGTGAATGTCCCCTTTGTCCTCATGCATGCTGCATGCTGCTTTATCAGCTCCATAGTAGTGCTTTACCCTAAATACCCCCTAAAATGTTTAGAAATCTGATTTGTGCATTAAATTCAGGCAGAGTGCCAGAGGCTTTTTTTTGTGGTGTCCCCAAATCATTTTTAAAACTCCCTCCCCCAACTGCTAAGTCAGCTGATCCCAATTCTCTATCTATCCTCAATCATCTATCTGCTGACTTTGCCAAACCCATACACACTATACCCACCTCTTTTGTGGTCAGATGTATGGATGAATTCCCCAAAGCATGTAGTGCAAGGGCCTGCCTGAATATTTTCAAATGGTACTGTTTAAAGTTTTAGTATCCTATTATTATCTTGCTAGGTAATAGCAGAATGTCCAAATGTGCTCAAATGTGTACAGTGTGTATTTATATCTTTGTATTATGACACTTCTTACCTGTCCAGTGGTCTGCAAATAGTGTAACTAAGGAGGGGCTGTTCCAAGTAATACCCATTATTTAGGCATTCATCTCTCACGAAGTGGAGAGGGTTACCTGTCCAAGATCCCCCCCCCCCTATAATGTTAGAAATGGCCCATGAGAGGGGGGGAGGGGGAATATGATAGGTGTACCTTATACTTTGGTGTTGTAAAATTCCCCTTAATAAATGTTATCTGGATGTTGGCCAAGAATGTTTGTGTCTAATCTGCTTTCCATGTTTGTGCAAAAATACTAATTTATTTTTGTTTTCCTCAACAGTTTCCTTCCACGCCACAGGAATGGCAGACTGTGGCCTCCTACTTTGCCCAGCGGTGGGACTTTCCTAACTGCGGAGGGGCAATTGATGGGAAACACGTCCACATCGTCCCACCACCCAACTCGGGGTCGTACTATTATAATTACAAGGGGTTCAATAGTATTGTGATGTTGGCGGTGGTGTCGGCTAATTACGAGTTCCTGTATGGGGACGTGGGGAAGAATGGCCGGATGTCCGATGGTGGAGTCATCGCCCAGACGGAGTTTTACAGGCATCTCCAGAATGGCAGCTTGGACTTGCCACCTCCAGAAGAGAATGTGGAAGGACTCCCATTCGTCTTCGTTGCTGATGAAGCATTTGCGCTGGGGGACCATCTTATGCGGCCATTCCCGATGAGGACCCTCACCCCGGAACAGAGGGTTTTTAATTACCGGCTCTCCAGAGCCAGAAGAGTGGTGGAGAACACATTTGGAATCATGGCCAGCCGGTTCCGCCTATTTCTTACACCCATCCATATGGCGGAGTATAAACTGAATCATATAATCCTGGCGTGCTGTGTTCTACAAAACTTTTTACGGCAACATTCTGCCAACTATGCTGGCTCAGTTGGGCCTGAGGCCGGAATTATAAATGAAACAACCCTGACGGCGCTTGAAAGTGGCCTTCCTGGCTTGCCCTCCCTGAGTGCCCGTGATGTCCGGCTAAGATACCTTGAGTTCTTTGCGGGTAGGGGGGCCATCAATATGCCAGACAATTTGTGAAACCTTGATCAAATAAAAAATAATTAAGCAAATCTTTGGTGACATTTACTGCTTGTGTTTGTTTTACTGACCCTGACCGAAATGTGGTGAGTCGTGAAAATGGCGTGATTGTGTAACCTTATACAAAGCACTGTTGGTTGTTATTTACTAAAGGCAAATACACTTTGCACTACAAGTGCACTTGAAAATGCACTGAAACTGCACTTGTAGTGCAAAGTGAATTTGCCTTGAGGAAATAACACCCATTGTCACAGAAAGCAGTAATTACATCACCACAAAATTGTTGTAGCGTTGAGACAATAATCCACACATTCTTGATTAATAATCTTTTTAATACCTGCACAATCACATGTGCATTTAGAAAAGGTTTTTAAAACAAACCAACATGTTTGTTGTATAACAATTTTTGGGGTGGCATTATCAAAAATAGAAATGTCCATTTAAGATAAAACAGGTATGTGTAAAACCAACAAGAAAGACACAAATCTTGAACTTACAAAGTTCACATATGGTAAAACTTGAAGGCAATATCAGACATGAGTATTTAGGAACTGTGTTTGATATTGCGTTCAGATGGGGTGAACTCACCACAGGAAAAGCCAAATTTTGAAGATGCACACCAATTTACGAATGTCAACATGTGCTAGCTGCCATCACGGGGGATCAAGGGACGTGTTTTGGGGGAGCAACCCCTTCCTCTCAGCTAGTTTATTATTGAGGAAGGGGTTGCACCCCCAAAACGCGTCCATTGATCGTCCGTGATGGCAGATAGCACATGTTGGCACACTGTGTGCATCCTCAAAATTTGGCTTTTCTAAAAATCGCTAAAACATTTTTAACATTGTAGCGTACAAAAAAAACAAAGGCATTTGGAGGGGTTTTAAACTCTCCCCAAAACATCAATGATGTTATTATTTTTTTGGATAACATCATTGATGTTTTTCTTGATGTTTTCCAAAGCTAAATTACACCCCATGATGTCCCCAATCAGGATCTGTGCACTTTCAGAGGTGAAATGCCCTGAGTCCACAACATCACGATCACCTAAAAAGAGAGAAAACCCAAAAAAAACAGGTATTATAAATATGCCGGCATCCATCTCTTACCTGAGTCTGTGGTCGCAGACACTCACCTGTTGTGGTGCCAATTTCCCCCACGTCTTCTTCCTCCTCCTGCTCTTCTTGGGTTGGGGGTATTTCCCTTTCTTCCCGAGGTGGGGGGTCTGTGGTCTCCTCGGATGAGGGGTGTCTTCTGAGTCTTTTCTCCCCTATGTAGAACAAAAATGGTATAATTAGCACACAGATATTTGATGGCCGAAATATAAAGATGAAACATGCTTGGAAGTGGGGTACAATTGTCTATTTTGGCAGAGTTCCAAGATGTAGCATTTTTATTGTCCGTTGTCAAGCTTCAAGACTTTACCTGTCTTGTACAAGCTTCACAGATGGAGACCCCCCCTATAGTATACACTGGACAACCTGTGTAGGCCCCCTAATAAAAAGGGTGTTCTGGTGTCCCACACTAGTGCTCCAGCGTCCAGATGTGAAAACAGCTGCTGAGTGTCCTCTCCTTACACAAAATCTAGTTTGCATTTCATTCTAGTCACAAACCCATCTACACAACCAAATATTTTTCATACAAGTAGGCCCTAAAAAATGTGGGCAAATGCATATGGCCTAAACAATGGTGTTTTATAGGCCGAAAGAAAAATGTTTGATACGAACGAATAATGGGCCCATGAACATGAAAGTTGCCATTTTAAACTGTACAACACTTAAGAAAAGCACATGGAGCAGCACGAACGTAATAAAGACAAAAAGAATAGGAACACAGCACAACTACTTACTTTTTTGCAGCACTCTCCAGATCTTTCTGTACTGCTCGGGCTCTCTTAATTTCAGGTCCGACCACCGCTTCCTGAGCTGATCTTTCGATCGTCGTACCCTGAAATTCCGGTGCAGACTTTTGACCACTTTCGCCATGATCTTGGCCTTTCTGATATTGGGGTCAGGGTAAGGTCCATACTTTCCATCATAGTCGGCCTTCTTCAGGATGTCGATCATCTCCAACATCTCCCCAAAGGACATATTTGAGGCCTTAAAACGTCTTCTTCTGGATCGGGACGTTTCCGGTCCCGGGCTTTCCTCCTCCTTGTTGCTATAATGAGCATGCACCTGCTCTGACTCCGCCATGTGCTCTTCACCCACTGCGCCGAACGAAAAGGGGTGGGGAATAGACTAGAAAGAACATCAGGGGCGGGTGGAGTTACACGCATGCGTAGTGTGTATAAAGCGTAATACGCGTGCGTAGTACGTACGATCTGTGAGCGGGGGAAGGAGTATTGGAGGCGTCGATCGTGATAACGAAGGTAAGAGCCAAACTTGGTCCTATACTGCTTCTAGATTGAGGCCTATATTGTAACTAGATTAGGAGAGTTTTGCCTGACATTAGGGTTTGTCTTGTGTTGTGTCTTGCAGTGAAAATGGATATCTTGAACGATACCGACTTTATGGCAATCTTCATTGACATGTTCAGGGAGCTGCCTTGTCTGTGGCAGATAAACCACCCACATTATAAGAACCAAACAAAGAGGAAGGCAGCACTGGATCAATTGCTGGAAATTGTGAAGCAGGTGATCCCCACGGCAGACACCACCTATTTGAAGATCCTAACTGGTGACCTGAGGAGCACTTATCTAAGGGAGCACAAGAAGGTCCAGGATTCGCAGAGATCCGGAGCAGCAGATGACATCTATGTCCCCAGGATGTGGTACTATGACAGGCTGCATTTTCTGGCAGGCCAGACTGAACCCAGGTCATCACTCTCCAGTCTTCCTTCCACGCTTCCTTCCCCCCAGCTGAGGCTTCTGACGCCCAACCTGGGCCTTCCAGGCAGTAACATGTGGAGGAGCCCAGCTTGAACCAGGTATAGCATTCCTCTAAATAGTTCAGGTTGTCCAATCAATGATGTTAACTAGATGTTAGTTTGGAGTACTAATTTATGTTTGGGATTGATGATGCAGAAACTAAAACCATGTCCCTTTTTTATACACAGGGTAGTCTCAGCCAGGAGGTGGCCGGGCCGAGCAGGCTGCCAGATATGCAGGTCTCTCCCCTACACCCGCAAAGAGAAAGTGGCAGGAAGAGGAGTACCCTAGAGGAGGCTGCCATAGGTCTCTTTTGGAAGGCTACAGAGGCCCTGACAGCCCCCCACACTGTGGAGGAGGACTTTGCTGGCATAATTGCCTGTAAAATGCAGCGGATGGAGGAGGGCCAACAACTCATGTGTGAGTCATTAATGTTGGAAGCTCTCAATAAGGGGTTGAGGGGCCAAATAACATCTGCTACCCACATTTGTGACCTCACACATGGTCCTCCTCCAGGTCCTTCTACTTCTCCTCCTCCTCCAGGTCCTACTAATCCTCCTCCTCCTCCAGGTCCTACTCCTCCTCCTGCCACATCTCCAACAGCAGAGCCACAGCCGGGAAGGAAGCGTGGAAAGAAGACCTGAAAGTGATGACCCTGGGTCCAGTCTGGTCTGGCAAAAGATGCAGCCTCTTGTGGCACCACAGCCTGGGGACACAGATGTCATCTGCTGCTTTCCGGATCTCTGGGACTTCTGGACCAGACTGCACTCCCTTACATATGGACTCCTCAGGCCACCAATTTTGATGTTAAAGAATTGATGTCTGCCCTGGGGGTCCAAGGCTTCGCTAATTTCTGCTGTTTCTCCAGTGTTGCCTCCCTCTTTGTTTGGTTCTGAGTCCTTAATAAAGGATTTTTGGTTTCAATTATACTCTCCTATGTGTGTTTTCCTTCAAAAAGGACAGTTTGTTTGTGAGGAGGCAGGTACATTTCTAAAGTACAATGTGAAATTAACAAGGGACACCAAACAATCTCCTTGAGATTAAATAATATAAGATATCAAAATGGTGTTGTGGTAATTTGACACATAAAACACACACAAAAATATTCTGGAGTAAAACTAAAAATAAAATAAAACAAAGATCAGCCTTGGAAAAAATACAAACCTAAAAAAAAAAAAAAAAATGCCTTTAAAAAAAAAAAAAAAAAAAAAAAATATTTTTGTCAGATGTGACAAATCAAAATATATTGAGGGAATCCCGATAAAGAATAAAGAAAGAAGTTTGTGAGAAGTCTGTGTGAATATGAGCAGCAAAACTACTTCATTCTTCTCACATTATAAAGAAGAAGAGAGTGCGCTGTATTAAACCATTTTTAACATTGCACCGTGACGAAAGTGTTGTATCCATTGCAAACGCTAAGTTTACCAGACCGAGCTGTTCCGTCTCCGAATTTCTTCTGAGCATGCGTGGCACTTTGTGCGTCGGAACAGGCCACACACGGTTGTAATTGACGCGGTCGGATTTTGTTGTCGGAAAATTTTATAGCCTGCTCTCAAACTTTGTGTGTCGGAAAATCCGATGGAAAATGTCCGATGGAGCACACACACGGTCGGAATTTCCGACAACACGCTCCGATCGGACATTTTCCATCGGAAAATCCGACTGTGTGTACGGGGCATTAGATTGATATATAAGGGGAACACATAAGATATTACAGTGAAAACTTGGGGGGGCCTGGACTCTAATAACTTTCACCACTAAATCATACAACTAAAAAAACTAAATAAATATATATAAATGTACACACTCACACTGTGGTGCTGCTGGTGCTGCCTGGTGGGTATTAATGCTGGCGTGGGTACTGCTGGTGCTGGTGGGTATTAATGCTGGCGTGTGTACTGCTACCTGGCTCCTCAAGACGCAGAAGTGTGACAGGAAGCTGCAGCATGCGGCTGCAGTAGAGAGCAGAACCGATGCTTCCTGTATCTTTCACGGGCGAAGTGCATTTCATATCACTCCGCCTGTGAAGAGCCGGAACTACACAGAAAGCATCGGCTCCATTCTTCACAGTGACAGCTGACTCACACTGCCCGCCGCTGAGTCTCTGACTGATAATTGGGACTGACCACGCAGCACTCTGTCTCTGTGAGGGAGCCGCACTGCACAGCACTGGCACAATGCGGCAGTGAACTTTGTGACATCTGAATGATGCTTGGCTGGGGTCGCTGGGCAGGTGGGGCCCCCGGGCAACTGCCCAGCGTGCCCATGCGAAAAGACGGCCCTGCTATGCAGTGGAATAACATCCTTACAGGATGTCTCCAAGTTACAAGCCAACCTCAATGCACTGTTTGATTGGATGACTGTGTGGCATATGAAGTTTAATGTTGATAAATGTAAAGTTATGTACTTGAGGGCTAAGAATATTCATGCATCATACATACTAGGGGGAATTAATGGTGGAGAAAGATCTTGTTGTTCTGGTAGATCATAAGCTTGATAATGGCATTCAGTGCCAAGCTTCAGTTTCCAAAGTGAACAAAATCCTTTCTTGTATTAAGAGGTATGGACTCCAGAGTGAGAGAAATCATTTACCCCTGTACAAATCATTAGTAAGACCTCATCTGGAATATGCAGTTTTGGGCACAATTTTATAAAAAGGATATTGGGGAACTGGAGAAAGTGCAGAGAAGGGCAACCAAGAGGCATGGAGGAGCTCAGCTATGAGGAAAGATTAGAGGAACTGAATTTATTCTCTCTTGAGAAGAGGAGATCAATGGGGAATATGATCAACATGTATAAATACATAAGTGGTCCATATAGTGAACTTGGTGTAGAGCTATTCAGTTTGAGGTCATCACAGAGGACAAGGGGACACTCCTAGTGTCTGGAGGTAAAGAGATTTAAGCCCCAAATACTGAAAGGCTTTCACAGTAAGAGCTGTGAAAATGTGGGATGCACTTGTTTAAGAGCTGGTTCTGGTCAGCTCAATAGATTGCTTTCAAAAAGGCCTGGATTCTTTCCTAAATGCACAAAATATAACCGGATACAAATCTTTATAGATAAGATTGATCCAGGGAATATCCAATTGCCTCTTAGAGCCCTTTCACACTGGAGCGGTTTGCAGGCATTATTGCGTTAAAAATACCGCCTGCAAACCGACCCAAAACAGCTGCTGCTGTTTGTTCAGTGTGAAAGCCCAAGGGCTTTCACACTGCAGCGGTGCGCTGACAGGAGGAGAAAAAAACTCCTGCCAGCTGCATCTTTGGAGCGGTGAAGGAGCGATGTATTCACCGCTCCTAAACTGCTCCTGCCCATTGAAATCAATGGGGCAGCGCGGCTATACCACGGCAATACCGCGGCTATAGCCGCACTATACGAGCGGTTTTAACCCTTTTTCGGCCGCCAGCGGGGGTTAAAACCGCACCGCTAGCGGCCGAATACCGCTGGTAAAGCAGCGCTAAAAATAGCGCTGTTTTACCGCCGACGCCCCCTACCGCTCCAGTGTGAAAGCAGCCTTAGGGATTCAGGAAGGAATTTTCTGACCCACTGGAGTAAATTGGATCATGCATTATTGGTGTTTTTTTCCTTTGTCTGGATCAACTGTGGGTTTAGGATAAGGTATATAGAGGTTTTCTATGTGAGTGTGTGTGTTTGTGTGTGTGTGTGTGTGTGTGTGTGTGTTTGTGTGTGTGTATTTTTTTTTTCTCTGTGGGTTGAACTGGATGGACTTTTTTCAGCCAGAATACTGTAACTATAAGGATTTGTCTTTATTGTACATGAAATGTCCATGGGAGAAAATAAAATATAGATGACCTTGTTGTATTGATTAGTACATTCAGAATATGTAACCCACGTTAACATTCAAGCTGAAATCATGGCAGATACAGTACAAAAAGACACAAATTAATGTTTAACCAAAGGCATTTTTTTGCATTTTGGGTAGAGTAAGGTAGGGTTATAACCCCTGTCAGTTATTTTTTTCCTATCTGTGTCCCATAGGGCACACTTCCTGTCCCATAGCCAAAACAGGAAGTGAGAAAATATTCCTCCAAACTAGGGGGGAATTCTAGGGTGTACCAGGGTCACCAGAAGCCATTAGAAGAATTTCCTTCTATTACTGTTCTGAAGTCAACTCAAAATTTGAGATTTTCTTTTACTTTCACTTCCAATGATGGTGGTAAATAGGACAAATGGAGAGGGGAATCTCTTTATGGAAGCACAGACAGCAATATAAAATGACAGATGTTCTAATCCCTCTCCACTCAATGCAAAACAAAATAAATTTTACTTTAGTTACACTTTTATTCGGTTCTGTATTCATTAATACACCATTAAAATGATTTTTGAAATGCAATCAATGTACAGTATCTCACAAAAGTGAGTACACCCCTCACATTTTTGTAAATATTTTATTATATCTTTTCATGTGACAACACTGAAGAAATTACACTTTGCTACAATGCAAAGTAGTGAGTGTACAAGCTTGTATAACAATGTAAATTTTCTGTCCCCTCAAAATAACTCAGCACACAGCGATTAATGTCTAAACCGATGGCAACAAAAAGTGAGTACACCTCTAAGTGAAAATGTCCAAATTGAGCCCAAAGTGTCAATATTTTGTGTGGCTACCATTATTTTCCAGCACTGCCTTAACCCTCTTGGGCATGGAGTTCACTAGAGCTTTACAGGTTGCCACTTGAGTCCTCTTCCACTCCTCCATGATGACATCACAGAGCTGGTGGATGTTAGAGACCTTGCGCTCCTCCACCTTTTGTTCGAGGATGCCCCACAGATGCTCAATAGGGTTTAGGTCTGGAGACATGCTTGGACAGTCCATCACCTTTACCCTCAGCTTCTATAGCAAGGCAGTGGCCATCTTGGAGGTGTGTTTGGGGTCGTTATGTAGGAATACTGCCCTGTGGCCCAGTCTCCGAGGGGAAGAGGTACATGCTCTGCTTCAGTATGTCACAGTACATGTTGACATTCATGGTTCCCTCAATGAATTGTAGCACCCCAGTGTCGGCAGCACTCATGCAGCCCCAGACCATGACACCCCCACCACCACGCTTGACTGTAGGCAAGACACACTTGTCTTTGTACTCCTCACCTAGTTGCCACCACACACGCTTGACATCTTTCTGAACCAAATAAGTTTATCTTGGTCTCATCAGACCACAGGACATGGTTCCAGTAATCCATGTCCTTATTCTGCTTGTCTTCAGCAAACTGTTTGGGGGCTTTCTTATGCATCATCTTTAGAAGAGGCTTCCTTCTGGGATGACAACCACGCAGACCAATTTGATGCAGTGTGCAGCGTAGGGTCTGAGCACTGACAAGCTGACCCCCCCACCCCTTCAACCTCTGCAGCAATGCTGGCAGCACTCATATACGTCTATTTCCCAAAGATAACCTCTGGATATGAAGCTGAGCATGTGCACTCAACTTCTTTGGTCAACCATGGCCAGGTCTGTTCTGAGTGGAACCTGTCCTGTTAAACTGCTGTATGGTCTTGGCCACTGTAGATCGGTTTCTGGGTCTTGGTAATCTTCTTATAGCTTAGGCCATCTTTTTGTAGAGAAACAATTCTTTTTTTCAGCTCCTCAGAGAGTTCTTTGCCATGAGTTGCCATGTTGAACTTCCAGTGACCAGTATGAGAGAGTGAGAGCGATAACACCAAATTTAACACACCTGCTCCCCATTCACACCTGAGACCTTGTAACACTAACGAGTCACATGACACCCAATTTTGACATTTTCACTTAGGGGTGTACTCAGTTTTGTTGACAGAGGTTTAGACATTAATGGCTGTGTATAAAGGAAGAGAAATTGGGCTTGGGACTTTATTGGCACAATAACCACTATCGTAGTATATTTAAAAAGTTCAATTTATTGAAAGTTATTTAAAAAATATATATATATAAAAAAGGAGAAAAAGACAGAAATAAGTTCATACCCATACCTTTACAATTTATACACTCCATACAAAGCTCTAAAGTAAAATATCATATATGCAATAATTGGAATTACCAATATACATACAATCATGTAGAATTTGAAGAGGAGCTATGCAGAGATAATAATCGATGGTAAAGAATTGCTCAACATGTTGCACGCCGAAGTGCTTCTTCAGGAGCACAGAACAAATTACTGAAACATAACAGAACATCCCATGAATACAGTAAAAATAGCAGTTCATGTTTAAGAGAAAACACAAAATATTCAAGTAATTGCACATTTAGTATCATCGTCGCTAAGGCCCAAAAGATGGCGCTAGAGCAAAGTCAGGGTAATATTCAGATACCATGGGGGCGTATGTAACATGGTAGATATTAGTGTGTAGCCTGTGTGTTGAGTTATTTTGAGGGGACAGCAAATTTACACTGCTATACAAGCTGTACACTCACTACTTTACATTGTAGCAAAGTGTCATTTCTTCATTGTTGTCACATAAAAAGATATAATAAAATATTTACAAAAATGTGAGGGGTGTACTCACTTTTGTGAGATACTGTAATTACCTGGATAATGGCATGATATAACATTCTTGCAGTCTCTATACAACAGAGCTTAGAGTGGAAGATGAAGAAGCAGTACAAGGAGTCAGTCAATGTGCTGAGGAGCATGCTGATAGGAGAAAAAAGTATGACAGAGGGATAAGCCCATCACTGTGCTGCTTTTCCTTCACTGTTCAGTCACAGGCAGGGAGCGAATTTGTGGGTAAGGTAGGCAGAGTATTATTTTAATTAGGGGCAGGGCATTCATTTGCAGGCATGGTTTAACAGGATAAAAAAACGGCCTACCAAGTGTGCTGCAGTGAAAAATGGGCATGGTTTAAAGGGAAGGTGTAAAGAGGTCAGTAGTATGTAGGGCAATGTACAGGGATCAGTAGGATGTAGGGCAGTGTAGAGAAATCGGTAGTATGTAGAGCAGTGTACAGAGGTTAGTAGTATGTAGGGCAATGTACAGGGGTCAGTAGGATGTAGAGCAGTGTACAGAGGTCAGTAGTATGTAGGGCAGTGTACAGGGGTTAGTAGGATGTTGGGTAGTGTACAAAGGTCAGTAGAATGTTGTGCAGTGTACAGAGGTCAGTAGTATGTAGGCAGTGTATGGAGGTCAGTAGGATGTAGGACAGTGTACAGATTTCTGTAGTATGTAGACGTCAGCAGAGCAGAGGAAAAGGGGGTCAGGAGGGTGACATAAGGGGGTCAGGAGGACCCAGTACAGGAGGTCAGGAGCGCACATCGCGTCATCAGCACAGAAATCCCCTGCTGTTCAGAGCATTTCAGATGGCAGATACACGTCTGTTCAGTTTCCGCAGAGTGGACACGGACAGAGCTTACTCTGCTCTATGGGTAGCCAGAAGTAAACAGACTCTGCTGGTCTATATACACCCAACTAAACGAAAGAAGAGAGATACCCTTTCACTTTTTTTTTTCAGTGGACCAGATCAGACCTGGAGGTAGGTGGGTGTAAATGGACACCAGTCCATGACCCATAATTGGAATGAGGAGTGACCCATAATTGGAACGAGGAATGACCCATAATTGGAACTAGGGATGACCCATGATTGAAATGAGGGGTGACCCATAACTGGAATTAGGGATGTCCTATGGTTTTAACAAGGGGTGACCCATGATTGATGTGTGGGATGACCTGTTAGTGGAATGAGGGGTGACCCATGGTTGGAACAAGAAGTGACCTGTGTTTAAAATGAGGGGGGAATTGTGTTTGGAATAAGGGGTGAGGGTGGACTCATTAGTGGAACAAGGGGTGACATGATGTTTGGAATAGAGTATAAGCTATGATGGATTGGAATAGAGGACAACCTATAATGGGTTGCAATGGACAACAACTACACTCTTAATCGAAGTCAGTCCCTTTTAGAGTCGGTGCTTGTTCTATACAGCCACTAGATCATAAAGTGTAGAGTTGGGTATCAGTGGCCGCCACAGCAGTAACTCACCTCCTTCCCCTGTTGCTCTCCCATAGTCTCTGCACCCTCATATGCACCAGTGAAAGCGGCCGAACACTCCCCCCGCCCCCAGAGACCTGCCCAATCAAACTGCGAGTCTCGCAGGCTCTGCCTCTCATTGATGTTCGCAGTCGGAAACTCTGATTCCCAAAGAGCGCTGCTTGATTAGCTCCTGGGGGATGAGGTACTGACCAATCCGGAAACACAAGCAGGAGGTGGAGGAGGTAGGGGGAAGGATCTCTGTGAGTGTCTGTGATTACCCAGCGCTGCAACCGTGTTTTTCCATACAGTGAACCGGCAACTCTTAGCCGTCTGCGAAAGACTTTAATTTTCGGAATTCTGCCCAGGACAAGCTCTGAGTGGGACAGATTTTCATGACATGGGTATTTTGGGACTGTTGGCAACTAAGCATTAGAAGCTGCAGCATATCACATGGAGTTCACCTAATTTCCTGGCTGGGAGATGTCCAGCACCATCTAGTCTTTTCCTCCCCAGCCTCACTGTTCCTGGCCCACCCCATTCATTCATTGGATTTCAGTTATTTCAATTACAGAGGTTCAGCATCACATGTTAGTGTGACTTTGGCCAGTATGCATACAATTGCAGCCTGTCTAGGAATTCCCACTCCTCCAGACAGACATGCAGCCATCAGGGCATCCTATTATTTTACTCCCAATAGCCAACCCACTGTTTGCATCACGCTGAGGGCTCCTAAGTAGATTACCGAAGCAGGGCATGGTGTTTTTCAGGAAGCACACCTGCTGGCCCCTCCCACCAGCTATGATCTGCTTACATTGCATAGAGAAGCACAAAGACCTATGATGATGTCAATGGGCCTAAAATAAGTTACATAATTCAAAAGTTAGGTTCATGTAGCATGTTGATGAGGGGGTAAAGAGGAACCAAGGAAGGCAAAATATGAGCATATTAAACTTTTGCTTTAAAACATTTATAATGCAAATTTAATAAGTAGCATGATTACTTGCATGCTTATCTACCCTTGTCTTCTGTTTACACCTCTTTTCTGCCCATATAGTACATTTGCATTCTGTAAGTTTGCAAAATGTAGTTTGCAGCAGAGAATCAAATTTGTGATCGTGAATAAAAATGCTATATTGGCAGATACACAAAAAAAATCCAAATAAGTAAACTGGGATTTACTACATACAAAATTGAAGGATGATACATTTACAAAACTGAAAAACATGTTACTAGTGCATAACCTTTCAGACTTCAGTGTTCTCCCAATTAGAAAATGAAAGGAAGCATCTAATGAGACCCCCTGTGTTCCATCCTGGAGATGGCAGGATTGTATGTTCCCTTCATCCTCTTCTATAAAATCTACTCGTCTGTATGGGGCCCACTATTTGCAAACAATGAAGTTAATCTAAGGATGGCTTATAGCCAACTGGCAGGTACAGTATGTTCCTGAGAATGGTATTATTATTATTATTATACAGGATTTATATAGCGCCAACAGTTTGCGCAGTGCTTTACAACATGAGGGCAGACATTACAGTTACATTACAATTTGGTACAAGAGAAATCAGAGGGCCCTGCTCGTTAGAGCTTACAATCTAAAAAGGAAGGGTCAATTGATACAAAAGGTAATAGCTGTGGGGGATGAGCTGATGGAGAACGTAAAACAGTGTTAGTTAGAAGCAGGATAGGCTTCTTTGAAGAGAAGGGTTTTCAGGGATCGCCTAAAGATGGATAGATTAGGGGACAGTTGGACAGATTGGGGTAGGGAGTTCCAAAGGATGGGAGAAGCTCTGGAGAAATCCTGGAGGCAAGCATGGGAGGAGGTGACAAGGGAGCTAGAGAGCAGGAGGTCTTGGGATGACCGGAGAGAGCGGCTTGGTTGGTATTTTGGGACTAGGTTAGTGATGTAGCTGGGGACAGAGTTATGGATGGCTTTGTAAAATATTGTTAGTACTTTGAATTTTATTCGCTGGGTGAGTGGAAGCCAGTGGAGGGATTGGCAGAGAGGGGTGGAGGACACTGAATTGTTGGGAAGGTGGATGAATTAATTATAATAATTAACAATACACCATTAATAATGGTAATTATTATGTTGATGCCATAATATTGTGTTGAGGTGCGGTGTGCTGCATGGGCTGCATTTCGCTGTGGTACTGCCCACTAAACGTGAGATTTTACTGTGGCCATTAAAGTGGTTGTACACCTCAGGCATGAAATACTATGAACAAAGCATTTCCTTTTATAGTGTGTACTTGTCTCCATCCAAAGCACTAATTGTAACTTTTGTCTGCTGCTTTGTTCCTCTGTTATCTGCATGAGTCACTTTTAACACATTTTTCTGACACCAAGAGAAAAATGGTGACAGGGGAGGGATCTCCAGAAGATTGACAGCCTCAGCTCTGTTCCTGTGTGCTGTGTGAAGGGGGTGTGTCCCTTCCCTCCATTCAGCTCTCAGAGCTCTCCTAACTGAGCTCTGCAGTGTATAATTTCAGCTCTCCGCCTCCTTTTTTCCGACAGCTCAGGAAAGCTTTATAAATTCTGGGCTTTGAAAGGATGTAGAGAAGCTGCAGATAAACAGGTGCCCTAAGTGGCTGCATGTCCTTGTTTGTGTGGGTGGCATGGTCTGAGTAGTAAAAACGCAACTCAACCACCAGCTTTTAGCGCCCCTGCCTGTCTGTATGAATGAGTCCTAACATACAATGATTAACCATTTGCCGACCACCACACAACGATTTACGTCGGCAGAATGGCATGGGCAGGCAAAAGGGCGTACCTGTACGCCCCTTTGAATTTGCAACCTATCGGGCGCGCGCCCACCGCAGGAGCGTGTGCGCGGGTCCCGCGAACTCGATGTTTGCCTGCGTCCCGCGATTCCTACGGGGAGAGGCCTATGTAAACAAGACATTTCCCTGTTCTGCCTAGCAACATGACAGGGAGCTACTGCTCCCTGTCATCGGGAGCAATGATCTCTGTCATGTTGTAGTGAGCCCATCCCCCCTACAGTTAGAACACATCCAGGGAACACACTTAACCCCTTGATCGCCCCCTAGTGTTTAACCCCTTCCCTGCCAATGTCATTTATACAGTAATCAGTGGCTATTAGTAGCAGTGATCACTGTATACCGGTAAATGTCAGTGGTCCAAAAATAGTGTCAAAAGTGTATGATCTGTCCGCCATAATGTCATAGTCCTGATAAAAATCACGGATCTCTGCCATTACTAGTAAAGAAAATAATAATGCCATAAATCTATCCCTATTTTGTAGACACTATAACTTTTGTGCAAACCAATCAATATACACTTACTGCGATATTTTTGTTGTTAAAAAAAAAAAAAACAAAAAAAAATGTAAAAGAATACATATCGGCCTAAACTGTGGAAGAAATTAGTTTTTTTATATATTTTTTGGGGATATTTATTATAGCAAAATGTAAAAAATATTGCTTTTTTTTTCAAAATTGTCAAAAGTCTTCTTTTGTTTATAGCGCAAAAATAAAACCAGCAGAAGTGATTAAATACCACCAAAAAAAAGCTCTATTTGTGGGGAAAAAAGGACGTCAATTTTGTTTGGGTACAGCTTCGCACGACCGCGTAATTTTCAGCTAAAGCAACGCAGTGCCGAATCGCAAAAAATGCTATGGTCAGGAAGGGGGTAAATCCTTCCGGGGCTGAAGTGGTTAAAGAGCAATAACAAATGCAGCCAGATTTTCATTGAGTGCTTCGTAAGGGACCACCCCTTAAGTGAGATAGCAAAACTGAGGAGCCTGTTCCGTACATCAGTAAAAACTACCTTTTTTTTCAGTATGTTATCCACTACCTGTCTATCTACTTTTGCCACCTGTCATTTTCTATAACAGGTCATCTGTGAAATCTATCTATCTCCTATTAGTCTGTCTATCCATCTATAATAATTTATCTATCTATCAAGTAAATGGGTGATTCTCACTTTGGTTTCTATGTTTTTTTCTTTGTGGTACTTTCTATTTTTAAGGAGATGAGTTCAATGCTTAGGGCAGAGCAGTAAAATAAAGCTGTTTCTTGATCGTTATTGTCTGTGCGTTAAGAGACATATGGTATTGCTCATTTTTCTCTCTTGCAGGTGTCCTTGTCTTGAATTGCCGGAGAGGAAGTTGCTTTTGTTAATCAGATTGTCCTCCTCGGCGGAGATAAGAGGATTTCCAGAGATAGTGCTGCTCTCCTTACTGACTAAGCCATCTGAAACCCCGTCAAATAATAACCATTAACTGAGCTGGCCTAGTAAATTACATTCAGAACCCTAGTGCCATTTACAGCGAGCAGCACAAAAGCATATATGTCCCCTCCTATGCTGACACACTGACAGATCTAAAGGTTTCAGCCTTAAGGTGGATAGACGGAAAGGAATCTGATTATTTGTTTGTGAAGGATTAGACCACTATTTTGGCTGACATCATGCCAAATAATTGCAAAGAACATATAGGAAGAGCTTCTGAAGCCCATGGACAGCAATAAAAGAATAACGTTTGCCAAACCGGTGGACCTTTTTTTTTTTCTTTTCTCACACATTCATATCCAAATCATTTTTTTTCAATGCCAAGCAATTTGCTCTGTTTCTGTGTAGATATAGCACACTCCTGGTTAGGTTGCTAGGAGGCTAGGTAAATTAGTTCTGCTGTAATTAGTGGAGCAATTGTTTATTGCTCTAGCCTGCTCTGGGTCTCACAGTTTGATTGCTCAGCCCTGTCTTCCAGAGGCTTCTGGAACATAGAAGGTGGACTAAGGCAAATCTCTGCCTGAATATTTATTGTACTCCAGCCAATCCCTGGGGAGCCCAGAGGGTGGCTGGACAGGTAGATAAATAGCCTGAGATTTAGAGCAGCAGGGTTTTTTTCTTTTCCCTGTTTGAGGAAGTCTACCCCTCTGGGTGGGGGAGGGGGCTACCCCCACCTGCAGCCTTTGGTTTTAGCAGCCCTTTCATCAAGGTCCCAGCTGTTACAGGGCTGGGGGCCTATCTCTTAGGATCCCTTTTGGAGCTGGTAAAAGGGATTCCTTACCTGGGGACGTGGTCTGGAGAACTTACTGAAGAGTGTCCGATGGATACTAGAAGGCAGCACCCAGTGATCCACAGGCATTGTGAGTATGGACCTAAGCCCAGGGTTTAGTGACTGTGTACTGTATTTCCCCTGGGTGGATAAGCCTACAGAATCCCTTCCAGGGATATTTACCTGTACTCGAACCTGCATTCAGACCACCCACAGAGACTGAGCAAAGGAAAGTATCCTCATACCAACAAATAAGGAATGTGGAGTTTCCCATACCTCCTCTGCCCCATCCCAAGTTCTTCAATAATAAAAATTCCAAAAAGACCAAACCTAGACTGATCATTAGGCTGGAAAGAGTGAAATGTTGTTGCGTGCCTGGCTGCCTCCACACTGATTTTAGAGAAGATCCAGTTGTATTATAGTTCGCTCCTACGGGGTCAACACTACATATATGTGCATTCAAAATAACAAATCTTGAAGTGCTATTTTGCTTTCACACAGTAAAATAGACATTTCATATGGTAAAAGATTATGCCAAACACAAAAAAGGTTAAAGTGATTGTAAAGGAAGAATGTTTTTTTTTCATCTTAATGCATTCTTACCTATTTACCTGAGCCTCATCTCTGTCCAGCGATGTTGCAGGAGAAACTTGGCCGTCCGGGACTCTCCCTCCTAAATGGCTGAGTCACAGCAGTGGCACCATTGGCTCCCACTGCTGTCAATCAAAGTTAGTTAGCCAATCAGGAGAGAGAGGGGGCAGGGCTGAACCATGACTCTGTGTCTGAATGGAAACACGGAGCTGTGGCATAGCTTAGGTGCCCCCCATAGCAAGCTGCTTTCTGTGGGGGCACTCGAAAGGAGGGAGGGGCCAGGAGCACTGACAAGGGCCCTGAGAAGAAGAGGATCGGGGCTGCTCTGTGCAAAACCACTGCATAGAGCAGGTAAGTATAACATTTTTATTGAAAAAAAAAATGAGTCTTTAGTATCACTTTAATTTTGGTATAAAAAGATAATTCATGATTCTTTGTATGTAAGTCAGAAGTTCTGACATGTTTCATGCAGAATGTGAAATGGACCTGAGCTTAAAGGAACAGTTTCACCTTACTCATTTAGTGCCTTTGTTACCCCTACATACCAGTTAAAAAATTTAGCAGCACACCAAATAAAGATAATTTTTTTTCACTCCACTTATTACATATGAACACCCTCTAATGGCTGTTTTCCGTGGATGGATGTGGCTGATGTCAGCATGTCATTGCTTTGTATGTCAAACAAAACCAAAGAAAATTCCCAGCTCAACTTACCGACCAGCCTGCAACCAACTGAATTATCCTTTCTAACAGTATGCGTTAAAAACAGGGGTTTCGTTTTCACACATTTGCAAATACATGCGTAAACTTCAGAGCCTCTTCAAGGCACCCCAGTATTATTTGCAGTCCTAACTCTAAATTTTGAGAGGTCCCACAGTGGAAGCACATATATATATATATATAGTAATGGATAGGCAGAGGGCAGGTGAGCCTGGAGGGAGCCCACCCCTCCTTAAAGGCACAGGGGCACACTGGCCACCCAGCACATAGCACAATGGCAGCAAAGGTGTCCAGTGAGTCCCCTCGCCAGTATTCCAACAGTACAAACAAATGGCCACTCCCCCCACCTATAACTGGCTTCAAGTTTCCACCACTCCCTCCCTAAATACTTACGTGAGTCCTCTCTTGATCCAGCGATGTGCCCATCTGCAGCAGCATTGGTCTCTCTCCCTGCTCTCATATGCAAAGAGGCAGTAGAGAGCCATTGGCTTCTGCTGTTGGCAATCAAATCCTGTGAGGAGGGAGCCTTGCCAAGCTGTACTGTGTACTATGAAGACACAGAGAGAAGAGGAGAAGTGGGGAGCACTGGCGGGGGAGCCCAGAAGAAGAGAAGTATAAACCTCTTTTTATTTTAGAAAAAAGCATTCGAGCCTTTAGTATCATGTTAATATCTAACTGTTTACAAACAAACAGGCACCATCAGACAGACACAATCTGTTTCTTTCTCTTTTGCAGTTATCTGTTTTCTCCCCTTTCCCTTGCCAAATTTCTGCTTCCAATAGAACAGGAATGTAAGGAATTCCATAGCCTGCTGCAATAGTAATAATCTGAATCTCCATTCCATACAAGCCAATGTATAGTTTTTTTTTTTGTTTTTTTGTTTTTTTTTTTAATGTAGCACCCTTATGCGTAGGCTGCTAGGATGTTAGGTAAATTTAGTCTTTTTTTGTGTGACTTTGTAGTCATTGGAGCAGCGGTTGATTTTTTTTTTTTTTGGCTGCTTTGAGTTTCACAGGATGCAGGTTTGACCCTCTGCCTTCTGGAGGCTTCTGGAACACAAGAGTCAAATTTGTAGCTTAATATTTATGGAGTATCAACCAATTTCTGGGGGGTGGCCGAGCAGGTGGCTGGAGAGGCTGATAAACAGTTTGAACTCCAGGAGTAGCAGGGTCTTCCTGCAGAAGGAATTCCACCCGTTTGGGCGGGTGGGGCTGGATGGGGGGCCTACATCTGAGTTTATCTTCAACACCCCTAGTTTCACCTGAGGGATCCAGTCTGCAGAACCTCACTAGAAGGCATCTGGAGGGAAGCTGAAGGGGAACAGCTGTTCCCTGGCCTTGTGAGTACTGACTGTGCCAAAGGATCCTGGTGACTGCCTGGGTGCTATCGAGATGTCTGAGCCAAGTACTGTAGTTCTTCTTTAAAGGGGTCTCTACCTCTGACCTTTCCCTTAGCCAATCCAAAGGAGAATGCATTCTGAAGTGTAGCAGCTTTTGCTTCTGAGGATCTTAACACAGGGAAGAGCGTCCTCTTATTGGACCTTATAGTCTGGAGTATTCTATACCATGAACCCTCTTTCTATTGTTCACCTTTCTAGCAATAAACACAGAATAAGGACATTAACATAGACTGCTTGTGTCAGTGTGCATGAACTGTGAGTGTGCTGGCAGCAAATTAAACCATTGTAGGTTTTTTCATTTTATTATCCAGGTAAGTAGGAAATATTGCATATGAATACTTTGTATGAATGTATTTTCTTCACCAGATCTCTAGGCTCCTTACACATTTCTGCTAGGCTAATACAGTAAAACCTTGGATTGGGATCATAATTAATTCCGGAAACATGCTTGTAATCCAAAGCACTTGTAAAACAAAGCGAATTTCGCCATAAGAAATTATATAAACTCCAATGATTTGTTCCACAATCATTTATTCATAAGTCCTTTAGTCTATAGTCCATTTAAAAAGATTATAGCAATGCGATAGGTTGTGTAACCATAAAATGTCCATCCACAAATGGCAGCCTCCACAAGGTGATTAGAAGCAAAATCCAACAGGAGCTACAGAGTATAAAAGAGAAGAGAGGCACCTCTAAGTGTAGCAATATGGTTACATTTAATGAAGGTACAACATTTAGCAACTCATATGGTTGATGATTAAAAGAGGCACATCCAAGTATGCAGGCACCCAGGGTAAAGCTGTCTACATAGACCACATCCCCGCACCGCCAGCTCTCACCGGTGTCAGTCTGTAATCGTGACCAGGAAGACTACCCTGCAATAGAACGATCTGAACGCGAGGCCTGAACCGCTCATGAAGCGCAGCGTGGAAAGGACGACATCAATGGCGGTGAGGAGGACGGTCTATGTGGACAGCTTTACCCCAGATGCTTGCATACTTAGATGTGCCTGTTTTAATGATCAACCATGTAAGTTTCTAAATGTTGTACCTTCATTAAATGTAACTGTATTGCTACAATTGGAGGCGCCTTTCTTCTCTTTTATACTCAGTTGCGACATGACACTACTTGTATATCAAGACATCGCTTGTACAGTGGGGACGGAAAGTATTCAGACCCCCCTTAAATTTTTCACTCTTTGTTATATTGCAGCCATTTGCTAAAATCATTTGAGTTCATTTTTTTCCTCATTAATGTACACACATCACCCCATATTGATAGAAAAACACAGAACTGTTGACATTTTTGCAGATTTATTAAAAAAGAAAAGCTGAAATATCACATGGTTCTAAGTATTCAGACCCTTTGCTCAGTATTTAGTAGAAGCACCCTTTTGATCTAATACAGCCATGAGTTTTTTTGGGAAAGATGCAACAAGTTTTTCACACCTAGATTTGGGGATCCTCTGCCATTCCTCCTTGCAAATCCTCTCCAGTTCTGTCAGGTTGGATGGTAAACATTGGTGGACAGCCATTTTTAGGTCTCTCCAGAGATGCTCAATTGGGTTTAAGTCAGGGCTCTGGCTGGGCCATTCAAGATCAGTCACGGAGTTGTTGTGAAGCCACTCCTTTGTTATTTTGGCTGTGTGCTTAGGGTCATTGTCTTGTTGGAAGGTAAACCTTCGGCCCAGTCTGAGGTCCTGAGCACTCTGGAGAAGATTTTTGTCCAGGATATCCCTGTACTTGGCTGCATTCATCTTTCCCTCGATTGCAACCAGTCGTCCTGTCCCTGCAGCTGAAAAACACCCCCATAGCATGATGCTGCCACCACCATGCTTGACTATTGGGACTGTAGTGGACAGGTGATGAGCAGTGCCTGGTTTTCTCCACACATACCGCTTAGAATTAAGGCCAAAAAGCTCTATCTTGGTCTCATCAGACCAGATAATCTTATTTCTCACCATCTTGGAGTCCTTCAGGTGTTTTTTAGCAAACTCCATGCAGGCTTTCATGTGTCTTGCACTGAGGAGAGGATTCCGTCGAGACACTATGCCATAAGGCCCCGACTGGTGGAGGGCTGCAGTGATGGTTGACTTTCTACAACTTTCTTTCATCTCCCGACTGCATCTCTGGAGCTCAGCCACAGTGATCTTTGGGTTCTTCTTTACCTCTCTCACCAAGGCTCTTCTCCCCCGATAGTTTAGTTTTGCCGGACGGCTAGCTCTAGGAAGGGTTCTGGTCATCTCAAACGTCTTCTATTTAAGGATTATGGAGGCCACTGTGCTCCTAGGAACCTTAAGTGCAGCAGAAATTTTTTGGCCAGATCTGTGCCTTGCCATAATTCTGTCTCTGAGCTCTTCAGGCAGTTCCTTTGACCTCATGATTCTCATTTGCTCTGACATGCACTGTGAGGTGTAAGGTCTTATACAGACAGGTGTGTGGCTTTCCTAATCAAGTCCAGTCAGTATAATCAAACAAAGCTGGACTCAAATGAAGGTGTAGAACCATCTCAAGGATGATCAGAAGAAATGGACAGCACCTGAGTTAAATATATGAGTGTCACAGCAAAGGGTCTGAATATTTAGGACCATGTGATATTTCAGTTTTTCATTTTTAATAAATCTGCAAAAATGTCAACAATTCTGTGTTTTTCTGTCAATATGGGGTGCTGTATGTACATTAATGAGGAAAAAAATGAACTGAAAAGATTTTAGCAAATGGCTGCAATATAATAAAGAGTGAAAAATTTAGGGGGGTCTGAATACTTTCTGTCCCCACTGTATATCAAGTCAAATTTTATTTAAAAATTTTGCTGGTCTTGTAAAACGCTCTCAAACCAATTTACTCTCAAACCAAGGTTTTACTGTATTACTTTTCTAAAATAGACTGTTGTTTACAGGGCTCAATGGCTGAAGCTAAAATTATAAACATAGCTGAACTTATGACTTATCCCTCTTCTGCTTTTTAGGTCTTCCTTCAAAACTCATTTAATGATGAATTTCAGGAATGAAAATCTTGAGTTACTGTAAATTTGGTCCATACCTAAACTTCAGCTTTAAAGAAACTCTGATGCTAAATAAGTAGCTACTGTTTATTTCAACAATAAAAAAAAAATGCTGACTCTCCTGCCTTAAAGGGATATGATAGGGCTAAATTATCAGGACAAGCTTAGGTAAGGTTATGTTGTTATAACATAGTGAATACAAATTGAGAGTCAAAACATTTAGTTCTCTTTTAGGATCCTTGCACACGGGCATAATAAATTACTGATGTGTTTATGCAGGATCTTGCTGGCAGAGGCTGGTAGAAAGATCCTGCAAAAAAAAAAAAAAAACAAAGGTCCATAAAGTGCTTACATATGTATAGATGCGTTAACGTCCATATGTATAAACATCTGTAAAATTCCTCTGCCATTCATTTTATTAGCTAAGGATAAAATGTACCCACAAATGCATATATGCCTGTAGATGTGTACATGCGGAAATTACTGAACACAGATGCAAATATTTCTATTTTTGGTTTATGGATCTGAATGCAAAACAGTTTTACTGATCTTTATGCACTGTGTATTGACTGACAGAAAACAATTTACTGCGTTCAGATCCATACAAAAGAAAATACAATGCCCGTGAGCTGCCCATGTACAATGAGCTGCCTGTGCGAGTTCTTAAAGAGGTTGTGAACAGCCAAGTAACTTTGTTTTATTACAGAAAAGATATAGCATGTCTCTTTTGAGCAAAAAAAAAAAAAAAAAAAACTTGTCTACTCGCAATTGCTTATTTTTATTTTTTTACTTTAGATCTGCTTTAAATATTGTTCTGAGGCAGCAACTTTCAATCATTTTTATAAAACTGTCATTATTACTGATCATTCATTGTGCAAGCACAGTCACAATTCTACTTACATGAAATTATGTTGTTTTTTTTTTTTTTTAAATAAAAAAAAAAAATAAGGGAAATGACCTGCTAGTCTGTGCTCTGGCTGGCAAGGTTTTATTTAAAATAAACATTTGGCCTTATTAAAATAGGAGAAAGACTTTTGGCATTGACAGATGACACCGTTCCAGAGTCCAGATGAAAATAGTATATTATACATAATACTGTACAGTGACAAGTACATGGAAGATAAATGCAGCTAATTATGACATCTAAGGACACGACTGAGTGAGAAAAGCACAAGCATTGGACTGACAGTTCTGCAGTGCAGCACCATCTTGAGGCCATTCTAAGTTCTACACAATTCATTTTGCTGTGTATTAATCATGTCTTATATAACCCTGTAATCTAAATATGGGTTTATGTTTTTTTTTCCCCGCAAGGCCACCTTTACTCTGCTGACTTGAGATCCTAATGGCCATACGTAAATGTCATTTAAAAATGGTAAATTCTGATTATTTAAAAGTGGCATGGTTAAAGTGTTTGTTACCCCAACATTTCATATTCCTGATGTGTGCCTGCTTTACCAAGTACTTGTATGACAAAGTATCCTATTCTCTTTGTATTATTTCCTTTGTGTGAAATCCTTGGTGTTCCTCTGTTTTCCTATTAAAAACTGACCACACTAAGCAGGAAAACCTGCCGTGGTCAGTTCTCTAGCTGTGCCTGCTCTCCCATAATGATCAGACTTGTCCTGATGCCCCCCTGCACAGCTTTTCGCAGGGAAGCTCAGTGTGCTGCTGCTTCTCCTCCCCCCAGCTCTTATGCAGCTGAGAACAGAGGGAATGTGATTACTTATAAAAAAAAGGTAAAAAAAGGGTATTTATAATGTTTTTTTTTTCTATCTATACAACATACATTTTTTGCCTTCCATTTTAAACTAAATAGGTTATTTTACAAGGTGATCATTTACAATCACTTTAAGGTATAACTAAAGGCAAAACATGACCTCCTTTACTCTATCCAAAATTAAAATAAAAGCTTTGGTTCTACTTTGATAAAATCACAAACTCACCCTCCTACCTCATGCATGACATCCTCTGTTGACTAAACTTAGCTTAACCACTGTTCCTCCCCTATGCTGATCTTTTGCTGTAGGTCTGTGGAATTCCTGGTACTTCTGAATATGGGGACGCATGTGAAATACAACCTGCCTCCCGACATTGCAGTGTTTGAACAGCAAATTTTCAGGGACCAGTGTTGTCACTTAAGGTTTGACATTGTTACTTTGTGGGGGGGGTGACAATGGGCATTAGAGCAGAGAAAAAGAGATAAAGCTATACTGTATATAAGTACAGGGTGGTGCCCAAGGCCTGATTCACACCTATACAAGTTGCAGTTTGCATATTCCAGGTGCATTTTGCGTTCTTCAATACACATTTTTTGATCCATTGAATTCTATGGAACCAAAAACCAGAAACAAATCCCTGGCCCTTTCCAAAAAAATGCACAGATGTGAGCTACATCAATAGGAAACCACGTTAAATGGATTGTAGTGTGTTGCTGTAAAACTGAAAACGCACTAAAAAATGTATGATTCACACCTTCACATTTTTTGTGCTTTTTACATCTTTGCATTTTGCAGATTTGCACTACAGAACGTGTTCCATAGGAAACCATGTTAAATGGACTGCAGTGCAAATCTGCAAAATGCAAAAAGCATTAAGATGCATAGGTGTGAATCAGGCCTAATGCAGCCTGTGAAGAGATGGGTTTTGAAATTAATCAAAGTGAGAGTAGTATAGATGAGCTTGGTTTTCCTTTGAACTAATCTCTAACCTGAACTCCAAACTCCTGCTTTTTTGTACTTTAGTGAGCTGCGGGCCGGGTCATTGCTTGGCCCACAGCTCACTTGAGCTGCTTAGCCCAAAAAAAGCAGAAATTCTCAGTTTACTATTAAAGAGAGAGACTTCTCTTTAACCGGTAAGGAGTAACCCCTTCTGTTCCTGGTGGTGGATTGCTTTTCATGGAGGGAACATTATTTATTCACATGGATTTTTTCTTTTCACATGGGTGGTTATACACAGATGCCACCATTTGAGATTATTATTTAGTTCACTGATTATATGGACTCCTAGGTCGCATGGGTGGCCAACCCTGGATGTTGCCGTACTTTGAGTCCATTGTATACTGATTTTCCACTTCAGTTTGCATTTTGATATTGCTCTCATTTTATGTCAAGTATTTTTACACATATATTTGTTATTTTCAGATTAGCTCGATTCTTTTTGTTTCTCTAATTCAGCTGAATGCACAGCAAGTCTTCTGTCTCCAAACTACACCCTCTAGTGGTAGCCACGACCGCCTGTTTTCAACAAAGATGCATGCAAATAGAGCCTGGCCATGCTGCTGGAAAATGATATACATTATCTTCATTAAAGGAAAGGATAATTTTACCTTTTGCAAAAGATAAAATAAATGCACATATATTTGCAGAAAAAAAAGTGCATTTATTATTTTTGCAACTGATCCTCCAAAACATTGCCACCGTAAGCAGTGCATAGCAGATGCAATGCCAAGCTCCTGCAGACTCTGGATTACCGCACTTGTGCTCCACTGTGAACTACAAGACTGTCTGATGCGGTGGAACACGGGACTTGTAGTTAAATAATTCACAGGTCTCTGCTAATGCATAACATGCAGATTTCAAATCTAGCAGTTGCTGTGGGGGACAAGAACCCCCACACACTGTTTGGAGGGGGAATTTTAGGGATATCCACTTGGCATCAAGTTACATGTTACACACTAAATATGGGTGCAACATGTAACATGGTCTTAAAGTAATACTAAAAACACACTGTTTAAAGCATTTGTTACCTCAACACTCCATATTCCTGATATGTGCCTGCTGTACCATGTACTTGTATGTGAAAGTATCCTGTTCTTTGTATTGCTTCCTTTATGTAAAATCCCTGGTGTTCCTTCCAGTCCCTCTGCTTTCTTATTAAAACTGACCACACTAAGCATAAGAACAGACTGTGATCAGTTCTCTAGCTCTGCTGGGAACTCAGGCTGTTCTCTTCCAATGATCAGACTTGTCCTGACAATCCCCCCCCCTCCCCGCTGCACAACCATTCACTGGGAAGCTCAGTGTGCTGCTGCTTCTCCTCCCTCCAGCAAATATGCCGCTGAGAACAGAGGGAATGTGATCACATATAAAAAGAATAGGCTTTATATTTTTTTTATATCTAAACAAAAAATGTTTTCCATTTCATTTCTATTTTAAACTGAATGGGTTGTTTTACAAGGTGATCATTTACGATCACTTTAACATTGTCCCTATTTCTGTATGTGGATGATGGCACTGTAAGCAGGAGGAGCTTCTAGTCCTCTGCTGCTGGTCACATGTTAAAAAAAACAAAAAACAAAGTAGTTGTATGTCCCACGTTGTGATTTTTACCTACAGGTAAGCCTATAATAAGGCTTACCTGTAGGTAAAATGAATATCTCCTAAACTTGCACCGTTTAGGAGATATTAATCCTGAATGCAGCCGCTGACATCAGGGGCGCATGCACTCTGAAGATCCAACGTATTATGCCAGAACTTCAGAGCTTCTTGCCGGAACCAAGGGCTCCCGTGCGCATGCATGAGAGTGACGTCATTGTGGCTCCAGCCACTCACAGCACCGAAGCACACAACCCCAGAAAAAACGCCGGGGGAACATGTCAGCCCCCTCAGTGGTGACTGGTCGCCGCTGGGAAGGCTTCATTCCAAGGTAAGTATTACGATGCATACTAGCACATTATGCTACCTCTGCCGGGTTAGCCCCCCCATATCAAAATTTTTGAAAAAATCTTATGCAGTTTGTTAGATCTATGTTAGATCCGGTTAGATCAACCGTTGTTTGTGTTAGATCTCACACAGAAGAAGCAATATTAACAGTTATTTGCTGGGGGGGCTAACCCGTCATCAGCCCCCCTTATCAAAAAATTAACCAAACAGTTAGCTTTTGTGGAAGCAATTTGTTAGATCCGGTAAGATCAAGTGGTTTTAACTTTAGATCTCACATAATTAGAGACTTAAGTGATTAATGAGGGGGGCTGCCCCCCCCCCTTATCAAATTTTCTGGCCAAAAATCATTCATGCTAATAGATATTCGTTTGATCCAGTAAGATCAAGTGGTTTTAATGTTAGATCTCACATAATTTCAGATATATTCCACATCAAAATAGAGATATTAGGTGGTATATATGGATGGGTTAGCCCCCCCTTATCAAATTTTTGGGCCAAAAATCATTCAGGCTAATAGATTTTCATTAGATACGGTAATATCAAGTGGTTTTAACATTAGATCTCACATCATTTCAGAGATATTCCACATCAAAATAGAGATATTAGGTGGTACATATGGACGGGCTGGCCCCCCTTATCAAATTTTCTGGCCAAAAATCATTCAGGCTAATAGATATTCATTAGATCCAGTAAGATCAAGTGTTTTTAACGTTAGATCTCACATAATTAGAGACTTATTAAGTGATTAATGAGGGGAGCTGGCCCCCCTTATCAAATTTTCAGGCCAAAAATCATTCAGGCTAATAGATATTCATTAGATCCGGTAAGATCAAGTGTTTTTAACGTTAGAGCTCACATCATTTCAGAGATATTCCACATCAAAATAGAGATATTAGGTGGTACATATAGACGGTCTGCCCCCCCCCCTTATCAAATTTTCTGTCCAAAAGTCATTCAGGCTAATAGATATTCATTAGATCCGGTAAGATCAAGTGGTTTTAAGGTTAGATCTCACATAATTTCAGAGATATTCCACATCAAAATAGAGATATTAGGTGGTACATATGGATGGACTGGCCCCCCCTTATCAAATTTTCTGGCCAAAAATCATTCAGGCTAATAGATTTTCGTTAGCTCTGGTAAGATCAAGTGGTTTTAACGTTAGATCTCACATCATTTCAGAGATATTCCACATCAAAATAGAGATATTAGGTGGCACATATGGACGGGTTAGCCCCCCCTTATCAAATTTTCGGGCCAAAAATCATTCAGGCTAATAGATATTTGTTAGATCCGGTAAGATCAAGTGTTTTTAACGTTAGATCTCACATCATTTCAGAGATATTCCACATCAAAATAGAGATATTAGGTGGTACATATGGACGGGCTGGCCCCCCCTTATCAAATTTTCTGGTCAAAAACCATTCAGGCTAATAGATATTCATTAGATCCGGTAAGATCAAGTGGTTTTAACGTTAGATCTCACATCATTTCAGAGATATTCCACATCAAAATAGAGATATTAGGTGGTACATATGGACGGGCTGGCCCCCCCTTATCAAATTTTCTGGTCAAAAACCATTCAGGCTAATAGATATTCATTAGATCCGGTAAGAACAAGTGGTTTTAACGTTAGATCTCACATCATTTCAGAGATATTCCACATCAAAAGAGATATTATGTGGTACATATGGACGGGTTAGCCCCCCCCCTTATCAAATTTTCTGGCCAAAAATCATTCAGGCTAATAGATATTTGTTAGATCCGGTAAGATCAAGTGTTTTTAACGTTAGATCTCACATAATTTCAGAGATATTCCACATCAAAATAGAGATATTAGGTGGAACATATGGACGGGCTGGCCCCCCCTTATCAAATTTTCTGGTCAAAAATCATTCAGGCTAATAGATATTCATTAGATCCGGTAAGATCAAGTGGTTTTAACGTTAGATCTCACATCATTTCAGAGATATTCCACATCAAAATAGAGATATTAGGTGGTACATATGGTCGGACTGGCCCCCCCTTATCAAATTTTCTGGCCAAAAATCATTCAGGCTAATAGATTTTCATTAGATCTGGTAAGATCAAGTGGTTTTAATGTTAGATCTCACATAATTTCAGAGATATTCCACATCAAGATAGAGATATTAGGTGGTACATATGGACGGGCTGCCCCCCCCTATCAAATTTTCTGGGCAAAAATCATTCAGGCTAATAGATATTCATTAGATCCGGTAAGATCAAGTGGTTTTAACATTAGATCTCACATCATTTCAGAGATATTCCACATCAAAATAGAGATATTAGGTGGTACATATGGATGGGCTGGTCCCCCCTTATCACATTTTCTGGCCAAAAAACATTCAGGCTAATAGATATTCATTAGATCCGGTAAGATCAAGTGGTTTTAACGTTAGATCTCACATCATTTCAGAGATATTCCACATCAAAATAGAGATATTAGGTGGTACATATGGATGGGCTGGTCCCCCCTTATCAAATTTTCTGGCCAAAAACCATTCAGGCTAATAGATATTCATTAGATCCGGTAAGATCAAGTGGTTTTAACGTTAGATCTCACATCATTTCAGAGATATTCCACATCAAAATAGAGATATTAGGTAGTACATATGGACGGGCTGGCCCCCTTATCAGATTTTCTGGCCAAAAATCATTCAGGCTAATAGATATTCGTTAGATCCGGTAAGATCAAGTGTTTTTAACGTTAGATCTCACATCATTTCCGAGATATTCCACATCAAAATAGAAATATTAGGTGGTACATATGGACGGGCTGGCACCCACTTTCAAATTTCTGGTCAAAAATCATTCAGGCTAATAGATATTCATTAGATCCGGTAAGAACAAGTGGTTTTAACGTTAGATCTCACATAATTTCCGAGATATTCAACATCAAAATAGAGCTATTAGGTGGTACATATGGACGGGTTAGCCCCCCCTTATCAAATTTTCTGGCCAAAAATCATTCAGGCTAATAGATATTTGTTAGATCCGGTAAGATCAAGTGTTTTTAACGTTAGATCTCACATCATTTCAGAGATATTCCACATCAAAATAGAGATATTAGGTGGTACATATGGACGGGCTGGCCCCCCCTTATCAAATTTTCTGGTCAAAAACCATTCAGGCTAATAGATATTCATTAGATCCGGTAAGATCAAGTGGTTTTAACGTTAGATCTCACATCATTTCAGAGATATTCCACATCAAAATAGAGATATTAGGTGGTACATATGGACGGGCTGGCCCCCCCTTATCAAATTTTCTGGTCAAAAACCATTCAGGCTAATAGATATTCATTAGATCCGGTAAGAACAAGTGGTTTTAACGTTAGATCTCACATCATTTCAGAGATATTCCACATCAAAAGAGATATTATGTGGTACGTATGGACGGGTTAGCCCCCCCCTTATCAAATTTTCTGGCCAAAAATCATTCAGGCTAATAGATATTTGTTAGATCCGGTAAGATCAAGTGTTTTTAACGTTAGATCTCACATAAATTCAGAGATATTCCACATCAAAATAGAGATATTAGGTGGTACATATGGACGGGCTGGCCCCCCCTTATCAAATTTTCTGGTCAAAAATCATTCAGGCTAATAGATATTCATTAGATCCGGTAAGATCAAGTGGTTTTAACGTTAGATCTCACATCATTTCAGAGATATTCCACATCAAAATAGAGATATTAGGTAGTACATATGGACGGGCTGGCCCCCCCTTATCAGATTTTCTGGCCAAAAATCATTCAGGCTAATAGATATTCGTTAGATCCGGTAAGATCAAGTGTTTTTAACGTTAGATCTCACATCATTTCCGAGATATTCCACATCAAAACAGAAATATTAGGTGGTACATATGGACGGGCTGGCCCCCCCTTTCAAATTTTCTGGTCAAAAATCATTCAGGCTAATAGATATTCATTAGATCCGGTAAGAACAAGTGGTTTTAACGTTAGATCTCACATCATTTCAGAGATATTCCACATCAAAATAGAGATATTAGGTGGTACATATGGATGGGCTGGTCCCCCCTTATCAAATTTTCTGGCCAAAAACCATTCAGGCTAATAGATATTCATTAGATCCGGTAAGATCAAGTGGTTTTAACGTTAGATCTCACATCATTTCAGAGATATTCCACATCAAAATAGAGATATTAGGTAGTACATATGGACGGGCTGACCCCCCCTTATCAGATTTTCTGGCCAAAAATCATTCAGGCTAATAGATATTCGTTAGATCCGGTAAGATCAAGTGTTTTTAACGTTAGATCTCACATCATTTCAGAGATATTCCACATCAAAATAGAAATATTAGGTGGTACATGTGGACGGGCTGGCCCCCCCTTATCAAATTTTCTGGTAAAAAATCATTCAGGCTAATAGATATTCATTAGATCCGGTAAGAACAAGTGGTTTTAATGTTAGATCTCACATCATTTCAGAGATATTCCACATCAAAATAGAGATATTAGGTGGTACATATGGACGGGTTAGCCCCCCCCTTATCAAATTTTCTGGCCAAAAATCATTCAGGCTAATAGATATTTGTTAGATCCAGTAAGATCAAGTGTTTTTAACGTTAGATCTCACATAATTTCAGAGATATTCCACATCAAAATAGAGATATTAGGTGGTACATATGGACGGGCTGGCCCCCCCTTATCACATTTTCTGGTAAAAAATCATTCAGGCTAATAGATATTTGTTAGATCCGGTAAGATCAAGTGGTTTTAACGTTAGATCTTACATCATTTCAGAGATATTCCATAAAAGATAGAGATATTAGGTGGTACAGAAGGTACATCCATTTTCAACCGTCTCCGGATGGTCTCTGGAACCTTCTTTGCATGGTTCTTCAGCGGGTGCCTGTAGTCTCTCCTCACACCTCCGTTCACCTCCCTGCCTCATGGTGATCTCTCCTCAGACCAACAAGCTTAAGTCTTTAGCTAGCCCCCCCTTCTTGCAAAGCAGGCTGGGCTTGGTAGTTCCACCTCCTGTAGAAATCAATGGGTCTGTATTGTGGGCCGTGGTCCTCTGCTGCTGCTTGATTGGCTCCCTCTCCCTGCCAATAGGGACACAGTAAGAGGAGAGGGAGGGGGAGAAATCTCCCACAGGGACTGACAGGCGTGCTCTCCCTCAGTGAGTGCCTGTGTCAGTGTCTACTCAGTCCGGCGGTCGCTGGCAGGAATGGCGGGAGGTGCGGGACCATGGGTGATAGAGTAGCACCCGCTACACACTCCCCCCACCAAAGAACCTTTGGTCCGCCAAAGGAGGTAAAGAGTCTATGACCTGTTACATGCTTTTGATATACACATGGAAAAAAAACAGGTTAGTGTGCACAGGAAACCATACAATTTACATCTGCATAAAACCCTGGCAGAGGAACATCCCACCAATTAGCATAGGAGGGGAGGTTAACTGGAATGGCCCAGCTAGATGTGCCAGGGGCTGAGTGTCAGAAACTAAGAAATCAGGCCGAGACAGAAGTACAGTTAAATCACACTTGTTTAATAATAAAAGTAAAAAGAACAAACGTAGTCAAAACATAGCCAAAGTTCAGTAACCGGAACGGATAGTCAGCCAAGCCAGAAGTCAGGGATCAATGTAGTGGAACAGCAAGCAGGATCTGGAGCCAGAAGGGATGTCAGCAAAGCAAGTCTTGAACAGGATCGCAGGAGATTGTTTCTGTGATGTTGACCAAGGCGAAGGCAGAGATCCTCTGGACTGGACGGCTTAAGTAGGCAGGACTGACGAGCAGGATATCATCAACAGCTGAGTAACTGTGGAGAGATAGGAGCTGGCAATTATCCGACAGCTGAGTGGCCAGCTCAGATAAGGAAGGGCTGAGCCCAGCCCTGACAGTGAGTTGGGATTGTCCACCACCAAATCTGCGGTGGAAGGGTTAGTTTCTTTAAGAGTCCTTTTTGCAATGAGAACGACCTCCTCTGAGCTTTCACCCAAAGTATCATATGTTAGTCTTTTGGGCGGGTGAATAACCCTTCGCTCTCGCTGTTCTTTAGGTTCTGGGGTTACAGGCACACTGGTCTCTTCTTCTTCCTGCATATCAGCTTCAGCTTCCTTAATGAAGGATGGAAAGTCTTAGGGGTCTCTTGTCAGCAGGGAAGATTGAGGGTCTTCCAACTCTTGAAAAGGTGGACTTTGAGGTACAAACTCAGGAGCCTCTGGCCTTAGAGTCACCTCAGTCACCTTGGGAGGAGAAGAAAGAGGGTGGGGGTGGGTGGCAGGCCCTGGCATTTGAGATGGCTACAGACAATCTTTCTCTTCATCCTCACTGTTTTCATCTTCAGCAAGGGGTACAGAGTGAGATCTAGTCACTGGCCGGGATCTTTGAGAGGCCGTGGGTGTGGACTGTAAATCTGGCTGTGGTGGCACATGAACTGCTTCTGACAGAGGCAACAGATGATTGTGATGCTTCAGCAGGCCTGTGCTTCCCTCTGGCTGGATTTGATATACTGGGTGTCTGGGCAGATGCTTGCAAACGACACAGGGCTGTGACTTTCAGCGGTTAGCCAACTTGTGCTTTCCAGAGACACCCAGGTTTCTCAGCAGTACCTTGTCATCCGGCTGTAGGTCCTGCACTTGTACCCTAAGGTCAAAGTTTATTTTGTTTCTCTGTCCTCAGGCATATGAGGCAGCTTGAGCCTTATCAAAGGTGGTTTTCAGACGTCTCTACAGGCGATCCACATACCCTCTGTGGAAAGTTGCTAAGGTATGGTCAAGGGATGTGCCGAAGGCTAAGTCTACTGGCAGCCAGGCCTACGGTCCGAACATCAAACTATAGGGAGAGTAACCTGTGGCATCATTGGCGGTGCTGTTATAAGCATGCACAATAGCCACTATATGCTTGCTCCAGTGCTGCTTTTGTTCTGAACGTAGAGTTCCAAGTATATCCAGGAGGGTTCAGTTGAATCTCTCTGTTTGAGGATCTCCTTGAGGATGATACGGGGTGGTTTTAGACTTCCTGATGCCCAACAGGTCTGAAAGTCTCTTGATGAGACTACTCTTGAAATCTCTCCCTTGATCAGAGTGGATGCGTTGGGACAGACCATAGTGCACAAAGAATTTCTCCGCAAAGATCTTGGCCACCATGGATGCTTGTTGGTCCCTCGTGGAAAACGCCTGGGCATACCGAGTGAAATGGTCAGTCACTACCAGGATATTTCCCTGCCCACTCAGATCAGGCTCCAAGCACAGTATGTCAATGCACACCAGCTCCATGGGTCCTTGACTCTGAAGATGGTCCATTGGGGCAGCTCGTGAGGCAAAGTTTTCCTTTGGAGATATATCTGATGCAGGAGTGGCAATAGTCCTCAACTTCAGCCTGCATGCAGGGCCAGTAGAACCGGTCCCTCACCAGTCCTCTTGGGCCCTAGGTGGCCATGGTTATCATGTAGGTGTCAGGGCTGGGCTCAGCCCTTCCTTCTCTGAGCTGGCCGCTCAGCCGTCAGCTAATTGCCAGCTCCCATTTCTCTCCACAGTTACCCAGCAAGTCGTACAGTTCACTTGAAATCTGCCTTCACCTTTGTCAACATCACAGAGTCTTTCTCCTGCGTTCCTGTTGAAGACTTGCTAGGCTGACATTCCTTCTGGCTCCTGATCCTGCCTCCTGTACTACTACGTTTATCTCTGGCTCTCTGACATTTGCTTGGCTGACTACCTGATCAGGTTACTGAACTCTGGCTTGTTTTGACTACGCTTACTCTGTTTACCTTATTATTATTATTATTATTATTAATAATAAACAAGTGTGATTTAACTATACTTCTGTCTCGGTTTGATTCATGGTTCCTGACAGTAGGGCAGTTAATACTGTCTCCGTATGTTTTTAAGGCAGGAATAGCTGCCATTTTTCTTTAGAATCGTCAGAGGGGCCCCTTCGATAGACCAACCCTCTGTGCACCTGAAACCGATCCCACTCTCGGTGCATCAGATGGGTTTCCTTTGGGGAGTCAGTGAGGAGCAAGTCAGGGCATTGGCTCTCCAAGGCCTTCAATGCCAAGTTACAGGGAGGGTCCTCCAACTGGTCCCTCCGCAGGTCTTTGACAGCTTGGGCAGACCTTCATCCCCGACTTGGGCGACATTGCAATAACATCTGGGGACACCAACGGCTGACACTCCAACCTCTTCGGTTCTGGATCCTACTCCAGGTTTATGTTCTGCTCCTTGATATAAGGCTCGTACCCTTCAGGTGTCAGTTGGGCCTATTCTTCTGGAGGGTCTCTGGAACAATGGGGCCTTCTTGACAAAGCATCAGCGTTTTGTTTCCTGACCCCAGTCGATACTTCAGGCTGAAAATAAACCCTAAAAGAGCAGCCAACCATCTGTGACCCGTGGCGTCCAACTTGGTGGAAGTGAGGATGTAGGTGAGAGCATTGTTGTCGGTCTTGATCACAAACTGCTCCATACAGTTAATTCCTCAGCTTATCCACCCACTTCAAGGCCAGGAAGTCAAGTTTGTGCATGGCATAGTTCTTCTCGGGGGGGGCCAAGTTCCGACTCACGTAGGCAACAGGCCGTAGATGGCAGTCATGCTCTTGATATAGCACCCCACCTAACCCATCTCGACTGGCGTCAAAGTGTAGCTCGTATGGCTTGGTTGGATCTTCATAGGCCACAACTGGAGCGGTTGTTAGGCTTCACTTCAGCTGCCTAAAACCTCTTCACACTTCAGAGTCAATTGTTCCTGAATGAACTCTCTGGGTTTTCTGGGCCCTCCAGCTGGTCTGACAGGCTTCGCCAGATCAGGGTCAGCGTCTTAGCGAATCCCTTGACAAATCTTCTGTAATAAGAGCAAAATCCCAGAAATGACCTAAGCTCAGTTGGTAGGCCTCGGCCAGGAGGTCAGTGGCCACTTCATCAGCAGACACAATGTGACCAAGGTAGTTAACCGAGGGTTGATAAAACTGGCACTTTTCCAGAGACAGCTTCAACCCCCTCACCATGGAGTCTCTTAAGTACCTTCTGCAGAAACTTTTCATGCTCTTCCAGGGTCTTGCTGAAAATGATGATGTCGTCTAAGTACACCAACACCTCGATCAGTTTCATGTCACCCACGGTCTTCTCCATTAGCCTTTGGAAGGTGGCACCAGACAGGCTTTGATGCATACGGTCAAATCCAAACATCCCCTGCGGGGTAATGAAAATGGTCTTCTCCATATCCTCAGGGTGCATGGGGATTTGATAATACCCACTATTCAAATCCAGCATGCTGAACCACTTCGCTCCTGACAGGCTCTGCAAGGCATCTTCTATCCTTGGAGTGGTATATTGGTCGGGAATGGTCCTTCAGTTCAGCGCCCGGTAGTCAATACCCAGTCTCAGTGACCCATTCTTCTTCCGTATCACCACTATTGGGGAAGCGTATAGATTCTGGAACTCTCGGATGATACCTGCTCTCTTCAACTCTGCCAGTTGTTCATGCAGATCCTCCAACTCCCCTAAAGGAATCCATCAAACTCTTTCCCTGAACGGCTTATGCACTCGAAGAGATGGATCTGTTATTGGGCACTTTTTGTACACCCCACATCAAATTCACTCTTGGAGAATGCAGCCTGCCATCTCAGGAGCTGAGTCTTGGCCCTTTCCTTCCATTCAGGCAAAAGGGGAGTATTTTTCGGATAGAGCTCCTCCACAGAGATCCCATCCTTTGCTCCCCCCACCAAATCAGATGGCGGGACTGGGGTGGCTAGATTCACTTGTCCCAGCAACATCTGAGCCGGCATCTTCACTAGCGAGGCTGTTATGTTGCGGACACTAACTAAGATCTTCCCGTGACTTCTTTGCAACCCTTTGGTTGAAACCACCTCGGGAATTATCTCCACTCCCATGTCTGTCTGTCTGATTGAAGGACAATGAAAGGGCCTGCTTGCTTCCAATTTAGCTTGACAGATGCTCGTAAATAGGCCACTTTACCAGGCTGTAACACCTTCTCACACTTGTCCAAGCGCCAAATCTTTCCCTTCTGTTTTTGTACCAGGTGCTGGTAGGCTTGTCTCAACATGGGGTGCAAACTTGTAGTTGAAGTGCCCGGCTCCAGAACAAGAGGTGTCAACAGCCTTCTGACAAGATCAGTATTGGTCCCCATGATGAGAGAACTCTTACTGGCCCCTGGTGGGCGAGGACAGACCACTGCCTGAGTTTCAAAAGTCTCGGCTTTCCCAGCCATGGAGGGATCGAAGGTCAGCTTGACTGGTAGATAGCCATCATAGGGGAAGTTCTGAGTCACAATGCCCCATATCTGCAACTCACTTAAGGGTCACTTAAGCTCCAGTATCCAGAAGGGCCTTGGTGTAGACTCCCTTTACTTGGATGGGAACAACAGGAGAAGGTCCCACCAGCTTGTCAGGGAGCATGGTGGCCCTGGCCTGTTCGGCGGTTTGTATCTGCGCTCCTCTCTGCGAGGTTCTGATTGGGCTTAAGTCTGCGCTAAGTTCTGGGAGTCTGGTGTGCATAGACTCTCCGACACCAGGCAGCATTTGTCAAAAGAAACAGGACACTGGGTTGCTTGAAGGCAACAACGGGGGGCCCTCTGCAAAGTTTTGGACTTTGGCTGCTGTCTCTTCGTGTCATTGGTTTTGAGCCAACTACCGTAGATGGGCACCCGGTTGGCTCCTTCACCAGAGCCCACCGAAGTTTCCCACTGGCTTCTGGCACTGTGCTTCAGGCTTCACTGGGCTTGGACACAGCTGTTGATTAATGTCCCACATAATTTCAGCATACCTCGGTATGCTCAATGGCACTCCTCACTGGTACACATGAAAATGCTCATCACCGCCTCCAATATAGACACTAGTATGGATATACGTGCATCGCTACCAAATATCCATAATATCCCTGTAATTATGGATAATCAAACATTAAAATCACTTGCTCTTATCGGATCTAATGAATATCAATTAGCTGGGGTGATTTTTTGGCCAGAAAATTTGATAAGGAGGGGCCAGCCCGTCCATATGTACCACCTAATATCTCTATTTTGATGTGGAATATCTCTGAAATGATGTGAGATCTAACGTTAAAACCACTTGATCTTACTGGATCTAACGAATATCTATTAGCCTGAATGATTTTTGGCCAGAATATTTGATAAGGAGGGGCCAGCCCCCCTCATTAATCACTTAATAATCTCTAATTATGTGAGATCTAACATTAAAACCACTTGATCTTACCAGATCTAACGAATATCTATAAGCCTGAATAATTTTTGGCCAGAAAATTTGATAAGGGGGGCTAACCCGTCCATATGTACCACCTAATATCTCTATTTTGATGTGGAATATCTCTGAAATGATGTGAGATCTAACGTTAAAACCACTTGATCTTACTGGATCTAACAAATATCTATTAGCTTGAATGACTTTTGGCCAGAAATTTGATAAGGGGGGGCTAACCCGTCCATATGTACCACCTAATATTTCTATTTTGATGTGGAATATCTCTGAAATGATGTGAGATCTAACGTTAAAACCACTTGATCTTACTGAATCTAACGAATATCTATTAGCCTGAATGATTTTTGGCCAGAATATTTGATAAGGAGGGGCCAGCCCCCCCTCATTAATCACTTAATAAGTCTCTAATTATGTGAGATCTAACGTTAAAACCACTTGATCTTATTATTATCTATTAGCCTGAATGATTTTTGGCCAGAAAATTTGATAAGGGGGGCTAACCCATCCATATGTACCACCTAATATCTCTATTTTGATGTGGAATATCTCTGAAATGATGTGAGATCTAACGTTAAAACCACTTGATCTTACCGGATCTAACGAATATCTATTAGCCTGAATGATTTTGGGCCAGAAAATTTGATAAGGGGGGGCCAGCCCCCCCTCATTAATCACTTAGTAAGTCTCTAATTATGTGAGATCTAACGTTAAAACCACTTGATCTTACCGGATCTAACAAATTGCTTCCAAAATAGCTAACTTTTTGGTCAATTTTTTGATAAGGGGGGCTGATGACGGGTTAGCCCCCCCCAGCAAATAACTGTTAATATTGCTTCTTCTGTGTGAGATCTAACACAAACAACGGTTGATCTAACCTGATCTAACAAAGATCTAACAAACTGCATACGATTTTTTCAAAAATTTTGATATGGGGGGGCTAACCCGGCAGAGGTCATTATGCCATTATCTTGCAGGGGTTTTTTTTCGGGGGGGAGGGGTTCCCCAGGGTTTACAACCGCTTTAATTACATGTACTATCCAGCCCCTATTGTGTTTAGAAGGTTACTGGGCATGGAGTAAAAGGGAGAGGGTGAGTTGTCATTTATCTCTGTGTATACGCCTACATGTGTGACTCTACAGTCACATGGTCTGTTCAGATGTGATAAGGGAGAAATGCTGAGCATAGAAACTCTCTGAAAACTGAGCATGTGCAGATCTACCACCACAGCTGCAAAATCTCTAGTTGATGTGGGCACATGAACAGAAGGTGGAGATATCTCATAGTGACTGTGTGAGTATAAATGGCATATAATACACCAATCATTGATAGTTTTTTATGATGTTGGTTTAGTGACATTTTAACCACTTAAGGACCGAGCCTATTTTTTACACTTGTTGTGTACAAGTTAAAATATTTTTTTTTTTGCTAGAAAATTACTTAGAACCCCCAAACATTATATATTTTGTTTAGCAGATACCCTCGAGAATAAAACTGAGATCATTGCAATACTTTATGTCACACCGTATTTGCGCAGCAGTCTTAAAAAAACCAATTTTTGGGGAAAAAATTGAGTTTTTTAAATTAAAAAATAGGAAAACAGTACAGGGTTAAGCTAGCTGAGCTTATGTGGCTTCTCCATGAATCCAGGTGTGTCAATTAAGTATCAGACAACAACCCCTGAACTACTTACTATTTAGCCCAGGTTCAGCTGAACTCACATGATTTCGTTCCCACATGTCAGTCCCGACTTCGGGGGTAATTTCAGAGACATCTGTGGAGGTTGCTCCACAGATGTCAATGGAAATCACACTCCGAAGTCAACAAAAGTAGTACAGAAACTACTTTTGGGAATCGATGCAGCACCACAAATGCAGCTTTGCACCGATTCAGACGGTGCCATTTCCGGCAATTACCACTGATTTGGAGTGCCAATTCGCTTCAATGTGAACCAGGGCTAATATAGTTAGTTTCTAGCACCACAGTACTTATCTTCACGGTCAATAATATTTGATTATTTTTCCTAATATCACAACTTTTATGCTTGCCAAAATAATTCCCTGGATGAATGTAATGCAGCTAAAATAAACTAGATTTTTGTAGACAGACTACAAAAGCCATTATAAGATGACCTCTATAGGTCTGTAAGGCAATGATGAGGGGTAGCTGCATGTAACAATACATTTAATGTTTGTTAACGGAATACAAAATTGCACTAAAAAGGAGTAAAATTTTTGGCACCAACTCTTTCATCCATTACAAAAGATTAATACTATCATAATAACTAAAAAAGTAGGACATATACTGTATATATCCACACCAAAATCTGTGGATACATGAGGGGACATTAGGGGCCGCCACCTGATATAAAATAACTTCTGATGGGACGTCTGATACAATGTACATTTCCTTGTCATATGCATCTACCAAAATTATACGTAAGCATTTAGGAAGATAAAAGTGTTGGTCTGGACAAAAAAAAAAAAATTAAGTACATCTCTGAAATGCATTTATATTTCCACGTGTTTTGTTTATTCTCTCTGCAGGCACAGAAAAATAGCCATTGTTAGAAATCCAATGAGCTCCTAACATCCTGTTGTGGGCTAATGACAGACAGGTTGGTTCTTTATTGATCTTCAGGTCCCCAGCATCGCTATCTTGGCTCTGTGAGTTCTTGCTGATGAGGATGGAGGGAGCAAATTTTATTATTCCCACGCGAGAATAGCAAGAGTGGGAGCAGGTTCCGGCTAACGGGATGGAGGGGCAAACTTCAACTATTCCTGCTTAGGCGAGAATGGCAGGAGCGAGAGCAGGTTTCTGCTGACGGGGACGGAGGGGGCAACTTCCACTATTCCCACCTAGGTGAAAATAGCAGCAGTGGAAGCAGGTTCCTGCTGATGGTGATGGAGGGGTCAACTTCCACTATTCCCACCTAGGGGAGAATAGCAAGAGTGGGAGCAGGTTCCAGCTAACAGGGACGGAGGGGGAAACTTCAACTATTCCCACCTAGGCGAGAATAGCAGGAGTGGGAGCAGGTTCCTGCTGATGGGGTTGGAGGGGGAAACTTCCACTAGTCTCATAGTCTCACCTAGGAAGATAAAAGTGTTTGTCTGGACAAAAAAAAAAAAATTAAGTACATCTCTGAAATGCATTTATATTTCCAAGTGTTTTGTTTATTCTCTCTGCAGGCACAGAAAAATAGCCATTGTTAGAAATCCAATGAGCTCCTAACATCCTGTTGTGGGCTAATGACAGACAGGTTGGTTCTTTATTGATCTTCAGGTCCCCAGCATCGCTATCTTGGCTCTGTGAGTTCTTGCTGATGAGGATGGAGGGAGCAAATTTTATTATTCCCACGCGAGAATAGCAAGAGTGGGAGCAGGTTCCGGCTAACGGGATGGAGGGGGCAACTTCAACTATTCTTGCTTAGGCGAGAATGGCAGGAGCGAGAGCAGGTTTCTGCTGATGGGGATGGAGGGGGCAACTTCCACTATTCCCACCTAGGTGAGAATGGCAGGAGTGGGAGCAAGTTCCTGCTGACGAGGACGGAGGGGGCAACTTCCACTATTCCCACCTAGGTGAAAATAGCAGCAGTGGAAGCAGGTTCCTGCTGATGGTGATGGAGGGGTCAACTTCCACTATTTCCACCTAGGGGAGAATAGCAAGAGTGGGAGCAGGTTCCGGCTAACAGGGACGGAGGGGGAAACTTCAACTATTCCCACCTAGGCGAGAATAGCAGGAGTGGGAGCAGGTTCCTGCTGATGGGGTTGGAGGGGGCAACTTCCACTAGTCTCACCTAGGCGAGAATAGCAGGAGTGGGAGCAGGTTCCTGCTGATGTGGACGGAGGGGGCAACTTCCACTATTCCTGCCTAGGCGAGAAAAGCAGGAGTGGGAGCAGGTTCTTGCTGACGGGGATGGAGGGGGCAACTTCCACTATTCCCACCTAGGCGAGAATAGCAGGTTCCTGCTGACGAGGACGGAGGGGGCAACTTCCACTATTCCCACCTAGGTGAAAATAGCAGGAGTGGAAGCAAGTTCCTGCTGATGGTGACGGAGGGGGCAACTTCCACTATTCCCGCCTAGGGGAGAATAGCAAGAGTGGGAGCAGGTTCCGGCTAATAGGGATGGAGGGGGAAACTTCAACTATTCCTGCCTAGGCGAGAATAGCGGGAGCAGGTTCCTGCTGAAGGGGACGGAGGGGGCAACTTACACTCTTTCCGCCTAGGCGAGAATAGCAAGAGTGGAAGCAGGTTCCTGCTGACGGGGACGGAGGGGGCAACTTCCACTATTTCCACCTAGGCGAGAATAGCAAGAGTGGGAGCATGTACCTGCCAGAAATTGATACCCACTCCAAGAAAAAAAAAAAAAAAACCTCTCAATAATGGTGTGCGGGGATAAGGAGGATAAGAGGAACTTTCACTTTTAAGTGAAGTTCCGCCTTAAAGAGTGTAAATGCTGTATGGTCGGCCCAAGAAATGAAATTGCTATTCATTTTTTTCTTTTGCAATGTTTTACTGTCAGAACACTAACATTTTATCTTGTGTGCTTGTAACAGGAACAGGATGTTAGGCAAGACGTTTTCACTTCTCACCACTAGATGTCCCCACCTATTCTTAGTTCATTATTTGGCATTGGTTTGCAAAGGAAAATGATTTCCTTTACAATGGACTCCGGTTGCCATTTTGGAAAATCCTGTGTTTAATTGGACATATTTCTCGAGAATTAGGCTGTCTTTGAGACAGGGGTTAGATATAGTTCTTGCTGTGTCATTTTTGTGCACTATCAGTATGGGAAGTTTCAGGTAGGGCCAGAGACTCATTTGTGAGGGAAAGATAGATTTAGCACTAAGCATCGATTCCTGGCGAAAAGGGACTTCCCTTGGAGACCATCTGGTGTCCAGGGAAAGTATGCTTACTAGTGTTCCAGGTAATTGGTTTGGCACATCCCTCTGCTAGGACAGCATCTCTATGGGAAGGTCATCTCAGAGAAGGTCACCTCCAAGAAGCCTGACGGATACATGTCTGATACAAGTGATACAAGTCTGTTCTGTCTGATACTGTAACTGGTATATATAAGTACCGTGTTGTATAGAACTGAACCTTGGAGGAAGAATACTGCATTGTTGTAATTGCTGATTACTTTGCTTATCCGCTTCAGCCCTGGAAGATTTTACCCCCTTCCTGACCAGAGCACTTTTTACAATTTGGCACTGCGTCGATTTCACTGAAAATTGCGCGGTCATGCGACACTGTACCCAAACGAAATTTGTGTCCTTTTTTCCCCACAAATAGAGCTTTCTTTTGGTGGTATTTGATTACTTCTGCGGTTTTTATTTTTTGCGCTATAAACAAAAACAAAAAAAAAAAAAAGTTTTTTACTTTTTTGATAAATATCCCCATTAAAAAAAAAAAAAATTTCTTCATCAGTTTAGGCCGATATGTATTCTTCTACATATTTTTGGTAAAAATTTTTTTAAAAAAATCGCAATAAGCGTATATTGATTGGTTTGCGCAAAAGTTATAGCATCTACAAACTATGGGAAAGATTTATGGCATTTTTATTTACTATTAATGGTGGTGATCTGCAATTTTTAGCATTACTGCGACATTGCGACTGACAGATCGGACACACTATAAATATGCACTGATTACTGTATAAATGTCACTGGCAGGGAAGGGATTAACACTAGGGGGCGATCAAGGGGTTAAATGTGTGTTCCCTCAGCGTGTTCTAACTGTATGGGGATGGGACTGACTAGGGGAGGAGACATAATGATATGGTTGTTCCTACTTACTCCCCTGACAGAACAGGGATTCATGTGTTTACACACACAAATCCCCATACTGGCACTCGTGCACACGATCACACATGGCGATCGCCACCGCCGGCCACGCGCATTGGGTCCCACGCTGTGCAGCAGGCACGTGCGCGCCCTTTAGCAGCTCCTAAAGCGAAACCCGTAAGGGGTTTCGCGCAGGGGTGCCATTCTGCCCCCGTAAAAAGATGTGAGCCAGCCGGGAACAGGTTAAAAATGCTTAAATGTGTTGCCTTTTCCCTATAAAGCTCCTCCTTAAGGATAGCAGCATGACCATCTACTTTGGCAAGCACATCTGGAGGAGTAGCGGTGGAACCAAGGTTAGTGGTCTGGTCATCAATGCCAAAGTTTGATAATATGAACATTAACCTCACAGAATGGGCAGAGCATTTGAAAACCTCCATTTGTTTGTGTCAAGTACCTGTTGTTGTAAATCTTCAAGATAGAGTATTGCTTGAAAGGCTATGTTAGTTTTGCCCAAAATGGAATGGGCCACTTTGGACACTGTGATATAAACACTGCATTTTTAAACACAGTCAACATGAGCAGGAGAGTCCTGAAGTCCTGAGTCTTCAGTGGTCATACACGAGTGGTGGAGCCATTTAGAGCAAAAAAAATGTGTGCCTGACTTTGCAGTGAAAACAAATCCTGATTAATTGATGTGTGACCAGTTTATCTCTGTGATTCAAGCTAGTTCTCTGAAAAAGGCATTGAAGGATCTAGTTAGGGTGAATGCCAATTTTACATTCTTTGTTATATTCCAAGAAGCTATACAAGGCGACCAGAAAAATGAGGGAGCTTGGGTGAGTGCTGCCCAAGCATCTGCGATGGCTACCATAATGTGTGAATGCTCCCTTCTCAGCCTTTACTCTAATTCTATCCAGGACCTTAAAGAGTCTTTAGCCTCCTTCAGACAAGAAGTGTTGGCTGTTAAGCTGAAAGTTCTCTGAGCTCTCAACAGGATCCACCTTCCTCCTTGAGGGGCCCCAGTGTAGATTGAAAAAATGGGCAATACGGGCAACTTGGTCACATTGCTAGAAAGTGCAGGTGAAAGGTAATCACCCTACCACAGTAAAATTAACTTCAACGACATTCAGGTGTTGATTTCAAGCACAGAATCTGGCTGCAAACTGTGAAGAGCAATAAAATAAACCTACCTGCCTGCTTACATTATTTTTTAAAATGTTCTTTACATTCCAATACAGATCCTGTGTTTCGGGATGGTTGAACTCGTGTGCATGCACCACATTGGATGGCCAACGAAGATGTCTGCAGCTCTCAAGAGAAGTTGAGTAGAAAATTCCAGTGCTTGCGAAGGACCTTGGACTATTGATGGACAGGTAAGGCTAACTTAAAGAAGTATGGACTGTGAAAAAAATAAACATCTATACTCACCTCTATGCTGCAGCATCAATGTGATTCTGCAGCTGTCTAAAAGACTGAGAACTGAACGATCACATAACTATTGATTGCTTAGTTTTTGATCTGCTTGGAGTGTCAACCACCGCTCTCTGCTTTGCTCCTCGACTATTTACTGGAGCACCGAGCAGGCAAGGGGGCATAAAAATGTGTCAAAAACATTTGAAAGCAGGTTTAAAAACTCCTTGCATTTTAGGTAGAACTATAGGCAAAACTTTTATTTCATTTTGGATAGAGTAGGGGAGGGTTATAACCCCTGTAAGGTTTATTTTTGGCATCTTTGTCCCATTAGGGAGATCTACCTTCACTTGCTCTATAGCCAAACAGAAACTGAGAAAAAATCCCTGAAAATTAAGCGAATCTATTGGGGATTCCCAGGCTACCAGAACTAGTGTCCCCATTGGAAGATTTCCCCTCTATTACTTTTCTGGGGACAGCCCAAAATGTGGGATTTTCTTTTACTTTCATTTTAAATGAAAACAGGACAAATAGAGAGGATTAATCTCCCTAACTGGGGCACAGACACCAATACAAATCTGACAGGTGTTCCTAAAGTTTTACCTTTAGTTATACTTTAATTTGTCTAATTTCCCTCCTATACAGTACATGGTCCTAGCCTCCACTATCCATGATTCTAAACCACAATATTTCCTCAACTGGGAGCAAGATCTGGGGGAATCACTAGGCAGTCCAGATTGCTGGTGCTGGAGCTCGCTGGTGATGCAGAAGTCCTTTTGTTCCTTCAGAGTGAAATAACAGTCAGTAGCTCGAGCTATATAAATGACAGGTAAGCATGCAGAGACTTAGTAGAACTTTAGGCAAAACTTTTCTTTTTTAATTTTGGATAGTGTAAGGGCAGGTTATAACCCCTGTCAGATTTTTTTTTTTCACCATCTGTGTATGATTGCGGAGATTTCCCTTCACTTCCTGTCTCATAGCCAGAATATTATTATTATTATTTATTATTATTCATGATTTATATAGCGCCAACAGTTTATGCAGCGCTTTACAATGTAGAGGGGGGAAAGCACAATTACAGTACAGTTCAATACAGAAGGAAAAGGAGGGCCCTGCTTGTAGAGCTTACATTCTAAAGGGAGGGGGTGATGATACAAAAGGTAATAGATGCAGGAAATGATTTGATGGGGGTGGCTTAGGGACAGTTAGGTGGGTGTGGGATAGGCTTCCCTCAATAAGTGAGTTTTCAGGGATCTCCTAAAGGTGGACAGATTAGGGGTTGATCGGATATACCGAGGCAGGGAGTTCCAGAGGATGGGAGAGGCTCTGGAGATGTCCTGAAGACGAGCATGAGAGGTGGTAACAAGGGAGCTAGAGAGTAGGAGGTCCTGGTAGGAGCGGAGGGGGCGATATCTGCAGATGAGGTTGGTGATGTAGCTAGGGGTAATGTTGCAGATGGCCTTGTATGTTGTGGTTAGCATTTTGAATTTTATACGGTGGGGTAGGGGAAGCCAGTGAAGGGATTGGCAGAGAGGGGCAGCAGTCACAGATCGATTAGTGAGGTGTATTAGTTTAGCAGCAGCATTCATAATAGACTGAAGGGGGGATAGCCTGCAAAAGGGTAGGTTATTAAGGAGAGAGTTGCATTAGTCAAGGCGGGAAATAATCAAGGAGTGAATAAGTTGCTTTGTGGTGTCATCAGTCAGGAAGGGTCCAATTCTGGAGATGTTGTGGAGGTTAAGGCGGCAGGATTTAGCCAGTGATTGGATATGGGGGCTGAAGGAGAGGTCAGAGTCAAGGATTACATCCAGCACCCTGACATGTGTGAAGGGGCCAATGGTTGTGCTGTTGATCTTAATGGTAAAGTTATGGGGGGGGGGACCGGGAAGGAGGAAATATTACAAGCTCAGTTTTAGAAAGATTGAGTTTGAGAAAGTGGTGTGACATCCATACCGATATGTCATTCAGTAAGTTTGAGATCCGAGAGGAGATCAAGGGGGTGAATTGAGGAGTGGAGAGATAGATCTGGGTGTTATTTGCGTAGAGGTGGTATTGGAAGCCATGAGAGGTTATCAACTGGCCCTGGGAAGAGGTATAGAGCGAGAATAGGAGGGGCCCAAGGACGGAGCCTTGGGGTACCCCAACAGAGAGAGGAAGAGGAGTGGAGGAGATGGAGTTGTAAGTGACACTGAAAGTGCGCTGAGATAGGTAGGAGGAGAACCAGGATAAAGCAGAATCACAGAGGCCAAGGGAGTGTAGTTTGCTGAGGAGAAGCAGGTGGTCAACTGTTTTGAAGGCAGCAGAGATGTCTAAGAGTATGAGTATGGAGTAATGGCCATTGGTTTTAGCAGTTAGTAGGTCATTGGTGAGTTTTAGTAGGGCAGTTTCAGTGGAATGTTGTGGATGGAAGCCGGACTGTAGGGGGTCAAGAAGGTTGTTGTCCATGAGGTAGAGACTCATTCGGTCATGGACAAGGCATTCGAGGAGCTTGGAGGCAAATGGGAGCAGGGAGATGGGTCTTAAATTATTCAAACAGGTGGGGTCTAGTGAGTGTTTTTTAAGTATGGGGTAACCAGTGCATGTTTGAGAGGGGAAGGAAGGGTGCCGGAGGAGAGGTAGAGATTGAAGATGTGGGTTAGGGAGTTTAGGATAGAGTGGGGAGGGGTCGCAGTAATTGTGAGGGGATAGGGTCCAGGGGACAGGTGGTGAGGTGGGCCATGGAGAGGAGTTTATCAACTTCATTGGTGGTAACTGGGCAGAAGGAGGAGAGTACTGAGTGTGGTGTTGGACCTGATGTGTTGGGTAGGGGAGGAATGCTGGATATCTCCTTGTGAATTGTGTCAATTTTGCTTTTGAAATGGTTGGCAATCTGTTGAGCAGTAAGCAAGTTGGTGGGTGGGGGCAGTGGGGGGTGAAGTAAGGAATTAAGGGTAGAAAAGAGTTGACAAGGTTTGGATGAGTGTTGTAGTAGGTTTGTTTAGCAGTCTGGAGGCAGGAGTTGTATTTGAGAAGGGCAGATTTGTAGAGGGTAAAGTCTTGCAGGGACTTAGATTTACGCCATGCTTGCTCAAGAGCACGGGTGCGACTCTTGAGACTTCTGGTGTCGTCTGTTTGCCAGGGTTGTGGCAGATGGGGCCTGGTTCTGCATGTGGAAAGAGGAGCAAATACGTCTAGAGAGGATGACAGCATTTTGTTGTAGATGGAAGTGGTTAGGTCTGTGCAGGACAAGGGTGCGATTTTGTTGTAAAGGCCATCAGTATCAGAATGAAGAAGGGAAGGGTTGAGGTTGCAAAGGTTTCTGCGGGTAGTGGTTTGTGGGTTGGCAGCATGGGAGGTAGGAGACAAGGAGAGTGTGAAACAGATAAGGTTGTGATCAGAGAGAGGAAAGGGGGTGTTAGAGAGGTTGCAGGGAGTGCAGCGATGGGAGAATACAAGGTCGAGAGTATTGCCGTTGGAGTGAGTGGTGGTTTGTGTCCATTGTGTTAGGTTAAAAGAGGAGGTTAGGTTGAGCAGTTGAGAAGTGGTTTCAGTATTAACATTGATTGGATTGTTAGAGTCACCTAGGATGATGGCAGGTACTTCAGAGGAGAGAAAGTAGAGTAGCCATGCAGAGAAGTCATTCAGAAAGCGTGACACAGGTCCAGGAGGCCGATAAATGACTGCGACCCTCAGACAAGCTCGAGAGAAAAGACGAATGCAGTGCACTTCGAAAGAGCAGGGGAAAAGAGAGGGAGGTGTGGGAAGAACCTGGAAGGTGCATTGTGGGTAGAGGAGAAGTCCGACGCCACCTCCTTTTCCTCCACTGGGTCTGGTGGAGTAAGCCCAGAGGAGGCCACTGTGGGACAGGGCAGCTGGAGAGGTAGTGTTCGAATTCCTGGAGCCAGGTTTCGGTAATAGCAAATAGATTAAAGGGATTTGGAGAGGAAAAGGTCATTAACAGAAGCTAGTTTGTTGAAGACCAAGCGGGCATTCCAGAGGGCACATGAAAGAGGGGGGCTGACTTGTGGAATTAGGGGAATTGGGATGAAAAGGTGGGAGTTACGACTACTGTTGGAGGAGGTGGACAGATAATTTTGGGGGTGGGAATTGGGTGTGGGAGGGCCGGGGTTTGGTAGGATAGAATAGGAAGTAAGAGGAAATCCCTGCAAACTAAAGGGAATCGTGGGGACCCCCAGGGCACCAGAACTAGTGTCCCCATTAGAAGATTTATCCTCTATTACTATTCTGGGGACAACCTAAAATTTGGGATTTTCTTTTACTTTCAATGATAATGGTAAACAGGACAAACAGAGGCAGCAGCAAACAGGCAGCAATACAGCTGACAGGTGTTCTAATCCCTCTGCACTCTATCCAAAATTAAAAATAGTTTTGCCTTTGGTTATACTTTAACCACTTCCCGCCCTCCATATAGCAGAATGACGTCTGGAAAGTGGTTTGTATTATCCTGACTGGGCATCATATGAGCTGATGGTCGTGATGCCCGACGGCCACCAGCGATCGCTCCTGACAGAGACAGAATGGAGATCTGTCAATCTAAACAGACAGATCTTCATTCTGTCAGGGGAGGATTAGACAGATCTGCTGCTCTTAAAGGTTAGGAACAGCAATCGGCCTCCTTCTCCAGGCACCCCACAGTTAGAACACACATGAGAGAACACATTTAACCCCTTGATCACCTCTAGTGCTAACCCCTTCCCTGTCAGTAACATTTATACAGTAACCAGTGGCTATTTTTTGTTCTGATCGCTGTATAAATGTCAATGGTCCCAAAAAAGTGTCAAAAGTGTTTGATCTGTCTGCTACAATGTCGCAGTCCTGCTAAAATTCGCTGATCACCGCCATTACTAGTAAAAAAATATATATTTATAATAAAAATGCCATAAATCTATCCCCTATAACGCTATAACTTTTGCGCAAACCAATCAATATACGCTTTTTGCGATTTTTTTTTTTTTTTACTAAAAATATGTGGAAGAATATATATCGGCCTAAACTGATGAAGACATTTGGGGGGGGGGGGGCTATTTATTATAGCAAAAAGTAAAAAATTTTGTTTTTTTCAAAATTGTTGCTCTTTTTTTGTTTATAGCGCAAAACAAAAAAAAATACTGAGGTGATCATTTACCACCAAAAGGAAGCTCTATTTGTGGGAAAAAATTGACGTCAATTTTGTCTGGGTACAACGTTGCACAACCGCACAATTGTCAGTTAAAGAGACACAGTGCCATATCGCAAAAAATGGTCCTGTCATTAAGGGGGCAAATCCTTCCGGTCCTTAAGTGGTTAAAAGAGACTGCAGAGTTGATTCACATTTTTTTGTTTTTGCTAGTACCTCCTGAGTGCCTATGGGTTACAAAATGATGACATTGCTGCTATGGAGTAGCTATAATGTTGTCTATTGCACAATAAATGAACAGGAAACATGCCAGTGCTCTCACAGGGTGGGAGATGTAGTGAAAAAGCACAAGTCCCACTGCCACGTTGGCAGCAGAACGAACTGCACTCCTGTTATAGTTTGGCTGTACTTCTCCTTTAACCACTTGAGACCAGGAGAGGTGAAGATGAGGGGGTGCTGCAGCTACACAGGAAGGTGCAGGATGTGTAGGAGGAGTTCTGTTCTCCTCTCTGCTGCTGACTGCTGAGAGGAGGGGGCAGAGGCATTCTTCTCTGTGGCTGCACGGAGAAATGCAGGAGGAGCCCTTTTCTCCAATTTGTGACCCACGATTTGGGTGTGTGCCACTTATGCTTGATCTCTGTGGGGAGTGTGAATGATGCTGCGCCCGCTGCAGGAGTGCCAGTGAGGAATGGAGCTCGTCTCCACTCCTGTAATCACTAGAAAAAAGAAAAGAAAAATCCCTGGTGCCGCACATACACAGAGTCCTATGGTGGTGATAGGAGAGACAACCCCAGCCTGGGCTCCTGCCAGGCCAAGCCCTCAATGCGCTTCGCTCCGCCCCCCAGAGCTTAGTCATGGGGATAATTTGTTGCTGACTGCTGAGACAAGGTGTGAGCGGAGATTAAGGGGGTGCCGCAGCTGCAGCAGAGGTGCAAGGGCGACATGCAATGGCCTGGCAGGCTGAATTCGGCCCATGGGCCTTGTGTTTGACACATGTGTTGTACAGGATGTTAATAGGGCTTTTTTTTGGGTTACACTGCTGCTGCAAGGCTTCTCTTTAAAAAAAGTGCCTGATGTGTGTGATGGCGCTGGACCGATAGAAGAGAAAGTTGTTTCTGACTGAGCTACCATAAAGTGTTTTTTTCTTCATAGAAATAGATGTGTGGTTGAAATATAGTTTAGGTGGGCCATGTTCTGCTCCTAAGTTGCTACCTCTCTGATAGTGACAAACCGAGAACCCATCATATGGTAACATTCTTATGCCCCGTACACACGGTCGGACTTTGTTCGGACATTCCGACAACAAAATCCTAGGATTTTTTCCGACGGATGTTTGCTCAAACTTGTCTTGCATACACACAGCCACACAAAGTTGTCGAGAAATCCGATCGTTCTAAATGCGGTGACGTAAAACACGTACGTCTGGACTATAAACGGGGCAGTAGCCAATAGCTTTCATCTCTTTATTTATTCTGAGCATGCGTGGCACTTTGTGCATCGGATTTGTGTACACACGATCGGAATTTCCAACAACGGATTTTGTTGTCGGAAAATTTTATATCCTGCTCTCAAACTTTGTGTGTCGGAAAATCCGATGGAAAATGTCCGATGGAGCCCACACACGGACGGAATTTCCGACAACACGCTCCGATCGGACATTTTCCATCGGAAAATCCGACCGTGTGTATGGGGCATTAGATGTGTACTGAGGAGCGCCTAGTACAAAGGTTCATCTCACTTGAAAGGATTTTTGAAACATTTAATGGTTAGGAGCATCAAATACATACATTTTGGGGCCTCCCTCTTCTTTAGGGCTTGAGCAGTGGATGTTAACCATTTCAGCCCCGGAAGATTTGGCTACTGAATGACCAGGCCATTTTTTTCGATTCGACACTGTGTCGCTTTAACTGACAATTGCGTAGTCGTGTGACGTTGCAGCCAAACAAAATTGACGTCCTTTTTTTCCCACAAATAGAGCTTTCTTTTGGTGGTATTTGATCATCTCAGCGGTTTTTATTTTTTGCGCTATAAACAAAAAAAGAGCGTCGCTTTTGAAAAAAACATATTTTACATAAAATATTTTGTACTTTTTGCTATAATAAATACCCCCATTTGTTTTTTTTAAAAAAAAGCTAATTTTTTCTCAGTTTAGGCTCATTATGTATTCTTCCACATATTTTTGGTAAAAAAAAAAATCACAATAAGCGTATATTGATTGGTTTGCGCAAAAGTTATAGTGTCTACAAAATAGGGGATAGATTTATGGCATTTTTATTATTATTATTTTTTTTACTAGTAATGGCGGCGATCTGCGATTTTTATCATGACTGCAACATTATGGCGGACACATCGGACACTTCTGACACATTTTTGGGACCATTGGCATTTATACAGTGATCAGTGCTATAAAAATGCACTGATTACTGTAAACATGTCACTGGCAGGGAAGGGGTTAACACTAGGGGGCGATCAAGGGGTTAACTGTGTCCCCTGTGTGTGTTTCTAACTGTAGGGGGGAGGGGATTGACCTAGAGGAAATGACAGATCGTGGTTCCTAGCTATTAGGAACTCACGATCTGTCTCTCCTCACAGAACAGAACAGGGATTTGTGTGTTTACACACACACGTCCCTGTTCTGCCTCTCGTGCCCGCGATCGCTCATGGCTGGCAATCATCACGACCAGTGGCCACGAGCATCGGCACCCCTCCAGTGCAGCGCCTGCTATCCCGTGTAAAGGAGCCAACGTATAGCTATGACGGCTCGCAGGATCGTGCCGACCTGACGCAGCATAATGACGGCGGCTGGTCGGCAAGCGGTTAATAGAATCATGACAGAAAACACTAGAGGACCTGTATTAGAACTTGATGAACATCTCCTGGCGGCACTAAAGGAAGCTCTGGAAACATTAGTCTTCATCAAGCCTTAAAGGGGTTGTAAACCCTTGTGTATTTTCACCTTAATGCATCTTATGCATTAAGGTGAAAAAACACCTGTCAGTGACCAGCCCCCCTGCCCCCCCATTTTACTTACCAGAGCCCTGGATATTCACACGGCGGAGATGCGCTCTTCCACTGCCCAGGGTTCTCGGCTCCCGCTGCTGTCAATCAAATCCAATGACGCCGGGGGCAGGGTCGAGTCCGGCATTCGTGTCTATGAACGCAAATGCTGGACTCGGGAGCGCACCTGCAAGGTAACCCCCTGGGAGAGTGCTTCTCCTAGGGGGTTATATGACGCGGGGAGGAGCCGCGAGAGCCGCCAAGAGACCCCAGAAGACGGTGTTCGGGGCCACACTTTGCAAAACAAACTGCACAGTGGAGGTAAGTATGATATGCATGTTATTTAAAAAAAAAAAAAAACGTGAACCTTTACAATCACTTTAACACAGGTCCCCTAGTCTTCCAAGGGAGATCAACTTTTGTATCAGGCACTCCTCAATATACATTTAAGACTTTTTGATTTTTTGTTTCATATTGATAAGACTTTTTTTTAGGTTTGAGATGCTCAAAGTACAGCATCATTTTTGCTCCTAATCTGTTCTGTCAGCTGCCTGTTGCTTGTAGCACACTGCTGCAGCTTTTGAGAGAAAAAGAAAAAACACAAAACTAAGAGCAATATCAGTGTGCACTCAAATAACCTCATGCTATCATCCATATTCAGTGCACCCTCCATTCCCATAGTACAGTAAAACCTTGGTTTGATTATGAATTATGCTTGCAATCCAATGTTTTACTGTGTATATAAAAGTTAGGCCTATCATTCCTGATTAAGGGCTCATTCACAACAACCAGCATTTTTATGCATTTTTGCATTTTTTTCTAATTCCCATGTTTTCCTATAAGGCTTAGGCTCTTACCTACTTTTAATCTGCTCCTGCATGTCACCAAATCCTGCAACTCTCCATGAGGGAGTGCTTGACAACAGCTCTGCATTCTGGGAGCCATGACATCACCCGTAGGCTCTAATAGCCTAGTCATTAACACCACTCCCTCCGCCCCCCTGCAGCAATTGCTCACTGTCACAGGGGAGCCAGAGCTGCAAGATTATATGACCAGACTGAAGTGGATAAAAAAATATTGTAGTTGAGTATACAGATCTCTATTAGGCAGGATAGTTAGGAGGAGTGAGGGAACATTTTTGAGAACATGTATAGTTAGGCTTTTCTTCCCCTTTAACTTCAGATTTTAGGTTGATTTACTACTATGTTGTGAATAGCATGTACTCTCCTGCTATTCTGGTGAATTCAAAACATGAACAGCTGAATGCACATAAGGGCCTGAATAGATTTTTCAATAAGACCAATGTAATTAACAATTGAACAGACAGTGTTGGGGTTTCCTGATTAGAACACCCTTTTGACAAACCGTAATGGGTGTACTCCATATTAAATGATAAATTACTGCATAAGGTGAATACATGTTCACCCTATATCACCCTATTTAAGTATGTGTGTAGGGAGAACTCCAAATGTCCAAGTAATTTTATCGACTAATCTGAGACCATATAATGCTTACTGTGTGACTATTTTATGGCTCTAGTAAATACAGTATTTATGTTTAGCAGAACAGCTGCATTTTCTTGATTTTGTTTATAAAGATAAAAAGCTGGGAAATACAGACAGATGTCATCGTTTTTTGAAAATCTACTCTGATTACAGGTTTTCTTTTTGCCAGCGTCAGGTTTAAAATGTCACAAACATGGCATTTTTTTTAAACTATCTACACTCCCTAAGCTGCAATTAGGTGGCTTAAGGGATGCATCTGCACCAGTTTGGGATAATTGGCAGAAAACTAAACTGTCAGGTTGCAGACCTGCTAAATCTAGTAAAAGAAATGTTTTAAATGCTTTGGCATCACTTGCACAACTGCAATAGCAAGCCTTAAAAGGATAAGTTCATCTTTACAAAAAAAATGCACTTTTTTTGCAGATAAAAAAATTTGCAGTAATTGTTTTTTTTGTTAGGAACCTGTAAAGCATTGCACCCAGGATTGGCAAATCACGGGTGTAATGCCACAGTTCTGCAGTCTGTCTGTGTAGCTGTCTGTCCGTACTTCCGATACGGGCAGACAGCTACACTCTAACAGGAAGCTCAATGAACTACCTAGAGCGATCAACAGTGCCCTAGTAGTACATTGAGAACTTCAAACCAACAGCCACAAAGGCTGCCGGTACCTGCAGTTGTCCCATTCGCAGAAATCAGTTTTTTACATTGTAACAGTGAGCAGAGGGAGAAGACCCCCGCTCGCTGTCAAAACGTCAGATCAGGGGGTGGCCAGGCTAAGGGGACCAGTGCATTTGTAACATGTTACATGTTACACTTGAATATGGGTGTAACATGTTACAAAAGGTGAACTTATCCTTTAAGTCCAAAGAGGCCTTATGGACCTATTTCTTTTATTTACAATTTCAAGTTTTACAGAGCATTGGCAGTACAGCTATCACTATACTTCTAGCTCTCCAACGCTGGACCTTCAGGTCTCAGCTCTTGCAGCTGCAGAGTCATGTAAGACCATAAGGGTTAACATTTTTCCTGATTATTTTTGGCATACTTAAAGCCCTAGGCGGCTGCCTACTTTGCCTAGTGGTAGCACCGGCCCTGGGTATAGTCTTGTCCTGATTATATTGTTACAGCTGTTGCTGATGATATCAATGTTAATACTGCTACCACTTCTAAACTACTCAACCTAACCTCCTCTTTTAACCTAACACAATGGACACAAACCACCACTCACTCCAACGGCAACACTCTTGACCTTGTATTCTCCCATTGCTGCACTCCCTGCAATCTCTCTAACACCCCCTTTCCTCTCTCTGTTCACAACCTTATCCATTTCACACTCTCCTTGTCTCCTACATCCCATGCTGCCAACCCACAAACCACTACCCGCAGAAACCTTTGCAACCTCAACCCTTCCCTTCTTCACTCTGCTACTGATGGCCTTTATGACAAAATCGCACCCCTGTCCTGCCCAGACCTAACCACTTCCATCTACAACACCACGTTGTCATCCTCCCTAGACATACTTGCTCCTCTTTCTACATGCAGAACCAGGCCCCATCTGCCACAACCTTGGCAAACAGATGACACCAGAAGTCTTAAGAGACACAGCCGTGCTCTTGAGCGAGCATGGCGTAAATCTAAATCCCTGCAAGACTTTACCCTCTACAAATCTGCCCTTCTCAAATACAACTCCTGCCTCCACACTGCTAAACAAACCTATTACAATACTCTCATCAAAACCCTCTCATCCGAACCTCGTCAACTCTTTTCCACCCTTAATGCCTTACTTCACCCCCCCACTGCCCCCACCCACCAACTTGCTTACCGCTCAACAGATTGCCAACCATTTTAATTGCAAAATCGACACAATTCACAAGGAGATATCCAGCATTCAAACTCCTCCCCTACTCAACACATCTGGTCCAACACCACACTCAATACTCTCCTCCTTTTGCCCAGTTACCACAGATGAAGTTAATAAACTCCTCTCCATGGCCCACCTCACTATCTGTCCCCTGGACCCTGTCCCCTCTCAATTACTGCGACCACCTTCCCACTCTATCCTCAACTTCCTAACCCACATCTTCAACCTCTCCCTCTCCTCCGGCACCTTTCCTTCCCCGCTCAAACATGCACTGGTTATCCCCATACTCAAAAAACCCTCACTAGACCCCACCTGTTTGAATAACTTAAGACCCATCTCCCTGCTCCCGTTTGCCTCCAAGCTCATTGAACGCCTTGTCCATGACCGAATGAGTCGCTACCTCATGGACAACAACCTTCTCAACCCCCTACAGTCTGGCTTCCACCCACAACATTCTACTGAAACTGCCCTACTAAAACTAACCAATGACCTACTAACTGCTAAAACCAATGGGCACTATTCCATACTCATACTTTTAGACCTCTCTGCTGCCTTTGACACAGTTGACCACCTGCTCCTCCTCAGCAAATCACACTCCCTTGGCCTCCGTGATTATGCTTTATCCTGGTTCTCCTTCTACCTATCTCAGCGCACTTTCAGCGTCACTTACAACTCCATCTCCTCCACTCCCCTTCCTCTTTCTGTTGGGGTACCCCAAGGCTCCCTCCTTGGGCCTCTCCTATTCTCACTCTATACCTCTTCCCTGGGCCAGTTGATAACCTCCCATAGCTTCCAATACCACCTCTATGCTGACGACACCCAGATCTATCTCTCCACTCCTCAACTCACCCCCTCGATCTCCTCACAGATCTCAAACTTATTGAATGACATATCGATATGGATGTCACACCACTTCCTCAAACTCAGTCTTTCTAAAACTGAACTTGTTATATTTCCTCCTTCACGGTCCCCCCCCCCTGTGACTTCACCATTAATATCAACAACACAACCATTGGTCCCTCCACACATGCCAGGGTGCTGGGTGTAATCCTTGACTCTGACCTCTCCTTCAGCCCCCACATCCAATCACTGGCTAAATCCTGCAGCCTTAACCTCCGCAACATCTCCAGAATTCGACCCTTCCTGACTAATGACACCACCAAGCAACTTATTCACTCCTTGATTATTTCCCGCCTTGACTACTGCATCTCTCTCATTAATGGCCTACCCTTAAGCAGGCTATCCCCCCTTCAGTCTATTATAAATTCTGCTGCTAGACTAATACACCTCACTAATCAATCCCTGACTGCTGCTCCTCTCTGCCAATCCCTTCACTGGCTTCCCCTACCCCACCGCGTAAAATTCAAAATGCTAACCATAACCTACAAGGCCATTCATAACATCACCCCCATCTACATCACCAACCTTATCTGCAGATATCGCCCAAATCGTCCCCTCCGCTCCTCCCAGGACCTTCTGCTCTCTAGCTCCCTAGCTTGTTACCACCTCCCATGCTTGCCTTCAGGACTTCTCCAGAGCCTCTCCCATCCTCTGGAACTCCCTGCCCCAGTATGTCCGATCAGCCCCTACCCTGTCCACCTTTAGGAGATCCCTGAAAACTAATTTATTCAGGGAAGCCTATCCCACACCCACCTAACAACTGTCCCTGAGCCACCCCCATCAAATCATTCTCTGAAGCTATTACCTTTTGTACCACCACCCCCTCCCTTTAGAATGTAAGCTCTACGAGCAGGGCCCTCCTGTACCTTTTCTATTGAACTGTACTGTAATTGTGTTGTCCCCCCTATACATTGTAAAGTGCTGCGTAAACTGTTGGCGCTATATAAATCGTTAATAATAATAATAATAATAATAAAGAAATATCCCCAAGAGTCTGTGTCTTGTGTCTACATGTGACTTGGAAGGAGAAGATGGGTTATTAAAGAAAAATCATCAAGGCAATCGTCCTTAATTAATGTGTATAAAATTAGATTTAATGCAAACGGTATTTGATTTAAAAATATTCACTTTTAAATGACATTTCATATAATCCCTCATCGACACTTAAGAGGTTATGTCCAAAAATTCTTGTCACCAGCCGCCTAGTAGGTGTGTGGTCTCACCATGAGAGACGGCGTTTATATGTAAATTGGACTTCTTTGCAATCCCAGAGTGTATTATTGCATCTACTGATTGTTGGAAGAACAGCATAATAGCTTTATATACTGTGAATAGGGATGAGCCGAACACCCCCCGGTTTGATTCACACCAGAACCTACGAACGGACCAAAAGTTTGCGTGAACTTTAGAACCCCATTGAAGTCTATGGGACTCGAACGTTCAAAATCAAAAGTGCTAATTTTAAAGGCTAATATGCAAGTTATTGTCCTAAAAAGGGTTTGGGGACCCGAGTCCTGCCCACAGGGGACATGTATCAATGCAAAAAAAAGTTTTAAAAACGGCCGTTTTTTCGGGAGCAGTAATTTTAATGATGCTTAAAGTGAAAAAAAAAAAGTTAAATATTCCTTTAAATATCGTACCTGGGGGTGTCTATAGTATGCCTGTAAAGTGGCGCGTGTTTCCCGTGCTTAGAACAGTCCTTGCACAAAATGACATTTTTAAAGGAATAAAAGTCATTTAAAACTGCTTGCGGCTTTAATGTAATGTCGGGTCCCGGCAATATGGATGAAAATCAGTGAGACAAACGGCATAGGTACCCCCCCCCCCCAGTCCATTACCAGGCCCTTTGGGTCTTGTATGGATATTAAGGGGAACCCCGCACCCAAATTAAAAAAAGGAAAGGCGTGGGGCCCTCAGGCCCTATATACTCTGAACAGCAGTATACAGGCGGTGCAAACAAGACAGGGACTGTAGGTTTGTTGTTTAGTAGAATCTGTTTGTAATTTTGAACTGGTACATTTTTAAAGTGTAGCTCCAGCCAAAAAATCTATTTTTAAGCTTTTTGGAAAACATAGGGAAGGGTTATCACCCCTGTAACATTTGTTTTGCTGTCTGTGCACCTCTTCAGAATATTTCACCTCACTTTCTGTCCCAATGACAAATGTTTTTTGAAAATTTGGGGTTTTTAGTGAAACAAGGATTGGTGATAAAGCATCAGTGAAGAGGAGACACATTTTTTCCCATATTAACTCTTACAGGAGAGAATTTCCCTTCCTACAGGTAGATTTCATCTCACTTCCTGGTGTCTCCTTCCTTTTGCAAGTAGGAGCCGTTTGTAAGTTGGATGTTTGAAAGTGGGGGCCTGCCCTATATACTCTGCAGAAATTGGGGCCTTAGGTGTTGGTGTTGCCACAACACTGTAAGCCCTCACAGTTACTCTTGGTGGGCACAGGAACGGGCCATGCTGTGAAACATTAGATCAAGAATTGTAATTACATGCCATTGTTGAACAGTGGTAGAAAAATTGGGCCTTTGATGGTGGTGGTGGTGTTGTCACAACACTGTAAGCCCTCACAGCAGGGCCGGTCCCAGGCGGGTGCACGGGGTGCAGTGCACCCAGGCGCCAGAGAGGTGGGGGCGCTGAAGCGCCAGAGTGCTCCCCTCCCTCCTCCTCCTCCCCTCCGTGTCCAGAAGTAGCTCTGTCCGCAGCAGCTCACCGCCGCGGAGCGGCCGCGCCGGCGCCGCTGAGCTTTACATTGCTTGAGCCTGTCCCCCCTCCCTCCTCCTCCTGTCAGAGGAGGGCAGCCGCTGGAGATCGGAGCGGCTGGTCTCTGTGTTGAGAGAGACCAGCCGCGCAGTGACTTCCCTGGGGGGAGGGAGGGGGGGCGCCCGTGCCTGCAGCCTGACACAGGTTCTCTCCACTCTCCTCCGCTCTGTCTCTCACTCCCGCCTAAGCTGCTGCCTGCAGCCTGTCTCGATCTGTTCTTCACCTGGGTGGCGCGGCTGCACACTGTCCTCTCTAGCTGCTGCCCGGGTGTTAATGTGTCTGTCTGTACTGATAGAGGGAGGTTTGTCCCTGGGGCGGTCTGTACTAATGGGGGGGTTGTCCTGGGGGGGGCGGTCTGTACTAATGGGGGGTTGTCCTGGGGGGTCTGTACTAATGGGGGGGTTGTCCTGGGGGGGCGGTATGTACTAATGGGGGGGTTGTCCTGGGGGGGCGGTCTGTACTAATGGGGGGGTTGTCCTGGGGGGGCGGTCTGTACTAATGGGGGGTTGTCCTGGGGGGGCGGTCTGTACTAATGGGGGGTTGTCCTGGGGGGTCTGTACTAATGGGGGGGTTGTCCTGGGGGGTCTGTACTAATGGGGGGGTTGTCCTGGGGGGTCTGTACTAATGGAGGGGGAGTTGTCTTGGGGGGTCTGTACTAATGGAGGGGGGATTTGTCCTGGGGGGTCTGTACTAATGGAGGGGGGTTGTTCTGGGGGGTCTGTACTAATGGAGGGGGGGTCCTGGGGGGGGTCTGTACTAATGGAGGGGGGTTTGTCCTGGTGGGGGGTCTGTATTAATGGAGGGGGGTTTGTCCTGGTGGGGGGTCTGTACTAATGAAGGGGGGATTTGTCCTGTGGGGGTCTGTACTAGTGGAGGGGGGTTCTCCTGGGGGGTCTGTAGTAATGGAGGGGGTTTGTCCTGGGGGGTCTGTACTAATGGAGGGGGGGTTTGTCCTGGGGGGGTCTGTACTAATGGAGGGGGGGTTTGTCCTGGGGGGTCTATACTAATGAAGGGGGGATTTGTCCTGTGGGGGTCTGTACTAGTGGAGGGGGGGTTCTCCTGGGGGGTCTGTAGTAATGGAGGGGGTTTGTCCTGGGGGTCTGTACTAATGGAGGGGGGGTTTGTCCTGGGGGGGTCTGTACTAATGGAGGGGGGGTTTGTCCTGGGGGGTCTGTACTAATGAAGGGGGGATTTGTCATGTGGGGGTCTGTACTAGTGGAGTGGGGTTCTCCTAGGGGGTCTGTACTAATGGAGGGGGTTTGTCCTGGGGGTCTGTACTAATAGAGGGGGGGTTTGTCCTGGGGGTCTGTACTAATGGAGGGGGGTTGTCCTGGGGGGGTCTGTACTAATGAAGGGGGGCTTTGTCCTGGGGGGGATCTGTACTAATGGAGGGGGGGTTGTCCTGGTGGGGGTCTACTAATGGAGGGGGGGTGGTTTGTCCTGGGGTTGGTCTATACTGATGAAGGGGGGTCTGTACTGAGAGAGGGGTTTATACTTAGTGGGGGTCTATACTTAGTGGAGGGAGGTCTGTACTGAGGGGCGACTAAAGTTGGTGGAAGGAGGGTGACACCATGTTATACCGCACCTGGTGACACCAACCCTAGTGCCGTCACTGCAGCTGCAGGCTCTTCTTTCGCCCCTTCCCCTCCCTCTCCCTCTCCCTCTCCTCCGCACGTGCACTGCTATACTAGTGAGCAGCGCTGGCCAGCACAGCCTCCCACTATGTTTCTTCCCCCACCTTCATATCAGCCAGGGAAAAATAGAATAGAAAAAGGAGAAGAGGATTGTGGGACATGTAGTCCCGAGGACTGGCAGCCCCACTGTAACACGGAAACTGCAGTCCACACAGCAGGCTCAGCTGAATTGGAGAGAGAGAGATACAGGAGCCTGGAAATGCTTTCAGGGAAGTACACCCAGGACTCCAGAGGGAGAGGGCAGTGCTCAGGGAACACCATCAGAGAGGAAACCCCGCTGCCCTGCGCCACCAGAGGGAAAGCCACACAGCCTGGTGCCATCCCTGGTGGAGAAAGGAATGGAGTCATTGCCAGAATACAGATCTGGGTGCTACCCAGCGGAGTCACCACGGGCAATTCAGAGTAAGCTTACTCCTGATCAGAGAAACCATCGCTGGGTCAGGTGAGAGGGCCAATCGGCCATTATCTACTAATGTCCATAGGAACTGCAGTCTCTGACCATCTCCTGTATTATATCTGCAGTCTCTGACCTTCTCTTGTATCATGTCTGCAGTCTCTGACCATCTCCTGTATCATGTCTGCAGTCTCTGATCATCTCCTGTACTATGTCTGCAGTCTCTGATCATCTCCTGTACTATGTCTGCAGTCTCTCATCGTCTCCTGTACCATGTCTGCAGTCTCTAATCATCTCCTGTACTATGTCTGCAGTCTCTCATCATCTCCTGTACTATGTCTGCAGTCTCTGACCATCTCCTGTATTATATCTGCAGTCTCTGACCTTCTCTTGTACCATGTCTGCAGTCTCTGACCTTCTCTTGTATCATATCTGCAGTCTCTGATCATCTCCTGTACCATGTCTGCAGTCTCTGACCACCTCCTGTACTATGTCTGCAGTCTCTGACTGTCTCTTGTATCATGTCTACAGTCTCTGATCATCTCCTGTACCATGTCTGTAGTCTCTGATCATCTCCTGTACCATGTCTGCAGTCTCTGATCATCTCCTGTACCATGTCTGCAGTCTCTGATCGTCTCCTGTACTATGTCTGCAGTCTCTGATCATCTCCTGTACCACGTCTGCAGTCTCTGATCGTCTCCTGTACTATGTCTACAGTCTCTGATCGTCTCCTGTACTATGTCTACAGTCTCTGATCATCTCCTGTACCACGTCTGCAGTCTCTGATCATCTCCTGTACTATGTCTGCAGTCTCTGATCATCTCCTGTACCATGTCTGCAGTCTCTGATCATCTCCTGTATTATGTCTGCAGTCTCTGATCATCTCCTGTACCATGTCTGCAGTCTCTGATCATCTCCTGTACCATGTCTGCAGTCTCTGATCATCTCCTGTACCATGTCTGCAGTCTCTGATCATCTCCTGTACTATGTCTGCAGTCTCTGATCATCTCCTGTATTATGTCTGCAGTCTCTGGTCATCTCCTGTATTATGTCTGCAGTCTCTGATCATCTCCTGTACCATGTCTGCAGTCTCTGATCATCTCCTGTACTATGTCTGCAGTCTCTGATCATCTCCTGTACTATGTCTGCAGTCTCTGATCATCTCCTGTATTATGTCTGCAGTCTCTGATCATCTCCTGTACCATGTCTGCAGTCTCTGATCATCTCCTGTACCATGTCTGCAGTCTCTGATCATCTCCTGTACCATGTCTGCAGTCTCTGATCATCTCCTGTACCATGTCTGCAGTCTCTGATCATCTCCTGTACTATGTCTGCAGTCTCTGATCATCTCCTGTATTATGTCTGCAGTCTCTGATCATCTCCTGTACCATGTCTGCAGTCTCTGATCATCTCCTGTACTATGTCTGCAGTCTCTGATCATCTCCTGTACTATGTCTGCAGTCTCTGATCATCTCCTGTACTATGTCTGCAGTCTCTGATCATCTCCTGTACCATGTCTGCAGTCTCTGATCATCTCCTGTACCATGTCTGCAGTCTCTGATCATCTCCTGTACCATGTCTGCAGTCTCTGATCATCTTCTGTACCATGTCTGCAGTCTCTGATCATCTCCTGTACCATGTCTGCAGTCTCTGATCATCTCCTGTACCATGTCTGCAGTCTCTGATCATCTCCTGTATTATGTCTGCAGTCTCTGATCATCTCCTGTACCATGTCTGCAGTCTCTGATCATCTCCTGTACTATGTCTGCAGTCTCTGATCATCTCCTGTACTATGTCTGCAGTCTCTGACCAACTCCTGTACCATGTCTGCAGTCTCTGTCCAGCTCTTGTATCATGTCTGCAGTCTTTGACCGTATCCTGTATTATGTCTGGGGACTCTTTCTAACAGAAGCCCTCTCTGTGTGGATCAGAGAGACTCCCCTCCAGGTCTCATTAGTGTTCTCTCTTCCTGTATTTTCTTTATTGTTAAGAGATCATGGGAGGATTTCAGGGTAACAAAGACTTCTTAGGGGAGCAGCTCTGTATTTGAGTCGTTGCCATAGAATCATTTGTAAAGGGGGGGAGTTGGTAAGATGACCACGCCCATGTGGGGGCGCCAGAAATATTTCTGCACCCAGGCGCCGGTGACCCTAGGATCGGCCCTGCCTCACAGTTACTCTTGGTGGGCGCAGGAATGGGCTCTGCTGTGAAATATTAGATCAAAAATTGTAATTACATGTTCCTGTGGAACAGGGGCAGAAAAATTGGACCTTAGGCACTGGTGCCACAACACTGCAACCCCTCACAGATACTTTAGTTGGAGCGCAGGAATGAGCCCTGCTGCAAAGTATTACATCAAAAATTGTAGTTATATGCCCCTGTTAAACAGGGGCTGAAAAATTTGGCCTTGGGCACTGGTGCTGGTGCCACAACACTGCAACCCCTCACAGATACTATAGTTGGAGCGCAGGAATGAGCCCTGCTGCAAAGTACTGCATCAAAAATTGTACTTACACACCCCTGTTAAACAGGGGCAGAAAAATTGGGCCTTGGCCACTGGTGGTGGTGCCCAGAACCAAAAATGTTTTACAAGCTATCAGCATGAAAATTGAGGAGGAAGAGGATTGTCACTCAGCATAACAGGATAGTCACTCAGCATTGGCAGTCTTGAAGGGATCTCACATTAGAAAAAAAATCAATCTGTTACATCAGCATCAGGTGCTTGGTAGCTGGTGATCCAAGACTGATTCATTTTTATGAAGGTCAGCCGACTGACCGATTCGGTGGACAGGCGCACACTGTGATCGGTTACAAAACCTCCAGCAGCATTGAATGTGCGTTCCGAAAGAACGCTGGATGCAGGACAGGTAAGTAGCTCAATTGCATACTGTGCAAGCTCTGGCCAGTGATCCATCCTCAAGACCCAGTAACCCAGAGGATTTTCGGTGGGAAAGGTGTCCAAGTCTGATCTTGCCCCTAAGTAATCCTGCACCATGTGAATCAGATGCTGGCGATGGTTGCTGGAACCGATCAGACCTTGGGGCTGCGGACTAAAAAATTGCACAAACCTTTCTGCAAGGCCTCCCGAAGATGTTTCATCCTCTGCTCCCTCTGCAACGGCAAGATAAGGTCTGCAACCTTACCCTTGTAACGTGAATCAAGGAGGGTTGCCAGCCAGTAATGATTTCTCCCCTTGATACCATGAATACAAGGATCCTTCCGCAGGCTTTGCAGGATCAGGGAGGCCATGCAGCGTAGGTTTGCTGAGGCATTCGGTCCAGAGTCCTCTGGGTCACTAAGGACGACATGATCCGCAGCCACCTCCTCCCAGCCATGTACAAGTACATGGGTTTCTTCGGACTGTAAATAATCCCTTAAAGACTGCTGCTGATGCTGAGTGCCAGGCTCCACCTCCATGCTGACACAATCTTCCTCCTCCTCGTCTTCCTGTGTGATTGGCGGGCACGCAGGAACACTGTCTGGATAAAGGGGGCCTTGAGAGGTAAGGAAGTCTTCCTCTTCCTCCCTCTGTTCTGCCTCAAGTGCCCTGTCCATTATTCCACGCAGCGTGTGCTCCAACAGGTGGACAAGAGGGACAGTGTCACTAATTTATGCACTGTCACTGCTCACCATCCTCGTGGCCTCCTCAAATGGTGACAGGACAGTGCATGCATCCCTGATCATAGCCCACTGGCGTGGAGGAAAAAAAACAAGGTCCCCTGACCCTGTCCTGGTGCCATAGTCGCATAGGTACTCATTGATGGCCCTCTGCTGCATGTGCAGCCGCTGCAGCATGGCCAAAGTTGAGTTCCACCTGGTGGGCATGTCACAGATTAGGCGGTTCTTAGGCAGGTTAAATTCCTTTTGGAGGTCAGCCAGCCGAGCACTGGCATTATATGACCTGCGGAAATGCACACAGACTTTCCTGGCCTGCCTCAGGACATCCTGTAAGCCCCGGTACCTGCCCAAGAACCGCTGTACCACCAAGTTAAGGACGTGAGCCAAACAGGGCACACGGGTCAGTTGTCCCTGATGGAGGGCGTAGAGTAGGTTGGTGCCATTGTCGCAATCCACCATACCTGGCTTAAGCTGGCGTGGCGTCAACCACCTCTGAACCTGCCCCTGCAGAGCTGACAGAATCTCTGCCCCAGTGTGGCTCCTGTCCCCCAAGCACACCAGCTCAAGCACCGCATGGCATCTTTTTGCCTGCATGTTTGCGTAGCCCCTTGAACGCCTACGGAGCACCGCTGGTCCGGAGGACAAATCAGCAAAGGAAGAAGCCATGGAGGAAGAAGAAGAGGAGGGGGTGGAGGAGAGAGGTGTGGCAGAATCACCACTAGTAGAATTTTGGAGGCGTGGTGGTGGAACAACCTCCAACACTACTGCACCCTGTCCTGCATTCTTCCCAGCTGACAGAAGAGTCACCCAGTTCGCGGTGAAAGATAGGTAACGTCCCTGTCCATGCCATGAGTCAGCGGTAATATGCACTTTACCGCTGACCGCCCTGTCCAGCGAGGCCAAGACATTGCCTTCCATATGCCGGTAGAGAGCCGGAATCGCCTTCCGTGAAAAAACTGGTGTTTGGAAACCTGCCACTGAGAAACCGCACATTCCACAAACTCATGGAAGGGGGCAGAGTCTACCAACTGAAAAGGCAGCAGTTGAAGTGCTAGCAATTTAGCCAAGCTAGCATTCAACCGCTGGGCATGTGGATGGCTGGGAGCAAACTTCTTTCAGTGGTGCAGCAGCTGGGGGAGGGCAATTTGCCTGGTACAATCTGACGTCGGTGTACCAATAGCAGATTGCCCGCAAGTACTTGGCTGTGACACACCTAATTCTACACCTTCATTCCTCTCAGTGCAGGTTTCAGAGAGGACTGAAGTTATGGTGTGGTTGGAGATCCCAGCTGATGAGGAGCAAAGAGAGGTCCGCTTTGTTCTTTGGTGTGGGTCTTTTAGAAACACTCGCCAACGAACTGCATGGCAGGACGACATATGTCTGGTCAAGCATGTGGTGCCCAAGTGGTTGATGTTTTGGCCACGCGAGATATGCTTGAGACATATGTTGCAAATAGCAGTGGTGGGATCTGATGCACTCATCTCAAAAAAGGCCCACACCAAAGAACTTTTGGAATAACGCGCAGAGACAGCAGCGCCCTGCACATGCGGAGCTCTGCGGTGTGATGCAGTTGGTGTGCTGCCCTTAAGCTGGCTCCTGGAGGGCATCCTGCCTCATTGGAGATGTGCCTCCTTCTCTCTCCTATCAGACACCCACATGGAGTCAGTGACCTCATCATCCCCTCCCTCCTCATCACTGGAGCAAAGCTGGCAGTATGCTGCAGCTGGGGGATCATGACTGCCAGATTGCTGTCCTTCTTGGGCACCCCCTCTCTCTGTGCTCACGTTACTGCCTTCCTCTAGCTGGGTATCATCATCGGAGCCTACAAAACGCTGGGCATCCTCCTGGAGCATGTACCCAATACTGTGATCAAACAGTTCGGCGGACTCCTCAGGAGGACATGGTGGGGCTAGGAGTGACTGATGCCATTGAGCCAAGGGAAGAGGCCGCGTTGGCAGCTGCTTTGCCAAAGTACCTTGAGCCTGGGTGAGGGAAGATGAGGAGAATGAGGACGGCTTGGTCATCCACTCTACCAAGTCTTCCACATGTTGCGGCTCAACATGGCCAGCTGCCGAAAAAAAAGGACAAGCGTGTCCCACGGCCACGTGCTGATGAGGATGCACCATCTCCACGACCAGCACTGTTGCCTCTAGACACAGAGCCTGCTTGTTCTCTTTTATTGGCTTGTGACTGTCTGCCTCTCCTTGTTGGCCTTCCAGACATATTAATGGCCTGCAGTGAGATGTAGCTGCACAAAGCTGGGATGTATATATATATATATACTGATACTGCAGCTAGCAGAATCAACTGCCTGCCTGTAGTATTATTAGTATGAGAACACCAGCAATTGTCTTCAGGTAGCTTTAGGTGCACACTGTGCAGAGGACACAGTACACTAACTGTAAATTCTGCAGCTACCTGCCTGTGGTATTAATAGGATCAGAACAACAGCAATTGTCTTCAGGTAGCTTTAGGTGCACACTGTGCAGAGGACACAGTACAATAACTGTAAATACTGCAGCTGCCTGCCTGTGGTATTAATAGGAGCAGAACAACAGCAATTGTCTTCAGGTAGCTTCAGGTGCACACTGTGCAGAGGACACACTACACTAACTGTAAATACTGCAGCAGCCTGCCTGTGGTACTAATAGGATCAGAAGAACACCACCAATTTTCTTCAGGTAGCTTTAGGTGCACACTGTGCAGAGGACACAGTACACTAACTGTAAATACTGCAGCTGCCCGCCTGTGGTATTAATAGGATCAGAACAACAGCAATTGTCTTGAGGTAGCTTTAGGTGCACGCTGTGCAGAGGACGCACTACACTAACTGTAAATACTGTAGCTGCCTGCCTGTGGTACTTATAGGATCAGAACAACAGCAATTGTCTTCAGGTAGCTTTAGGTGCACACTCTGCAGAGGACACACTACAATAACTGTAAATACTGCAGCTGCCTGCCTGTGGTATTAATAGAATCAGAACAACAGCAATGTCAGCAGGTAAATACTGTAAAAACACCTGCCTGCCTGTCAGTAGGAAGAGAATAACAGGAACGGATCTAGCTAAATATAGCTAAATATAGCTAAATCTAGCTATATATATATATATATATATATATATATATATATATATATATATATACAACACCTAGGATGCATATATACACAATACACTGTAAGTGCAGCTAACTGACTCATCTGCCTACTCTATCTAACTTAAATCAAATGACACTGTCTCTCTGTCTATCTCTCCGCCGCCGCAACACACTACACAAGGCCGTCACACAGGCAGCCTTATATATTGTGGGGCGTGTACTAAACCCCCTGAGCCATAATTGGCCAAAGCCACCGTGGCTTTGGCCAATTACGGCTCTCTGTACAGACGGCGCTGTGATTGGCCAAGCATGCGGGTCATAGTGCATGCTTGGCCAATCATCAGCCAGCAATGCACTGCGATGCCACAGTGAATTATGGGCCATGACACGCCACTCGAATTTGGTGCAAACAGCCCATGACGTTCTCAATTCGATGAACGGTCGAACAGGCGATGTTCGAGTCAAACATGGGTTTGACTCGCACTCGAAGCTCATCCCTAACTGTGAACTATAGATGTGCATTATACCTGTCTATACCAGGAGGTGGCACTGCAGTATTATAGTGTGTATTCTATGGTAATGTAATTAGAGGAAGTGTTATCTCTCTCAGTGTATGTAGTTGTATCCTCTTTGTTCCTGTTTCGTGATAAACACATGCTGTAAGATATGTTCTGCTATTTCTCCATAAAAGCAAAGTTATTGCTGCAAACAAGAAGCTTCCAGCGCATAATTTCAATACTCAGCAAACACTGATACCAGTGACGGAGGCTATTGTTGCATCCACGGACACCAATGTCAAGGGATATTAATGCACCCACTGACACCAATGTCAAAGGTTATTGTGTCAGCTGACACCAATGTCAAAGGTTATTGTGTCAGCTGACACTAATGTCAAGGGTTATTATTGTGACCACTAACACCAATGTCGAGGATTATTATTGCATCCACTGACATCAATGTTTATGGTTATTATTGCATCAACTGTCACCAATGTCAAGGGTTTTTATTACGTCCACTGACACCAATTTCAAAGGCTATTATTGTTTCCACGGACACCAATGTCAAGGGTTATTATTGCGCTCAATGACACCAATGTCAAGGGTTATTATTGTGTTCACTGATACCAATATTGAGGATTATTATTGCGCCTGCTGGCACCCATGTCAAGGGTTATTATTGTATTCACTGATACCAATATCAAGGGTTATTATTGTATTCACTGATACCAATATCAAGGGTTATTATTGCGCCCTCTGGCACCCATGTCAAGGGGTATTGTGTCCACTGACTCCAATGTTAAGGGCTATTATTGCTTCCCCTAACACCAATGTTGAGGGTTATTATTGCGTCCACTGACATCAATGTCGAGGATAATTATTGCATCCACTGACACCAATGTCAAGGGTTGTTATTGCCTCCACTGACACCAATGTTAAGGGTTTTTATTGTATTCACTGACACTAATGTTTAGGGTTATTATTGCGCCCGCTGACACCAGTGTCGAGGGTTATTGTATCCATTAACACCAATGTCAAGGGTAATTATTACATCCACTGACACAAATGTTGAGGGTTATTATTGAGTCCACTGACACCAATGTCAAGGGTTAATATTGTGTCCACTGATACCAATATCAAGGGTTATTATTGCATCCACTGACACCAATGTCGGGGGTTAATGTTCATATTACTGCCACCAATACTGAGAGGTTATTTTACTACACCTTTTTCACTGTGTATTGTGATACACTGCAAAACATACAGCAGGACTGAAATTTGTGAGCTTTGAGGTGCGCTATTGCCCATTTTTTTAATAGGCTGCTTAACTTGACACAATGCATTTCAATGCATGAAAATGCACTGCGATTATGGCCCTCTGGAAGTATCGGGGGCTGCACTTGAGTTTCTCAATCATTTTCAAGTTGACCAACACTAATGAACTACTAAACGCCACTAAGGCCATACTACTGCTTTATAAATGCCCCCCTAAGTTGGAGCTGATTTCCTGGACAAGACAGGAGCACAGGCAGTGTTATGACAGTATAGGACAGGGCTCTCCAAACTTTCTAAACAAAGCACCATTTTACTGTCCTTCCGACTTTAGGGGGGCTGGACTGTGGCCATTGGGAGTTGAAAAGGTCCTGATGTCAGTGGGAAAAAACAATGCCCTATCTTTGGTGTCAGTGGGAGGAATGGCGTCCCATCACTGGTGTCAGTGGGAGGAATTGTGCCCCATTGTTGGTGTCATTGGGAGGAATTGTGCCCTATCGTTGGTGTCTTTGGGTGGAATTCTGCCCCTTCATTTGTGTCAGTGGGGAAAATGATGTTCTATTGTGACTTAAGGGCCAGATAAAAGCAAGCAAAGCGCCACATCTGGCCCCTGGGCTGCAGCTTAGAGACCACTGGTATAGGAGGATGTTCTGTATGGTCATTTTCGGAGGGTCACTCCACCCAAAACTTTCAGTAATAGATGGAGGAGCGTTATACTACCTGACTGTTTCTCATACGTTGTGATGAGATGTCTGGAACTGAGATCCCAGATGTTCATATTTACTCCCGCCAATGCGAGTGTAAGTGTGAGTAAAACCCCCTGCTGCCACCTCCATAAGGGATACAGCAGTGGCAGTAAAAGGGTTACTCAGTTTGTTTCAAAAGCATAACAACTCAATATAATTATAAAGATGCATATTGGTTAATATGTTTTCTTTGTTACATTTGTTTTACCACCCAGCCATCAATCATGTATCACCAATGCCACATATACACAGTCCCCCATCTCCAAACATCTCCACTATGGCAAACTAATCCCAAGTGCACACAATGTTCCCCTGAAAGCATGCTGCAACTAACTTGCTTGACCAGAGTCCAGAGCTGGATCACATTCAGGATAAATGTCGGCCTGTAGATAGAAGGGATTTTGTGGCTTTACAGTTATGGTTTTTATATGTTAGCAGAAGTGACTCTGGCAGATGTAAAGCTACCTGATTACTCCTACCGGCATTTAGTATGAAGCCCTACCCCAAGCCCCAGCAGTCACTAAGCTTTTTTGTGTGCCTGGGATCTCTGTAGGCAAGTTTGAGATGAAAAGAATGGTGAGTAATCTCTTCTGCTTAGACTGAACCCAGAAGCCCGTAGCTTTGAGCACTTGTGGGTTCAGGGCCTCAGAATGCCAGAGGCAGAAGTTTGGTAAGCTTCAGATTGGGGACTTATGTGAGGGGTACAAGAGATCTTGATATCCCCATAAAGATCACCTGTCCTTTTCTATGTGTGCAGGAGTATCTTCACAAGAGTGAGACACAGTAGTGGGAGACAATAGCTCCTGCTGCTGTCATTCAAATACTGTGAGGAGAGAGCAGGGGGTGGGGTCGAGCAAGCTGTGTTTGTGTCAATAGACATATACAACCCAGCTCGGGATCAAGCCCACAGAGAGGGGGAGCCTAGAGCACTGGCGGGGACCCCAGAAGAGGAGGTTAAGGGCTGCTCTGTGCAAATCCATTACACAGAGCAGGTAAATATAACATGTTTGTTATAAAAAGAAAGAAAAAAAGGGGAACCTTTACAATTGCTTTAATATACTGCTGAGTAGAGCAGTGTAAATTGGCCAGACGCAAAACCGTTTTATTCATGGATAAAGGCCTTATTTTTTTCTTTGGTGGTAGGTAGGTGCAGTGAAAAGTAAGTTATTTATGGTGTGGTGGTGTGAAAAGACGAGAAGAAAACTGGTCAAGGAGGCTACTAAGAGGCCTACAGAAACATTAAAGGAGGATCAGGAATATCTGGCAAGTACTGGCTGTGTGGTACATGTGACAATAATCTCCCATATTCTTCATATGTCTGAGCTATGGGGTAGAGTGGCAAGATGGAAGCCTTTTCTTAAAAAGAAAAACACCCAAGCCCGGCTAAATTTTGCAAATACGCATCTGAAGTCTCCTAAAAGCATGTGTCATGATTTGATAAACCAAGGTTAAACTTTTTGGCCATAATTCCAAAAGATATATTTGGTGCAAAAACAACACTGCACATCACCAAAAGAACACCATACCCACAGTGAAGCATAGTGGTGGCAGAACCACTTTAATTAATTACTGTGAGAACCACAACACCCCTCCAAAGGAACTTGATCCTGATAAAGTAACGCATAAGATTTAAATATTCACGTTCAAGACTTTATACCAAGTTGCTGCAACTGTCACACAAATCCGAGCATCATTTACTTGCTAAACCAATTACTTGTTCAATAAAAATCACAAACTGAAAAAGGTCTCGTTGATGTGTTCGGTAGGACTGTCTGCATCTGTAGAGGGCTTAGTTTGTTGTAAGGCTGCAGGCAGTTGAGATCAAAAGCAAAGCTGTCTATTAATATGCTGGTCTAGTCATGTAGTGCTTATGATGCAAGAGGGGCACAGCCAACAGAGTGCACTCGGTTCAGGCAGAGGTGAGCGGTGGTTTGATGATGGTGGGCCAGCCATTGGTGATTGGTAAGGTTCTTCCAGTGCACTGCCCACGCCGTCTGGCCACCTGTGGAGCATGGGCCCCAGGGGAGGGATATGATTGTCCTAGGGACTGAACCTGGAGCTATATGAAGTAGAAGCCTCTCAAGCAAAGTGTGACCCCTGTCTAGGCCTAGTGCCATAGAAATGGAACCTGTGGAGCATAGTTGGAGCTTTGACTCTTAACCCCTGCAAAGTTGTCTTGTAGACCCAGATGCCAGGAACTGTCTTAACACCCCAGATGCCAGGGAGCGCCACACATGGTTTCATCATGAAACCAGGTAAAATATTATACAAGGTGTAATAAAGCACTGATACGTGTAAATTATATATAGGATTAGAAAATAACCAAATAATAAAGATGCACCATTCACAAAGTGAATCAAACACTCAAAATGAATAAAAAACTAACAATAGTGCACCACTATTAACTTTCTAATAAAGTGCACAGATGAATAATACAGTGATGCTTAGTGATATTACATACAATAGTGATAAGTATTAATAACAAAAACATGATGTGTATGTAAACAATATACACAATAGTGATGAGTAGCAAAATCGTAATGTGTGTGTCACAGTGAGACACATATATATGGATGTCTTAAATGTATTGAGACTGCAATCAATATCACCAACACTAGAGGAATACCAACTTCACCAAAAATTCAAATGTATTCACACATAGCTAAAGTCCTCATGGGCAGTTGCCTCCAAAGAGAGGAAGATACCACTTCACATGTGCCAAATGGTAGAAAATAATCACTCCCCTAGGACTCCACAGCCATATTAAAATCCTGCTGTTCAATATTTGCTCCTTCACTTTCCTTTAGCGATTGGTTTGCTCATGGAAAAAACACAAATCATTGCACAATGAGTGGCAATACTAGCATACCATGCAGCGCACAAGCAGATCCACTCACATATCCCCTCAGGGTGCAGGCGCTTTATGAACAATCAGTGTAATTCTTTTCCTCCTAACCGCATCCACTGTCTTGTTGCTAACACATTGGATGTCGTCACTGGCTCCTCCCAACTTTTTGCGTCACATGTCACGCGACTTTCTCAAGGGTGTGACTTTCTCAATTTGTGTACCAAATGTGTGAATACATTTAATTTTTTGGTGAAGTTGCGGCGGCGCTGCTCATTGATTTCAATGAGCAGAGGGCGCTTTAGGAGCGGTGTATACATCACTCCTAGCTCCTCAAAGATGCTGCTTGCAGGACTTTTTTTTGCGTCCTGCCAGCGCACCGCTCCAGTGTGAAAGCTCTCGGGCTTTCACACTGAAGTGACAGGCGAGGCACTACATGGCACTTTGCAGGCGCTATTTTTAGCGCTATAGCGCCTGTAAAGCACCTCAGTGTAAAAGTAGCCTTACTGTACTAACAGACATCCCGTCTCCCGCGAGGTGTGGGAATCTCCTGCATTTCTGTGGCGGCTCCCTAACACCCGCAAGCGCCTCACGATCTCCCAGGAATGATCATGTGGCGGGGAACAGCTGTGAACACCGATCTCCTTTTTAGCTGACAGCCACTTCTCCTTCTCTCCCTCCCGTGGCTGTCAGCTAAAAATCTATACAGGGAGATTGGTGTTCACAGCTGTTCCCCGCTGCACCGATCTTTCCCAGCTGTTCTGTGTGCTCCTCCCCCAACCCCCTCCGTATCCTTCTCTGCCACCCCCCCCCCCCCCCGGTTCTCCTCTGGTCTCTGTGTTCTCTTCTGTCCCTCCTGTCCTCCTCTGCACCCCCTCATCCCCCGCAGCCGGCTCCCCTCCTCTCCTTTCCCGTCGGCTGCGGGGGGATTCTGTCAGGAATAGGACACTGAGTGAGATCACCCCTGTGTCCTGTCATAACTGAGCAGAATAAACTGCTCCTCTCCATTCATCTTCAGTGCTAAGAAAGGGGCTGGGGAATCCGTGTCCTCAGTCCTTACTCTGTGTCAAAGGGGGGGATGTCAGGGGTCTGTTTGAACCCCTGATATCTCACCAAAGCCCCCATAAAATATTTTAAAAAATTGTAAAAAAATTCTAAAAAATCCATGTGTAAAAAAAAAAATAAATAAAAATAAACTACTGACACTACTCTCCCCTGCCCTACCAACACTGTCCACTGCCCCAACCCCCTCCCCCCAAAAAGCATTGTGAAAAAAATCAAAAACAAATTCAATTGCAAAAAAATCAATGCGTAAAAATAAAAAACTACTGACACAAACCCCCCACCCCCTTCCCCAGAAGCACTGTGAAAAAATATTGAAAAAGTGATTTCAAATTGTTTTTGCCTTTGCGGGCGCGGAGCACCACCTCCCTGAAATGAGTTTTTGCAGGTTGAGATGTCTGTACTAATGACACTGGCTGGGAAGGGGTTAACATCTAGGGTCAATCAAGGGGTTAATTGTGTACCTAACAATGTGTAATCTGTGCTGTATTTTATTACAGATTGATCTGTTTCAGAAACAAAGCAATAGTTCCCTCTGATCTCTGGGCTGTGATTTGACACAGCCGATCAGCAGGTCCCAGCTATGAATCATTGGCCGGAATCTGCTGACAAACTCCCGCTGTGTCAAATCACAGGGGAGCATGTGGGCGGGGCGCACACAAACTTCTGAAACCTGTAAACAGGCAATGACTTACAGGTACGTCACTGTGCTTGTAAGAGCTGCCCCGTCTCAGTATATGTACTGTGGTGGGTCGGCAAGCAGTTATTCTAAATGCCCAATTGAACTTTTAGTTTATAGCGGTCAAGTACATTCTATGTACATCAAAACAAAAAGTGTGAGGGAAAAAAAATCAGCTACAGCCTAAGTAGAAAAGCCTGTCCCCTGCCAGAATGCTGCAGAGAAGGACCCTTGTTATGTGTGTGTATGGAAGTAGTGGTCTCTCTGCAGAGGTATTTTCATTTCCCTTAGGCCCCTTTCACAATGGGGCGGTGGGGGCGTCAAAGGTACAACAGCGCTATTTTTAGCGCTGCTGTACCGTCGTTCTTGCAGCGGTATTCGGCCGCTAGCGGTGCGGTTTTAACCCCCGCTGGAGGCCGAAAAAGGGTTAAAATCCCTCGTACAGCGCGGCTATAGCCGCGGTATTGCCGCGGTATAGCCGCGCTGTCCCATTGATTTCAATGGGCAGGAGCGGTGAAGGAGCGGTGAATACACCGCTCCTTCACCGCTCCAAAAAAGCGGTTTGCAGGACTTTTTTCATCGTCCTGCCTGCGCACCGCTTCAGTGTGAAAGCCCTCGGGCTTTCACACTGAACAAACAGTGGAGGCTGTTTAGGGGCGGTTTGCAGGCGGTATTTTTAGCGCAATACCGCCTGCAAACCGCCCCAGTGTGAAAGGGGTCTAACTGAGTCAGAGCTCTCCAATCAACAAGGAGCTTGGGCTTTTCTGAGTGCATACAGTATCTATAGGTTTGACGCAGCAATGTGTATGCCAGACCTCTGCAGAGAGACTACTGCTTCCACACAGAGCAAGGATCCTTCTCTGCAGCTGCTAGCAGATGACAGGCTTTTCTACTCAGGCTATGGCTGCTTTGAGGTTTAAAAGCAAACTAAAAGGCATCAAATGCCCTTTGTTTTGATGCACCTGGAATGTATTTAGCGGATTGAAACCAAAGGGTCAGTTGGGCTTTACCATTCTTTGCCTTTATTTAATGCTTGTAAATAAAGTCTGTTCATTGTTTAGCAATGGAGAAATACTTAATCAAGTCTGGAACTCTGAAAGAAAAACTGTTAAATGAAAAGCAATGAAGCAAGCGAAAGTACAAAGAAGATTACAATTGTTTTAATCTGATTTGCTCTCGAAAGCAGGCACATCCTTTACATTAAATTTAAAAATCAAATATATATGTAAAAATAAATAAGTTCTTCACCACGAAAATTGTTAAATCTTTTCAGGTGTGCCGTGAAAATATTTTGATCTTTTTGGTGCGCCACAAGACAAAAAAGTTTGAGAAACACTGCTCTAGAGGGAGAACAATGCTGGAAAGAAGACCTATTGTTTTCTTACCCAATACAGGTTCAGAGGATGCAGCTGGGGGAGGTTGTCATGACTGCCATATATTATTGCTATGCTAGAAAGGAGCAATGGTTTGCAAGGTAATGGGAGAGATGGTCCAGCTCTCTGAATAGATATAGACACCTGGGATGGTTGTTTCTCAGTGGGGACGGTTATCTTTCTGCATATATGAGAAGTATCACTATAGTTACATCCTTGTGGAGTCTCCCAGGGAAACAAGTGCATAGAGTGCTCAGTTCCATTCTGATCTGTGCTCTGGGGACTGAGCTTACATGTTCCACACTGTCGTGTAGCACTCACATAGGAATGCCCATAAATTGGGCTTCCACATGGGGTGGAAACAACAGCCAACACTAACAGAATAAACATTTGATTTTATTGCACAACCCCAGGACAGATCAGAATACGACCAAGTGTTAAATGCATTGGGAGAGTCAAAAAGACATTTCACATTTTGGTGATGCTACTTAACCACTTGCTTACCGGGCACTTAAACCCCCCTCCTATCCAGACCAATTTTCAGCTTTCGGCGCTGACGCACTTTGAATGACAATTGCGTGGTCATACAACACTGTACCCAAATAAAATTTTTATCATTTTTTCACCACAAATAGAGCTTTCTTTTGGTGGTATTTGATCACCTCTGCGGTTTTTACTTTTTATTAAAAAAATGTAAAAAACTGAATTTTTTTTTAAAAAAAAGTTTATTTTTTTATATTTTGTTTTAAAAAATTTTAAACGGGTAATTTTTCTCCTTCATTGATGTACGCTGATGAGGCGGCAGTGATGGGCACTGATAGGCGGCAGTGATGGGCACTGATGGGTGGCAGTGATGGGCACTGATGGGTGGCAGTGATGGGCACTGATGGGTGGCAGTGATGGGCAGCACTGGCAGGTGGCACTGATTGGCACTACAGGTGGGCATTGATAGGTGGTACTTGTGGGCACTGATAGGTGGTACTTGTGGGCACTGTTAGGTGGCACTGTGGGCACTGTTAGGTGGCACTGTGGGCACTGTTAGGTGGCACTGTGGGCACTATTAGGTGGCACTTTTATTGGGCACTGATGAGGCAGATGTGCCTCTTCCACTTGGGGACCGATGTCCCTCACATCCGATCCGGTGATCGGCTTTTTTTTCTACTCGCGCTGTCAGCGTGAGTAAAAAAAAAAAAACAATTACCGATCTTTTGTTTACATCATGTGATCAGCTGTCATTGGCTGACAGCTGATCACATGGTAAGGGGCCGGGACCGGCCCCTTACACAGATCGGTGATCAGCCGAGTCTCAGTGACTCGGTGATCACAACGCGCCCGGCGCGCGCCCTGTAGGGCGCGCGCAGGGAGCGTGCACAGGGGAGGACGTCATATGACGTCCTCCCGGGAATGTAGGTCCGCGCTGTAGCCGTCATTCGGCTATAGCGCGGATGCCAAGCGGTTAAAGTGGTTATAAACCTCAGATATGCATTATGAACAAAGCATATCCCTCTATAGTGTGTAGTTGTGTCAACTAAGACCACTAACTTTCATTTCTGTGCGCTGCTTTGTTCCTTGGCTATCAGCATGAATCATTTCTGACAAGTCTTCCTGACACCAAGAGAAAAAAAGATGATGTAAGGGGATTTGTTTTATCTTCATGTATCACCTGGGGCAAGTCACTTTACTGGGTATATGTAAGGGTTTGCAATCACCTTAAAGAAATTATTTTAAAAATCCACAAAAATATGTAACAGCTGCACAGGTTTTGTCATTTTCAACTACAGTATGTATGGTCAAAGGTAACTTTTGATAGAATGGCGGGGGGAGGGGGGTCATAACTCCAATTAGGGTTTTTGCCATCTGTGTCCCTCCCACAGGAGATAGTCACCTTTTCTTCTGGTTACCACTGTCACGGACAGAAAGTGATGCAAATCCAAAGTTTTACAGTTGCCCTTGGTAGTTGAGGGAAGTCTTTCATTGAGGGACTCCTGTTTTGATGACAACTGAGACTTCTTTTGTCTCTAAATAAGGAAGCAAAGGGTATGCTCTCCCCAACAGGACAGACAGCAAAAATATACCAGTAACATTTCCTAGTTGGAGGATATCCAGCATCATCTAGCACTTTCCTTCCTGGCCTGCTACGTTCATTTATTGATTTCAGTTCTTGTTATTCATGGGGGAGCTCAGCATGGGCATTATCATGAGTAATCTGCATGTGAATGCAAAAAGGCATTAAAAGAAAGGAGTCTGTAGTCACAGCAGGAGCCCTGGGATGTGCCGTAGCGGGTTCCGCGTAGTACCAGCAGGTAGGTTGGATCAGCTGGCCAGGACTCTTCTCTCACGGTGTAGGTCTTGAGGTCTGAGGAAAAAGCGGAAGCTTTGAAACGCATCACTTGACACGTCTTGACGTCATGTTCGCTCCAGCTCCGAGTGCTTTCCAGGCTGGTTCCTACATCGCAAGGCAGGATCCTGGCCAACGTATCCATCCTACCTGCCGGCAAACCCGCTACAACACATCCTGGGGCTCCCGTTGTGATTACAGACTCCTTTCATTTAATGCCTGTTGATCTTCAATCCCATGTGAGTAGCCATGTGGCTGTTGTTTAATAAAATCCCCTTTCTGATTAACCTGCTACACTTAGTCCGGTGCACCTTGCTGTTCCTTCACTTGTATTTTAGAGAATCACTTCACTCTCAAGGGTGCTGCCATAAGTGTTGCTTTATAATGGACTAACATAATATAAGATGCCAATATATTTCTTCTGATATTGTTTTTTACTGATCCCGGTTTGTCATATGTCTCAATTCTTGTGCCATTCTTTTCCGTTTTGTTTAGTTTTGCAAATCCTCCGTTATCTACAGCAGTGGTTCTCAACCTCGGTCCTCAAGTATCCCCAACAGTCCATGTTTTGGGAATTTCTCTTAGATAAAATAGCTGTCCAAAAAACCAAGCCATTGACTCTGATTTAAAGCACTTGTGCAAGATAAAGGAAAGCCTGAAAACATGGTCTGTTGGGGGTAATTGAGGACTGAGGTTGAGAACCACTGATATACAGGACAATCTGCATTTTTTACTTTTATTGGCTGGTGAGGTTATTTTAAATGTTGGGTGGCAAGGAAGAGTCTTAGCAGCAAGGGCCCCACAAATGCTGAGTGCATCCTTAGTTGGGATTAGCTCAGGTGTGTTCATATCCTAGTCCAAACCCACCTGACTGATCCCGCCAGAAAGCTACCACAGTTTTTGGCCAACCACAGGTGGCTGAAGCATTCGACATCCTGCAAGGGCATGTATCTATGGGGATGTGGGGCAGGGTGAGGAATGCCTCAGCAGCTTAATCTAGCCATACATGGATCAAAATTTGGCCAGTTCAGCAGGTACCGGCTGAATTTCGAACCATGTATGGGCAGGCTGATTGTACCCAGGTTAATCGTTCAATCAGCTTGGGTATGACCACCCTGTCAGATTTTTCTACATATGGTTACTGCCAATGACTAGTCTTTAGCAGTAAACATTGTATTTTGCTGTCCGGGAATGCTCCCCACGTCACCCACTGGCAGAAAACAATAGTGCAGCGGGAGTCATTCCCCTCATCAACACTGACTGTGTGGATGGGGGAATTTTCTTTCCTTGCACCCATGACAACAAGAAAGCAAGCGAGAAAAAACAAGCAAGCAAGCAAACAACAAGGGGGTGGGACTTTAGATGAAGCAGATGGTTTGCAACTCAATAAACTGTCGGATTAATAAAATGTTTATTAGATCATATACAGTGGATAACGTACATATTTCTAATGTCAGTTTAAAGAACAATTAGATATGGTAAGAACACTGGTAACATAACATTGCATGATAAAATTATATAGTCCACCAATAACGTATGAATATATACATATATTACAAGGTAATGTCTGCATGACCTATGGCCTCAATGTTCTTGTTGTGGGGGATAAACCATAAAATATGAAAAAAATGGTATATAAATAAAACACGGCATCTGATAGCTCGACACGTTTTGTGGCTCTGGGCCACTTATCAGGAGAAGGCACTTGGTAAATCTATCATTTAGAAGTATAGAAATGGCATATATCAACATGAATATGGAAGGGGTAAATAGAACCCCCGAAAGACATGTTTAAAATCCGTATGTTGATGGTGAAGAGCCGAGGGTAGTGAGCAATCCAGGGACATTGCGACCGGGACCTGAGTCGGGCAAACAAGCGGCGGCAACCAACACAGGTATCGTCCAAGGAGACACGGAACTATAGGACACTCTAAGGAAATAGGTGATGGGTGAACCAACCAGGTGGGGTTTCACACTGGGACATGCAGTGCATTTTGAGCCCATGCTGAGAACCAACCCCTAAAGCAGACCTTCACCCTCTACACACTACATATTCTTCATTCCTCACCCACCTCCTGTTACAAATATAGAAACTAAAATGTCCCCTCTCCCCCAAAAAAACACTTTTAGGGGACCTGGGCCGGCTCTTCTGGCTTTTCTTGCCTAGGTAAGAATGACTTATCCTCCTTCCCTGAAGTTTCTTGGACTTGGGGACAATCTTGGGAACACTGCACATGCTGGGCAAACTTGTGTGATGCACGTGCCCCCTGATGACATCAGTATAGAAGATGGCAATGCACGACCTGGAGCGCGGCAGTAAAAAAACGCTGAATTTGCTGGCTGCGTAAGTATGTTTTTATACCTCCCAACTTTTTCAGATGGGAATGGGGAACACCTATTAGCAAAAATATGTAGGCGTAGGACTCCTGCCATGCCCCCTTAAAGGAGAATTATACAACAAAAAAAAAAAAAAAAAAAGATTAGTTAAAGTGGAACTTTAGTCAGAAAATTAAGTCCTGCTAGATCACTTGAGGCTGGCCCCTTTTTTCAGGTATGGCTATATGAGACATAAAATCAAGGAACACACCGTCTCACCCTGCTCGGCACATGCTCAGTTGCTCTCTATTTTTAGGCATTTCTAGGCACTGCTGAATTTGTATAGGCCAATCTGCTGACAGCCCTAAAGCGGAATTAAAGCCTCCTATCCTTTACAACCAAGGAAGCTGCTTCTGCCTGATCTGCAACTACCATGGTGCTACACATGTGATCAGTTATGACACCAGACATTTAACAGTTTGGTTGAGGACACAAGCAAATGTGACAGTTAGCAATTCCTGGCATTCCAGGGATGTAACTGTTTTTAAAACCGGTAAATCGATGGGTTTAGTTCCACTTTATGACTTACTTCTGGGGCTCTGAGCTTCAGAAAAATGTCAGCCTCTGGCAAGAAGAAACAGGAACAGTGCTGGAGGCAATTTACAGCACACACTCATTTTGTTAGCATAATTATTAATGTGGAATGTATGTTCCTTGCTAATGAACATTATTTTTTATCAAGTTGTTATGGGTTAAGTTCTGCTTTAATATGTTCCTAAAACAGAGAGGATAAAATAATATAAAATATGTGACCTTACAACCACTTTAACGTGGAATTAAACCCTCCTAATCCTTTGCAGTCAAGGAAGCTGCTTCTGTTTGATCTGCAACTGCCATGGTGCTGATCACATGCTGCACATGTGATCAGTTATAATACCAGACATTTAACAGCTTGGTTGAGGACACAAGCAAATGTGACAGTTAGCAATTCTGGCATTCCAGGAAAGCAACTGTTTTTTTTTAAACCATTAAATCGATGTTATATAGATGGATGGTGCCGCGCTAATCCTAATTAAATATGTTCCTACTATTTAGATTAAATATCCAAGTGATAAAACCCACTGTGCCGACTAAAATAAATGAATAAAAATTGAAAAATTACGTGGGTCTAAGCAATATGCAGTCTACAAGCTGAAAAAAATATAAATCGATCTTGACTGACCAAAGATATAAATATTGTGATATTGTGGCAAAAAATCAGTATATTAAAGTGGCATATATTTAAAATAAATCAGTTGGCAAACTCAAACCAACAAAGTGCCTAGTGCCAACACTGTGCAACCTAAATATCTGGATCATAAAATATCATATAAACATAGTGATATTGTGGCAAAATTCAGTGTATTAAAGTGACATATAATTAAAATAATAGGCAAACACAAACCAGCAAAGTGCCTAGTGCTAACACTGTGCAGCCTAAATATCTAAATCGTAGAGTAACTAGATACTGTGAATCAACAAATTGTCCATAGAGTGCAACGTGCAATTAAGCAAAAATAAACGTGTAAAGTCCAAATTAAATAGTAATAAAAATTGAATGTCCCAACAAATTGAGTAAACCAAAGTAAATCACACCAGAAAGCACGTCCTTGTTAGTAAAAAAATCTTGTGACATATAGTGCTGGCATGCGCATGTAGCAGTTAAAGTGCCTGGTGACTTTAAGTTTCATGCAGCTTCGTGTGCAAAACACTCCAGTGAGCAGTGGCCCCTTACCTCATGGGAATGGGGCAACAGCATGTAACTAGTTCTTTAACCTTTTCCACCTGGCGGCTCCTACGTTTTTCTCACCGTCCTGGGGTGGGATACCCTCAGATATGGTCCAGGGGTTATTTAAAGGCAAGGATAAAGGAACCCAATAGTGTAATTCCGTATTACCGATAACCAAGTTTATTTAGACAAAAAGCAGCAAGTACTCACATTTAACAATGAATAAAAGATGTTTGTAACCGACGAGCGGCGAGCTCGTAGCTTTCCTTCAGTGTATTCAGCCTATCCTGTCCCTACGCGTGACGTCACACCACACGTGACACACCCCTGATGAAGTCACGTGTGGTGTGACGTCACGCGTAGGGACAGGATAGGCTGAATACACTGAAGGAAAGCTACGAGCTCGCCGCTCGTCGGTTACAAACATCTTTTATTCATTGTTAAATGTGAGTACTTGCTGCTTTTTGTCTAAATAAACTTGGTTATCGGTAATACGGAATTACACTATTGGGTTCCTTTATCCTTGCCTTTAAATAACCCCTGGACCATATCTGAGGGTATCCCACCCCAGGACGGTGAGAAAAACGTAGGAGCCGCCAGGTGGAAAAGGTTAAAGAACTAGTTACATGCTGTTGCCCCATTCCCATGAGGTAAGGGGCCACTGCTCACTGGAGTGTTTTGCACACGAAGCTGCATGAAACTTAAAGTCACCAGGCACTTTAACTGCTACATGCGCATGCCAGCACTATATGTCACAAGATTTTTTTACTAACAAGGACGTGCTTTCTGGTGTGATTTACTTTGGTTTACTCAATTTGTTGGGACATTCAATTTTTATTACTATTTAATTTGGACTTTACACGTTTATTTTTGCTTAATTGCACGTTGCACTCTATGGACAATTTGTTGATTCACAGTATCTAGTTACTCTACGATTTAGATATTTAGGCTGCACAGTGTTAGCACTAGGCACTTTGCTGGTTTGTGTTTGCCTATTATTTTAATTATATGTCACTTTAATACACTGAATTTTGCCACAATATCACTATGTTTATATGATATTTTATGATCCAGATATTTAGGTTGCACAGTGTTGGCACTAGGCACTTTGTTGGTTTGAGTTTGCCAACTGATTTATTTTAAATATATGCCACTTTAATATACTGATTTTTTGCCACAATATCACAATATTTATATCTTTGGTCAGTCAAGATCGATTTATATTTTTTTCAGCTTGTAGACTGCATATTGCTTAGACCCACGTAATTTTTCAATTTTTATTCATTTATTTTAGTCGGCACAGTGGGTTTTATCACTTGGATATTTAATCTAAATAGTAGGAACATATTTAATTAGGATTAGCGCGGCACCATCCATCTATATAATATTTACCTAGGCCAAGTGTTACCTATTAGGTGCATGCAGCTGTCCCATCTATAGCCAATTCCATATCTGATAGCGCAGGAATACCATTTTGTACCCATTAAATCGATGGGTTTAATTCCGCTTTATGATTTACTGCTGTTCAGGGGCTCTAAACTTAAACAAAATGTCAGCCTCCAGCAAGAAGAAACAGGAGTAATGCTGATTTGATTTACAGCATACAAAACAATATCCTGCGCTTGGGGGCTTAGTCTATATATATATGTGGTGCAATCAGCCCTTTAGGTTTGTAAAAAATGTCACTGGTCTTGCTGCCCTCCTCAGAACAATGGGTATCCTTGGAGCTGAAACATATAGAAAAGAAAGGAGGGAGCACTGACCTTGTGCATTACGAAAAATAAAATTTATTAAACGGTATCACAGCAATGATCTTAATCACATACAGACGTGATCAAAAAAAGCTTGTCAATGGAACAGCAAAGTGAACCGTGTCTCTAGAGTCTGCAACCTGGACCGGATCTAACGGAGGACCAGGTGGCATCGATTTACAGCACACACTAATTTTGGTAGCTTAAAGCAGAGTTCAGCCCCAAAATGGAACTTCCGCTGTCCAGATTCCTCCCCCACGCCGGTGGCACCTTTCATGGGGGAGGGGGGAGCAGATACCTGTCTAATCCAGGTATTTGATCCCACTTCCGGCGGATACTGCGGCGATCTACACCATGTCTGGCCCCCCGCTGTCTGTTGGGAGACACACAGGTCCCAGAAGACAGCAGGGACCAGTGAGGTCACGCAGCACGACTCGTACATGTGCAGTAGGGAACCAGGCTGTGAAGCCGCAAGGCCGAGGGGACTTTTATAAGTCAGCAGCTGCAGTATTTGTAGCTGCTGACTTTCAAATTTTTTTTTTTTTAGGCGGAACTCCACTTTAACCACTTCCGGACCGCCGAACACCGATATACGTCCTTACTTTGAAGGAGAGTATCGTTGTTATGGCAGCAGCTAGCTGCCATAACCCTGGTATCCTCCTGTTCGGCTGGCGGTCCGCTACGAGATAAAGGTGGTCTCTGCGGTGGATTCGCCGCAAGATCACTTTTATCGGTGGCGGGAGAGGGCCCCCCCGCCGCGTTCTGGTGCCCTCCGCTGCTTACCGGAGCCGTCAGCAGCGGCGGAGGCAATCCGGTCCTCTCTGTGGCTGGGCATGGAGACGAGTGGAAAATAGCCTCCACCCCTCTCCATGACATTGCAGGGCGGAAGCGACATCAAAACATCACTTTCGCCCATAGCTCTTAAAGGGCCATTTTTTTTTTAAATTATTTTTTTTAAATGACGATTTTTTTTTTATTGCATTTTAGTGTAAATATCAGATACGAGGTCCTTTTGACCCCAGATCTCATATTTAAGAGGTCCTGGCATGCTTTGTTTACATTCCTTGTAATAGGAATAAAAGTGACACTTTTTTTTTTTTTTTTTTTTAAAAACAGTGTAAAAATAAAAAATAAAAGGTAAAATAAATAAGAAAAAAAAAAATGTAAACGCGCCAATCCCGCCGAGCTTGCGTGCAGAAGCGTACGCATACGTGAGTAGCGCCCGCATATGAAAACGGTTTTCAAACCACACATGTAAGGTATCGCCGCAATCGGTAGAGCGAGAGCAATAATTCTAGCCCTAGACCTCCTCTGTAATAGGGCGTACACACGGTCGGACTTTGTTCGGACATTCCGACAACAAAATCCTAGGATTTTTTCCGACGGATGTTGGCTCAAACTTGTTTTGCCTACACACGGTCGCACAAAGTTGTCGGAATTTCTGATCGCCAAGAACGCGGTGATGTACACCACGTACGACGAGACTAGAAAGGGCCGGTTCAGAACCAAGCGCGGCACCCTTTGGGCTCCTTTTGCTAATCTTGTGTTAGTAAAAGTTTGGTGAGAGACGATTCACGCTTTTTCAGACTCGTGGCTTTCAGATTGTTTTCTGCCGTTCAGTTTGTGCTTGTGGGTTTGTATCTGCTCTTCAGTGCGTGCAGTCAGTTCGTATAGGAGTTTTCTGTGTGATCTTGCCTGCTCGTTTCTGTTTTTCAGGTCGCTCTTCACAGGCCTTGCTGTTCTTCACTGCGTTCTGTTACTTCGTTCTGAGCAGCCGACCGTTTTCTAGCCATGTTTCGTATGCGTACTCCTCGTAGAGTTCGTGCTGTGCGGGGGCTTGGTGTTGGGGTCCTGACCTTGACACAAGTCCAGTCCATGAACAGGGTGGGGAGGAGTTCATGGACCAAGAATTGGTTGCTTCAGCGTGACCAGTTCTCTCATATGCCTTTGCTCCGTGAGAATAATCCTGATGATTTCAGGAACTTTCTCAGGATGACGGACCCCGTGTTTCACCGTCTGTTGGCTTCGCTGACCCCTTATATTAGCAGGCAGGATACCTGCATGAGGCAAGCCATCACTCCGGAGCAGAGGTTGGTCGCTACCTTGCGGTATTTGGCCACAGGGAGAAGTCTGCAGGACTTGAAGTTCTCGACAGGCATCTCCCCCCAGGCTCTGGGGATCATTATCCCAGAGACCTGTTCTGCCATCATACAGGTCCTGCAGAAGGAGTATATGAAGGTAAGATTTTTATCCTTTTATATCACATTTTATTGTCTTTAATGTTTGATAATATATTGTATTTCTTTCCTCATTCCCTAATTACCATGATTGTAATATGCTGTGAATGTCCCCTTTGTCCTCATGCATGCTGGATTTTTATGTAATTATTATTTTCGGTTCTTCATACATATTTGCCCTTCAATAACCTCCCCAGCATGGTGTCTCTTGGCCCTATATTCACCTCATGTAGTCACTTAACAATGTATTTTATCTGCTCCATAGTAGTGCTTTACCCCAAACACCCCCTAAAATGTTTGGTAATGTTATTTTTGATTTAAATTCAGGCAGAGTGCCAGAGGCTTTTTTTTGTGGTGTCCCCAAATAATTTTTAGTAACCCTCCCTCCCCCAACTGCTAAGTCAGCTGATCCCAATTCTCTATCCTCAATCATCTATCTGCTGACTTTGCCAAACCCATACACACTATACCCATATCTTTAGTGCTCTGATTTATGAATGAATTCCCCAAAGCATGCAAGGCCTGCCTGTATACTTTCAAATGGTACTGTTTCAAGTTTTTGTAATAGCAGAATGTCCAAATGTCCTCAAATGTGTACAGTGTGTATTTATATCTTTGTATTATGACACTTCTTACCTGTCCAGTGGGCTGCCAATAGTGTAACTAAGGAGGGGCTGTTCCAAGTAATACCCTGTATTTAGGCATTCATCTCTCAATGAAGTGAAGAGGGTTACCTGTCCAAGAGTTCCCCCCCCTATAATGTTAGAAATGGCCCATGAGAGGGGTGGAGGGGGAATATGATAGGTGTACCTTATACTTTGGCGTTGTTAAATTCCCCTTAATAAATGCTATCTGGAGGTTGCCCCATAATGTTTGTGTATAATCTGCTTGCCATGTTTCTGTGAAAAAATAGTAATGTTTATTGTTTTTTCCTCAACAGTTTCCTTCCACGCCACAGGAATGGCAGACTGTGGCCTCCCACTTTCCCAGCGGTGGGACTTTCCTAACTGCGGAGGGGCAATTGATGGGAAACACGTCCACATCGTCCCACCACCCAACTCGGGGTCGTACTATTATAATTACAAGGGGTTTAATAGTATAGTGATGTTGGCAGTGGTGTCGGCTAATTACGACTTCTTGTATGTGGACGCGGGGAAGAATGGCCGGATGTCCGATGGTGGAGTGATCGCCCAGATGGAGTTCTACAGGCGTCTCCAGAATGGCAGCTTGGACTTGCCAACTCCAGAGGACAATGTGGAAGGTCTCCCATTTGTGTTCGTTGCTGATGAAGCGTTTGCGCTGGGGGACCACCTGATGCGGCCATTCCCGATGAGGACCCTCACCCCGGAACAGAGGGTTTTTAATTACCGGCTGGCCAGAGCCCGAAGAGTGGTGGAGAACACATTTGGAATCCTGGCCAGCCGGTTCCGACTATTTCTGACACCCATCCATATGGCGGAGTATAAACTGAACCATATAATACTGGCGTGCTGTGTTCTCCATAATTTTTTTAGAAAACATCCTGCCAACTATGCTGGCTCAGTTGGGCCTGAGGCCGGAATCCTACATCCAACAACACTGACGGCGCTTGAAAGTGGCCGTCCTGGCTTGCCCTCCCTGAGTGCCTGTGATGTCCAGTTATGATACCTGGAGTTCTTTGCGGGTAGGGGGGCTATCAATATGCCAGACAATATGTGAAGCCTTTTTCAAATAAAAAAAAAAAAAGAAATTCTTTGTGGACATTTACTGCTTGTGTTTGTTTTAGCTGACCCTGACAGAAATGTGTGGAGTCCAGAAAATGTCGTGATTGTGTAACCTTATTATACAAAGCACTGTTGGCTGGTATTTCCTAAATGCAAAAGCACATTTCACTCCAAGTGCACTTGCAACTGCACTGAACCTGCACTTGTAGTGCAAAGTGTATTTGCCCTTAGGAAATAACCCCCACTTTTGCATAAAACAGCTATTACATCACCCCAAAAGTGTTGTAGTGTTGAGACAATAATCCACACATTCTTGAGTAAGCCACTTTTTTATACCTGCACAATCACATGTGCATTTACCAAAGGTTTTTAAAACAAACCAACATGTTTGTTGTATAACAATTTTTGCAGTAGCATTATCAAAAATCGAAGTATCCATTTCAGATAAAACAGGCCTGTGTAAAACCAACAAGAAAGCCAAAAAACTTGAACTTACAAAGTTCACATTATGTAAAAGCTGAAGGCTATATCAGACATCAGTATTTAGGAACTGGGTTTGATATAGCGTTCAGATGGGGGGAAATTACCCCTGGAAAAGCCAAATTTGGAAGATGCACACAAATTTACGAATGTCAACATGTGCTATCTGCCATCAGGGGGTATCAAGGGACGTGTTTTGGGGGAGCAAGCCCTTCCTCAATGCTACTTTATAATTGAGGAAGGGGTTGCACCCCCAAAACATGTCCATTGATCTCCCGTGATGGCAGATAGCACATGTTGGCACACTGTGTGCATCCTCCAAATTTGGCTTTTCAAAACATTGCAAAAAATTTTAAAAGATTGGACCACAATAAAACAAGTGATTTTGTGGGGTTTAAATTCGCCCCAAAACATCAATGATGTTATTATTTTTTATAATAACATCATTGATTTTTTGCTGGATGTTTTGCAGTTCGGCATTACACCCCATGATCTCCCCGATCAGGATCTGGGCACTTTCAGAAGTAAAGCGTTCTCTATCCCTCACATCACGATCACCTAAAAAGAGATAAAGAAAAAAAAAAAAAGGTCTCAAAAATCTGCCACCATCCATCTCGTTTACCTGAGCCTGTGGTCGCGGACACTCACCTGTTGTGGTGCCAATCTCCACCACATCTTCTTCTTCCTCCTGCTCTTCTTCTTGGGTTGTTGGTATTTCACCTTCTTCCAGAGGTGGGGGGGTCTGTGTTCTCCTGGGATGAGGGGTGTCCTTCGAGTCTTTTCTCCCCTATGTAAAATAAAAATGGTAGAATTAGCACACAGATATTTGATGGCAGAACTAGAAATAGGAAACATTGCTTGGAAGTGGGGTACAATTGTCTATTTTAGCCGAGTTCCAAGATGTATATTTTTTATTGGCCTTTGTCAAGCTGCAATACTTTACCTGTTTGGTACAAGCTTCACAGATGTAGCCCCCCTATAGTATACACTGGAGCACCTGTGTGGCCCCCTAATAAAAATGGTGTTCTGGGGTCCCACACTAGTGCTCCAGTGTCCAGATGTGAAAACAGCTGCTCAGTATCCTCTCCTTACACACAATCTAGTTTGCATTTCATTCTAGTAACAAAGCCATCTACACAACCCAATTCTTTGAAGACAAGTATAGGGCCTCAAAATGCTGGCCAAATGCATATGGGCTAAACAATGGTATTTTATAGTCCGAAAGAAAAATGTGTGATCCGAACGAATAATGTGCCCATGAACATGAAAGTTGCAATTTTAAACTGTACAACAGTTCCTAAAAGCACATGGAGCAGCACGAACGTAATAAACATAAAGAATAGGAACACAGCACAACTACTTACTTTTTTGCAGCACTCTCCGGATCTTTCTGTACTACTCATGTTCTCGTAATTTCAGGTCCAACCACCGCTTCCTGAGCTGATCTTTCGATCGTCGTACCCCGAATTTCCGGTGCAGACTCCTGACCACTTTCGCCATGTTCTTGGCCTTTCGGACATTGGGGTTGGGGTAAGGCCCATACTTTCCATCATAGTCGGCCTTCTTCAGGATGTCCACCATCTCCAACATCTCCCCAAAGGACATATTTGAGTCCTTTAATCTCCTTCTGGATCGGGACGTTTCAGGCTCAGGCCTTTCCTCCTCCTCCTCCTCCTCGTTGCTCCAATTATCACGATCATGCTGTCTATCCGCCATGTGCTCTTCCCCCACTGCGCCGAACGAAAAGGGGCGGGGAATAGACTAGAAAGAACGTCAGGGGTGGGCGGAGTTATACGCATGCGCAGTGTGTATAAAGCGTAACACACGTTTGTCTTACGTACGATCTGTGAGCGGAGGAAGGAGCATCGGAGACGCCGATCGTGCTAACGAAGGTAGGATCTAAACTTGGGCCTATACTGCTTCGAAATGGAAGCCTATATTGTAACAAGATTAGGGGAGTTTGGCCTGACATTAGGGTTTGTATTGTGTTGTGTATTGCAGAGAAAATGGATGGGTTCAACGACCACAATTTCCTGCCCCTGTTCATAGACAAGTACAGGGAGCTGCCCTGTCTGTGGCAAGTGAGACACCCCCACTATAACCACAAACAGAAGAGGCAGGCAGCGCTGGAGAAACTGCTGGAGTTGGTGACGCCGGTGGTCCCCACAGCAACCATCCCCTATTTAAAAGCCAAAATTGGTGGCCTGAGGAGCACATATCTTAGGGAGTGCAAGAAGGTCACGGATTCCCAGAGATCCGGAGCTGCAGCAGATGACATTTATGTCCCCAGGCTGTGGTACTACGAGAGACTGCGATTTCTGTCAGACCACACTGAAGTCAGGGAATCCCTCTCCACTCTTCCTTCCACTCTTCCTTCCACCCCAGCTGAAGCTTCCGATGTTCAACCTGGGCCTTCCAGCCAGGAAGAAGTGGAGGAGCCCAGCTGGAGTCAGGTATAGCATTCTTCTACAGATTTCTGGTCAAAAATAAATGATGTTTACTAGATGTTATTACTAATCACTAATTGCTGATAAAAAAAGTGTTTTACATATCAATAGACAGTAGTGGGCACCCAAAATTGGGACAAGAATGAAAACTGCTGGGCTCAGAAGGATAGTCTGTTATATTTGTTAACACTGAATTTGCAGCAGTCAGGAGGTGAAAATTGTGTGTGATTGATGACTAAAAATCTCAAACTATGTCCCTTTTTCATATACAGGAAGACCTCAGCCAGGAGGAGGTTGTGGAATGTGGCAGTCAGGAGGAGGCGGGGATTAGTGGCAGCCAGGAGGAGGCGGGGCTAAGTGTCAGCCAAGAGAAGCCTGGGACCAGTCGCAGCCTGACTGAGTCTCAGGTTCCTCCTCTCCGGATGCCACATAAACGAGCCAGGAAGACGACTCTGAGTCCCGTGCAGGATTCAGCGTACAGGCTGATCCAGGAGGCTTCTGCGTCCCTCAGAGCCTTCCCCAGTCCTGAAGAGGCCTTTGCCTGCATGGCTGCCACAAAATTGCAGGGCATGCAGGAGGGTCAACGCAGGCTCTCTGAGGACCTGATTTATAAAGTCCTACGTAAGGGGTTGAGTGGGGAACTAACACCCAAGACGGATGTCATTGAGATCGACGATCCTCCTCCTCCTCCTCCTGCTGCCACAACTCCACCACCACAGCCACAGCGTGGAAGGAAGCGTGGAAAGAAGACCAAAGAGTGATGACCCTGGGTTCAGTCTGGTCTGACAGAAGATGCAGTCTCTCGTATGACCACAGCCTGGGGACACAGATGTCATCTGCTGCTTTTCGGATCTCTGGGACTTCTGGACCACACTGCCCTCCCTTAGATAAGGACTCCTCAGGCCACCAATTTTGCTTTTAAATAATTGATGTCTGCCCTGGGGGTCCAAGGCTTCACCCACTTCTGCAGTTTCTCCAGCGTTGCCTCCCTCTTTGTTTAGTTGTGAGCCCTTAATAAAATTTTTTAGGTAAATTTTACTCTCCTGTGTGTGTTTTCATCCAAAAAGGACAGTTTGTTGGTGACGATTCAGGTACATTTCTAAAGTACAATGTGAAATTAACAAGGGACAACAACACAAAACAATCTCCTACAGATTAAATAGAACAACATGTCAATGGTGTTGTGGGAACTTGTCACAAAAAACACACACAAACATTTTCGGGAGTACAAATCAAAATCACCAAAAAAAAAAAAAAAAAAAAAAAAAAAAAAAAAAAAGAGAAACACAAAAAAAAATCTACATTAAAGACAAAGAAAAAAAAATAAAATATAAAAAAAATGTTGTCAGATGTGAGAAATCAAAATATATTGAGGGAATCCCGATAAATAGTAAAGAAAGAAGTTTGTGAGAAGTGTGTGTGAATATGAGCAGCAAAACTACTTCATTCTTGTCACATTATAAAGAAGAAGAGAGTGCGCTGTATTAAACCATTTTGAACATTGCGGCGTGACGAAAGTGCTGTATCCATTGTGAACGCTAAGTTTACCAGAACGAGCTGTCCCGTCTCGGAATTTCTTCTGAGCATGCGTGGCACTTTGTGCGTCGGAACAGGCCACACACGGTCGGAATTGACGCGATCGGATTTTGTTGTCGGAAAATTTTATCTCCTGCTGTCCAACTTTGTGTGTCGGAAAATCCGATGGAAAATGTCCGATGGCGCCCACACACGGTCGGAATTTCCGACAACACGCTCCGATTGGACATTTTCCATCGGAAAATCCGACCGTGTGTACGGGGCATAACTCAAAACATGCAACCTGTAGATTTTTTTAAATGTCGCCTATGGAGATTTTTAAGGGTAAAAGTTTGTCGCCATTCCACGAGTGGGCGCAATTTTGAAGCGTGACATGTTAGTTATCAATTTACTCGGCATAACATTATCTTTCACAATATGGGCTAACTTCACTGTTGTCTTATTTTTTAATTTAAAAAAGTATTTTTTCCAAAAAAAGTGCCCTTGTAAGACCGCTGCACAAATACGGTGTGACAGAAAGTATTGCAACAACTGCCATTTTATTCTCTAGGGTGTTAAAAAAAATGTATAATGTTTGGGGGTTCCTAGTAATTTTCTAGCAAAAAAAAAATGTTTTTAACTTGTAAACAACACATCTAAAAAAGAGGCTTGGTCCTTAAGGCGCCTTTCACACGGACGGCTGTTCTGCCGCAGGTAAAAGCATATAATATGTTCTGTGAAATTAAACCAAGGAACTGCTATCAGCTACATTTGTACAGTTAGATTACCTGCGTTTAGCTGCGTTTACGTGCGTTTACGTGCGGCTGCGTTTAGCTGCGTTTGGAACATTCTTGACATTTCTGATGTGCTTCCTGTTGCTTTTCTTTCCTTCTTGCCGCTACTATCAGCAGCTGCAGATAGCTGCTCTAAATCGCTCCTGGACGCAGTCAATTCTATTTTTTCTATCCACACAGAACCGCATGTAACTAAATCGCAGCTAAACGCAGTGTGTGAATGGGGCCATAGGAAAGCATTGTGTGCTTTTAGCTGCGGTAGAAGACTAGAAAATCCGCAGCTAAAAGCACCATTCTGTCTGTCCGTGTGAAAGGGGTCTAAGTGGTTAATTATTAACCGGTTCCTGACCGGCTCACGCAGGTATACTGTGGCAGAATGGCTTCCATGGGCGAAATCCCGTACGGGTACGTCCTTCCCTTTTTTGGCCACGGTCGCCGCTGGCCACGCGTGATCGTGTGCATGAGCGCCAGCACAGGGATGTGTGTGTAAACGCACACACACATCCCTGTGCTGTCAGAGGAGAGGAGCCATATCATTTGTTCCTACTAAGTAGGAAAAACCATATGGATCCTCTCCTTGTCAATCATATCCCCATGCAGTTAGAACACACTGAGGGAACACACAGTTAACCCCTTGATTGCCCCCTAGTGTTAACCACGTCCCTGCCAGTGACATTTACACAGTAATCAGTGCATTTTTTATAGCTCTGATCGCTGTATAAATGCCAATGGTCCCAAAAATATGTCAAAAGTCTCTAATCTGTCCGTCGCAATGTCGCAGTACCACTAAAAATTGCAGATCACCACCATTACTAGTAAAAAAAAAAATAATAAAAATGCCATACATCTTTCCCATAGTTTGCAGACGCTATAACTTTTGCGCAAACCAATCAATATACGCTTATTGCGATTTTTTTACCAAAAATATGTAGAAGAATATATATTGGCCTAAAGTGATGACGAAATTTATTTATTTTTTTTAATTTGGGGGATATTTATTATAGCAAAAAGTAAAAAATATTGTTTTTTTTCAAAATTGTCACTTTTTTTGTTTATAGCGCAAAAAATATAAAACCGCAGAGGTGATCAAATACCACCAAAAGAAAGCTCTATTTGTGGAAATATTTTTATCAAATTGTTATGGGTACAGTTCCACTTTAAACCCGCAAGTGCTTTATTTTACTACTATTAATCCTTTATACTAACTTTTGAAATTTACAAATGCAGCAATTTAGAAATTGGATGAAAGGTTTACCACTGGGACACGCTTTTTGAAAGATAAATAGTGCATTTTATTTACCATTATACAGATCAGACCAAATGGGTAGACAAATTAGGAGGAAAGAGGGGCAATTGGGTGAGATTTACTAAAACTGGTGCACTCAGAATCTGGAGCAGCTGTTCATGGTAGCCAATCAGCTTCTAACTTCAGCTTGTTCCATTAAGCTTTGACAATAAAACCTGGAAGCTGATTGGTTTTCTATGTAGAATTGTATGAAAAAGAAAGAAGGACGGCGCCCTCTAAGTGCAGCATGTATGTTAAAAATATTTATTACAATAGATAAAAACACTCACATTTGAGTTGCTAAAAACCAGCATGTAAAGTAGTTTCATCCGCGTGCTCTTGGGGGATGTGGGTGTCACGGGCCAGTGGGGGGGTTCCTGGGATGTGAGTCCTGTAACCTGGGTCCTGGTAGCTGTTCCGGTGGTGCCGAGGGTCCTCAGAGCCTCCGGGCGGCCAGGATGTCGGTCATGGATCCTCCGTGGAGCGCCGTGCTGACCTGCGTCTTCACTTCCTTCCTTCACTTCCCGGAAGTGAAGACGCAGGTCAGCACGGCGCTCCACGGAGGATCCATGACCGACATCCTGGCCGCCCGGAGGCTCTGAGGACCCTCGGCACCACCGGAACAGCTACCAGGACCCAAGTCACAGGACTCACATCCCAGGAACCCCCCCACTGGCCCGTGACACCCACATCCCCCAAGAGCACGCGGATGAAACTACATGCTGGCTGCCTTCCAAATATTCAGCATCATTTTATCCTTACATGGACTAATACCTGAACTTGTTGTGAAACATTAACTACCACCATCAAGTTCCCCCTCTCAGGAACCCCCAACCCACCCCCTTCCCCCCACCATTTTTAGTTATATGTACTCGGCTACCTCCATTGTGCACCATATTAACCCCCTGATCGTTTATTTATGTAGAATTGTATACCTCCCAACTGTCTCTGATTTGGAGGGACTGTCCCTGATTTGGAGCAATGTCCCTCTGTCCCTCATTCCACCTCATTTTGGTCTGATCTATATAGTTGTATATAAAATGCACTTTTTATCTATCAAAAAGTGTTTCCCAGAGCTAAACCTTTCATCTGATTTCTAAATTGCTGCATTTGTATATTCCAAAATCCAATATCAAGGAATAGTAGTGGTAAAAAAAAAGCACTTGTGGGTTTAACCAATCTTGTTGTTTTGTACAATTCTCCTTTAAGGGGGCGTGACAGGGGCATGTCCTATACCTGTATACTTTTGCTGATAGGTGTCCCTCATTCCCATCTCAGAAAGTTGGGAGGTATAGAAGTGCACCAGATTTTGCACTCTGATTTTAGTAAATAACCCCCACTGTTCCAAATCATGGACAGTCCCTCGAAATCAGGGACAGTTGGGCTTTTTGGGAATTTTTTTTAGGACAACCAGTGACTCAGCTAATAGAACAAGAACAAATATGTAAAGGGGGATACATAACCAATTTAAACCCATCCAAATCTAAACAAAGAGTGTTGGTTGTAATTCCACTTTATTTACATATATATTCCAATGGCACATTCCCCTAATCAAGTGTGTTGTTGTTTTGCACTCCTCCACCACTTCCTGGGCCAGTTTCCAGCAGTATGAATGAAGCCGCCAGTAACACAGGCGCACTCTCCCATGTACAAGTCAAACCCTATAAGCCGCAGCCCTGTAAAAATATGACCTCGGGCTGTCTAACACCGCCCCTCGCCTTCCTAGTGGCCGCGATTCCTTTCCACGCTGGGCGGGCCCAGAACACGGAGCACATGCGCACTCTCGCTGGCGGTGGTAATACCCTCCCCTCCTGTTTCCGCCATCTTGTTTCGGTTCCCGCCGGCCCCTCCCCCCTCATCTCCCGTGGCGCTGTTGACCCGGTAACGGAAGGTTTCCTTTGGTGTGTATACTTTGTCGTGGCTTGTTAGTGCGGCCCTGAACGCTGTTTGTGCTCTCCGTGACTGCCAGGTGAGTGAGGTGTGAGGGGAGCTGCTCGGTGAGTGTGGTCTGTGTGTGTGTAGAGAGCGGCGCCGTGCTTCCTCTTGGCTCAGTGAGCGGGACTCTGAGGACTGCAGTGTGTACCGGTCACAGGCCGCTCTCTCCCCGCCTCGGGTCCGCTCATTGGTGGAGGCCGCGGCCTGCCCGGTGTGATTGGTCGGTTAGTCCGGAAACGAGATAATGGACCGGAGGATGGGGCATGGAGCCTCACACAGCTCATCCGGGTCCCCATTGTTTGGAAGGTGCTACTATATTGTCTGAGGATGCATGATCTCTGTATACAAGGGAAGGGGGAGAGCCCGAAGCTGCCATATTCTCCTGTGAGGTCAGGGCAGGTTGGAGACATGTCTTTCCCACCAGCACTCATAGAATGGTGATTAGTTTCAGTTCACAGCCCCTTCTATCTAAACCCAAGAACAATAACTGATTTCATTCTAGCTTAGCTTTCCTTGGATGTGTTTTTTCTCTTTTATTTTTACCTACCAAGAACACCCTTCCTGTTTTAGGGTGACAACCATCCTGTTTCTAGGAGGAGCAGCATTGTCATCCTAGGAAGGGAGTGTTAGGACTATAGAACTCCTCCCTCTCTCCGACATAACATAGGGGAAGGTGCATTGTACATATCAGAGATAGTAGGGAATAAGCAATCATAACTGTCTGCAGAGGCAGAAAGCACAGGAAGTTGTCAGATCATGAATTTTCTGCCTGGGTTTATAAGCCCTTCCTTTTTTTTTTTCACTTGTAGCAAAATACTTTCTGTGATATATTTAACGGGCCAAAAAGCAGAAAATAAAAGGATCTCATTGTTTACAGCAGGGATATGCAATTAGCGGACCTCCAGCTGTTGCAGAACTACAAGTCCCATGAGACATAGCAAGACTCTGACAGCCACAAGCATGACACCCAGAGGCATGATGGGACTTGTAGTTTTGCAACAGCTGGAGATCCGCTAATTGCATATCCCTGGTTTACAGTAATCCGTCTAAGCTTAGTGCTGCCACTCCTAGGAGACATTGCATTGTCTTGTTGGTTCTCAGTAATAGGGGGTGCTGGTGTTATATTGAATAATGTATCCCTGTCAGGTAATGCCTCTGACGATGTGCAACTTCCCTCTAGCAGATATGTTGATCCACTGGTGTGACGTCAAGACTGCGCATGCGCAGATAGTTGGGGGCACTATCCGACGATCTGCAAAGGGAGAATCTAATCGTGCACCACACCGAAAATCCGCCTTTAGCGTGATCGGTCAGTTCTCCCGCATGAGCAGAGAAGCAGGCAGTATCTGACAATCAGATTCTCCCTATGCAGATCGTCGGATAATGCTTCTGATGATATGCGCAGTGTTGACGTCACGCCAGCTGATCACCATAGCTGAAGTGACGTTGCATCCTGCGCATGCACAGATCCTCGGAGGCATTATCCCATGGGGATGCGCTATTCGATAGAACACTGGCATGGGATATCGTTCATCCAGTAATGAATGAAGATTAGAGCAGTGAAACCGCCACTTGCCCGACCCAATCCTGGTTGTTACATGTATGTGTGCTGCTCTGCAAATCACAACCACTGACGCGTTTCACCCTACCCATCAAGGTTTAGTCGCATGGCTAAGTCCCAATGGGTGGTGCGAAATGTTTCAGAGGGCATGGTTTTCAGAGCAGCACTGGCTGAAGCTGCCACACATACATGTGACAACCAGGATTGTGTTGAGCGAGCAGCGGTTTCTCTGCTCTAATCTTCTCATATTGTTAGTTTACATCTGCTTTCCCTGCCAGAGCTGTGTTTTTTTTTTTTTTTGTTTTGTTTTTCACACATAAAAAAAACTTTTTTCAGGCCTGAAGAGTAGTTTAATCACTTCAAGACCAGGCCTATTTGTGACATTTTGTTGCTTACAAGTTAAAATCAGTATTTTTTGCTAGAAAATTAATTAGAAATATATATATATTAGCAGAGACCCTAGAGAATAAAATGGCAGTCGTTGCAATATTTTATGTCACATTGTATTTGCGCAGCTGTCTTTCAAGCACAGTTTGTGTGGAAAAAATACCCTTCAATTAATTAAAAAGTAAAGTTAGCCCAATTTTTTGTATAATGTGAAACATGTTACGCCGAGTAAATAGATACCTAACATGTCACACTTTAAAATAGCGCACCCTCATGGAATGGTGACAAACTACGGTACTTAAAAATCTCCATAGGCAATGCTTTAAACATGCTAAACGGGTAACCGTTAAAAGTTACAGAGGAGTTCTGGCGCTAGAATTATTGCTCTTACTCTAACGATAATACCTCACGTGTGATTTGTACACTGTTTACATTAGTGGGCGCGACTTGTGTGAGCATTAGGGGTGCGCATCTTCACTGGCCTCACAGATTGATTCGATTGCGATTATCCTGTCCACGATTCAATTCGATTCTGCGATGCATCATGATTTCTGCGCACGGTTTTCATCCAAAAAAATTCAAGCAGTTAGAAGAACTCCATTTTTTTTTTTTTTTTTTTTTAAGTATTTTCTGTTCTTAAAAAAAAAAAAAAAAACTCTGCATGTAGCAAAGTGTAAACACAGCAGACAACTTAAAGAGGAGCTCCAGACTGACCCCCAAATACTACGAGATGGTCAGAGACTGCAGACATAAAACTAGAGAGGGTCAAAGACGGCAGACATGATACTAGAGAGGGTCAGAGACTGCGGACAATAACGTCCCCCCCCCCCCCCCCAAATGACAATGTATGCCATTTCATAAATTATGATTTTTGTATGTATTGTTGTCTTAGTGATTGATTCACATCACAACTTCATTGATACCCTCTTTTTTTGTACAATTTTTGGTTTTGCTTATCACTACCCCACACATGCAGCCATGCAATGCATGTGTGGGGCAGTAATGAGCAAAACCATAAATCATACAAAAAAAGTATCGATTTCAAATCAATGAAGCTGTGATGGAATCAATTACTAAGACAATAAGACATACATAAACCATAATTAATGTTGAAATGGAATGGTCATGCTCATTGGTCACTTTAATGTTTTCATAATTTGGCAAATTTGCAGTCCACGTAATGGTGCATCAGATATGTTATATTATTACTAGTAGTCAGTGGTGGCTGGTGCTCAAAAATTTTTTTTTTGTAGGGGGGGGCGCAAACAAACTGGAAAAAAAAAACATCAAACGCAGCCGCTGTGCCCATCAATTGCTGCTAATGTGCCCCATCATATGCTGCCAGTGTGCATCCCCCAAGAATGATGACTCTCAAGCAGCTTGTGAGGGGAACTGGAGGACGGAGGACAACCGCAGGCGTCTTTGGTCTCCCACAGCAGCCTGTTGTAAGGAGAACGAAGGCAGCCTGTGTGTGCACACTGCACAGTATGAGGTGAGCCAAGGAGGAAGGCTCTGGGGAGTCTGGACAGGGTCATGGCTTGACGGGAGTTGGGGGACACTCGCTCCATGTGTCTTGCACATTGACGCCGGGCGGCTGGGGATGCCGTAAGGGGGGAGGCAGGAAAAGAGGCGCGGCTAGCGCCAAGGGCTCCTTCAGCTGCTTTCAGTTCATTGGCAGGGCATATAGTGGCGTGCGGGTGACGTCATCATATAATTGATTTATGCAAGTCGTAGCATTGATGCCGCATCGTGGGTGGTTGAATCGCGATGCATTGATGCTATGAATAATTTCAACACCCCTAGTGAGCATGGAGGGATGGGGTGTTTTAAAAATGATTTTTTTTTTTTTTTTAAACTATTTTATTTTACACTGTCCCTGAAAAAATCTGATCACTTTTATTGCTGTCACAAGGAATGTAAACATCCTTTGTGACAGTAATAGGCAGTGACAAGTACTCTTTATAGAGTGATCTGGGGTCTAAAACTCTGCACATCAAAGTATTCAAAACACCAAGATCAGCATTTTTGAACACTTTGGATTTTTTAAAACTGGCACTGTTGACTGCCGAGAAAACCGGAAGTCGCTTCCGGGTCACTACATCGGAGAACCAAACAAAGTCGATTCCGGCTTTGTTCGGATCTCCAGCCAGCTGGCGGAGCTGTCTGGTCGCTCAGATCTCAGCTGCAGGCATCACCCTGGAACAACCACTTCAGCAAAATGGCGTACAGGTACGTGATTTTGAGGGACGTGGTTAACCACTTGCCGACCGCCCACAGTACATTTCCGTCATTACTTTGACGTTAAATACCGCTGTTATAGCAGTAGTTAGCTGCCATAACCCCAGTATCATTTTGTACTGTGGGTGATTACAAGATAAAAGTGGTCCCAGTGGCGGATTCGCCATGGGATCACTTTTAGAGGCGGTGGGAGAGGTGTCCCCTCAAAGAGCACTTGTCATGCTTATTTCTATTACAAGGGATTTTTACATTCCTTGTAATAAGTATAAAAGTGATTAAAAAAAAAATTGTAAGGACTTTTTTTTTTTTTTTAAAGTGCCCTGTCCCTCTGTGCTCGCCCGCAGAAGCGAACACATGCGTAAGTCGTGCCCGTGTATGTAAACTGTGTTCAAACCACATGTGAGGTATCACCATAATCGTTAGAGCAATAATTCCTTTGAGAAAGTCACGTGGTGTGATGCAATGCGTCAGAGTAGGAGGAGCCAAGTGCCGACTTGCTCAGTTTTAACTTTAATGTAAGTTACTACGTTTCTACAATAAACTTTATTTTAAAAATAATACACTATGGAAGCTACTCTTTTCTTCCTTATCACCATTCTGGGATCGTTGTGAGTGGTGGGGATCATCACAGAGAGCCAGATCCACGGACACCCTCCTGGGAAGGTGAATCGCCGCAGGAAACCCATCCTCTCTACTAAAGCACCATCCATCCGCGTGATTCGGCCCATTGGGGGCCGCCACTGGAGGTGAGAGGCTGGGGGAAACTATTGGTGTGTGCACCAGAATTGAAGTGGAAGAACTCAGCACAAGTCACTTGTATTTGCACTTTATAAATAGACTTTTTTGTGTGGACATTAGAAATCACATTGCATGATAACAGCGTTTGTGTGGACTTTATTGCACTATTGTCACTTTTTATGTACTGCACTGTCTATATGTGAATGCGGGGTTTTTTAATCGCATCTCAAATTGCATAGATGCATGCATGATTATTGCTTAATTGTCACTCTCTGTGTATTGATGCGTGGCTCATAGTCGTATCTATAGTCGCATATATGCATTCATGAGTACTTTACACATCAGGTCATTTTTGTATTTTTGATAACGAGTTATATTTTGTAGAGGAGCAACGTACACTTAATATTTTATAGCACGAGGAACTATACATATTTTCTTGCACTTGAGCATTTTTGGGTTGTATTTTCAGTCACATATGCAATTTAGGATAATTTTGCACATTGTGCCATTTTTCATTACTGACATCATTAATCGCAACAGGAGCTACACTTTGCACGAAGCACTTTATTATTGTGTATATTTTTTAAGCATGAAAACGCACTAGTTAATATTGTGATGTTTGGGTTATCGTGTGGTATTTTTAACATATATGCACTTGGAAGTAAGAAGTTATATGCTATAGCAGTGTTTCTCAACTCCAGTCCTCAAGGCGCACCAACAGGTCATGTTTTCAGGATTTCCACTATTTTGCACAGGTGATTTGATCAGTTTTACTGCCTTAGTAATTACCACAGCTGTTTCATCTGAGGGAAATCCTGAAAACATGACCTGTTGGTGCGCCTTGAGGACTGGAGTTGAGAAACACTGTGCTATAGTGTGGTAGCAATCTGTGGCTGCCCCCGGTTTTTGTATTTGTCTTAAGGTATTGCTACATACTTGCACTTGCAATAGGGAGATTGTATTTTATACAGATTGGTGCAGCATTGTTGAGCCCGTTCTGTTTTTTGGTACTTAGGGATAGATTAGCGCCACATACCATACCGTATTTCAATTCTAGCACTAGATCTCCTTTGTATCTCTAAAGGGGTAACCTGTAAAACAAAATTTAAAGCGGCGCCTATGGAGATTTTTTCAGTACCGTAGTTCATCGTCGTTCCACGGCGTGCGCAATTTTAAAGCATGACATGTACACTATCTTTTTACTTGGCATAACATCATCTTTCACATTCTACAAAAAAATTGGGCTAACTTTAGTGTTTTTTTTTTTCAATTTATTAAACTGTATTTTTTTAAAAGACCGCTCCGCAAATACAAAGTAACGGAAAATTTTGCAACGATTGCCATTTTATTCTCTAGGATCTCTGCTAAAAAAAAATATAATGTTTGGGTGTTTAAGTAAATGTTCTAGCAAGAAATATTAATTTTAAACTTGTAAACAAAAGGTTCCAGAAAAGGCTTGGTCAGCAAGTGGTTAAAAGCCCCAGGCATTATGTTTTCTGAAAGTGGAGAATAAAATAGAGGTAGTTCCAATTTTTTAAGTCGCACAATATTTGCGCAAGTTTATCAACGCCGAGTTTCATTTGAAAAATAATGGTGTGGCGCTACAATACCAATGCTCTATCCATGCAGAGTAATGATGTCACTTGTGCTCCCCTCCAGAACCTCACTCACCAGATGTATATGACCCCTTTATTTCTAAGTAGGTCAGTAAGTGCAGTGTGATAATAATTCCTCAAATTCCAAATTCTGTTGGGTGCTCTAAGGAGCCAGGAAGAAATTTTAGGCTGCATTCACACCTGAGCGTTTCAAAGTTGTGCATTTTTACCGCAATTTTTTTCAGGTCACCAATGTAAAAGGCAGAAAAATGCCTGTAATCTGCCCCAAAGAAGCTCATGTTCTTTTTTGAGCTTAGGGTGCTTTTCAGGCTTTTTGCTTCAGGTGACAAAACGCTCAGATGTGGACAGGTGCCATTGAAATGAATGGGATGTTGCTTGTTGGGCATTTTTATGAGCTGAAAACGCTTAGGTGTGAATGCCGCCTCAAAGGGATCTTGGGGTAGCTGGCCACACAGCACTTACTGAGTTACTTAGAAATTAAAAGTTGTATACATGCCCCTCTGTTCTGCTCATACATATAACACCATATACCGTGTTTCCCCCGAAAATAAGACCGGGTCTTATATTAATTTTGGCTACAAAAAACACACTAGGGCTCATTTTCAGGGGATGTCTTATTTATTCACAGTATGTACAATAATCTACATTTATTCAAATACAGTCATGTCATCGTGCCGATCTTAAAGTGGTTGTATCCCTAAAAAAAAAAATTAAAAATCTATCGACATCTCTATCGACATCTCTATCCTGCTGTTTTAGTTATCAAAGGTACAACTGCAGATGGGCACAATGAGGCTGCATCCTCACTCGAGACCCAGCCGGGGGGGGGGGGTTCAGCCTAAAAAATGTGCTGAAAAACTCGGCTTATACTCAAGTATATATGGTATAATATAATGTCCAGTGTGTCTCCTTTTTGTAACTTATTTATGTAAAATACATTGTTTACAGCGCTGCTGGGTGCTCACGTGACCTACAGGAGCTCTTCTTCCCCACTCTGAGCACTGCCGAGGGAAGGGCCAATGACGTTACCTGGGAGGAGAGGAGATCTCTGGCGGGTCACATGAGCGCTCAGCGGGGCTGTAAATAAGGTATTTTCCACAATAAAGTTACAAAAGGAGACACACTGCACATTTAAATAATTGTAAACCCCCCTTTTTTTTTTTCTTTTGATAAAGTTTACTTGCATGCTCTGTGCAAAGGTATTGCATAGAGTGGCCCGAACCTCATTTTCTGGAGTCCTCCACTGGCACTGTTCACATTTCCCTCCTGTCCTGCGTGTGCCTCTGGGTGTGCTCCTAAGCTGGACTATGTGGGTCCATAGACATACACAGCATGGCTCGGTCATGCCTCCTGCTCCCTCTCCACGGGATTTGAATGTCTCCTGTGGGACTATTAGGAGGGGAAGAAGAATTGCTTAGTGCTGGATCGAGGGGACTCTGGTAACTGTTTAGGGATGTGAGGGGGCCACAACAAGTGCTAAAATATTTTATACCGTTTTTATTTCAGGTTTACTCGTGTACATCATATAAAGGATTGTGCTTATACACGGGTACATCTCAAAAAATTTGAATATCATCAAAAAGTTCATTTATTTCAGTAATTCAAAAAGTGAAACTCATAATATATAGATTCATCACACACACAGAGTGATATATTTCAAACGTTTCTTTTAAGTTTGATGGTTATGGTTTTCAGTTAGTGAAAAACTAATTCAGTATCTCAGAATATTAGACTATTGTGAAAAAGTTCAATATTGTACACTGAGGCTGAGTTCACACCTATACGACAAACGCTCCGACATTGGGAGCTCGTGTCGCATGACATGTGAAAATAAATGTTTCCTTATGAGAGCCGTCTTAACTGGTCCGACACAAGTCAGTCCGACTTTGAAAACGCTCCCTGCACTACTTTGGTCTTCAGCCCATTGAATATCATTGAAGTCCTAACCATCTGACTTGTGACATCCGACATGGTGATTACAGCAACAGTAAAAGGAATTTATGTCACACTGGGATTGTTTTGATTGGTCAAAGGACAAGTCGTACTATCACAGTCGGATCATAGTAGTATCCTGTTCATTCAAGTCGGATGGATGTAGGACTGATGTCGCAGAGCAAAGTAGGTTGACAGTGGTATGACTGTCGTGTATTATCAGTGCGAACCCAGCCTCATGGTGTCACTCTGTAATCGGCTAACTCAGAACACCTGTAAAGGTTTCCTGAGCCCTTTCACACTGCCAGCGAGGGGGCATTGACAGTAAAGCACCGCTAGTTTTAGCTGCGCTTCACTGTCTTTGGGGCACTTTTTGGTCGCTAGCAGGGGCCTTTTAACCCCGCTAGTGGCCAAATAAGGGGTTAAAAGCGCCACTGCCGAGGTGCTTTGCAGGGGACTCGGCGGAGCTGCCCATTGATGTCAATGGGCAGGGGCGCTTTAGGAGCGATGTATACACCGCTCCTAAAGTGCCTCAAAGAAGCTGCTTGCACTCTGGCTTTCACACTGGGATTGCAGATGAGGGTTTTTTCAGGCGCTATTTTTAGCACTAAAGCGCCTGAAAAACACCTCCAGTTTGAAAGGGGTCTTAAATGGTCTCTCAGTCTGGTTCAGTAGGTCACACAATCATGGGGAAGACTGCTGACTTGCCAGTTGTCCAGAAGACAGTCATTGACACCCTCCACAAGGAGGGTAAGTCACAAAAGACTAAAGAAGCTGGCTGCTTACAGAGTGTTGTATCCAAGCATATTATTGGAAAGTTGAGTGGAGGGAAAAAGTGTGGTAGAAAAAGGTGCACAAGCAACAGGGATGACCGCAGCCTTGAGAGGATTTGTGAAGCAAAGGCCATTCAAGAATTCGGGCGAGATTCACAAGGAGCGGACTACCGCTGGTGTCAGTGCTTTAAGAGTCGCCACACACAGACATATCCAGGATATGGGCTACAACTGTCGCATTCCTTGTGTCAAGACACTCCTGAACCAGAGACAACGGCAGAAGTGTCTTACCTGGGCAAAGGGAAAAAGAGGACTGGACTGTTGCTCAGTGGTCCAAAGTCCTCTTTTTGGATGAAAATACATTTTGCATTTAATTTGGAAATCAAACTCCCAGTGTCTGGAGGCAGAGTGGAGAGGCACTCCAAGTTGCATGAGGCCCAGTGTGAAGTTTCCACAGTCCGTGATGATTTAGGGAGCCACATCATCTGCTGGTGTTGGTCCAATGTGTTTTATCATGTCCAAAGTCAGCGCAGCCCTCTATCAGGAAATTCTAGAGCACTTCATGCTTCCCTCTGCTGACCAGCTTTATGGAGATGCTGATTTCATTTTCCAGCAGGACTTGGCACCTGCTCACACTACCAAAAGACAAATACCTGGTTTAGTGATCATGGCTAGTCTGTGATGGGAGGGGTGGGGTGGTCCAGTCTGTGATGGGATGGGGGGGGGACCAGTCTGTGATGAGGGGGAACCAGTCTGTGATGGGAGGGGGGGTTCAGTGTGTGATGGGGGTCTGAGATAAGGGGCCTGTGATTTGCACAGGAGGCTGCGATGTGGAGTCATAGCACCAATATGACATTCAGACCTCCGCTAGTAGACATTTTTTTTCTGACTGAACCCCCGTGAATTTTAATTCACTACCCCTGCTGTAGGGTATTGTCAAGAGGAAAATGAGACGCCAGACCCAACAATGCAGCTGAACTGAAGGCCGCTATCAAAGCAACCTGGGCTTCCATAACACCTTAGCAGTGCCACAGGCTGATCGCCTCCATGCCACGCTGCATCGATGCTGTAATTCATGCAAAAGGAGCCCCGACCAAGTATTGAGTGCATACTATACTGTACATGGACATACTTTTCATTAAGCCAACATTTCTGTATTAAAAATCCTTTTTTTTTATTGGTCTTATGTACAATTATAATTTTCTGAGATACTGAATTTTGTTTTTTCACTAGAGAGATGTACCTGTATATTAGCACAATGTTTACAAGTGAGAGACCATTTTTAAAGCAGGGGTCTCAAACTGGTGGTCCTCCAGCTGTTGCGGAACTACAATTCTCATCATGCCTCTGCCTGAGGGAGTCATGCTTGTAACTGTCAGCCTTGCAATGCCTCATGGGACTTGTAGTTTCGCAACAGCTGGAGGGCCACCAGTTTGAGACCCCTGATTTAAAGGCTCAGGAACCCTTTACAGTTGTTTTGAGTTAATTGGCCGATTAGAGTGACACAGTGAGTCAGTCCACAATATTGAACCTGTTTACAATATTCTAATTTTCTGATATACAGAATTTTGAGTTTTCACTAGCTGTAAGCCATAATCTTCAAACTTAATAGAAATGATTGAGCTATTACATTCTGTGTGTAATGGAAATTTTTTATATATATATATATATATATATATATATATATATATATATATATATATATATATATATATATATATATATATAAAATTTCCATTACACACAGAATGTAATAGCTCAATCAATATATTTTATTTATTATGAGTTTCACTTTTTGAATGAAATTACTGAAATAACTTTTTGATATTCTAATACAGACAGATGTATAGATTAACACCAGCATCATTTATCAGTCATTCACCATAAAAAGATGTTCAGGCTATAATGCCCTGTTCCGGAAGCAATAATAATAATGAAGTGGTTGTGGGAAAGAAACAAGGTGCCAGTTAGAAATATGCCTTCAAAGACGAGCTATGGAATACATGAACTCATCAGAAATGTTATATTTACCATCACAAGTCGATATAAAATATGCTCCTTCAAAGCTCACGTTTAGCATGAGAGAGGGAGGTTGTCCATTGGGCAGTGTTACTCCAGCTGAGGTCCACAAAGAAAAGCTAGAATTTTTTTACACGCGTATGCACTCATTTCCAGCCCACTGTTGCATTTTTTGCAGGAATTTTCTTCCAGGAATCTGATCACATGTCATTACCTTGTCATTACCCTTAGGCCCCTTTCACACTGCAGCACCGCTAAAGCAATGGTCACTTTATGCGGCGCTGTTTGGGCCCTAGGGGGCTGCTTAAAAAAAAAAAAAAAAAACGAGGGGAAAAAAAGACGTTTTGTGGCGCTTTGGGAGCACTGCCCATTCATTTCAATCGGCAGGGGTGTTTTGGGAGTGCTATTTATAGCGCTCCCAACCCGCCCCAAAGATGCTGTTTGCAGGATTTTTTCTAACGTCCTGGAAGTGCACCGCCCGAGTGTGAAAGCGCACACATAATGAATGGGAGACAGTTTTCAGATGCTATTTCTAGCGCTAAAATGCCTGAAAACTGCCTCAGCGTGAAAGCAGCCTATAGGAAACAAACTGAGGACCTGTTGAGTGTCTTCTCAAAATACAAGGTCTGATGTATGTATTCTTTGGTGCAGTTGGGAATCTTGACATTCTATATGGGTAAAATCCAGTTTGCAACATTCTCTCAAGACAGTAGTAGTGAAGTCTACAGGTAATTTGGAATTCATTTGAAAAAAAAGTTTTTAAATAAAAAAAATCTCCACACAAATCTAAATTTTTGAATGCTAGTGTATATCTTAAAGTGTTTGTAAACCCTCCACTACAACTTAATATTTTTAAAATTTATATAGCACAGGCAGCTGATCGCTGCCTGTGAAAGTGCACTCACTGTTTTGGTTTCCATTAGGGCTGCAACTAACGATTATTTTCATAATCGATTAGTTGGTCGATTTATTGTTTCGATTAATCGGTTAATAACCTTAAAAAAAAAAAAAGTGTGGTGTATAATTTAGTTAATATGTAAAGTTTTTTTTTAAAAAAAAGCAATTTATTCTTAAATATCTCTATGCAGTGGTAAATATAAACAACCAACTATATGGTTAGGGAGCAAAATCTCTAATCCACTCTGAGAATAACAGACAGAAGAGATATACTGAATATACTATTAGAGGAGATATACTGTATACACTATTAGAAGAGAAATAGTTTTTTGGCCAATTTGATGTTGGGCAGATTAAAAAAAATACAAATTACTGCAAAAACGCATTACATGCTTTTCTGCAGCTTCTCCATTGACGTATATTGAACCAAAAAAGCACCTTTTGTGTTTTAAAAAAAAAAAAAAAAAAGTCCTTGACCCTTTCCAAATACGCAGCGGCTGAAAAAAAGCATAGATGTGAATGTGTCCAATGGGAAACTATGTTAAATGAACTGTAGTGTGTTTCTGCAAAAAGCACCAAAAAACAGAAAGATGTGAACCAGGTCTAAGACGTTTAGTAACATAATGGGGTTAAAAAAAAAATAAAATGAGCCCTTTATAGTACAAAAAAAGCAAATAATCGCTACTGTAAGTGGTTCATTTTTTTACTGTAGAACTGTGAAAGTAATATTTACAGTAGCGATTATTTGCTCTTTTTGTACTATAAAGGGCTAATTTTGTTATTTTTAACCCCATTGTATTACTGGCCGATTAATCGATTATGAAAATAGTAATCGATTAATTTCATAATCGATTAGTTGTCGATTAATCGATTAGTTGTTTCAGCCCTAGTTTCCATAGTAATTGTCCTGCAGTGTCCGGTGACGTCAGGCGCGATTGCGCACTAGGTACATTGTTTAACGGCACACTATGTGTGCCGTTTCTGTCTGCTCTGCATGCCGGGTCATTAGCATTCACTATCTTCCTCTTAGAACGGCACAGAGGGAAGTCTTGCGATGCTGCAATCTGATCATCTCCTTCCTGCTTCTCTCCCTTTGATTTGCCTTCGGTTATGGCTTCACTCTGTTGCCGTAGTAACGGCAATCGCGATAGAGGCTTGGTTTCGACGCTACAGCGCATGCGCAAGATCAATCATAGTAAGGGCGGAAATGACATCCTGAATTGATTCAAGAAACAGCAGTAGGAATGGCGCGGCCAATACCCGGAAGAGAAGATAAACTAAATAAGGTAAAAAAGGTATTTTCTAACCTCGTTTTTTTTTTTTTTTCATTTGCAATACTTTGCAGTATATATAAATTGAAAAAAAAATCGTCCGGGGTTTACTTCCTCTTTAAAGTTTAAACAAACGGTTTCAGTTTTAATTTTTTCTGCACCAGCAGTTTTTTTTACCTGACATTCAACATGCATGCATAACGCTGCAGTTTGTGACTCGGTTGTTGTGTGCTTTTGGCTTTCTTCCCCTCTATTTTCATCTGTCATCAAGCCAGTAGCGGACCACCTGTGCCCTAACTAGATTGAGTACAGGGGGCACAGAAACAGCATTGTCAGTCTGGGGGTGAAGGTAGTGTTACATGTACTAGCAGATTTGAATACTATAACAAAATGAAGCCAAACTCCAGCTCACGCTTTATTATCAGTTACTGTTTTCCTTTTTGGGATAAAGGTTTTATATAAATGATTGTTGTGAGCACCTCTGCCAGTGTTAAATGGTTTTTCTCCTCCCTGTAAACATACATCTGGAGGAGAGCTTGTTCTTTTGAGAAACTACATACTTACTGGCTGGATCACCAGATGAAAATAGAAGAAATAAAGGCTAAAAAAGAAACCTAATACAGCCGTCACATCTAAGAATTGCTAAGGTGCAATATAATTTTTGGGTTTAATACAGCTTTAACCATTCAACGGGACTAGTAAGTTAATTGTTCTCTTAGTAACATTTTCTCCAAGTGGTGTTGGGGGTCAAAGGAATAACATGTAAACTGTATAATACAGAATGGAGCAGCCCCTTGTACTAGCAGTTCCCTCCATAAAACGTCATCTATGAATGGAGGAGGCGGACCTTTCATTCAACTACCTAACCTCCCATTCATAAAGTGCTTTTGGTTGTGGGAACCAATCACTGCTGCCTAGTGAATCAAGGGCCAGTGGGAGTTGTAAACCTAAAGGCAGAGCTGGCACAGAATAACCTTGGTTTTCAGCCATGAATGACTAAAGCCTAAGGTCATTCTACACTCCTGCCTAGCGAATTACTTGATTGAATTGAAGACCATTAGAAATTTGAGGACTTTCATGGTACGGTATAGACTTACACTGCTGAAAACAGCTTTATATAAAGTATAAATTTATTAAACAGACAAATTATTTAAGACATTGGCAGACCTATAACATACAGAAAGATACTGAATATCCCATAAAGGGAAACACCCTTGAATCATCAAATTTCTCTGGAAAAAAACTGGAAAGGAGTAAATGTGGTGATCCGCAATAGAAAGTATGCCATTCATCTTAATCCAGTTGTAGACTCTACATGTTTCGCGGTGACGCGCTTCTTAAAAAATTATGGCAGTCTTTTGATGACATGCTCCACATTCGATAGCTTTATCATATTTTTCCTTTTTCGTCATTTGAAGTTTTCTTACAAGTATGTTCTTTTTTTTTAGAAAAATATTTCTCTGAATTATACTCCTGAAGAAGCGGGTCACCGAGAAATGTGTAGTCTACAACTGGATTAAGATGAATATCGTACTTTCTAGTGTGCATCAACACATTTACTCCTTTCCAGTTTTTTTCAGAGAAATTTGATGATTCAAGGGTGTTTCCCTTATCTTTCTGTATGTAATATGTCTGCCAATGTCTTAAATAATTTGTCTAATAAATTTATACTTTATATAAAGCTGTTTTTAGTAGGGATGCAACGGATCAAAAAAACTCACGGTTCGGATCGTTCCTCGGAGCAGGAGTCACGGTTCGGATCATTTTCAGATCAACTAAAAAAAAAAAATCTCCCCCCACTGTAATAATATCCACGTCATCTCCCCCACTGTAATAATATCCACGTCATCTCCCCCACTGTAATAATATCCACGTCATCTCCCCCACTGTAATAATATCCACGTCATCTCCCCCACTGTAATAATATCCACGTCATCTCCCCCACTGTAATAATATCCACGTCATCTCCCCCACTGTAATAATATATTAGCAGGGTATGGCAGAGTATTGGCACTGCTGCCATCCGATCTCTCCCCTCCACTGTACAGATCAGTGCACCGAGGGGAGAGAGGAACCGTCTGTTTACAAGTGATCGCTCCGTCATTTGATGGAGTGATCACGTGGTAAATGGCCACCGGGTGTACCAAGATGGCCGCCGCTCCGGAGGTAGGCCAAAACCGCGGCCTTTCCCAAGGCCGAGGCAACGGCGCACTCCGGAGCGCATGTGTGCCGAACAGGCTGAACCGTTCGGATCACGGATCGGTGACGATCCGTTGCACCTCTAGTTTTCAGCAGTGTAAGTCTACACCATACCATGAAAGTCCTAGTTGCCTCAAATTTTTATTGGTCTTCAATATATTTATAGGATGAAGGTATCTCCCATATATTTTTATATTTCAGTAGTGCAAAAATATTTTTACTTTGAGATATTTATGCCTGGGAAAGAGGCCAAAAGCTGCCTGTACGTATCTTTGCTCATATGAACATTTCCCTCTGAATTTAGGTGCATTACAGACTACTTTTTTTACATAGGGTTGTGCTGCCAGCCAGATTCTGCGTAAGTTCATGCGCCTGTGTGCATGAGGGTTTAAAACGTAGTAAAATAGGATTTAAAAAAAAAAAACGGCTTACCTGTAAAATCCTTTTCTTAAGATTACATCACGGGACACAGAGCGCTATTCATTACATCATGGGTTAGATAGTCACCTTCAGGTGTTGGACACTGGCAAACCTAATTGTAAGAAAAATTACTCCCCTATATAACCCCTCCCATATGCAATGTACCTTAGTTTTGTAGCAGAGCAATAAGTATCCCTAGATATAGAGAGAGAGATACCAAAGAGGGGCAGGGAGCTCTGTGTCCCGTGCTGTAATCTCAAGAAAAGGATTTTACAGGTAAGCTGTTTTAAAAAAATATCCTATTTTCTTGTTCATACATTTTTCAGGACACACAGCTCTATTCATTGCATCATGGGACGTCCCAGAGCAATGCCCAAATTGAGGGGAGGGAGACACAGACCGGAAAAAAAGAACGCCATTGGACGTGAGGACCTACACTGCTGCCTGTAGTACACTGCGCCCGAAAGCCTCTTACATCAAACTGATAAAATCTAGTGAATGTATGGACCGAAGACCAAGTTGCAGCCTTGCAGATCTGAGCCAGGGAGGCCCGGTGAGGCACTGCCCATGAAGCACTTGCTGCTCCAGTCGAGGGCGCCTTAACATGAAAAGAAGGAACCATCTTTTCCAAACCATAGGCCTGAACAATAACTTGATGAATCCACTTAGCTATAGTGGACTTCAATGCAGCCTGGCCCTTTCTGGGACCGTCTGGCAGTACAAACAGTCAGTCTTCCGCATCTGAGCAGTCGCGTTCAGATAGATTTTGACTGTTCTAACAACATCTAGAGAGTGTAACATTTCCTCTCCGGACTGCGAATCTGGAAAAAAGGATAGTAGGACCACATCTTGGTTTAGGTGGAATACTGATACCACCTTTAGGTAAGAAAGCCGAGTGAGGATGCAACACCACCCTGTCTTTGTGAATAACTAAGTATGGCTCTTTACATAAAAAAGCCGCTAACTCTGATACCCTCCTGGCAGAGGATATGGCAACAAGAAAAAACAACTTCTTGGTCAAAAGGCACAAAGAAGCATGGCATAATGGTTCAAAAGGCTGTTTTTGCAAAACAGACAGAACCAAATTCAAATCCCATGGGCACACAGGTGGCCTGACTGGTGGATTTAAACGCAGTGCCCCGGAATGGCCTGGACTAGGGAATGAGAGGCAAGCAGTTTCTGAAAAAAAACCTTAGAAACTGGCGAAAAAACTGAGGTGCTCTCCATATGGGAGGGGTTATATAGAGGAGAAACTCTCCTTACAATTAGGGTTGCCAGTGTCCAACACCTGAAGGTGACTATCTAACCCATGATGTAATAAATAGAGCTCTGTGTCCCGTGATATATAAACAAGAAAAGCTAATTTTAATTATATGTAAACACATTCCCTCCCACCTATCCTGCCTACCCTGTGTATATATTAAAGCTCCAGCTCCCGACTATGTAAGGGAGCTCTCCGAATACAATAGCACAGTGGGGAGGATTCCTTCATCCACCATGCTTGTGTCCCCAATAGGTGTAGAAAGCCAGGGGTCCCACCACCAAACAACTTATGCGCTCACCTTTTGAGTGTATCTATAGGTCTCGTGCACTAAATCCTCAGCTTAGGGATCACTGATGGTATATGACTCTCCAAATACACAGGTAAGTGATGACATGTATAGGGTCCTTTTTTTCTTTTTTTTTTTTCTTTTTTTTTTTTTTAAGGGATCTTATTCCTTTCTGCTCACACAGAGGTAATACTCGGAAGAAAGTGAGTGAGTGTAATAATTAAGTTTTTTTTTTTTTTTTTTGATTATTTTAAGCCTTAAAGTGGTTGTTAACCCACTATAATATGATTATGCCATCCTCGCTGTTATATAAAGCTATGTGCCCCTGTGCTGTATAAAAAAAAGATGCAGAATATACCATATAGCAGCGGCTCACGTGACTCCTCGGCTAACAGCTATAGTGGGTGGGACTGAGCGCTGACGTCAGCCTGGTAGGAGTGAGATCCAAGGAGTTGCGCGAGTGCCAGGAGCCGCTCTGCTATACGGTATAATCTGCATCTTTTTTATACCGCACAGGGGCACATGACATTAAATAATGGAGGGGGTGGCATGATCATAGTATAAGTTTGATTGCACCAGGAGGGGAGAATTGTGGAGTGGACAGAGCTGACAGGCGGGTGGAGGAAGAGGACACAGGAGAGCAGGGCCGCGGCTGATGGAGGCACGTAAACTGACCATGGTGTCAGGGCTCAGCAGCCATGATAAACTGTGGTCAGTTTACAGAGGGGAGGGCAGGATCAGCCAGGTTTTTTTTTAGGTGATATGGATGACCGGGTTAAACAATACAAGTACTTTGCTGTATAACATTCTTTAGGGGAACAGGATCCATTTTTTTTTTCTCGGCTTTCCTACTTCTATTTGTTCTACTTCTCAATGCTGCTGGTTCATACATGTGCGTGGCGGCCGTGGTGCAGTTTTAAAGAGTCCTGTGCGATTTTTGGGTCCGGTTCAGGTGCGATTTGAGATAAAAATTTGCACCTGAATCACACCTGAACTGGTGAACAGAACCGCACCGGAATCCTGCACTGAAACTGCATATGTGTATGAACCCAGCTTAAGGCTTCCCCTAAATCCCAGAAAGTACTTGCTAGACTATGAACGGATTCCTCTGATGACCCTTTCTCTTTCATATTAAAGAGTGGCCCCGTTCCAACTCTTTTGGGGTCCCCCAGAGGCCCCCCCGCATTCCAATGGGGGTAGTTACACTTGCCTGCTCTGTGTAGTGGTTTTGCACAGAGCAGTCCAGATCCTCCTCGGGTCCCTCGCCGGTGCACCTGATCCCTCCCTCCTGTCCACACAAGCCAAACCGCTGCTCTGTGTGTTCATTCAAATGGGGAGCTGCGCCTCGGCCCCATTCCTCTCTCTCCTCATTGGCTCACTGACTTTGACAGCAAGGAGAGCCAATGGCGCCCCGCTGCTGTCTCAGCCAGTGAGGGGAGTCCCAGACAGCTGAGGCTCTCATGCAACATTGCTGGATCAAGACTGGGCTCGGTTAAGTATTGGTGTGTGTGTGTGGGGGGGGGGGGGGCTGCACACAGAAGGTTTTTTATCTTAATGCATTAAGATAAACCTTCTGACTTCAAAACCACTTTAGGACTGTTAAGTCTGTCTTTCTCTGGTTATCCTGAGTGGGCACAGTTATGAATAAGATGTTGCTACTCCTACCACTCCCGGGACCAGCCTCGTGCCATTTTTATGTCAGAAAAATAAATAGAATATTTGCATAGGGTGTTAGATGGAATACTCATGTCCACATATGTATCTTGAACATGAAACGGAACTGCATATTAAACTGGGCTGGCCAGATTTGAATGTTTCTGTAGGAATAGCAACATTATGATCTGAAGGCCTTAGTTAATCCTGAAACTAAAACGGGGTTTGTTTTCAGCTATCTCTTTCATGTATGGCCAATTTTTCGAAGCATAATGCACTTGCAACTGCTCTAAAGAATTCATATTTCAGATGCTCTTCATAGTTTACAATCCCTGTCTTCATGCCTACTTCTTTGCTAAGATGGGACCAGTCATGATGATAGGCCTAACGTGCTGCTTGTTTCATGATGCTAATTTCTTGTTTTTTAAGGCGCTGGCTATACACGGATCAAACATTGTTCAGGTCAGATTCAGAGCTACCAAAAGCATTTGCTTTAAGTCATTGCTGCTGCCAAAGGAGGTTCAATCAGCTATTAAAGGCTAAGTCCACCTTTCGTTTCATGTTACACCCATATTCAGGGTATAACATGTTACGAACAGACCAACCCCTGCACTTCCCCAATACCATGATACGAAAGGTGAACTCATACTTTCAATCCAATGAGTCTCCCCCCCCCCCCCCCCCCCCCCCCAAGTTCGAGTTTTTGTCAGTGCCTACTTGTTTGAGTACACAGGCTTGCTTCTCTACTGTACACTTCAGCTCTAACACTTTTGTTAAAGTACACATAGACATGAGCTGAGAGAGCAAAGACAATCTGAAGTAGTGCTAAGCAGGAAGTATAACCAAATAAAGTCCACAAGTTGCTAAAAAAATGGTTTCATGTAATGTGTCCACTAGTGGTGTTCAGAAAGAGCGTGACAACTTTGGATCCTGGTGATGGCATGATGCTTTTGGTGAATGCTTATTGCAGGAAACCATTTTCAGTGCCATGAACGTTTGTGGTAGGGTTGCCACCTCATCCCTTTAAAACTAAACACACATTAATTACACAGGTTCTGTGGCTGATTAAGGTGGTAATTAAACTAACTTGGCGCCTTATCTGCATTAAGTTAGTCTCAGAACTGGTGTAATTCATATGTGTTCAGGTGTAAAGGGATGAGGTTGCAACCCTAGTTTGTGGCTGTATTGTATATAAAATTGTCTTCACTCCTTTCACATTCATTATATATATATATATATATATATATATATATATATATATATATATATATATATATATATATACTTATTCTATATCTTTCACAAAAGTGAGTACACCCCTCAATTTTTCTAAATATTTTATTATATCTTTTCATGTGACAACACTAAAGAAATTACACTTTACATTGTAGCAAAGTAGTGAGTGTATAGCAGTGCAAATTTCCTGTCCCACCAAAATAACTCAGCACACAGCCATTAATGCTAAACCGCTGGTAACAAAAGTGAGTACACCCCTAAGTGAAAATGTCCAAATTGGGTCCAATTAGCCATTTTCCCTCTCTGGTTTCATGTTAGTCTTACAAAGTCTCAGGTGTGAATATGGAGCAGGTGTGTTACATTTGGTGTTATCACTCTCACTCTCTAATACTGATCACTGGAAGTTCAACATGGCACCTCATGGCAAAGAATTCTCTGAGGATCTGAAAAAAAGAATTGTTGCTCTACATAAAGATGGTCTAGGCTATAAGAAGATTGGCAACAGCATGAAACTGAACTGCAGCACGGTGGCCAAGACCATATAGTGGTTTAACAGGACAGGTTCCACTCTATACAGGCCTCGCCATGGTCTACCAATGAAGTTGAGTGGACATGCTCAGCATTATATCCAGAGGTTGTCTTTGGGAAATAGACGTATGTGTGCTGCCACCATTGCTGCAGAGGTTGAAGGGGTGGGGGATCAGCCTATCAGTGCTCAGACCATATGCTGCACACTGCATCAAATTAGTCTGCATGGCTGTCATCCCAGAAGGAAGCCTCTTCTAAAGATGATGCACAAGAAAGCCTGCAGTTTGCTGAAGACAAGCAGACTAAGTAAATGGATTACTAGAACCATGTCCTGTGGTCTGATGAGACCCAGATAAACATATTTAGTTCAGATAGTGTTAAGCCTATGTGACAACAATCAGGTGAGGAGTACAAAGACAAGTGTGTCTTGCCTACAGTCAAGCATGGTGGTGGCAGTGTCATAGTCTGGAGCTGCATGAGTGCTGCCGGCACTGGGAAGTTACAGTTCATTGAAGGAACCATGAATGTCAACATGTTCTTTGACATACTGAAGCAGAGCATGATCCCCTACCTTTGGAGACTGGGCCACAGGGCAGTATTCCAACATAACGACCCCAAACACACCTCCAAGGTGACCACTGCCTTGCTAAACAAGCTGAGGGTAAAGGTGATGGACTGGCCAAGCATGTCTCCAGACCTAAACCCTATTGAGCATCTGTGGGGCATCTTCAAATGGAAGGTGGAGGAGCGCAAGGTCTCTTAACATCCACCAGCTCCGTGATGTCGTCATGGAGGAGTGGAAGAGGACTCCGGTGGCAACCTGTGAAGAGCTGGTGAACTCCATGCCCAAGAGGGTTAAGGCAGTGCTGAAAAATAATGGTGGACACAGAAAATATTAACAATTTGGGCCTTTTCACTTAGGTGTGTACTTGCTTTTTTTGCCAGCGGTTTCGACATTAATGGCTGTGTGTTGAGTTTTTTTTTGAGTGGACAGCAAATTTACACTGTTATACAAACTGTACATTCACTATTTTACATTGTAGAAAAGTGTAATTTCTTCAGTGTTGTCACATGAAAAGATATAATAAAATATAGAGGTCGACCGATATATCGGCTGATATTTGGCGTTTTTTAATTAATCCGCATCGGCCGATTTGTGCTGATAAAAAAGGCAGATTATAACTTTCGCAACTTGCAAATGACTTCTGTAATGGAAGTTAATGCAAGTTGCCTGAAGTCTTCTGTGGAGAGCTCTCTCCTCTCTGGGCAGCCTGCCAAGTCTGAGAAAAGAAGCTAAAAAGATGCAATGGGGATTATTTACTAAGGCAAACTCACTTTGCACTACAAGTGCACTGCAATGCACTTGTAAGTGCACTGAAAGTGCATTTGGAAGTGCAGTCACTCTAGATCTGAGGGAAAGATCTGAAATGAGGGGAAGCTCTGCTGATTTTATCATTCAATCATGTGCAAGCTAAAATGCTGTTTATTTTCCTTGCATGTCTTCCTCATATCTACAGTGACTGCACTTGAAAGTGCACTTTCAAGTGCACTTGTAGTGCAAAGTGGATTTGCCTTTCATAAATAACCCCCATTGTTTCTACTTATCAATGGACTGAACTCCATGTGTAGAAGTTCTCTAACCATTTTAAAGACTAAATCTTTTCTGACATTTGTTGCTTACAAAGTAAAAATCCTGTATTTTCTGCTAGAAATTCACTTAGAACCCCCAAACATTATTATATATATATTTTTTAGCAGAGACCCTAGAGAATAAAATAGCGGTTGTTGCAATATTTTATGTCACACGGTATTTGCGCAGTGGTCTTTCAAACGCAATTTAAAAAAAAAAAAAATACACTAATGAATTAAAAAAAAAAAACTAAGCAGAAGTTTTGATTACCTGTTTTTGTGTATTTAATATTTAAGATATAGTGTTTTTTTTTTAATCTAAATTATACATACAAGTGAACTGATTGGAGGTTTGTTTTGTTTAATAAATGTAAGAAATTTTCCGTATCACTTATTACTTAAGGTTGCTTCCACAGTGGAGCGGGCAGGCGTTGACAGTAAAACGCTGCTAGTTTTAGCGGCGCTTTACCGTCATTTTAGTGGCGTTATTCGGCTGCTAGCAGGGCGCTTATAACCTAGCTAGCGGCCGAGGAAGGGGTTAAATGCGCCCGTGAAGCGCTGCTGCCGAAACGCTTTGCAGGCGCTTTGGCAGCGGTGCGCATTAATTTCAGTGGGCAGGAGTGGTGGAGCAGCGGTATACACCGCTCCAAAGATGCTGCTTGCAGGACTTTTTTTTTTTTTTTAACATCCTGCCAGCGCATCGCCTCAGTGTGAAAGCATTAGGGCTTTCACACTGAGACTGCAGGGGAGCCATTTTGCAGGCACTTTACAGGTGCTATTTTTAGCCAAAAGCGCCTGAAAAATGCCCCAGTGTGGAAGGGGTCTCAACTGTTAGATTTTATGAGATGAAGGGAAAAAAAAAAATCGGCCTAACATATCGGCCCAAAAAAATCGGCATCATATATCGGCCACCACGATTTCTAAATATCGGCATCGGCCAGAGAAAAACCCATATCGGTCGACCTCTAATAAAATATTTACAAAAATGTGAGGTGTGTACTCACTTATGTGAAATACTGTGTATATATACAGTAATGACTACATTTACAGTGTTAACTGATAAAGCTAATGTAGTTTTTTTGTAAATCTTATTTAAAAGAGTTCTATAGTCTCAGCATACAGTTTCATTTTTATAACCTCAGCATTGTAGTAACCGTTTAATTGTTTTTGATTCAGTATAAGATTAATTGAAAAATCCGCTTTCATGTTGTGAGTTTGGCTTGTCTGCTTGCCACCTCTTTTCACAACTTCCTGGATTCCCTAGATAATTTGCAGCTTCTCTCCTGCGGTTTTCTTTCAATTTCCAATGACTGCATACCCCAAGGTACCTTGCTGTGATTCCTATACTGACTCCATCTCCTCTCCGCACCACTGTATTTCAGAGGGCAGGAAATGTGTGACAGCAGTGCTTACAGATCATAGTAAATCTATGCAGCAGAATTCAAAGAAGTAAATGTGTTGCCCTTACCGTTTGGGCAAGCTCCTCCGTGGACTACTTGGGCGTCAAGTTGACCCCCTCTTACGCTTCCCTTTTCTCTGCCAACTACTACCCACTCTTGCGCACAATCACGGCTCTCATGGCTTCTTGGCGATTCCCTACTTTATCCTGGATCGGCCGTATCCATGCGGTCAAGATGACCATTCTCCCAAAGATTCTTTACTTTTTTTGAACCCTTCCTGTCCGGGTCCCTGCTTTCTATCTGCAGCTACTTCAGAACAGACTTCTCGCCTTCATCTGGGCACATAAACGCCCCAGGGTTTCCGGCTCTACTCTCTATGCTCATAGGTTACGAGGCGGGCTGGGCGTTCCAGACGTTGCAAAGTATTACCAGGCAGCCCAAATTTCCCAACTCTCCATGCTCCACGCAACTTCTGATATCCCCCTATGGGTTCTCCTGGAGGTACCCAATTGCGTGCCTGTCCCTATCTCGGCCTTATTGTGGCTACCCCCTAAAATGTGACCGCCTTCTGCCAGCCCCCTCATGACGCACAGTCTGAAATTATGGGACTCGATACGATACTTGGGCAAGCTTATGTCCCCATTCTTGCCGCTGCTTCCCCTCTTGAATAACCCTTTGTTCCCACCTGGCTTGGAATAACCCCACATTTTTTCATGGTGGCCTGCCCATGGGTTCTCCCTGGTTCGTCACTTTCTTCATACCCGCGCCTTTCCCAGGTGGTCCTCGTTTCAAGAGACCCATGAAGCTCCACCTGCTGAACTCTTCCGTTACATCCAGCTGTGACACTGGATAACTTCCCTCTGGCGCCTTGGCTCCTTTTCATATCAAATGACTGCCTTTGAGTCATTGTCCAGGTGCTCGCGGCACCATTTCCATGATCTACGCCTTACTAACTGCCTGCAACACTTCCACTACCCTTTCCTATGTGCTTAAATGGGAACACGACCTGTCCCCCATAGATCTAGCAGACTGGAGTAAGGCCTGGTCCAGCATAGCAAAATGCTCCTTTAACACTGCCACATTGGAGGCAGCCTATAAGGTCCTCCTGCGCTGGTACTGGGTCCCAGCCCGTTTCGCCAAGTCAAACCCATCATGCAATGACGGATGCTTTCGGGGTTGTGGTCAAAGAGGAGATGAACTGCACACATGGTGGTCTTGCCCCCGTCTTGTAGACTTCTGGTCAAGGGTCTTTGGCTTACTTTCCTCCCTATTTCATGTCCCCTTCCACAAAGACCCCAGATTTGCATTACTCCATTGCCCGTTTCCGGGCCTCTTCTCTCATCAACAGAAACTAGCTACATACTTATTTATCGCTGCCAAACGAACAATAGCGAGGGCTTGGAAAAAACCTTCTATCTCATTCGCAGAGGTGAAGAATACCTTAACGAGCCTTATGATCCACGAGTAAATGTCCAGCGTCCTCCACGACTCTCATGCCAAATTTCTTAAGGTGTGGGCCCCATGGTGGTCCTATGCACTCCCTAATCTAAATCCGACTAGTCCAGGACTGTGAATTTAACTTGAACTAGCCTCCAGCCTGGGGGACCCCCTTTTCTCCCTCCCATTTCCTCTCTTTCTGGGTCTCTCGCCCGCTGCTCTGTTCAACCCCCCCCCCCCGGTTGTGTATGTGTGTTTTTGTTTTTTTCTTTTCTTTTTTTTTTTTCTCGTGTTTGTCTCCCTCTTCCCTGTTCTGCGGACAACTCCGCTCCCCCTTATCTGCCTTAGCCCCTGGGTCTCGAGGCTCGGGCATAGTGCACTGACCCCTGGCCCTGACTGGCAGGTCAATGTCAGTTGATAATCTACACCCTCATAATATGTTTTTCTTATGGTTTTTTTTTTTTTTTTTTGTCCATATCCCCTGCGTGGGAATTTATCTGGTTTCTCCCTTTTTCATATTTCAATAAAAACATTGTACCAAAGAAGTAAATGTGCTGGCCTCAAGTTTATAAATTTCAAGATCATTCAGATTTCAGAGGAGTAGGCTACAAAGAATTGGAATACATAGTAAAAATGTGTATATACACCAGAGATCAAAATTGGAGAACAATTTATGAACACTTGATTTTTGTTCAGAAATAATGTAATCTTCCTTGCTCAGCATTTGATGGAATTCTTGTTGTGGCTATACCATGCTAATAGAACAGTGTTTTTCAAAATAACCAAGGCACTTCAACAAAACTTTTTTTATTTTGTAGAAAACACAATGTTCCAAAATAGAGAGCAGCCATAACTGTAGCACGACGAAAGATTACAACTTAAATTTCTGAAGGTTACAACAATTAGTAGGAAGTGTACAGGCCCTTGCTTTAAATGACTTCAGCACATCTGCGGCCACAGGACATCACTAGTCTCTCTCACTGCTCTGGTGTGATTTTTGTTGATTTTTGCTCCAGTCTCTTCCACACACTTTGGGTTCAGTCTTTCCCCAGTTTGAGAATGAACCTAATGTTTCCCCGTCTGACCCAAATAAATTAAACTTGCTTTCACTAAAGTGAACTTTGGACCAGTTCTCCTCTAGCCACACAACATGCTCCTCAACAAAGGTTAGTCTAGCCTTTTGGTTCTTTCTGCTAATGAGAGGTTTGGTCACTGCAGAGTGGGCTTCCAGTCCAAATTCTCTTAAATGGCGAGACACTGTATGACGAGACAGATTCTTACTTTGTCTGGTGCTGAACTGGCGAGCAATCGCAGCAGTGTTGCACCAATTGCCCATTGAGATTCTACGCATTATCCTGTCCTCCCTTGCAATTGTCTTTTGTGGACGACCAGCCTTCTTGGGGACTTGAATGCGTTTGTTGTAAAGATGCAATATTCTAGAAATCACAGATTTGGAATGATAAACTTCTTCTCTTGCTATGGTTGAAGGGTCATCTGGACAACCTGCTGCTGGAGGATTTCAGTCACTTTGGAATGGCTCACCATCTTGCAAAGTCAGTGAAAACTGGAAAGTTAAGCTGCCAGTTTAAATAGGTTTTGTCTGATAATTAACGGCTTACCGACCAGCTGCCATCATCATACTGTGGCAGGTCGGCACGATCCCGCGAACCGTCGTAGCTATATGTCGGCTTGCGGGATCGGGATAGCAGGTGCGCGCTGGCGCACAGCGGGGGTGCCGATGCTGGTGGCCGACGGTCGCGATGACCGCTGGCCACGAGCGAGCACGAGGGACAGAACACGGAAGTGTGTGTGTGTAAACGCACAAATCCGTGTTCTGAGAGCAGTGACAGATCGTGTGCTCCTATTAACTAGGAACCACGATCAGTCACTTCCTCTAGTCAGTCCCCTTCCCCTTCAGTTAGATTCACCTCCCAGGGAACACAGTTAACCTCTTGATCGCCCCCCAGTGTTAACCCCTTCACTGCCAGTGACATTTTTACAGTAATCAATGCATTTTTATAGCACTGATCGCTGTATAAATGCCAATGGTCCCAAAAATGTGTCAAAATTGTCCAATGTGTCCGCCATAATGTCGCAGTCATAACAAAAATTGCAGAATGCCGCCATTACTAGTAAAAAAAAATAAAAATAAAAATTCTGTAAATCTATCCCCTATTTTGTAAACACTATAACTTTTGCGCAAACCAATCAATATAGGCTTATTGTGTTTGTTTTTTGTTTTTTTCACAAATATGTAGAATACATATAGAATACATATCGGTCTAAACTGAAAAACCTTTTTGCTTTTTTTTTTTTTTCAAAATTGTCGCTTAGGTTTATTTTTTGCGCTATAAACAAAAAAATCAAATACCACCAAAAAAGCTCTATTTGTGGGAAAAGAATGTCAGTTTTTTGTTTGGATACAGCGTCGCACGACAGCGCAATTGTCAGTTAAAGCGACGCAGTGCCAAAACGCAAAAAATGGCCTGATCATTCAGCAGCCAAATCTTCCGGGGCTGAAGTGGTTAAGATCCCTGTTACACTGAGGCGCTTTTGCGCTAAATATAGCGCCTGAAAACTGCTTCCCATTCGTTTCAGTGGAAGCTTTCACACTGGGGCAGGGCAGTGCAAAAAAGTCCTGCCAGTAGCATCTTTGTGGCATGTTTGGAGTGCTTTTAAAAAGCGCCTCAAAAACCCCTGTCCATTGAAATGAATGGAAAGCATTTCAAAAGCGCCGCAAAATGACTCTTTTCTCCTGTTTTAGATCATTTCAAATGGGACTAAGCAGTGACCTTGAAATTTTAGGACATTGTAGTTCTCTAATTTTGATCTCCAGTGTATGAATTTTACATTATTGAACATAGATATACTTTAATAAATGTAGGGTTTCCAAACGAGTTTATTACCTCCTGCCATTACCTTTTTTCTTTAAAACACTAATGACTTGCATACATAGTTGCCGTAGAGCAGTGGTCTTGAAACTGTGGCCCAGGGGTCAGATGTGGCCCTTTGCTAGCTTTTATATACCCTTTCACACAAAGGCAGTTTTCTGGTGTTTTTAGCGCAATGTTTTTGTTTTGTTTTTTTTTTTTCATTTTTTATATAGTAAAAAAAAATCCCAGTGGTGAGTAAATACCACCAAGAGAAAGCTCTAGCTCTCTCATAACTATGATAAATGTTTCATTTGGGTATAGTGTTGCATGAGTGAGCAATTGTCATTCAGGTGGGTGAACCCACATCCAATTCACAATAGCAGGAGATTTTGACCTACTCTATGGAGCCGATTCACCTATCTCCGCTGCGGCTCTTTTGCAAATTAGCACAGGGGTCCTGTGCGTATTTTGGTTTGTTTTTCATGTCAAAATTCGGGCTGAAATTGGACCTGAAACGGTGAATGGGGACGCGCTGGTGGACCCCTGCTGTGAGCCGCATGCGAAGATAGTGTGAACTCGGCCTCAATATTTGACAGTGCAGAATACTTAAATTGCCTGGGTAGGAAGAAAGGAAAAGGGGTGCGGTATTGGTTAAAGCATGACCCGGCGTGTATTATTCAGTGTGGATTTGATTTAAATCACTGGTAAAAAAAAGGCTTGATTTTTAAGTGAACTTGATTTAAATCATAATTTTTAAAGGGCAACTGTCATCTTTGTCCTGCAGTGGCTCCTCCTCTGACCCGCTGTTGACTCACCGACAGTCCCATTCACTTTAATGGGACGGCTGGTGATGCGGCAGTGACACAACAAGGTGAGGGACTTGGCTGCAGCAGGTGAGTGGATGCCCGCTAACAGGCACTGTCATGATGGATCTGAAATGACAGATGCTCTTTTAAGTGTAAGGACTTACTCTTACTGGTAGATAGAATCTTTTAATATTTGCAAAAAATTAAGGTTTCCTATTTAGAATAAGCTGTCAGATTAGTAAAACAGCAACATCAGAACCTAAAACAGTTTGTAGTGTACATAGATTTGCAAAGCAGTGGGATAAAGGAATATTCCTGGACTTTATTTTTATATCATGGTTATTATGTAAATGCATCAATGCAGTGCATGTTATCTCATCTTGCAGAACTTGGATTAATTGAATGAGTTTACCAAAAATGTAAATTTTGCAGAATATACAGCCTCATGCTGCATAACTAAGCTCCATTTCATGCTGAAAAATAGATTGTGTGTGTGTGTGTATGTGTGTATATATATATATATATATATATATATATATATATATATATATTTAAGGTTATTAATCGAAACAATAATCGACCAACTAATCGATTATAAAAATAATCGTTAGTTGCAGCCCTAAAATATATATATTTATTTATTTAGAGGTCGACCGATATATCGTCCGGCTGATATTTGGCATTTTTTACTTGATCAGCATCGGCTGATTGTTCTGATAAAAAAGGCTGATTATTCAGGGTGACTTGCAAATGACTTCTGTAATAGAAGTCAATGCAAGTTGCCTGAAGTTTTCTTCTCTCCTCCTCTGGGCAGCCTGCCAAATCTGATGATAAGAAACATTTGTATCTCTTCTTGATTCTTTTATCAATGAGCTGAACTCCTAGGAGTTTGCAGTTTAACCATTTAAAGACTAAATCTTTTCTGACACTTGTTGCTTACAGGTAAAAATCCTGTATTTTCTGCTAGAAAATCACTTAGAACCCCCAAACATTTATTTATTTATATATATATATATATATATATATATATATATATATATATATATATATATAGAATTTTAGCAGAGACCCTAGGGAATAAAATGACGGTTGTTGCAATATTTTATGTCACACGCGGTGTTTGCACAGCTGTCTTTCAAACGCATTTAAAAAAAAAAATATAAGCAGTAAAGTTAGCCCATTTTTTTTCGTCCAAAAGTTTTGATTAACTGTTTTTTTTGTATTTAATATTTAAGATATAGTTTTTTTTTTTTTTTTGTTATCTAAATTATACATACAAGTGAACTGATTGGAGGTTTGTTTTGTTTAATAAATGTAAGAAATTTTCTGTATCACTTATTACTTAAGGTTGCTTTCACAGTGGAGCGGGCAGGCGTTGACGGTAAAATGCTGCTAGTTTTAGCGGCGCTTTACCGTCATTTTAGCAGCGCTATTCGGCTGCTAGCAGGGCGCTTATAACCCAGCTAGCGGCCGAAGAAGGGGTTAAATGCGCCGCTGTCGAAACGCTTTGCAGGCGATTCGACAGCGGTGCGCATTCATTTCAGTGGGCAGGAGTGGTGGAGCAGCGGTATACACCGCTCCAAAGATGCCGCTTGCAGGACTTTTTTTTTTTTTAACATCCTGCCAGCTCATCGCCTCAGTGTGAAAGCCCGAGTGACTGCAGGGGAGCCATTTTGCAGGCACTTTACAGGTGCTATTTTTAGCCCAAAAGCGCCTGAAAAACTCCCCATTGTGAAAGGGGTCTAACTGTTAGCTTTTATGTGATGAAGGGAAAAAAAAAAAAATCGGCCAAATATATCGGGCCAAAAAAATCGGCATCATATATCGGCCACGGCGATTTCTAAATATCAGCATCAGCCAGAGAATAACCCATATCGGTCGAATATATATATATATATATTATATATTCTGCACCCTGGTATTAAGGCACTACAAAGGTCTGAAACTGGCCTTAGAATTAGAACTCTTTGGGCTACTGAATTCTACCTACAGTCTTTAGACCCTCGCAGATTTGTTTTGGGGATGAGAAAATCTTCCCTGAAATCAGTGGGCTTCTTGGATTAGACCTATGTTGTTCCATCAAAAGCAGCGCGTGTTAGAGTTCTCGGGCTTCCTTTAGCCTTTTCAGCCCACAAGAAGAGATTTAATCAGTGGGCATCTGAAATGGGCTGATCCTTGCTGCTTAGCAGAAGTCTGTCCTCAAAGGAGTTTTCAAACTTTTTTGGAAAACCTGTGTGGCAGGTATAGACATTCCCTCTTCAATTTTGCAGGTCAGTGAGAGCATTAGCTTTAAAACTTAGTTATTTGAGACTTATTTGTCATTTATCCTTGCTCTATATTCTGAATTTTCTGTCAAAATTTGGCCCCTTTCACACGGGCGAACCGATTTTTGGGTCAGCCTTTTCAGTTGGATTCGATTGGACCCTCCAGTCTCCTCTATGGAGCAGCGGGTGTCAACGGTGTAAACTATTCTCTGTAGTTTGTAAAACCATAGCAGGAAATGTGCCTAAAATATGATCCAAATCCTAATGCAGCCTCCCTATATGTCTCCGATTGGCTGCCAGGTCTAAGGCAGCTAAGAGGTTAAATGAAAAAAAAGAACTCCTTTTCCCATCCACACACTGTGTAGAGGGGGGGGGGGGGGGGTGTTCCCTGCCTGCTGAGCTATTGTATCCCTGCCATCAGAATACAGATCAGCGCTGCAGGCAGTGCTGATTAAGCAGGGTGGTTGTACAGAAGTCGTTTGGTAGATTGACTTTTGTACCACGTCCCTGCCCATACATGGATCGAAAGTCAGCTGGTCCTTCTCAACCGGCTGAAATTCGATCCATGTATGGCTAGGTGTTTCTGAATGTCAGAGACTGACTTGTGTCTCTTCCTGCTTGGCTGCTCAGGCACCTGATGCTGTCGCAAGGGGTTAAGTCTTCAATCCCACACACGTTTAGAGAGATTGTAAAGGCATAAGGTTTTCTTTCTTAATGCATTAAGATAAAAATCCTTCTGTGTGCAGCAGCTCATCTCGGCCCACCTACCACTTTCCTGAGGTCCCTCTCTTTCCAGTGATAGCTGAGTTTCTTCTTTCCTGAATGGCTGAGACGCAGCAGAGGCGCCATTGGCTCCCGCTGCTGTCAATCAACTAGCCAATCAGGGAAGAGAGGGGGCTGGGTCGGGACTCTGTGTCTGAAGCTGTATGCTGTGGTGTCACTGAATAGGAGGGAGGGGCCTGGAGCACAGAAAAGGGATCCGAGAAGAGAAGGATCCGGGCTGTTCTGTGCAAAACCACTGCACAGGGCAGGTAAGACCTCATGTACACTGCTGCTGGTAAACGGATGTTTAGGAGCAGTTGGGCGTTTTTTTTTTTCAGCTGCCCTTGAACTCTCCTGTTATCTATCAGTACATGTACACAGGGTTGTTTATAGTCATTTCTAGGCAGTTGAGTTTAGAAGCATTTTTTTGGAAACGCAGAAGGATGTAGCTATATAATGTAAACAGTCAGCAGCCAAGAAGGAATCCACACAGGGAAAATCCAGATGGATAACCCAGGTGCAGGAAACGATACACCAATAAGTGAATAAATCCACCACCCAATGCGGGTTGCTACGCTCACCTCAGCGACTGACCCCTCTGCCACAGAAGGTCAGACATGCCTTTTTCCCCCACTAACCCGGGGATAGGGTGTGAAGGATGACTTGTCTCAGCTACTGAAGGACTTGTACGACATCACAACGGGCTCGGTAATCCCCGCTGTGTTCTGACTTGTGGCCGAAGCCGCCATATGGATGTTGTATAACTCGTTCAGTGGCTGAGACAAGTCATCCTTCACACCCTATCCACGGGTTAGTGGGGGAAAAAGGCATGTCTGACCTTCTGTGGCAGAGGGGTCAGTCCCTGAGGTGAGCGTAGCAACCCGCATTGTGGTGGTGGATTTATTCACTTATTGGTGTATTCTCCTTCTCTTTCTTCTTGGCTGTGGACTGTTTATATTATATATCTACATCCTTCTGTTTATAATACTTATGGACATTTTTTAATATTTATGCGCTGCACCTTCTTGACATTATACTGCTGTTGGGCCTTAGAATTTCGCAGGTGTTCAGCTGGCGTAGTTTCCTCTAGTAGATATTCAGGTTTGCGCTGATTTGTATTTGTCTATTTTTTTGGAAAGCAAACAAAGCGTTCAGAACCGATGTTCAGAGGCATTTGAAACGCTAAATGCCTGTAACCACGGTAACTTGCTTTTAGCCAAGTTTCGTTTACAGGCGTTTTTAAATTTGACTATGGGGGGGGGGGGGCTTCTAAATGCAAACGTGGCATGTAAACGCAGCAAAACGGACGTCTTAAAACGTTGGTTACTATCTGTCAAGTTAAGTCGTTCAGGGGAGGCGTAAAATGTCCTGTGTACATTAAGCCTAAGTATAACATGTTTGCTATTTTTATAGGGGGGGGGGGGACAAGCCTTTACATTCACTTTTAGGCCCCTTTCACACTGGGGTGGCGCCGGCGGTAAAGCGCCGCTGTTGTTGGCGTCGCTTTACCGTCGTTATTCGGCGTAAAACCGCCCCGCTAGCGGCCGAGAATGGGTTAAAAACCACCACAAAGCACCTCTGCAGAGGCGCTTTGCCGGCGGTATAGCCGCGTTGCCCCATTGATTTCGATGGGCAGGAGTGGTGTATTCACCGCTCCGAAGATGCTAGCAGGACTTTTTTTCCCTGTCCTGCTAGCGCACCGCTCCAGTGTGAAAGCCCTCGGGGCTTTCACACTGGCGAGACAGAAGCAGCGGTTTTGGGTCGGTTTGCAGGCGTTATTATTAGCGCAATAGCACCTGCAAACCTCCCCAGTGTGAAAGGGGCCTAAAGTCTACAAACTTGCACTAGACTTCCTCTCTGCGCTCCTGATGTATATAGTGTGCTTAAAGTGGAAGTAAATTTTCTCTGCTGACATTTGCCTATAGGTAAGCCTATAATAAGGTAGTGTAAATATCTCCTAAACGTGTACTGTTTAGGAGATATTTACATTACATGCTGCCAGTGACATCACATGCGTTCTGAAGGAATGGCCATGGGTGCCCTTCCTTCTGAGCCCTGTGCCATGCTCCTCCGTGCATGTATGGGAGTGACGTCATCTTGGCTCCGGCCAGTCACAGTGCTGGAGCCCGAGAACCCAGCAGGAACTCCAGGGAAAATGTCAATAGTGTGCTGGCGTCGCTGGAACTGCTTTGTTCTAAGGTAAGTATTTCATAATGAGCTAGTATGTGATGCATACTAGCTCCATTATGCCTTTGTCTTGCAGGGTTTGTTTTTTTGTTTTTTGAGTTTACAACCTCCTTTTAAGAGGTTTTTATAAAATTGGGGGGGGGGGGGGGGGGGGGGAGTTGTGATTTTTAACATGCGACACTGACGTGTGAATGTGCAAGTCCAGTTGTCAAAATTTCACTTCTACCACCTGATTTATCTGGACAGCTGTCATTTCTTCGCTACATAAATTGCAGCTACTCGTCAAATCTGCCTTCAATGATGCAACTATCCTTTTTCAATTTTTAGGTTTAACGCTTTTAGGCAAGGTTCTCTATTTAAAAAAAAAACTAATATATATATATATATATATAAAATTATATAATTTTTTTTAATTTTGTGGTGCTTCAGCACATGTCTTCAAGTTCAAAATAACAGTGACTTTTAAATAATAAACTAGTTAGTGTCTGCAACAACTCATGTGGGAATGCTGACTTGTGTAGACAATATGGTCATAATTATTAATGTAGTGTAAAACGTGCTATTATTAGCTTTATGTCTGAATACACTGCTGGAAAAACACTATAATTCTGATACTTTAAATGAATTTTACTGATTTTTTTTTTTTTTTTTTGCACAAGTTTTTAAATGAAAGGTCTTGTAAATGGTTAGAAATATATCTGCTGTTTATTAATATGGATCTTTGCCTCAAACCGTGAATACATTTTGATGAATACACTCCGTTCTTTTAAAGTCACTTGGTCTGACCCCTGTTTGTCTCAAGGTAACTTTAAACAGGAAGTGTTACAGTGGTGCTGATTGATCACCTCATCTGCCAATGGTAGCTGAGCAGTGTCCTCAAATAACAAGCAGCAGCAAATAGGGCAAGAGGAAAGGCGGGTGTTGGTGTCGTGTAGCAAGCTAGATTGAATGCCTTTGACTGTTAAAGTGGAAGGAGGCTGCAGGATTTTTTCATTGGAGTCTTGGGAGTTTTTCACATAGACAGGGGTCAGCTGAAAGACAAAGAAAAATGGCGAGTAGTTTGCAAGGAGAGCAGATTCTGACTGTTGGGTTTGAGAAAAGGATATTGCACAGTATCTTCCTTGCATGTCCTCATGCCTTTGTCCTTTTTTCTCTTTCCCGAGAGGGGGGAGGGCTGGTGAGAGTGAAGCTGAAGGGAAAAAAATATAAGTGCTTGAGCTGAGCCGTGGTCTTGTGAAATGAGAATTTCCTGAAATTTTGCAGTGGCACTGGTAAGTTCTGTTTTGTATTTTTGTGCAAAAAAGTAAATATTGCATGCTGTTTTTCCCCTTTTACTCTGAGAAATCCAAGTTTGTACTGTCTAAGAAAATGGCCCCTTGCATTCCTGGCATACCTTCTGCTGCACCTCTTGTATGTTAGAGTGTGGATTTTCTTTTTTCATTTTACACTTGGGTTGATATGCAGAGATAATAAACCTGTACAAGTTCACTTTATAATATGCTAGAGGAAGCAGTGTTAAAAATATTATTATTCTGTAGTTTTATTTGGGTAAGATCATGTGAAATGCAAGTGTGAATGAAATTGTGTGTGTTCACATATGTATATGTACATACACAATATCTGAGTACACATTGGTGCATCCTGTAGATTTGTTTTTTTTCAATATTCTGACTGAACGCACCATCTGTTTAATTGGGCAAAATTACTTTTGCTCAATTTTGTCTTTTACTTGAAATCATATGTTTAGGACATGGGTGTCTTTTCCAGGAAAATTCATACACAACATGCCTTTAAGTAATTTCCTGATATACAGAACAGCTGTTACTTTAGCTTGGAATTCCAGTGAAAGACACTTTAT